>NC_030816.1:18538561-19214136 GCF_001704415.2 Capra hircus
GGCCAACCAGCAAGCAGTTTGGGGAAGTTATGCTTCTTATTGACTCCAGATAAATCCAAATAAGTAAATCTAACACTCTGAGAAGTACTGCAATAAAGAACGCTATTTCCCTTGGTTTAATCTTGAATTTCCTACTCTTCTTAACTTGAGATCATTTTTTGTATGTATGTAAAGACTATTCACGTTTGGTGACTCAAGCATTAAGAAATAATCCTCTGGAAACGTTTAGATTAAGAACCAAGGCTGATTCTTATGCATCTAAGATTAATAGCTTATTTAACTTATATGCAGAGTACATCATGAGAAACGTGGGACTGGAAGAAACACAAGCTGGAATCAAGATTGCCAGGAGAAATATCAATAACCTCAGATATGCAGATGCCACCACCCTTATGGCAGAAAGTGAAGAGGAACTAAAAAGCCTCTTGATGAAAGTGAAAGAGGAGAGTGAAAAAGTTGGCTTAAAGCTCAACATTCAGAAAATGAAGATCATGGCATCCAGTGCCATCACTTCATGGGAAATAGATGGGGAAACAGTGGACACAGTGCCAGACTTTATGTTTTTGGGCTCCGAAATTACTGCAAATGGTGACTGCAGCTATGAAATTGAAAGACGCTTACTCCTTAGAAGAAAAGTTATGACCAACCTAGACAGCATATTGAAAAGCAGAGACATTACTTTGCTGACTAAGGTCCGTCTAGTCAAGGCTATGGTTTTTCCAGTGGTCATGTATGGATGTGAGAGTTGGACTGTGAAGAAAGCTGAGCGCTGAAGAATTGACGCTTTTGAACTGTGGTGTTGGAGAAGACTCTTGAGAGTCCCTTGGACTGCAAGGAGATCCAACCAGTCCTTTCTGAAGGAGATCAACCCTGGGATTTCTTTGGAAGGACTGATGCTAAAGCTGAAATTCCAGTACTTTGGCCACTTCATGCGAAGAGTTGAGTCATTGGAAAAGACTCTGATGCTGGGAGGGATTGAGGGCAGGAGGAGAAGGCGACGACCAAGGATGAGATGCCTGGATGGCATCACTGACTCGATGGACGTGAGTCTGAGTGAACTCTGGGAGATGGTGATGGACAGGGAGGCCTAGCGTGCTGCGATTCATGGGGTCGCAAAGAGTCAGACACGGCTGAGCGACTGAACTGAACTGAACTGAGGCCAGGGGACAAATCTTTCCAGGACAAGGTTTTCCCATGCGGCTTTCCTCCTTGGACTTCTACAAGAAGTTTCATTTATTATGTAAGTCTACGTTTTTCAAGGTGCTCCCTCCGGAAACTATCTTCACTCTACCTGAAATTTGAGATTCTAAATTCAATAAGTCAATGTTCAAATCCCAGCTCTATTATTTACCAATCATTGGTCAATTAATTTAATTCCCTTTAGCCTCAGTTTGCTCCTCTGTAGAACTGAGAACAGGTCTTCCCCAATATTAGCACGGACTAAGGCAAAACAACAAATGAAGGCCAACATAGCATATGTCAAAACACCTAAAAATTATCAGATAAACTATGCCTCCTACGTGGCCTATTTTCCACTTAACCCCCCTTCCCCCATCCTCAAGCCTAGGCCTCTGAAAAGTGCTGAGCACCCAGAGGACAGAGAGCCACTCTGTTCTCCCTGGGCCTGCCCCTGCCCCACTCAAAGCCTGTATGGGATTATGGATCTGCCAGGGCCAGAAGGTAGAAACGTCCCAGATCTCCTGGCTGATGACTGAAGTGCCAGGATTTGCCAGTAAGCCTGAGCATCTACCAAAACTAGACCATCCAAGGAGAGGGGGTGAAGTAGGGAGAAAGAGAATGTCTAGGCATACCACTTTGGTGATTTAGGATGCAAGCAACAGCACTGATTTTTTTTTTTAATTGGAGGCTAATTACTTTACAATATTGTGGTGGTTTTGCCATCCATTGACATGAATCAGCCATGGGTGTACATGTGTTCCCCATCCTGAACCCCCCTCCCACCTCCCTCCCCATCCCATCCCTCAGGGTCATCCCAATACACCAGCCCTGAGCACCCTGTCTCATGCATTGAACCTGGACTGGCGATCTATTTCACATATGGTAATACACATGTTTCAATGCTATTCTCTCAAATCATCCCACCCTCGCCTTCTCCCACTGAGTCCAAAAGTCTGTTCTTTACATCTGTGTCTCTTTTGCTGTCTCACATATAGGGTCATCATTACCATCTTTCTAAATTCCATATGATTTTTTCTCTAGTTTCCCAGGGCAGAAAATGTCACACACACACACAAACACACACTGGAACACATCCTCTGGCCTGGAACAGGCACTGTGGCTAACACAGTTATTTTCCATAATTCTCTATAATCAAATTAATTCTACACATATTAAAAAATTAATAAGAGAAAAGCTTGAAAAGGAAAAACTGTCTTAATATCTATAATTTTCATTGTCTTCTAAAGCTCAAGGTAGTGACTAGTAGATGCCTTCTTATTCACGTCTAAGGGCAGGAATGATTGTGATCATTTTACTTATCTCATAGAATTGTGTAGGAAATAAATATGAAATGCATGTGAATTATGAATTATACCACTATCAAAACTAGGAGTAATTCTTCTCTAAGCTCGGAGAAGGTAATGGCACCCCACTCCAGTACTCTTGCCTGGAATATCCCATGGATGGAGGACCCTGGTAGGTTGCAGTCCATGGGGTCACTAAGAGTCAGATACGACTGAGCGTCTTCACTTTCACTTTTCACTTTCATGCATTGGAGAAGGCAATGGTAACCCATTCCAGTGTTCTTGCCTGGAGAATCCCAAGGACAGGGGAACCTGGTGGGCTGCCGTCTATGGGGTCACAGAGTCGGACATAACTGAAGTGATTTAGCAGCTTCTCTAAGCTTGACCTCTAATTCTCATTGGGGAACAAAGGCAATGAAGCTGTATTTTTAGAAACTGAACAAACCTGGAGACCAGTGTTATCCCATCGTTAAATCATTTGAAGATTTTTAGGCATTAGAGTACTATATTGGACTCTGGTCTTTAAAGATGATCAATTTTCTCCTATGTTCAAGAATAACTAGATGCTCCAACTCTTTGAGAGTAGACTACACTTGCCTTCAGTTGATTGCTTTATTGAGGTAGGAGAAATGAACTCTTTATAATCTCTCTTAGAAATGATAAGCAGAGATGACATCAAGCAAACGTGATGATCTTATATGGAATATTTTTAAGCAGCAGTTCCTTCCCTGATCTTTCACATTAATTAAACAAGTAATTCAGTCCCATTTTTGGACAAAGAGTTTGCATGAAACTTTATGAGTATTATATATTTCAGTTGTAACAATGATACAAAATTTATTATGCTGAAAAACAAGCACACAGATGAGACTGGCTTGAGGTACCATTTGCTAATCTCATATTAGAGAAGAAAAACTTGCTAACTACATTGTGAGTATCGCAGAGTTTCAGGCCTCTGAAATGGAATTGACTAAGGACATTCTGAGTAAATGGATAATACCATATGTGATATATATGCTATATATTTACCTTACCTATAAGATTCTTACGCATAGTCTTCAATTCAGTCAGGCCAGCTGCCCACTAAAGAGCCCGTGTTCACTGCCACCACTACACCCTCTAAACTTTCATCTGTGCCTGAGGACGCTCGCCCACCTAAACGTCTTCAGGGAAGCTGCCCTGATAGTCTCCTCTCTCACTCCTCTGGTCTCTAATTTTTTTTTCTTAATGTCACATGTGCATTTTTTTCCTTGCTATTAACATTTGAAAATAATTGAGATAGAGAACAAAAATCCAATGACTTTGTATCCTCCCAGAGTGCCTAGCATAGTGCCAATGACTTTGGCACAGAAGAGCTAGTTATCATCAATACATGGCAGACCTCAAAGGTTCACACAATTACTTAGTGTGTGGCCTATCTTTTATTTCATTTCTGGAAGTAAGGTTACACAATATAGCAGACTATTTGAGCTCTGCTTTGTCCAACATGCTGTGAGACACTTGACAGATACAGAGATATGAGCTAGGTAACATGAACCCTCAAATAATTAGGTGGTTTAGTGTGTGTGTATTTCTCTAATGAATAATTAACGGAAGCAATTTGAGAAACTCACCCATCGTAATGTGCTAAGAGCAGCATCTAGGTTTGATTTCTCTTCTGTGTTTCTTCTGAAAGCATTCACACACCAGCCACCATCCTTGATACTACATTTATAGGTATGTCATGTCTGGAGCCTCTCAGGTGGAGATTATGACAGTTGTTCTAGAAGCAGCGATAGAAAGATAATTAAAAAATAATTAACAAGAATAATTAGCATGGAGCCAGGGGAGGGGAGCTTTTATTTTATCAGCTAGACTGATCTGATTAAATGTGTATAGAACACCGCAAGCAAAGTATCTTTACATGGCAATGTGGAAGAAACAATGATTTTTTTCATGTTTAATTTATTTTCCTGCTATTCCTTCCCCACCAAAAATCAGCAAGGAGTAGTCACTGTGATCCTCATTGCCTTTTAAAAAATTCCATTCGGCATCTCTCACAGCATATCTCCATTTGATTGAAGACATAACTGCACAGCTCCAATGAAAACACAGAAGTGGAACATCAGGATCTGTCAGCATAATGCTTCTGGGGGTTGTGTATTAGGTGATTACTTTGGCACTAGCTAAGGAGAAAAGAAAGGGAAACACAAAGGCAGTAAGCAGCCATAGAATTTTCACTTGTTTTTGCTTATCATGTTTTAGTTTCCTGAAAGCAAGACTAAACTATATCAACTACATTTCCTGAAAGCAAGACTAAAGAATAGGAGCATTAACACTCACTTTCAGCCAGTAAGGTGTTCTCAGCACTGATTGTCTTTTAATTGGACCAGACAGTATACAATTCTATCCAGTAATTTCCCTGTTACAAGGAAGCTGCATATGCTCAAGAATGGTCCCCTGCTGAGAGAAAGCCCTTAGTTAAACAAGCTAGTCAGCTAGGAAAAAGCACGCACTCGGGTAAGACAGACTGGGCAGGAACCCTACCCTTGGTCACACATCTCTACTAATTGAGTGGCCTTGAGAGGAGTGCTTTCTCTCCTTGATCTGAAACTGTCTTATTAAAATAGTGATAATAGTACCTAACCAGCCTGATGTTGGAATAATCATATATTTGAATGCTATGCTTCTGCCACAATACTTGTTTTCATTATCAGGTTCCTTAACCTCTCAGAACCTGCTCTCCCACCTGCAAAATGCAGGTATCACTAATCTCACAGGTTTAGGATGAGAATTAAATAAGGCCCTAAGAAAATTACCTCCCTAAGCTATATCATTTATCAAAACCCACTTGGGTAAAAAAAATTATGGAATAGTAGAAGATAACTAAATTATTGACTTACATTTATTGAGAGGGAGGGGAAAAAAAGAGAAAGATAGGGTATAGCTATAATCATAGGCATCAGAAGATGGCTTTGAAACACATGTGTTTCAAAGATCTGAATATAGTATCATTTGGTAATTTGTATTTGCTTATTTGTTTTTGTTTTGTTCATTTTCTTATTTTTAACATATGCAGGAAACCAAGCTGTGTCCTCAGCACTAGATATTTGTTAAGGCATAAAAATATAATTAGCACATCATCACACTATTCTGTTTCTCCCAGAACTTGATAGCACTGAAATGAAGAAACAGAGTAAATGAAGTGGGTGAAGCCTTTAACAGTGATCGTAATGGTAGGCAGAAAATAATTTATAATGATTTGGATTCTTCAGATGAGTTTCTCAGATGCAATTTGCCTAGAGGATATTTGAGATGGAAAGTGCAGAAAGAACAGGCGACCAATCACATTAGAGGGTGTGAGAACGGCTGACCTGTCTGAAATTCACATCACAGAGTTTCATCTCAGAAACTTCACTCCCCAGGAGCCGTGGGTCCTCTAAGGGGTTACTTGATTAGAGCAGAATCCAGCCATGGCTTGCATAGCCTAGATAACTTTACTAGACTCATGATATCTACTTAGCATGACTCATTCATTCATGTAACAAATATTTTTGAGCCATTCATTGTCCTTCTGGACTTGTAGTCTGGTGGGAGAAGAGGCAAAAAAGGGCTAGCTATCTCAAGTCTAGATCAGATAAATAAATATAAGGGCCCCAATAGTTATTGCATCACTATTTACCATAGCCAGGTCATGGAAGCAACCTAAACATCCATCAACAAAGGAATGGACAAAGAATAAGTAGCAGTTTATACAATGGAATATCACTCAGCCATGAAAAGGGATGAAATTGTGCCATTTACAGAGATGTAGGTGGACCTAGAAACTGTCATACAGAACGAAGTCAGAAAGAGAAAAGCAAAGATCATATATTAACGTATATATGTGGAATCTAGAAAAATGGTACAGATGAACTTATTTGAAAAGCAGAAATAGAGACATAAATGTAGAGACAAACATATGGAGGACATTAGCTCTGAAAATGTCTTAGCTATATATTGGGATGAATTAGGAGCTTGGGATTGACATATACACGCTATAAGCATAAAATAGATAGCTAATGAGAACCTAGTGTGTAGCACAGGGAACTCTTCCCTGTGCTCTGTGGTGACCTAAACAGGATGGAAATCCAAAAAAGAGATGGTGTTATACACACACACACACACACACACACACACATATATATACATTTATAGCTGATTCACTTTGCCGTACAGCAGAAACTAACACAACTATGTAAAGCAACTATACTCCAATAAAAACTGTTAAAAGAAAAGAAAGTTTTATATACATTAAAACCCCCATCACCACAGCCATCAAGTCTCATAATTCATGTAGAGAGATTATGAGAGAGGAAGAGACTGAAAGTGCAAATGAGTCTTTTCCCTCCAAGTAGGAGATGTTTGCCCTTGGTAGTGTCATATCATTATTTTACTTTTGCTTATGAGTTTTTGGCACCTTGTTATACAGCATAACCCATTAGCTCTGAAAAAGCCTCAGGAATATCTGGTTGCTCCCAACATGTTAGAACCAAGAATAATCCTCAAATTCTTCCATGTTCAAAAATACTAAGACTAAACTTTCCAGCTTGACACCAGGGCTTCCCTGGTGGCTCAGATGGCAAAGAATCTGTTCGCAACTCGGGAGACCTGGGTTTGATCCCTGGGTAGGGAAGATCCCCTAGAGAAGGGAATGGCACTCCACTCCAGCATTCTTACCCCGAAAATTCCATGGACAGAGGAGCCTCGTGGGCTACGGTCCAGGGGGTCGCAAAGTCCGGCATGACTGAGCAACTAACACAGACAAACTTCCCAGCTCAGGTGATTGGATTTTAATTATTATGCCTGGAGCATATCACTCAAATATTCATTGACTAAATAAATGAACAACAAAAAGCTCTGAAAGAGAAGAGTATGAAGGAAGTTTGTGGACAATAAGGAAACATTTTCAGAAGAACAAAAGGCAAGTTGGCTGCTTCCATAAACTGGATGTTTCTCAAATTTATTTGAATTCTCCCTTTCAAACCATCCACAACTGTTAGATAAAAGAGAGCTGACAGTTGGAGAACATTAAAGTTGATTACCAATAGATGGTATTAACATGCAAAGCAGCTAGGGCTTTGCTTTGTGTACCGATCATAATTCTGAATCTGTGAAAGTTAACTATGTCTGCAGCCAGCCTTAGGCATTATGATTCAGGCTTCAAAAATAGTATTTGTCAATAACCATTACCTGTGCCCTCTTCACAGGATGAAACTCCAGGCCTGTACTTGTCCAATCAAATGGCTGCCTCTTGCTTCCCTTAGTCTCCTGTGATTGGCCAGGTGCTATCTGCAGAAGAGATTTCTATTGAAGTCACTATGTATTGTTGACATCCCAACTCAGATGATCTTTAACACTGCCAAATAATCTTTCTGTTTGTCCACATTTATCTCGAGCTCCCATTTTCCTCAACTGTTATCCAAAGTCTCACTGAAGTTCCATCTGCCATTACTCCCTTCGTCATTCTTAGAAGACCGTATGGCTTCCTAGTTCACAAGTTAAGTAAAGCCCATGAGAATTCTGTTTCCTTTGTCCATCTCGATACGCACAGAGATCGCCCCTCTTCTCCCCTCCTTTCTTCATACCTAGTATTGAGATGCTCCTTGTTCTGTCTATATTAATCCTTCAGCTGGCATCTTATGCCTCTGGCAAACCATTCCATCAATTATCCCATCTCTCTCTTGTAATTGAGCCTTTTCATGTTTAGGAGTTTACATAACTACGTTCAGATCTCTCCTACTCAAAGTAACAAAGGCTCAGTCCTGTAATCCCTTATTTATCTTAATACACATTATAAAAATTGGTTTTCAGATATAGTATGCCATTTTAAGAATGAATTTTCTTTACTATAAAACTGATAATACTAATTTACTTAAAACCAGTGGATACTACTGAATAAAACATAAGTTCCCTAATATAGCACAACAAGTTCCTAATTACCTATTCTCTACTCAGCTTCCCTCCTCATCTCCTCCCATCTTCCTTGGGAACCCTGTGCAATACTGAACTACTTCACCAGACGTTCTCTCTCACCACTCAGCATTTACGATGTGTTTTGCTCCTACTGGGATATAATAATAGTGATGTTGGGAAATCCTCAAAAGGAAATATTGGGTAAGGCAGCAATTTGACTTGTTCACTGTAGCCATGCATGCGTGCCTGGTCAGTCATGTCCAACTCTTTGCAACCCATGAACTGTACCCTGTCAGGCTCCTCTGTCCTTGGAATTCTCCAGGCAAGAATACTGGACTGAGTTGCCATTTCCTTCTCCAGGGGATCTTCCCCACCCAGGAACTGAACCCATGTCTCCCACATTAGCAGACAGATTCTTTACCACTGAGCCACATGGGAAGTCCTCATTGTAACTATAGGCAATGGCAATCACTAAGGTTTTGTAAACAAGGGAATGATGATAGTGGGTTTCAATATGGATCATCTACATGAGAATAGACTTAAAGAGGACAAGGATGCAAACTTAGAAGTTTGCTGAGGTCCTCCAGATGAGAGCTAACTGGTCTGAAATGGAGTCATAGTAGTTAACATGGAGCCTCAAAGAGGCTCAAGGCACAACATCACAGAGGTCAGAGTTAAAAAAGAGACTATTGTCACAGAAACCTAGAGTGTAGAGAGCCAGGCCTAAAAATGACTGATTTGAGATCAAATGCCATAGAAAAGTACCAAAAGAAAAACTGCGGCCCTTTGATTCAGTAATTAAGAATCTAAACAGCAGCAACTGCAAAAGAGCAGAAGAAGCAAGAATGCAGAATTGAGGAGTGAATGGAAGACAGGGAGTGACTCGCTAGTCCAGTGAGTGGCTAGTGTTTTCCAAGAAGTTTGAATAGAAGGAATTGGAATAGACTAGGCAGGTCTGGGCTTCCCAGGTGGTGTTAGTGGTAAAGAAGTGAAGTGAAGGGAAGTGAAGTCGCTCAGTCGTGTCTGACTCTTTGTGACCCCATGGACTGTAACCCGCCAGGCTCCTCTGTCCATGGGATCCTCCAGGCAAGAATATTGGAGTGGCTTGCCATTCCTTCTCCAGGGGGATCTTCCCAACCCATGGACAGAGGAGCCTGGCAGGCTATAGTGCATAGGGTTGCACAGAGTTGGACATGACTGAAGTAACTTCACAGGCGTGCAGACAGGTCTAGGAGCTCTGTAGAGACAAAAGGCTAATTAGGGTAAAAAAAGGTTTACATGTGCCTAAGCTAAAGGAGAACTTGGAAATTTTTCCTTAAAAGATCAAAGAGTAAATATTTTCAGCCCAGAGGCCACAAGGTCTCTGTTGCAACTATTCGACTCTGCTATTATAGCACAAAACATTCAGAAACAATATCTAAGCTAATGGACAGAGCTGTATTTCTATAGAACATTAGCAAAAAAGAGTGGAAGCAGACCCTCTGGCAATAGTTTGCTTGTCCCTGAGTGACTTCAGACAGACAGAAGGAGTGGGATTCAGAGCAATTCTTATCCTTAAATCTGAAGAAAAAGGACAAGAATTCCTCCACACTCTCACTGCCAAGGGCCCAGGTTCAATCCCTGTTCTGGGAACAAAAGTCCTATAAACCACAGCTGGGCCACAAAAAAAAAAGAAGCGGTAGCAAAAGAAATAGTGATATATATACACCTGTCAATAGAAGCTGGATTAGCACTAACTAAAAACTTGAATACTTCATTAAAACAAAAATTCAATCTTTTTAATATTATAAAAAGATATCTCCTAAAAGTGAAACCAGATGTTTCTAAAATGGCTCTTTACATGACTCTAATGAAAGAAATATTTACTTAGTTGTATTGAAACGATTTGGATATTTTAAATTCTCAACCACGATCCATCAGTACCATCTCTCAGAAACTGAAATAGCATTCGTGATAGCAGCAAGGACTGCGCCCAACACCGCTCCCCTCACCCTGTGCCTCACCCCTTATATGCTGCCTAAACTCGGTGCAGCACAAGCTCATCACGGCCATCCTAAAAGGAAGGTCTGATTTGAAAAGAAGGAATGCATTATTCTCTTTCAACCCTAGATCTACAGATATCTTACTTGAAAAGCTGATTGTGGAATCCTGGCTTATTTCCATGACTAAAGCAATGTGATTAAGTTCCTATAGGCTTTAGATAATCACCTGAGCTTTTTGATTATTATAATCAGGTCAGAGCTTCAATCAATGAAGCTCTTCTAACACTATTGACTACTTTAAGAATCTGGACAGGATAGCACCTAAAAACAAGAACTACAGTCATGCTGAGCGAAAGCTTTCTTTGTAGGGTAGTTTCCTTGGTACAGCTTAACCAGTGTGACAGCAAAGGACTAGCATATTTCACGTGGACCTTCACATCCTGAAGCATGATGGACAGGGGTATATTTGTAGAGCAAAGTAGGGTGATTCTATACATTTTTTATTTTCTAATAATTGCAATAGTCTTTCACTGAGAAAGTGAAAAATAGTGAAAGTGGCTCGGTAGTGTCCGATTCTTTGCAACCCCATGGACTATAGCCAACAAGGCTCCTCTGTCCATGGGCTTCTCCAGGCAAGAATACTGGAGTGGATAGCCATTCCATTCTCCAGGGGATCTTCCCTACCCAGGGATTGAACCCCGTCTTCTGCACTGCAGGTGGATTTTTTACCGTTTTAGCCTTTCACTGAGACAGATACACTAAACACCCTCATCATAATTAAGCTGGCTGGGCTTCAGTAGCTTTTCCAACCCGGCCAAAATTTGCCAGGTGAGCCATTTTGCTGACTTGAACCATGTGAACAGTGCTATGAATTCATCCAAAAAAACATGTCTGGCAAGTCAACTTTCTCCTCTGTAAAAATAAAGAAATCATGAAAGCTAGTTGGCTAACGGTGTTCTTTGCCACCCACCTACCATCAGTAACAATATTTCATTTGGTGCAGAGGAGCAGGGTGGTGGATATTTTGTGGCAAAGATCAGCCATGCTAGAGTTAAAGAAAAAATGTTCTTGTGCCTGTCAGGGGAGACACTGAAGACTTTAACTCCTCTCTAAGACTGTTCTGCAGAATGGCTCTGGGGAAAAGCTTCAGGCAGCCCTTCTCTGCTGTGAATGGAAAAGAAAAAAAAGAAATGGAAGAAAAATGTGTTAGGAAGCAAAGAGGTGGGGGCGAGGGAAAGAACAGGCAAACAACAAATAAATCTCTTGATAGTGTTTTGGATTGATAGATAGCACTTCATCCCGAAGCATTTCTCAAAACCCCACACATGCAGTTTCACAAAAGAAATTCAAAGCCTCAGGAACAGAAGAAAACTAGAAAAATAAATAAATAACAAAGATTCTAATGGTGAAAAAAGAAAGGAAATACTTTGGACCAATTTCAGTTGGTCAAAAGACATTACAGAAAAGACCACCACTCTTAAATTCCTACCAGGTCTAGGCAAAGGCTCATTGTTTATGGCCTCATCCTTCAGGCATTCCATTTGGTTGGCTGAAAGGTTGAGTCACAGCCCTGCTGGGAATAGACTCCATCCCAGAAAACCAGGCAATAACAAATGTTATGGCCAGTCCACTAAATCACACCATAGGAAAACCTTGACTTACTCTAAAGCTGTATTTTCTCAGTTCTCAGAATCTGAACCTGGCTCCAAGCATTATTTTGGTGATGAGTTATCTCCTTTAAGCCCTCTGTAGAAGCAGGAAGTCCTAAAGCCCTTGGAGCCTTTTAAAAGTTCATTTTCCACTGAGATTAGGTACCAAAATCATAGCTCAGAACTAAAATTTCCACAACAACCAAAATAACTTGTTCACTCCCACCTAAAAATCGTCATATGGCATCTCAGGATGCCACTTCATCATTTCTGTAAAACTAATAGCTTGCATTTTTAAGCCATTTATATTCTATCCATGTGCTTTTACATAGCATCACAGTTACACACTTTATCTCTTTCAAGAGTCGCTACACTTATGTGTGATCTCTATTTTCCAGGCTATTCAAGCACATAACCACAAAACAAAAATGTTTCTAACCCTCTCTTTCTTGTTCTTTGAGAACTCAAGCATCATATAATACCTGGGAACATGTCTAGGAATCAGCATAGGATTTTTTGATTAATTCTCTTGGCTACCAACGTTTTCCTATCCTCCTCCTTTAGGTCTTTATTGTTTATGTGCTTTCTAGCTGACATCAAAAGTGGCAGCTATGCTGATTCGGTTTTTCAAAGACTTGATCACCATCATTGCTGACTGTGGCCACCATAGCTGTGGATGTCAGCCATCGGCTTTGCCTTTTCACTGCTCTTCTCAGTATCAGGAGCAATGCTGAGGTCCATGCCATCTATGATGACTAATATTAGAGCCCCATCCACTAACTCCACCACTGCTCTAACCCACACTACCCGCTACTGCTGCCAGCGCTGCAGCCGACTCTGTTAACTGCTGTCAAGGCAGCAACCGTTGCAGCTCTTCCTGCTGCCAGTGCAGGGATTGCAACCACCACCCTTCCAAGGTCCAGTGCTGATTTTATCATGGCTCTGGTGATAGTCCTCATGAAAAGTTTCTTTTTAACCTTTACTGGTCTTTATTGTATCCTTCTTATGGTAGAATCAAGGCAAGTCTCCTCAGTGGTAGACTGACAGAGGGCTGAAATACCAACTTAGTTGTTCCAATAAAATATTTGAGGACACATCCTTGAGAACAGTTTCCTTCACCCCATAGTCAAAACATCACTAAGGTTACTAACTACTTTCAAAACATATCCAGAATCCAACTACTTCCTTCATTTGTATCCCTACTACTCTTATTCAAGTCATAAGCCTATTTAGTCCAAACTTTGAAATGACCTCTGAACTGGTCTTCCTGCCTCAAGTCATGCCTTCCTATAATGCATTCTTAGCATGTCAGCTACGGGGAGAATTTTATAAATATAACTCAGACCACATCACTCCCTTGTTTGAAGCCCTCTGGTGTTTCCCTGCCTTACTCTAGTTTACGTGATGCTCCCCCAACTAACCCCTTCAACTTCACACCACTCTTGACCTGACAATGTGTCTTCAGCCACTTTGTTGTTCTCTCTTTTTCCCAGATACACCAGCTCATTCCATCCTGAAAGTCTATGCACCAGCTGTTTCTTTTAGCTTGAAATTCTGTCCCCCAACCACCCAATATTTTTGTGGCTCCTTTTTCCTCAGAGAAATGTTTCCTGACCCGTCGGTCCAAAGAAACTTCCAAGTCATTGTCTTCTCATTGTATTTTAATTCACTGAAAAGCACTTATCGGTCTGTTTTTCTTATTTATATAATCATTTGATTGTGGCTTACATAAATCGATGCTACATAAATATATTGATGCAAAATAAAATCTTTAACTACCAAGTCTACAGGCTTATATAAAAAATTTGCTTTGAGAAAAATTGTACCTTGACTTCCCAAAAAGTCACAAATCATAATTGATATGTCCAATTTCAGAGAAGATAAAAACTCAGAAATTCAACTGACATTAAAATACTTCTGTCCAATTAAAAGGAAGGTGTGGGAAGTTCCTTCTCTGTTCCCCAGTTCCCCATCCCCTGTTTACCACTCCTAGCTGGAGCTCTCAGCCTTTTCCATGTTTAAGGAGGAGAGAAAAGAAAAAAAACATGTGGAAAATCCTTTCAAGACTGGTGCCAGTATGCTCAGCAACTGATCTCCTCTGGCCCTGATAGCTATTTTAAGTTTTCTCTTTCCCCTTTCCTTGGATTCTTCAAAACTGCAACCACCCCCATCTCTAGAAATACCTCCCCTGCAGTTCCCTGACACAAATATTCACCTTCCCTCTGAACACCAAGGAGTCCTCCTTTGGCCCCCAGTCTAAGCAGTAGGCCTCCAGTCAGACTCTTGCTGTTAGAGTGTCCCAGTTCCCCCAGAAGTTCTCTTAACACTTCCCTAGATGGGTCAGGCTCCTGGCAGCCATCTTAGGTCTTAAATAGTTCTGTACCACTGCGATCTCTCTCCTTTTCACACTGGATGAGGGTGCCTATGGTTCTTACTGCCTTCTTTACAATACTACTTATGGAGCCTAACACCTCAACTTTGAAACTTCTTATCATGGGCTCAGGCAAAAGTAATTTTACACATTTCTGCATTCTTATCAAAATGTACAGATTCCATTAGTCAGTTCCTCTTCTGTGAAACATTTGCCACATAGGAAGTCACTCTTTATAGGATCAGCTTAGACAGTGAGAAGAATAAACATGTATTAAGCCCAATATATGTAGTTCAGAATATGTAGTCCAGCCTTGAAAACAGTCACCCAAGTGACAAATCTAAATTAATGAACTTTCAGAAAAAAAAATATTGATTTGGTTCACTTGGTAATGAATATTAGTCCATGAGTCCATGAAGAAGAGTATATTTTTACAAGCATTTCAACATTCTTATTCTTAAGGTTTATTATATACCTGATGGAACAGAGTTGATCTCAATATCTAGATAATAATAATGAATTATTAAAGATACTCAACCCACCTTTTCTACAGACCTTGACTTGCTTATTATTGATGCCATTTGTATTAATATGCAGACTTCATAAAGCTCACTTATAGAAGACTCTCCAAATTCCCAAATACTCACCTCCAGAGCAACTCAGAGTCCCCCAGTTAAAATTATTATCAACTCCCAACCCCCTTATTAACCCCCAACACTTCTGAGGGTTGGCCAGGGAACCATTAAACTTTTAGTGCCAGAATTAATGCCAGATTAGAGTCACACGGGTATTATCCTTGCTGATTTATGACGCCATGTAGCACAGTAAATGAGACTGTTCCCCTTAGGCCAGCTGAAAACTTCTAATACTTTGTTTCTCATGGCACATCTTTCAGGGCTGGGGCAGACAGTGAGAGCAAAGGGGGAAAAAGGTATCCGACAATGTCTTTGATATAAATCCCAGGTATTCTCTTTCTTCCCCAAACCAGCCTAGATTACCATTATGGAGAAAAGTCAGAACTGTGCATAAAACAAAAATCATAACAAAGAGAAACATCTCATATCCTCTGACAAATCAGAACAAAGCCGTGAAGGTCATTTACCCAAAACAAGGAAGAGAAAATCTGAAAGAGATTGTGCCTAGTATTTAAAAACACCCTGACAGAACTCAGATTAATAAAGATTTAAAAACAATCCTCTATTATAGACAAAATGTCTTCTTTACTCACTAGCTATGTGGACTTGAACCCAAATTTCCTCAAATGTGAAGTAGAATAGCATAGCTTACTATCTATGGTTGATCTAAAGTTGGAGTGATTCAAGATATAATGATCTGAGATTGGATTTTAGAATGCATGTAGATTTAGGAAGCCAGACAAAAATGATTCTTTTGGTCAGAGATTTTTTTTTTTTTAACTTGCTTCCAAACCAGGTTTTATTTATCCTTTTAGTCCAAAGACCCTATGTGAACATGTCTTACTTAGAATAGTAACACAAAGGAGGTTCTAGAGCTTCACTTCACAATTCCTATAGCTTTTTTATATTAGAGCCTTGACCTCATATTAGACAATTATATAAACATTTCAGGTTCCCTGATGGCTCAGTGATTAAAAAGTCCTCCTGCAATGCAGGAGATGTGGGTTTGATCCTTGGGTCAGGAAGATCCCCTGGGGAAGGAAATGGCAACCCACTCCAGTATTCTTGGGAAATCCCATGGACAGAAGAGCCTGGTGGGCTATGATCCATGGGGTCACAAGAGTCAGACATGACTTAGTCACTAAACAACAGTGACAAATATAGGCATCTGTATAGTAGATCTTAGAGGCTATAAATCCTATTTACTCGGTTGACTCAGTCTCACATCTGAAGAAAATGACCCAAGAATACTAACACACTTAATACTTCTTGCTTCCAGCAACAAAAATGACAACCTTATTTATGTAATTATTTTTATATAAAACACCAATATTGTCCCACATGGGTAAAATGAAAGACATTTGTTGTTTTGTGTCTAATAGTTTTTTTAGACTGAGGGAAAAAAGGAAAATCAATGCTTCAGATTACTTTGCAGAATAACATTCAGATGTGTAGGAGAAACAGCCTGGGGCAAGGGGTGATGGGGGGCGGGCAGCCTCTTCACCTGGAATGTTCACAATCTCTTTGTAGATGACGGTGTCTCTGAATCAGAATGTGGCTGCCAAGCATGTCCCAGGCCTCAGGCTGAGGAGCTCTGAAGAGATCAGCCACAGGCATTGATTAGGAAGAAGTTCCTGGAGGACAGCAAAGCCTTCACTGTGCTGTTTAATAAAGATTTTCATGTGGAGTGACTAGAGAGCGTGCAACAGTGACTGTAAGCCCCAGGAAATTGTCAAACACTGAGCCCACCCTGTTTACCTTGCTTGATAGAAAGCCAGAGGAAGGCCAGACAAGAGCCATAAATTCAAATAAGTTTTTAAAGCCTTCTCAATTGATCACGACACAAAAAGACACAGAGCAATTGTATAATCACCTCACATACCGGTAACTAAATATATTGCCCTTTCCAAATCCACTGATGTAAAACACAGAGCCTTTTCTCCCCAGCTAATGGTTGAGAACAGCTTTATGTAGCTTTCTTGCGAACTTAATACCCAGCAAACAAAGGACAGCGTTGGAAGCAGCTCTTTGGGTCTGACAGTAACATACATATGATGGTATCTTCTTTTGGTAAAATAACTTTTATAAGTGAAGCAGAATTAAAGCCTGGGTTGCACTTCTGTCTCTTACATGTATATTAAATTTTTCTCTGAAAGTCAAAGAAAACGAGATTTTCTCCTAAATTGCTTGTCTTCCTATGTCATATTAAAATACCGAAACTTGACTCATGAGATGACACAGAGTGGAGCAATAAATAAAATGACACACAGGATATCTGTGAGTTCACAAACTATTAATTAACTCCTGAACCTACATTCAAGCCAGAGGCAATGTGGCAATGGGGAACAGAATCCATCATCACACCTAAATGGGAAGGTAAGTAGATGGTAAGTACTGGTAATAATTTCCCATTGCAGACGTTGTATGTGGTAACTCGGGCCAATATAAAGTTGAAATCAGAATTTAAACTTTGGATTTTACCCTTGACTCCACAGTCTGCGAGTACAACTTCTATATCCACAAGAGTATTATTCCACTCTTTCACTGAGGTAATTTAAAAGGCGGGGGGGCGGGGGGGGGAATGATCTCCACCTCAATGACATTTCCAAATGATTACATTTCCTCATATGACTGTCGACTTAGAAGTAAGCATCCTCCGAAATCTCATAACCTTTTGCAGGTTTCTTTTGTCTCAGGGTCTCCATCTTTTCAGAGAGTGTGGGCTTCACAGTGGTTGCAATTCAGTCTCGACTATTTTTCACACCTAATAGATTGTAGTACAGGATTTCAGTCCTTCTATCTTAGCATATTTTAAATAAATAACTATCTTATTTCTATAATACATACCCAGTTGCTCTAGAACTCTGGGTATATCTGCTAAAAAGTCATAAAAACTGGAACTTTTAGTAAGCTGATACTTTCACAGAAATCGAAGACTTCAAAGACTGTCCTTCCTTCTGTGACCTTTACAAAACATACAAGCAGAGTTCAGTTTGGTTTTTATGGACATTAGATGAGCATTTGATAGTTTTTACCGTAAGCAGAAGTGCAGTGTGTGACTAGCCAGTACAGCTAGAATTAGTAGCTGAGATGGGGTTGCAGGAGGTAGTGAGAACCAAAACACTGACTGCAGTGAGCCTTGCTACTCAAAGTGGGGTCCCAGACCAGAGCATCAGCAGTTCTTAGGAACTTGTTAGAAATGCGCAATCTCAGGCTCTGCTCCAGACGTACTGAATTGGAATCTGCATTTTAATAATATTGAAGGGTGATTTACTTGCTTAAGCTTTGAGAAGCCCTCAGCTAGAGCTGAGGAGAACTAGGTGCTGTGAATTCAGTTCAAGAACCCATAGCAAAAGGGGGAGGTCAAGGTTAGGCAGACCAAGTGCAAAAGCAAGTCAAAGACCAAGAGGCATGAGTGAGGTCATAAACAGGAGCCATAAACATAAACAGGGTAAGGCAAAAACAGGATAAGGACTGTACTGAACAGGATTGGGGTGGAGCTAGGTTTAAACTTCAGGTGGACAATCTACATAACACCAGAAGAATTCCAAGATTACTGTTCAGGGTGGATAACTCAACCTACACCTGTAAATTTCCAACTCGGTAGAACTGACTTATAATGGATGATGACTATACAACTTGTTACCTTTCTGTATCTCCAAGACCTTCATCCTTTATTACTTTGGAATCCCTAAACAGAACCCTAAAAACCTAAAACCCTAAACAGATTTGCCATTTGTTTTTCATTGAACCTTCACAATTTCCTACTGGAGAAACAATTTTTTAAAAACATTTTCTGTTAAAAAAGTTAGACAATGCAAAAAAGAATATGTTTGTCTAAGGGGTTTTCTCTTGAGGAAAGACTTCTGAGTGGGCAAGCTCATAAGCAACTGAATCTGGTGAGCAACACAGGAAACACAGATGTTAGACCCCCAAGGGTCATCGTTGACTTAAATCCTCATAATTTGGAGTTCAATCTCATTATCTCTCATTTAACCCATGTTACAGCTGAAGAAATTAAGGCTCCGGGAAAAAGATAATTTTTTTCAAGTCTGACAGAACTAGGACTGTGTCCAGAACTTGTATTCTTAGCCACTGTACCACACCAAAAGAAAGACAAGCAAAAATAGCCCCATTTGTCAACTGAAGTGTCTCTGTATCTCCTGTGTGTCACACAATGCAGGAACAGTAATCATTTCTGGAGTCACTGGAAAGCTTATAACCATGTACACCATCCCTGTAATATAATGAAGAATCTGAGCAGATTCCTAAGTTTCATCTTCAGAACTTTGTATCTCCTGACCATCAAACAAGATACTAAAAGTTTCCAAAACATAGAAAACCTGTGTATGTGCACACACATATAAAAATTATATTATTGCTAATACATATGATCTAGATAAGGTCTAAAGCTTTACTTACCATGTTCCATGATCTATAGGACTTCTTATCACAGTGCTTGGCATATAGCAGAACAGCAGGCTATCAGCAACCCTTTATTAAATATTATAATTATGATAACATTGAAAGTTGAACTCAGAGACTTCTACCAAAGAGATTCATTTTCATGTTTGCTGTGAATTTTTCTTAAACCAAAATGTTAACTCATGGTCATGAAACTATCAAAGGTTTTGTTTTTTCTTTACACCAAAATTAATTGTGATAAACACAGGAAAACTGCAGGCTCGCCAGAAAGATTAATACCAAATTCAAGAAAGACCTGGCAGCCAAATTTGTCCATATTTGGGGAATAATACACAATTGAAATTCTCCCCCAAGGAGATATTAGATACAGCTTGTAAGCTATTACAGGAAATTGCTGCTGTAGCTTCTCCAATTACAGATTAAGTATCAATCATAGCAAGCCAGAAATGATGCCAAACTTATTCTAATATCATATCAAATGATATAAATTCTATTTTAGGTATATTTAGACATTTTAGCTTGATTCTCTAATTCTTGTCCAAGAGAAATGAACATTCCACCTTCCAAAATTAATATAAATAAATTCTTTTCTGATACATACATGTGCTCTCCCCATTAACCATTATTTGTATGTGATTACATTCTGATGGTCCCCAACCCTAAGGAACAAAGTCAAATTGCAAGAAAACAAGCTGATATCATGCAGTTTGAGAAAATCATTTCCACTGAGACCAAAAGTCAGAAGAAATTTAGTTCAGCTTTCTAAACAACACAGAAAATTCTGATCTTCTGAATGACCACCATGAATCATTTATTGTAAGTGTTATAATAAAAAAAAATTCAATTATGTTCAGCATATTTTACTAAGTCATTCAAGTGGATGCAGATTTTTTTATTCTCATCAACATAAAAAGATTATAAGCTTGAGCACCAATTAATCAGAAAATTCAGTGAACCCTAAACCCCTACTCTCTAAGAATTTTATTAAGCTTTTGTAAAAAGCCAGAAATAACACAAAAAGAAGAAAATTAAATAAAATTACTCAGTAAATTTGCAATAATTACACCATACTATATTAATTATCAAAATCTATTTTAACAACTTAGTGTTTAGTGCCAAAGATCAGAATTTTTTTGACCTTCCAAAAGTCAATCTGCATATTTTGAAGGACACTGAGTCACTTCTGCTTTCCTTTGATATATTAAAGGGAGAATGCTCATCTATTTCTAGATAAAGTTGCACACATTTACAAATAGTCTAATGTGGTTGGCTTCCAAAGTTGATTAGGATAGAGTTCATCAAACAATTTTTAGCTCACAATCTCATTTCTTCAAGACGTTTTTGCTACCCTGTATTCCAACTGTTTTTTCTGTGAAAGATGTGGTTAGATTTCAAAACTTAAGTGAGGAAAACACTTTCTCTTTACTAATTAAAATGAAATACACTAGGCCCTTGACATTTATATCAGATAGTTCCTGGATCTTTCACAACCCTGAAATTTTTAAATATCACCACTGAGAATCGAAACCCTGCTGTATAAATGGAGTGCAATGTTGTCAGCGGGCTCAGTCACTAGCTAGCAGCTAACTTTTAGCAATCACCACACCAGCCTCAAAGAGTTCATAAACCAAGTTCATGCCTCAGCAAAATCACAAATTAGTTTCTGTCATGGATCTTCAGTTTAATTATGAAGAAATGAAACCAAAAATTTTAATGTGCAAATGTTAAAGTTATAGTATAAATAGGATGCTTTCCAAAAAAAAAAATTCAATAAATATAAGCTCAGGGACCAAAGCCTTTGGATAGGCATTAAAAGGATGTCAACAAATATGTCTAAAGTTTTTAATGTAATACTCTTAAAAAAAAGGGGGGGGGAGCCAAAACTACAGCTCTAGATACCTTAAAATTACTAGTATCAGGGTAAACAGTAGAATTTATTTCAGTTTTGGGGAGAAAAAGCAATTATCACCTTAAGGAGAATATTTTTCTAGGAAAAAGGAATTCAAAAAGTTTCAATCAAGAGGGGACTAATGTGATGCTCAATTCAAAAAGTCTATCAACAGAAGTGCACTTTTCTATTCATATAAAGTTTTTGTTAAGAGCACTCATTTTAATAAGATAGAAACAATAAAGTCAGGATTGTGAAGACATCTATTTCTGGTTGTTATTGTGGTTCAATCACTAAGCCATTTCTGACTCTTTGCAACCCCATGGACTGCAGACCACCAGGCTCCTCTTTCTTTCGTTATCTCCTGGAGTTTGTTCAAATTCATGTCCATTGAGTCTATCTAGTAAGTATTTCTGTAATGGTAGGCAATTTGAGCCAACTCTTCAGTTGAGGACAGCTATAAAAGCTGGACAGAATGTTTATTTTTAAAGCTGCTTGAGGGTGTTAAAGACAAATTTCAAAAACACAAATAAAGGAAATAGACTCAGAAAAGAAAGTCCACATTGAGGTTTAATTTTTCCCTCAGGGCATCGACTGATTGTGGAGAGAGTGGGTGAGAGATTAAAAGACTGAGCAGAGCTTTGGGTGGCCTCATGAAGATAGAGGGACGGTGAATGATGTCCAGGACTGACCACGTAAGGGACCTTGGTGAATCCACCTTAATGCATCTCACAGGAACTGTAGCCCAACTTTGAATCTTATCAGTCACTGAAATTGTATTAAGTGGTCTGAGAGCAAGTGGTTCTAGCATCCAGAATGGTAGGTCTCCAGGGAGAGATGAATAGAAGTTTTCTCAAAAGGAAGATGACATCACTCTAAGCATTGAATTATTTCTTTACACAATATTACAAACATACTATTAGGTTCAAAACAAAAAGTTGTCTTATATATATGTGAACAAGAGAATATGATTTAAAAGCAACAGTAATGAAAAACAAGAGAAACACAGTTTTAGGGTCTACAGATACTCCACAGAATTTAAAATGAGTGTTCTTACTCTACATAAAGAGATAAAAGACTAGAAATTTCATCACAGAACTAGAAACCATAAAAATTATCCAAGTGGAAACTCTAAATTAAAAAGTAGTATAAAAACTTAACCAAAATTAAGAATTTAGGCCTTCCCAGGTAGGTCAGTGGTTAAGAATCCACCTACAATGCAATAAATGCAGGTTGAATCCCTGGTGGGGAAGATCCCCTGGAAAAGGAAATGGCAAACCACTCCAATATTTTTGCCTGGGGAATCCCATGGACAGAGGAGCCTGGCAGGCTACAGTCCATGGGGTTGCAAAGAGTTCAATAAAACAGAGACTGGGCAAGCACACACTGATCATTCTACCAGTAGATTAAACACAGCTGAAGAAATAATCAGTGAACTGAAATATAAGCCCCCCGAATAATATATCCTAAATGGTGGACAAAGCAATAAAACAGAAAAATATAGAAAAGGGAATAAAAGGCATGAAAGACAATGAAAGGATTTACAATGTGGTTATTTTTCTGTTGCTGCATAACTAACTACTACAAACTTGCAGCATTAAACAACACAACTGTATTAGCTCACAGCTATTTTCATCAAAAGTCTGGCATGACATGCTAGATTCTCTGCTTTGGACTCACAAGATTGAAGTCAAGGTGTCAGGCTGAGTTTTTGACTGGAGGTTGTAAAGGAAAATCTATTGCCTTCTCATAGGCACAATTTAATTCTTGGTATTTTGTATGACTGAGATCCCCATTTCCTTGCTGGTTGTCAGTGAGGACCACTTTTAACTGCTAGAAGCTGCCCACACTTCTTGTCATGTAGCCTCTTCCATCTTCAAATCAGTAACGGGGCATCAAATTGTTCTCACACTTTGAATTGCAGGCTTCCCATCCTGCCAATGGCCAATAAAATGCTCAGCTTTTAAATAGCTCATGTGGTTAGGTCAAGTTACTAGATAAATGTTTTTTTTAAGATCAACTGTGCCATGTAACAGGCTTTCCAGGTGGCTCAGTGGAAAGGATTCACCTGTCAATGCAGGAGCCGCAGGAGACAGGCTTCAATCTGCAAGTGGGGAAAATCCCCTGGAATAGGAAATGACAACCCATTCCAGTATTCTTGCTGGGACAATCTCATGGACAGAGGAGCCTGGCGGGCTATAGTCTATAGGGTCACTAAGAGTTGGACACAACTGAGTGACCGAGCATGCACACATGTACCATATAATATAACCATGGGGAAAAATCTACCATATATGCCAGTTGAGGGAATATGCAAGGCCTGAACACCAGAGGAGCAGGAAATTCTGAGGACCACCTTAGGATCTTGCCCATCACAAGCATTCTCATCAATGATCAGGTCACATTAACAAAAGAAGCCATGGAAGACAGTATTCCAAATAATAATCCTGGAAGGGATAAATTAGGAGTTTGGGATTAACAGATCCATACTATATATAAGGCCCTGGGGCTTCCCTGGTAGCTCAGATGGCAAAGAATCGGCCCACAAAGCAGGAAACCCAAGTTCAATCCCTGGGCTGCAAGATCTCCTTGGAGGAAGGAGAGGGGAATGGTCACCCACTCCAGTATTCTTGCCTGGAGAATTCGATGGATATCAGAGAGCCTGGCCGGCTACAGTCCATGGTCTGCTGACACTAACACTTTTCACTTTATGGGCTTCCCTGGCAGCTCAGATGGTAAAGAATGTGCCTGCAACGCAGAAGACCCGAATTTGACCCCTGGGTTGGGAAGATCCCCTGGAGAAGGTCGTAGCAACCCGCTCCAGTATCCCTGCCTGGAAAATTCCTGGTGGGCTACAGTTCATGGGGTGACAAAGAGTTGAACACGACTGAGTGACTAACACACACACACACACACACACACACACACACACTATATATATATATATATATGGCTTCCCAAGTGGCGCTATGGAAAAGAACCCGCCTGCCAATGCGGGAGGTGTAAGAGACCCCTGGGTAGGGAAGATCCCCTGAGGAGGGCACATCTATCCACTCCAATATTTTTGCCTGGAGAATCCCATGGACAGAGGAGCTTGGTGGCCATGGTCCACAGGATTGCATAACTGAAGTGACTTAGCACACAAGCATACACTTTGTATAAAATAGATAAAATCAAGAACCTAATGTATAGCACTGGAAACTATATTCAGTGTCTTGTATAAATCTATAATGGATAAGAAACTGAAAAAAAAAATATATATATATATATAAAGAATACATATGTATATATAAAAGCAAATCACTTTTTTATATACCTGAAACTAACAAAACACTGTGTATCAACTGCACCTCAATAAAAATTACTTTTGAAAAGCAAATCATCAGTTAACTTGTATTTTGGCAGCTCCATTACAGTGATTTTCAGACTTACAGATTTCAACCTATTAGTGTTCATAATATCAGTTTAATGAGTTACAACCCACTATTTTTTTTATTGAAATAATTAAAGAGAAGGAAAAGGAAACATCACAAGCAACTTAGTGTGACTTTGAACATGATGAAGAATTCATCTGAAATCTTGAAATGGATCCTAATATGTCCCAAGTGGGAGGAAGCCCACAATAATCATGCTTTCTGTTACACATGTACACACATATCCAAAGATATTGATATATATTTATCCATATTCATATATATATATAGTGATCAGAAAATGTTGAAAGGATATGATTACAGATTACAGAGAATCCTATTTTTTATGTATAATTATCATTTTACTCTATTCCTTATGTACTGTCTTTAGGGTCAAGTCTAATATTCCTTTGTGCTATTTTGGAAAATACACTCAGGACTCCTAAATTTCTGTGGTTTAGTTGCATGATTTTTTCTTAAAATATGAAATAAATGATTTTTTTATTCTTTATTATATAATTATTACACTATCCATTTTAATTTCTTTTGCATCAGCCATTAGAGTCTTCAGGACCTGTCCACATCTGGGTCTCTTTATGCATTGAGTTTAACTCATCTTTATATGAACAAGCAGTTTTTATTAGTGTAATCAGCACATTTCCATATCATTTCTTCATTTTTTAAAAGACACTTGTCATTAGTGATGGGTCTTTAGGAACCAAGAGTTCCCATTGGACATTTCTGTCCCCAGGAATCTGAATAGCAGTCTAATTCCCCACACAACCATATCCGAGGTAATTCACCTGACAGTTACTTAATGCTTCCCCATACATGACCATGGGGCTTAAAATTGAAGATTTAAAGATGAATAAAACTAGTCCCTGTACTCAAGGTATTTATGTACCTCCAACCTTTTACTATACTGTAAGTGCTTTATGTTTTTTAAAATTTCTGTTTCTTATCAAACCGTTCATTTTCTTCTCAAATCTACTTTTATCTCATTGAATATACTGTCTTTAAGTATATTCCTCTGTAGGGTAAATTTGGGTTTTAAGCAAATGATCAAGGTATTTTCACTTACCAAGTTATCCCTATCTGTATTACATGTAGTCCTGTAGTACAGATTGTAAAAATCAATAAACACCATCATTATCTCTAAATATTAAGCAACATTACTTACTGGTACCTTAGCTTATCACCTTTAGATTTGGGTTTTACTCCAAGAAATTTTGAAATCAGATTAGAAAGTATATAAAGGGGAGAGGGAATCTATATAATCATGTTCATTTTTGCCAAGAAATATTAAATTGAAGCCCTCTTTGAAAGAGGTATTATAATAAGATGAGTGTTGCTTCATATTCATTGTATGGGTTTGTGTGTTTACAAAAGAAAATAAAAGGTAACTGATTCCACATCTTTTGGAGAAGGGTCATGGTGGTCAATGTCTGACTAAACAGTCTATTAAAGATTCAACTAAAACCTTAGAACTAAGCATAATGTACTACAGGCAATAAATTGAAACCCATTGAACAGAGGATCACCACCATAACTGGAATCAGTACTGATTTGTTCAATTCTAATTCATTCTTGTCACTGAATCAGGGCATCAAGCTAGGGTTTGTGATAAAAGACTGCTAGGAGAGTTTTCTTTCCCACAGAGCGGTTTGCCTAAGGTGTTCACACATCCACCCACTGAAATTTAATCATTAATGTAGCGCATTGCCAGAGAGATAAAAGGCAGTAAAGTGACATAGGTTAGTTAGATCTCAGGAGAAAAACCAACATATCAAAGTCCTGTCAGAATAAGAGGTAGGAACCCAAAGGACAACAGGAATTTTGTTTTGCACAAAAGAAATATTTCTATTTATCAACTTCTACTTATTTTGTAAATTTCTCATCTTTTTCTACCACCATCCATCCCACCAATATGATGATGCAGTAATTTTTTGAAAATGAAGGATGGTCAAAATAGCAAAGTTTAACAAAATTGCTGGTAAGGTTGATAAGGACTGATTTTGCTAGGCTGTTCTAACATGTTGTTAGGAAAATGATGTTATTGGCAAGGTAAGTTAAAAGGCTTGCTGGAGATCATTTGAAGGAGGATCAAACCAGACTATCAAAATCCAAGTCACAGGTTCTAATACTCACAAGGCCACTCAAGTAAAATAGGTAATGAGGCTAGTCTAACATAACACCAGAGAGAGTGGTACCATATTGTAAAGCACCTGCTCTGCTTGGATAGCAGTACTCTTCCACTCCATTAAGGCATTTCCATGAAGGAAACAGGGAAAGTGGTCCTAGATCTTTTACTTTTTCAAGAGTATCTGAAGATCTGGATGCTTCTAAGAATGTTCTCAATTTTTATTGAACTGAAAATAACAAACAAAAAATATGTAAAGCCAACTTGAACTCAAATTTTTGCTCTATGTGACCTCTATTCTAGAAGGAAATAATTAGGTGATATAAGAAAAGGTGGGCTCTGTAATTCAGCTAATATTAACAAAAATATAACAAAGCTTCGGAAACAATTATTTTTATCATTACCTCTGGGTTCTGATTCAGATTACATTATAGTTTTGGTTAATGTTGGAAATAAAAGATACATAAAATCACCCTAAGAGGGCATTGTTTATCATCAGGGAGTATCTGAAAGTTATCAGGACCTGGTGTTCAATTTGCATATTGGTCTCAATGCCCAACAAACCACTGGTGCAACACTAGCATTATAAATTACAAACTTCTTTAAAAAGGCCAATTGTTTAATTCCCTAATCTTGGTACATAGCCTTAAGAGTGGGGGAAATATGATTTTAATATTTTTCTCCCGTGTAAATGTCACTCAAATGCATCAGCATATTTGAAGGGTATTTTGTATTCATTCCAGTCCCTTTATGGCCTGAAATGTCAACACATAGTCAATAGCTCATTTCCTGTTGATCTTTCAGAACTAATTTTTTTTTTTAATGAAACCAACAATTTATTTTTAAAACTCTTTGGCTCCCCATTAGGATAATACTGCTTTGGGCTCTGCATACACCTCCCAGTTAATTGGATGTCTTTCCTCATCACCCTATCAACATCACATTATCATGAACTGAGTTGTTTTTCAGTCTTCAAAACCGGTGCAAGCTGGGCCTGAGCTTTCCTTACAAGAGGTCCTCTGTTATCCTACACGGAGTCCTTGCTCTTCAATTTACTCAGCATCCTCTTGACACAGTTGATTTGCAGCGAACCCTGCCTCAGTCTTTAAGTAACTCTAGCCTTGGTCCATGGATCCAAGTAATTCTAGTGTCACAGACAAAACTTGCTAAATAGTTTAATTTGGCCCCAATAGCTGACCTGAATTTCAGCTATTGAGGGCAAGACTCCTGAAACACGAGTTAAATGTGGCCTAGCCCTGGCATCTTGGAAAAATTTATGAAGTTCATATTGCTCTACACTGTTTCATCAAATGAAGCACTGATCGTTTCCTAATATTTTAAAAATCACTCCTCTCCTAACAATATGGCTCCAGCAGGAGGAAATTTCAATTGGTTCTTTCACTGCGTTCCAGGTGAAGATTTGTAGGATATAAAATATTAAAAGTTGTAGTCAGAACAAAGAAAATGCAATAGCTTTTAAAAAATGGCTCTTCATGGAAGTTCAAGGAATACTTAGTAGCACATATTTCCTTCTCAAGGAAATCAAATTTCCAAATACACCTAACATCAAGCACCATTATCTAGCTCAGCAGACTGCAGTGGTCACATTATTGACTTTCTTTTTCAAGGGTTGTGAGTAAAGTCAGGTAGATTTTCTCAGACTGTCAGTTCCAGTAACTCTTCTTTGGTGGGTCTATGGAGTAATATCAGATATATAGATACCATAAGTGGCAAAGTAGAAGAGAGTTAGTCACTGAAAATCAATCATCATTTTCCTACAGTACAAAATATAAGGATTATGTATACTATAAAGTATATATATATTTTTTTAATTGAAGGATAATTGCTTTCAATATTGTGTTGGTTCCTGCCAAACATCAAATAAGTCAGCCATAGGTATACATATGGCCCCTCTCTCTTAAACCTCCCTCCCACCCCTCTCCCCATCCCACCCCTCTAGGTTGTTACAGAGCCCCGGTTTGAGCTCCCTGAATCATACAGCAAATTCCCACTGGCTATCCATTTTACATAAAGTAATGTATGTTTCCATGTTACTCTCTCCATACATCCCACTCTCTCCTTTCTCCCCACACTGTGTCCATAAGTCTGTTCTCTATGTCTGTGTCTCCACTGATAACCTGCAAATAATTTCATCAGTACCATTTTTCTAGTTTCCATATATATGCGTTAGTGTATGATATTTGTTTTTCTCTCTCTGACTGAGTTCATTCTTATACAGAAACTGTTCAGTCACCAAGTTGTGTCCAACTCTTTGCAACCCCATGGACTGCAGCAGGTTTCCCTGTCCTTCACCATCTCCAGGAGTTTGCTCAAACTCATGTCCATTGAGTCAGTAATGCCGTCCAACCTCTGTCACCCTCTTCTCTGCCCTCTACCTTTCCCAATATCAGAGTCTTTTCCAATGAGTTAGCTCTTCACATCAGGTGGCTAAAGTATTGGATCTTCGGCTTCAGCATCAGTCCTTCAAGTGGAATATTTAGGGTTTACTCTTATCTATGGTCCAACTCTAATATCCATATATGACTCTTTCTCTCTCTCTACAGATATAGATGTATGGGTGTTACATGTGAGTGTGGGGGACTGATGGGGAGGAATATTACAGTATTATGTGAAAAAGAGAGACTCCAAACAGAATAGAGTTTTAGGGTAAGAAGAGAAAATGTGAACACAGAAATAAATAAAAATTAAAACATTAGCCTCTTTTCAGAAAGAGGCCTGCAGGTTCACACCTGCCAAGATTCCATAGAACCTGGGTAAGCAAATTTGATGGATTGCCAAGCGAGAGAAATTGAGGGAAGAAAGCCCTTCACCAACCCCCAGAAGGTGGAAAGAAGAGTATCTCATTATATAAAACCAAGAAGGCATCATGAGGAGAAATTCCATCTATAACTAGGAGTCTAGGAGTGCTCACTAACTCAGAGTTCTCTGATATAGTTGATGGGAAAGGAGAGGAAAAATGGGAGTTTCCCTTCCCCCTAAAATGTTGTTAAGCTAATTTTTAAGTATTATATTTTGGTGGACTACATCAGTTCAGTTCAGTCACTCAGTCGTGTCCAACTCTTTGTGATCCCATGGACTGCAGCACACCAGGCTTCGTGTCCATCACCAACTTCTGGAACATACTCAAACTCAAGTCCATTGAGTCGGTTATGCCATCCAGCCATCTCATCCTCTCTCGTCCCCTTCTCCTCCTGCCTTCAATCTTTCCCAGCATCAGGGTTTTTTCCAATGAGTCAGTTAATTATTTTATGCCAGGAGCATATTTTTTTTGAGTTTTAAAGGGACCTTGTTTCTTCAAACCAAATTGAAAACTTAGATAAGAAAGGAATACAGACCAAAGTAATACATTTGCTAACCATAAAGACTGTAAAAGCAGATAACTTACTATGACAACCAGGATAACCCTGTTCAGTTCAATTCAGTTCTGTTCAGTTACTCAGTCGTGTCCGACTCTTTGCGACCCCATGGACTGCAGCACGCCAGGCTTCCCTGTCCATCACCAGCTCCTGGAGTTGACCCAAACCCATGTCCATTGAGTCGGTAATGCCATGCAACCATCTCATCCTCTGTCGTCCCCTTCTCTTTCCACCTTCAATCTTTCCCAGCATTAGGTTCTTTTCAAATGAGTCAGTTCTTCCCATCAGGTGGCCAAAGTATTAGAGTTTCAGCTTCAACATCAGTCCTTCCAATGAATATTCAGGTCTGATTTTCTTTAGGATGCATTGGTTGGATTTCCTTGCAGTCCAAGGGACTCTCAAGAATCTTCTCCAAAACCACAGTTCAAAAGTATCAATTCTTCAGCACTCAGCTTTTTTTTATTGTCCAACTCTCACATCCATACATGACTACTGGAAAAACCATAGCCTTGACCAGACAGACCTTTGTTGGCAAAGTAATGTCTCTGCTTTTTAATATGCTGTCTAGGTTGGTCATAACTTTTCTTCCAAGGAGCAAGGGTCTTTTAATTTCGTGACTGCAGTCACCATCTGCAGTGATTTTGGAGCCCAAAAAAATAAAGTCAACCACTGTTTCCACTGTTTCCCCATCTATTTGCCATGAAGTGATGGGACTGGATGTCATGATCTTAGTTTTCTGAATGTTGAGCTTAAAGCCAACTTTTTCACCCTCCACTTTCACTTTCATCAAGAGGCTCCTTAGTTCTTCTTCACTTTCTGCCATAAGGGTGGTGTCATCTGCATATCTGAGGCTATTGATATTTCTCCCGGCAATCTTGATTTCAGCTTGTGCTCCATCCAGCCCAGTGTTTCTCATGATGTACTCTACATATAAGTTAAATAAGCAGGGTGACAATATACAGCCTTGACATATTCCTTTCCCGATTTGGAACCAGTCTGTTTTTCCATGTCCAGTTCTAACTGTTGCTTCCTGACCTGCATATAGATTTCTCGAGAGGCAGGTTAGGTGCTCTGGTATTTTCATCTCTCAGAATTTTCCAGTTTATTGTGATCCACACAAAGGCTTTGGCATAGTCAATAAAGCAGAAATAGATGTTTTTCTGGAACTCTCTTGCTTTTTCCATGATTCAGCAGATGTTGGCAATTTGATCTCTGGTTCCTCTGCCTTTCCTAAAACCAGCTTGAACATCTGGAAGTTCATAGTTCACATATTGCTGAATCCTGGCTTAGAGAATTTTGAGCATTACTTTGCTAGCATGTGAGATGAGTGCAATTGTGTGGTAGTCTGAGCATTCTTTGGCATTACTTTTCTTTGGGATAGGAATGAAAACTGACCTTTTCCAGTCCTGTGGCCACTGCTGAGTTTTCCAAATTTGCTGGCATATTGAGTGCAGCACTTTCACAGCATCATCTTTCAGGATTTGAAATAGCTCCACTGGAATTCCATCACCTCCACTAGCTTTGTTCATAGTGATACTTTCTAAGGCCCACTTGACTTCACATTCCAGGATGTCTGGCTCTAGGTGAGTGATCACACCATTGTGATTATCTGGGTCATGAAGATCTTTTTTGTACAGTTCTGTGTATTCTTGCCACCTCTGCTTAATATCTTTTGCTTCTGTTAGGTCCATACCATTTCTACCCTTTATCAAGCCCATCTTTGCATGAAATGTTCCCTTGGTATCTCTGATTTTCTTGAAGAGATTTCTAGTCTTTCTCATTCTGTTGTTTTCCTCTATTTATTTGCACTGATCACTGAGGAAGGCCTTCTTATCTCTCCTTGCTATTTTTGGAACTCTGCATTCAAATGGGTATATCTTTCCTTCTCTCCTTTGCCTTTCACTTCTCTTCTTTCACAGCTATTTGTAAGGCCCCCGCAGACAGCCATGCATGCATGTGCAGTTGATTCAGTCATGTCAGACTCTGCAGCTCTGTGATCTGTAGCCCGCCAGGCTCCTCTCTCCATCGGATTCTCCAGGCAAGAATACTGGAGTGGGCTGCCATGCCTTCCACCTGGGGATCTTTCTAACGCAGAGAACACACATCTCCTGTATCTCTCACATTACAGGCAGATTCTTTACCACTGAGCCACCAGGAAACCCCAACTAGGCTCAATAATTAGGCAGATTTTATGATCTTTTTACAGGAAAAAATAAATAGCGGATGCTCTGCTCATTCTGATGGTATAGAGACTCCTGTTTCCTGGACCAGCTAGCTCCCAACAGAAAAGAAAAAAAAAAAAAAAAGGCAGAATGGAGACAAACACAGTACTTTCACTATTACCAAATTCTCCACTCAGATAAGTCACTCTTACTTGTGAGATGTAGAATGAGCAGAGAGAGCTTCTGGGAGCTTTATACTAATCAGGCTCTACCACGGTGGACCTATATTAAAGATAATGGTGTAAGGAAGTCATATTCCTACTTAACACAGTGTTTGCAAGAAAGTGGTTGAAAAATAACTGTTCCTCACTTTATTGTAAAAGACATATCTCAGATAATAGAATAATAGAAGTTCGGTATAAGATCTCTTATATGGGCCTTTAGTTCAATAAATGGAGGAAAAGCAGTTGCACATACAAAAGAAAAAATGAGTTACAGACCAGATTTTTTAAAACTTTAGAAAATTATATTTATCTTTGGACAATTAAATTTCTTAGCTACCACTAATTCTTCCCAAAATCATGAATTTTAGAATTCAGTTCAAGGAGAATCATCATTCTATGGACTGGATCATAACAGCAAACAATGCCCATCTAATCTAGGGGGAAAAAAAACACTAATAGGAGAACTGTGTCCTGACCTTTCCCTAATAAGTTAAACAAGTTATGATTTTTAACACTATCGGGAGTCAACTTTGAGCAAGAGAAAGAGCACTGATTAGTCACAAAGTCCTTTACTCAAGCTTTAAAACTGTAAAAAATAAAATAAAATAAAGTATGAAGGCTGAAACACACACACAAAATAAAAAATAAATAAAGTGACATTGACAGGGAAAAAAAAAGACTGTCTTTCCTTTGCACTATTGCACTGAGTATATCTGGATCATTTTTTCCTTTCCATCTAAAGCACAGGAGCTGAACAAAGCAATTTCTGAGGGGTCTTTCAGTCCTAAAGTTTCATACTCTGCTTCTAATGATATTGAATTATTTCTAATGTTATTAACTATTCTCAATATTTTAACCAAGTTGAAACCATGTTGAAATATCTTATTTCCTTCTCTATTTCTCAATATTTTCCCAGACTCCTATACTAGACCCCATGCTAAATATACCTCCTGCACTAGATACGATATCCACTATGCAATAACAACACAGATGAGCAATTTCCTGGGTAATGACCTCTTAATTTTTTTCACAGTGGTGAATACTTAACCTTTCTTCAACACATATTTGTGGAAAAACACACTCTTTCTTAACAATGGTCCTATTTACAGAACAGCGAATATCAATGTTGAAAATGTGCACCCAAATAAACACAAGCCTCAGTCGTGCCATTGTCTAAGAAATTGCTCAAGTGAGGGATCAATAGAAATGTGTTGCCAACACATAAGCTGATTGTCAAAACTAAATAAGCAGTTAGAAATAGGTATTGAATAAATACAAACATAAATATTAAATCATTCCTGTTACATTGCAAGATGGCTTGACAATAAGGATTTACCATCTCCAAATATTTGAAAAGCGTAAACTGATTAAAATGAATATGAAGTACAAATGAAAAAACAAGAAAGTAAGCAATACGTAATTTTAGAAGTTTAGGAATCACAACCTTTGGAAATTTCCATGAGGTTTATTAGCATTTCTATTGACATTATTCAGAAAATATAGATATGGACTTCTCAAATAATATACTCTCGGTGCTAGAACTAGTTTTTCTATTTTCATAAAAGGAAGTCACCTTTTTAAAAATATTTTCATTGCAGAACTTTGTAGCCTGACCCTGGAATACTTAGCTTTCTCTCCACCAAGATTTCTCCAACTTGGGCTTTTATCAATAACTACATTATACTCGATAGTCCTGGTGAATTTCTCTTTTGATTTTCTTTTTTCACATGATACAAACTTAAGGAAATATTTATACTCCATATCTATAAAATTAAAATTTTGTATTAGGACAGTATTTTATATTCACTTGATAAAGCTTAACAGAGGGTTTATGGGATTTTAAAAAAAAAGTCTTGTTAATTAGCCTGGGCTTTCACACTCACAAATTATTCTGGGTCTTAATGTAGACAGATAGAACATCCTCACAATTATAGTACATCTTGTTAGTATTTCACTTGGCTAAGTTGCTGCTGCTCAGTGACTTCAGACATCCCCATGTGGAGATGCTGGTAAGTATGAGAAGAGCTGATCAAGTGTTTGCAGCCTGGAAGATCAATGAATTCTATCTGAAGTGCTGAGTAAGTCTATTTTATCTCTCTCCAGCACCAGAAACTGGATGGAGAAGCTTACTAATGAGGACCTAGTTCCTTCAAGTGATTGAAAACAAGGCAATGACTAAAGGAGTTTCAGTTGGTGCAATTTGAAAAGAATACTGATGATCATGGAATGCTTGGTTGCCCCCTTTTCCCTTCTAACACAAAAATTCTTCCCTCTTTACTGCTAATGCTGCTTAGAATATGGACTTTATAGTAGGTGAAATGGTATAGATACAAAGAACAGTTACTCTAATCAGCTAATCAGTACACTTTGGCAATTAATATTATATGTAATAGCGTAAATGTCCAAAAATGTAATACTTTTAAAATAGTTTAGCTCAACTGGAATTCCATCACCTCCACTAGCTTTGTTCGTAGTGATGCTTCCTAAGGCCCACTTGACTTCACATTCCAAGATGTCTGGCTCTAGGTGAGTGATCACACTGTCGTGATTATCTGGGTCATGAAGATCTTTTTTGTACAGTTCTTCTGTGTATTCTTGCCACCTCTTCTTAATATCTTCTGCTTCTGTTAGGTCCATACCATTTCTGTCCTTCATTGAACCCATCTTTGCATGAAAACTTCTCTTGGTGTCTCTAATTTTCTTGAAGAGATTTCTAGTCTTTCTCATTTTATTGTTTTCCTCCATTTCTTTGCACTGATAACTGAGGAAGGTTTTCTTATCTCTCCCTGCTTTTCTTTGGAAATTTGCATTCAAATGAGTATATTTTTCTTTTTCTTTTTTGCCTTTCACTTCTCTTCTTTTCTCAGCTGGTCATAAACCCTCCTCAGACAACCATTTTGCTTTTTTGCATTTCTTTCTCTTGGGGATGGTGTTGATCAATGCCTCATGTGCAGTGTCATGAACCTCCGTCCATAGTTCTTCAGGCACTCCGTCTATCAGATCTAATCCTCTGAATCTATTTGTCACTTCCACTGTATAATTGTAAGAGATCTGATTGAGGTCATACCTGAATGGCCTAGTGGTTTTCCCTACTTTCTTCAATTTAAGTCTGAATTTGACAATAAGATGTTTATGATCTAAGCCAAAGTTGGATCCTGGTCTTGTTTTTGCTGACTGTATAGAGCTTCTCCACCTGTGGCTGCAATCTAATTTCAGTATTGACCATCTGGTTATGTCTATGTGTAGAGTCTTTTCTTGGTTTGCTAGAAGAGAGTATCTGCTATGAATGGTGAGTTCTCTTGGCACAATACTGTTAGCCTTTTGTACTCTAATGCCAAATTTGCCTGTTACTCCAGGCAGTTCTTGACTTCAATTGTCTAACCTGTTTTGTCTCTGCCCAGGTCAACAAGCTACAACATGCAGTACCAGTTCAACAAAGATATAAAACTACAGCCGACCATGAAAAATATCACATACCCTTAGACAGACACCACTATAAGGACTCTGAGGCTTGAGACTAGCAAGAAGGGGAGGCCCAATACCCCTCACCATTCCAGTTCAGCAGGAAGTAGCCAGAAAGACCTCGACGTTCCTATTCCCAAAGAATTGGGCCTCCCATCTCTTGAGGGGGGAATGTTAGGTAGGTAGAATAGGGATGGAATTCCGGTTGAGTTATCTCAAATCCTAAGATATAATGCTGTGAAAGTGCTGCACTCAATATGACAGCAAATTTGGAAAATTCAGCAATGGCCACATGACCAGAAATTGTCAGTTTTCATTCCACTCCCAAAGAAAGGCGATGCCAAAGGATGCTTAACCTACCCCAAAATTGTACTCATTTCACATGCTAGCAAAGTAACACTCAAAATTCTCCAAGCCAGGCTTCAACAGTATGTGAACCATGAACATCCAGATGTTCAAACTGGATTTAGAAAAGGCAGAGGAACCAGAGATCAAATTGAAACATCAGTTGGATCATCAAAAAAGCAAGAGAATTCCAGAAAAATATCTACTGCCTTATTGACTATGCCAAAGCCTTTGACTGTGTGGATGATCACAAACTGTGAAAAATTCTCCAAGAGATGGGAATACCAGACCACCTGACCTGCCTCCTGAGAAATCTGTACACAGGTCAAGAAGCAACAGTTAGAACTGGACATGGAACAATGGACTGGTTCCAAATAGGAAAAGGAGTACGTCATGGCTGTATATTGTCACCCTGCTTATTTAACTTCTATGCAGAGTACATCATGAGAAACGCTGGACTGGAAGAAACACAAGCTAAACTCAAGATTGCCGGGAGAAATATCAATAACCTCATATATGCAGATGACACCACCCTTATGGAAGAAAGTGAAGAAGAAATAAAGAGCCTCTTGATGAAAGTGAAAGAGGAGAGTGAAAAGTTGGCTTAAAACTCAACATTCAGAAAACTAAGGTCATGGCATCTGGTCCCATCACTTCATGGCAAATAGATGGGGAAACAGTGACAGACTACATTTTCTTGGGCTCCAAAATCACTGCAGACATTGACTGCAGCCATGAAATTAAAAGAGGCTTGCTCCTTGGAAGAAAAGCAATGACAAACCTAGACAGCATACTAAAAAGCAGAGACATCAGAATGGCTGCTATTCAAAAGTCTACAAGCAATAAATGCTGGAGAGAGTGTGGAGAAAAGGGAACCCTCTTACACTGTTGGTGGGAATGCAAACTAGTACAGCCACTATGGAGAATAGGAGATTCCTTTAGAAACTTGAAATAGAGCTGCCATATGATCCAGCAATCCCACTGCTGGGCATACACACTGAGGAAACCAGAATTGAAAGAGACACGTGTACCCCAATGTTCATCGCAGCACTGTTATAGGACATGGAAGCAACATAGATGTCCATCAGCAGATGAATGGATAAGAAAGCTGTGGTACATATACACAATGGAGTATTACTCAGCCATTAAAAATAATGCATTTGAATCAGTTCCAATGAAATGGATGAAACTGGAGCCTATTATACAGGGTGAAGTAAACCAGAAAGAAAAACACCAATACAGTATACTAACGTATATATATGGAATTTAGAAAGATGGTATTGATAACCCTGTATGCGAGACAGCAAAAGAGACACAGATTATAGAACAGTCTTTTGGACTCTGTGGGAGAGGGCGAGGGTGGGATAATTTGGGAGAATGGCATTGAAACATGTATAATGTCATATGTGAAATGAGTCTCCAGTCCAGGTTTGATGCCTGATTCAGGATGCTTGGGGCTGGTGCACTGGGATGACACAGAGGGATGGTACGGGGAGGGAGGTGGGAGGGGGGTTCAGGATGGGGAACATGTGTACACCCGTGGTGGATTCACATTGATGTATGGCAAAACCAATACAATATTATAAAGTGATTAGCCTCCAATTAAAATGAAGAAATTTATATTAAAAAAATTTTTAATAAAATAGTTTAATAAGCCTTTAATGAAGGCCAGATAAGCTAGAGATCTCACACTGCAGCATCAATTGAATTTTAATTAGGAGAAAAAAAAAAAAAAAGCAGAGTTGGCCTCTTAATAGGTTTGGCCAGTTCATAGAAAATGGTGCTGAAGTCATCCTAAATTTCTTATAATAAAATGGGACTGGATGAGTCAGCAAGTTTGTCATCCCTGGGAACTATATCCCTGCCATGATTTGGAAAAGAAGCTAAGAGTCATGAGACACTCCCCAGAGGAAGTAATTCTTTTCCAGAATGTCCATTTTCGTTTTGAGACTTCCCAAATTTGAGTTAAGAGCCGGCAAGGACCTTCTGCACAGCACACGGCGCCCTGCTCAGTGTTCCGTGGCAGTCTAGAAGGGAGAGGAGCGCGGGAGAGAATGGGTACTTGCATGCGTAGGACTGAGTCCTTTTCAGGTGCTCTCCACCTGAAACCATCACACCCTGTTAATCGGCTGTACCCCAACACAAAATGAAAAGTTAAAACAAAATAGAACAGTCTGGTGGATCTTATAATACTAACACTGAAGTAAAATAAAGGATTCTATTATTCTCTGGGCTGATCTTCTATAGGAAAACGTGCCTTTCTATAGCCCAGCTTTAACCTCAAGATTCTACTAAATTAAATAAAACAGCATGTTTAATCTTTTGGTCAATTTGGATAAATTTGGAACTTGCATACTAAATATGATATTAATTCCCCATATATACATAGGATGCTATCAGTTAGCTTAGGCTGGGTTATATGTAATAACGTGTTTTTCCTCTTGTTCATACCACATGGTTCTGCTCAGTGTTATCATCTCAACAACACTAAGGCTGATGGAGTAAACTTTGTCTAAGATGTTGCCCATCTCATAGTGAGCACACTCTGTCTTAACATTTTCACTAAAAGTGACAAACATTATTTTTGTTCACATTTTCTTGGCCAAACAAAACAAGTCATATTGCAGTCTAACACTGATAAAATTCAAATATATAATCCTCCCATAGGAAGATATATGACAAGAAAGGACATTGCAAGGAAGGAAGAAAAAAAGAAAAAAGTTAAACTGCAGTATGAGATTTAACTGTCTGCTTCACTATTTATAAATATTTAGCATCCTCTTTGCCATATATAAAATATAATTTCCAAATGATCTCCAAAAGGAATCCAAAGGCCCCATCATTTCATCAAGGCATGAGACTCACACTCTCATGAGAGTTTCAACACTAGGTTCATATGTGGATCCTCTTGATCTAAAGACCCAGACAGAACTAAAGAACCAATTTTCAGCCCTCCCTATGCAACCCTGCTCCATGATAATCACACCAACTCTGAAACAGGAAGAATGGTGTACACAAGTGGCCACTGATCCATAGTAATTCTAAAATCCTGCTAACAGGCAATGTAAGGACCTTACTGTGAAGGTAGGAGTTATGGACTTCATGTTCATGTACCCTCAAAATTCATATGTTGAAGCTCTAATCTTCCAGTGTGGCTGTATTTGGAGATAGGACCTCTAAGGAAATAAATAAGGCTAAATAATGTGACAAGATTAGGACCTTGATCGAATACAAGAATCCTTACAAGAAGGGACACCAATGAGCTTACTCTCTCTTTTGACACCAAAGAAAGACTATGTGATTATATGTTTAAAAGGCAGCTGTCTGCAAACCAGGAAAAGAGTCCTCACTCAAAATAACCATGCTGGCACCCTGATCTCAGACTTTCACCATCCACAACTCTGAGAAAATAAACTGTTGTTTAAGCCAGCAATCTGCAGTATTTTTTTACAGCAACCCTAAGAGACCAACACAATAGAGTATGTTTCTTGATTAAGCCATGTTTCTGCCTGAAGGAACAACTTTCTATCCCATTGTCATCAATAGCCTTTGGCTCAATCCTCTGGAAAGAATTTTTTCATCACCTTCCTTGACTTCTTGGAAGACATTAGATCAATGACCTTTTTGGAATCTGAGAAAATTTGACATCCTGTTTTCTACCCATAAAAGATTGGACACCTAAAAGTCATTAAGTTTTGCAAATTGAGTCTAGTGAATTTTGGGGTCACACTAGTCTATAAAACATAGTTTCTTCTCTACTTGACTGAAACCAGAACCATGTGCCCAGAATTACAATATAACTTTTTTTTTTGAAACATTTCTCCACTTTAGTTCAGGTTTGTCAAGCTTCCAGGAGACCATGATCTTAGTCTCATCTCCCAAGTAAATTTTATCCAGTTGAAAGAATTTAGTGGCTATTACCTTAGTCAACTGAAGATTTTACAGATTCTTTACCTTCTGAGCCACTAGGGAAGCCCAACAATGAGATAAATAATCACACTATTGCTTTTACTCAAGCCATTTTTTTCTGTTTTAATTAGTTCATGTTGCTGCCAGATGTTCACAGTTTTATCTTCTAATGGTTGTCTTAGTCACACAGTCATGTCCGATTTTTTGTGACTCCATGGATTGAAACCTGCCAGGCTTCTCTGTCCATGGGGATTCTCCAGGCAAGAATACTGGAGTGGGTTGCCATTTCCTTCTCTACTTCTAATGATTGGATCCTATTTAATACCCTTAGTTATGTTCAACAATGTATTATAAAAAAGAATGAACTCCAAAGAAAGAAGCTGGTTTGCAAGCAAAAACGAAATAGAATAGAGTCAGGGAAAAGAAATCAAAAACTTCCACTTAAAACATATCAGTTCTGCTCATATTTCATTGGCCATAGCAAAACACATGCCCAATCAGATATCAGCTTTAAAGGGGAAGTATAAATCCTTCCATGGGGAAGGACAGTGAAAATTTTGAACAGTAATACAGTTTATCACAAAGCTTTATGGTATCTACATAAAATTTTCATTGTGCCCATATCATTCCTGTAAAATGGGTAGGAAAAAAATAGTATTATTAGCTTCATTCTCCAGAGTATGAACTGGAAGTTCAGGGGATATTTAAATCCTAACTTAAGATCATAGAGTTAATAAGATGAAAAAGTTGACCTAGAACCCCAGGTTCCAGACTTTCAGTACAACATTCTTTCTACTGCTTTCAGCTGGTACTCATGAAATACAAAAGTTACACGATATGGGTATGCAAACACGAGTGCCCTAGGAGACAAGGAGGTTAGGAGCAACGTCTGGATACCAAAGAACTCTGGGTGTCTGACTCAGCTCTTATTTACTAACTGTATGAGCTTCAGCAAGTCATTGAACTCCTCTATGATTCTGTTTCCTCATCTGTAAACTAGAAATTGTTTTATCTAAAAGTGTCAAATGCAGAGTCTCATATACTCGTTTAATACATAAGTTTGACGCTGCATTTAAAATCAGATCCAGAATATAGAAAAGATGAATGCAAAGTGAGAAGAAAGTACAATGGAAGCATATTTGCCTGGACTTCCCCTCCCTCGATTATGCTCCTATTTCCCTCTATGGAAAGTGATATTGTTTTTAAAAGATGAGCACATAAACTATGCAGTTGAAAAACATATGCGATTAATATGAAGCATCAAAACGGTCATTTAAAATTCCTAACCCTGGGACTTCCCCGGTGGTCCAGTAGTTAAGACTCCACATTTCCAATGCGGGGGACACAGGTTTAATCTCAGGTCAGGGAACTATACACCACACACTTCAATGACGGTCAAAGATTCCACAGACCGCAACTAAGACCTGGTGTAGCCAAATAAATAATAAAATAAAATTCCTAACCATTTCCATTAGCAGTAAAAAGATAGGATTTAGGCAATAATAAAAATTAGAAAAAGGCAAGATTAAACGCATATTTGATTTCATGTCAAATATAGATTTGTTTTATTATAAATACATTGTTTTATATGTGGAGCAGGAATAATATTATTATCTTATTTTTCAAGAGTAAGTAACCTTTGTTCTAAGAGGTTAAATTGCTTGTAGGTGAGGATCTTAGAAACCATCATGTGACAATAACTCAAATATTCTTGTTCTGGGTAATCATATTCTCAAGATCTTAGGCATAACTGACATGAAAAATTTTACTTGCAATCCCTTTTCTCATCAATTCTTCCCATGCACAGATGTCATAGTGTCAGTCTCACACAAAACCAAAACAAATGCCTCTTCTTGCTATCCCAGTATATACTATTACATTATGGAAATGTTAATATACAATGTTTTAAATTTAGCGTGCATTCCTTTTACTAGACTTATAAAGTTCAAGGCATTTTTTAAATAAAACAAGCAAAAAAGTATTCTATAATTACTGTGAAGTCCAAGTTTGAACACAGAGAAATAATGTATCTACTGGAAATTTTAATAGCTATTAATGTCTAATGACTATTGACTTTGGACATTTATGCTCTGATCCATACTAAAATTCTGATCCATTGCCGTAATTTATACAAGCAGAAGTCATATACACTGCCATGCAAAGGAAATTGTTCAAGAAAAAATAAGCCCGTACGTAATAGGCAAATCTTAAATAGAAGCTATTTTCAAAGCTGCAAAAATCATCATTAAGTTAGAGAGAAATAGGATCCACTTAGTGAGTCGTGTCAGGATCAGCATCAATCTCATCAAAGGACAGAGAACCATCCCTCTCAGTTCATGCTGCAAAGAGAAATGCACTCTTCCAGAAAGAGAGGCGTCCACACAAATTACAATAAGGATCAGTAACTCCAGTCGCAGCATTACAGGAAGAGCACTGACAAACACAGAGGCTTCCTAGAGTGGCACGAGAGAGAGAAAAATGATAGCATTTAACATCTGCCCCAAATAATGAGGAAAATGAATGTTCCTGTAAATTTTTTTCCTTTGATTAGTTTTGTGTTTTGTTTTGTTTTGTTTTAATTTGAGCTGCTGCATGAGACTGAGGCAAAGGGTCAGTGACTCCAGGGCCTTATTATTTATGTATGCATTTATTTACTTATTTATATTGATTTTTAAACATGATAGAAGCAAACACTGTAGGATGCTTACTGTGAAATGTTTAATCTCCATCTGTCATCATAGAGTTGAAAAAGCTGGTTTAAAACTGTCATCATACAGTGAAAAAGCTGGCTTAAAACTCAACATTCAAAAAACTAAGATCATGGCATCTGGTCCCATCACTTCATGGCAAATAGATGGGGAAACAATGGAAACAGTGACAGACTTCTTTGTTCTTAGACTCCAGAATCACTGTAGATGGTGACTGCAGCCATGAAATTAAAAGACAGTTGCTCTTTGAAAGAAAAACTATGACAAACCTAGACAGCATATGAAAAAGCAGAGACATCACTTCTGCTGACAAAGGTCCGTCTGGTCAAAGCTATGGTTTTTCCAGTAGTCATCATGTATAGATGTGAGAGTAGGGCCATAAAGAAGGCTGAGAGCTGAAGAATTGATGCTTTCGAACTGTGGTGCTAGAGGAAACTATTGAGAGTCATTTGGACTGCCAAGAGATCAAATCAGTCCATCCTAAAGGAAATCAACCCTGAATATTCACTAGAAGGGCTGATGCTGAAGCTGAAGCTGAAACTCCAATACTTTGGCCACCGATGCAAAAAGCTGACTCACTGGAAAAGTCCCTAATGCTGGGAAAGACAGAAGGCAGGAGGAAAAGGGGGTGACAGAGGACGAGATGGTTGGATGACATCATCTACTCAATGGACATGAGTTTGAGCGAACTCCGGGAGATAGAGGAGGACAAGGAAGCCTGGTGTGCTGCAATCCATCGAGTCCCAGGGAGTCAGACATGACTGAGCAACTGAACAACAGTAACAATCACACAGTTGATCCCCTTTACCTGTTTTGCCCTCTCCCCACCCCCCTTCCTTTATGTGTTTGTGTTTTATTGATTTGTTTATGTATTTTGCTTTTTTTTGCTCGTTTTGTTTTTTTTAGATTCCTCATACAAGTGAAATCACACAGTATTTATCTTTCTCTGTCTGACATTTCACTTGCATAATACCCTCAAGGTTCATCTGTGTTGTTGCAAATGGCATTAACTTTTTCAAAAGTTAAATTTTACTCAACTTTTCAACTAGTTGAAATATAACAAAATCATAAAATACCACTTTATACCTATTATTCCTATAAATATTAAGAAGAGCTACAGATTCCAATACAGAATGTGTGAGGAAATAGAATTTTTATACTCGGAATACAAATTGCACAAGATTTTGGATGGTCATGCTGCAATGCACCCACCCCAACAATCTGTTTATTGTCACCACAATCCTATGTTCCAGATTTATCTACAGAAACAAGCCCCCCCCCAAAAAAAATGCAAAGCTACATGTCATTGTGAGTTCACTGAGGTATTGGGGGGCATTTGTTTCACTAGTAAAATCTGAAATAATGTAAATACTGTCAATAAAGTTTTTGAAATAAATTAGAGTATATCCACAGAGCAGAATACTATACAACCATTAGGAAGGATCAGGTAATTTCTAGGTATTGGTTTATCATATATTAAGTGCATATTATAATTCAGTATGCATAATATAGAAAATATACATATTTCAATGTGCACTGAAGAAGGCTGGAAAGATAGACATTTTACAAATAACAGATTTTATCTCTGGAGAGTGGGATTGACGGGCCTCTAAGATCTCTCACACTTCTGCACATCTGATGATTGGACCAAAAGAACACGGTGGACAAGGAAAGATGCTGATGCATGTACAAATGTGCTGTTGCTCATTTTGTTAGTGCATTTTGCATGAGATATCTTTAGATGCTTTGTATACCTTCAAGATATAATAACTTCATTTGCAAGGAAATAACATGCAGGCTCAAGATTACTTCATATCTTATACTATACCAAAGGGTTAATACTTGGGACAGATGAGGGGGAAATACCTAAATCTGAATTAAACTATATACTAACAAATTTATCAATCACATACCTTGAACATTATCTGCCCTAAGCATTCTTTTCCTGAATATAAGGACACTCAGCCAGACTTGGAAATATTCTTTAACACACAAGAAATTAAAGGATAAAATGCAAACACATACCATGCCTGGCTAATTAAAAGAGCTTTTGAAGTTTTAGGTTACAACTTATACTAACAAGTCTTCTCTTTAAGTCTGTCTCTCCTCTCTCTTTTTAACATATATAATAATTTCACTGTTGAAATTGGTGTTTCAGTTAACCACACGTTAGCTCTATTATTAAAAGTTAAATATGACGCATCATACATTCCTAGTTTCCTTCATCTAGCTCTAAATAAAAGGAAAGAACAGTGAGCAAATTTCAGACACACATGGGATAGGATCAGGCAAAAGAAGAGCAACCGACACGAGGCAGAGCTTCAAAGATCCCTTCATTTTTGACAAAGATGCTTCTGCAAAGTGTCTTTCTTCTCCACCTCTGTTAACTTACAAAATGTCTTAATTATGTCATCCACATAATGATACTGGAAGAAAGGTTCTGGCAGACCCACTCCAAAATGTTAATAGAGTACCTCAGAAAATAAATATTTGTTTGACTTATCTCATCCATCTTGGCCATTCCTTCCTTCCCTTCAGGCAACCTGCTTCAGAAAGGCAAGTACTTTATCCATGTGACAGAGCTATAGGAAAATTGCTACTCAGACTTAGAATGGGGCCTTTTCCATTTCTTGACAACCATTTATCTCTCTGCCATCAGGCAATATATAAAATTTTTATGTGGACTGCATCTTAAGGACGAATTCCTATGGAGTCTCAGGGACTGTCAATATGTTTTTAACCTTTGAAGGAAATGCTGTTTTTCCAAAACAGTCATATTTTCTTTTCCAGTGGTAATATTAATACTACCACTTAAAACAATTATTTGAAAACTTTGGCAGACTATGATATTTTGAATTTTATAACATGACCTCATTCTTAAGTAGTTCACAAAAATGTGTTTTGAAAGAATTAAACATTATTGATGTTTAAAATGCAACATGCAAAAACAGCAGACAGGAAAATTGCAAAAAAATTATTAACTTTAGCATTAAATAATAACAAATAACAAAATTCTAACTTCTAACTTCAAATCTCATTTTCAAACTTTCACTTTTATACATTTTTTATATAAAGAAATATACCAAAATGTATGTAATATATAAACCTCTCCTACATTATAATTTTTTAAATTATCATCATTTTATTCTCTTCAGTTTCTGTATTCTCTTTACTATAATTTGTACCAGCTTTCTTAGCTCTTTCCCTGCCCCCCACACAACATTTACTTGTAAAGTATAGCATTTTTGCTATTCCAGCAGATTTTTATTACTAAACTGATAATTTTTTTGTTCAGTTTTTATGTCAATGAGATTCCATGTACTGCCTTTTTTTTGTTGTTGTTACTATAGCTTATTTTCTTTCTCCCATAATATTAACTGCGTACAAGAATACTTTCACTACTTGGAACATTCCCAAACTTTGATTGATCAGGTTTCTCCTTCATTTGGAAGATTTTGTGTCAACCAATCCTCCAGTTCTTATTGACTTGAACCAACAGTTCATTATGTAAAGAATTTCTGATGAGATTCACTCAGACAAACTCTGGGTTGTGGGTTTTTTGGGTTTAGTTTCATTTTGTTTGTTTTCCTGAAGCATCTGTTCTGTATTTTCCATTTATCATCCAGATCCATTCTCCTCCCTCCATCTTGCTCTGTGCAATGAGAAGCCGTTCTTCATCCTTAGGCTCCCTTGCTTTCTGACTTCTAGTTGGGAGGTTACCCAAGGGGGAGCATAGGCAGGAGCTTGGAGGACAAGAGGGAAGTAAAGTTGAGATCATTATCTCCCCTAATCTACATCCTAATGTCCCTGTATTGGCTGCTTTGGTCAGGAACCCTTCTGCTTCTGGCTACCCTTTCCCAGGGCTTGAAACCACCGTCTTGTTGCCACTTCAGATCTAGAGGCAGAAACATCTCCTCATTTTGCTAACCCTGGGGTTCTGAACTGTCTCTTGCTTGTTTCGTTTAGCACCTTGTAACAGGTGGCACCAGTGTGGTCATGTCTAACTGCTTGCAACTCCATGGACTGTAGTCCTCCAGGTTCCTCTGTCCATGGAATTTTGCTGGCAAGAATACTGGAGTGGGTTGCCATTTCCTTCTCCAGAGGGTCTTCAGACCCAGGGATGGAACGCGTGTCTCTTGTGTCTTCCCCATTGGCAGGCAGGTTCTTTACCAGCTGAGCCACTGGGGAAGAATCGGCCTGAATGCAGGGGACATGAATTCTCCCTCTTGCCAAATATCTATGTTGTTCCTAATTTTCACCATTTTTAATAACACTTTCATAAACATCATTGTGCCAAAAACTTTGTCTCTATTGTACACTATTTCTTTTGGATTGATTCCTAGCAGTGGGATTAATAAATCAATAGTGATAAATATGTTGGTCTTTTGATGTTGTTGTTGTTCAGTCGCTCAGTGGTGTCTGACTCTTTGCAATCCCATGGACTGCAGCACACCAGTCGTTTGATACATATTATTAAATTGACTTCGAGAAAGTTTCCACTTTCATAAGTATGAATGCGTGACTCATCACATTACACTGTTATCAATTGTTAAATCTTTACTATTATCTGATATGTCAAAAATTGTATCTCATTGTTTTCTTGAATTTGCACTTCTCTAAATGGTAATGCCGAAGAATTGATGCTTTTGAACTGTGGTGTTGGAGAAGACTCTTGAGAGTCCCTTGGACTGCAAGGATATCCAACCAGTCCATTCTGAAGGAGATCAACCCTGGGATTTCTTTGGAAGGAATGATGCTAAAGCTGAAACTCCAATACTTTGGCCACCTCATGCCAAGAGTTGACTCATTGGAAAAGACTCTGATGCTGGGAGGGATTGGGGGCAGGAGGGGAAGGGGATGACAGAGGATGAGATGGCTGGATGGCATCATTGACGCGATGGACGTGAGTCTGAGTGAACTCCGGGAGATGGTGATGGACAGGGAGGCCTGGCGTGCTGCGATTCATGGGGTCGCAAAGAGTAGGACGTGACTGAGCGACTGAACTGAGCTGAACTGAAACAGTAATGAGGTTGAACATTTTACTTTCTCTTTTATCAGTTTTCAGTTCATGTACTATTGTAGCTGCCTTGTGCCTCTAAGTATATAAGCTCTATGTTTAGAGGATATAAACTCTGTTTTTGTCGGGGTTTTTTTTTCAAATATTTTCCCCAAATTAATGCTTGTCTTCAGATTTACATTGTTTGTTTTGAAAAATCAACGTAGCTTGAACTTGTTTTTCAAGCCAATTACATTTCTTAAAAGATTTTTCCAGTGCTTTTCAGGTTATGTTTTTCCAAATCTAGACTCAAGATAAATTTTAATCTTTTCCAGTATTTTATGACTTAATTTTTTTCAGTGTGTAGCTCTAACTGAAATTTACAGTGGCAGAGTATAAGATGATATTCTAATTCCCTTTTTTTATAAATGGCAAACTAAGTGTTCTAGCATCATTGATTTATGATAACTTACTTATATCACCAGTATTGACTAAGAACTGTTTGACTACCAAAATTTTTCTTCCTCTCATTTTCTCATTCCTTATAATAATACTTTGCTAATTTAATGATCACTTTTAATATATCTTACTACCTAGTAATGCCAAAGGAAGTATTCATTTCATCCTTCAGTTCTCTTCAATTTAATTAAACATTTATCTATCTATTTATTTATCCCATTCTAAGACCAGAAACAACAGACTGGTTCCAAATAGGAAAAGGAGTACATCAAGGCTGTATATTGTCACCCTGCTTATTTAACTTCTATGCAGAGTACATCATGAGAAACGCTGGACTGGAAGAAACACAAGCTGGAATCAAGATTGCCAGGAGAAATATCAATAACCTCATATATGCAGATGACACCACCCTTATGGCAGAAAGTGAAGAGGAACTAAAAAGCCTCTTGATGAAAGTAAAAGTGGAGAGAGAAAAAGTTGGCCTAAAGCTCAACATTCAGAAAATGAAAATCATGGCATCCAGTCCCATCACTTCATGGGAATAGATGGGGAAACAGTAGAAACAGTGTCAGACTTTATTTTGGGGGGCTCCAAAATCACTGCAGATGGTGTTGGCAGCCATGAAATTAAAAGATGCTTACTCCTTGGAAGAAAAGTTATGACCAACCTAGACAGCATATTCAAAAGCAGAGACATTACTTTGCCGACTAAGGTCCATCTAGCCAAGGCTATGGTTTTTCCTGTGGTCATGTATGGATGTGAGAGTTGGACTGTGAAGAAGGCTGAGCGCTGAAGATTTGATGCTTTTGAACTGTGGTGTTGGAGAAGACTCTTGAGAGTTCCTTGGACTGCAAGGAGATCCAACCAGTCCATTCTGAAGGAGATCAACCCTGGGATTTCTTTGGAAGGAATGATGCTAAAGCTGAAACTCCAGTACTTTGGCCACCTCATGCGAAGAGTTGACTCATTGGAAAAGACTCTGATGCTGGGAGGGATTGAGGGCAGGAAGAGAAGGGGACGACAGAGGATGAGATGGCTGGATGGCATCATTAACTCGATGGACGTGAGTCTGAGTGAACTCCGGGAGTTGGTGATGGACAGGGAGGCCTGGTGTGCTGCGATTCATGGGGTTGCAAAGAGTCGGACACGACTGAGCGACTGAACTGAACTGAAGACCAGAAACTTTTATTTGTCCTAGGAGGTATACAAAAAACAAATTTGACAAAATCTCAGGAAGTTTATAAAATAGTGGAAGAGATCAGGCATGAACACAAGTAACTATAATACAAGTAGAAAGGAAGTGGTATCAGGAAGTTATTAGGTTCTATGAAAGAAAGAGAATATGAGTCACTAGAATCATGTGGAAATTCTTTATGTAAAGATAGCATTTGACATAGGCCTTCAAAAAGAGCTAGAATTTAGCGGGCAAAAAGTGGCAAAGAAGAACATGTCCATCAGAGGAGCCACAATAAGCAAAGTCATTAAGGTGAGACAATGGAAAACTACTTTGAGAGACAGTAAGTAATTGAGTGTAACAAGCATCAGTTCAGTTCAGTTCAGTTCTCTGCTTTTGAATATGCTATCTAGGTTGGTCATAATTTTTCTTCCAAGGAGTAAGCGTCTTTTAATTTCATGGCTGCAGTCACCATCTGCAGTGATTCTGGAGCCCCCAAAAATAAAGTCTGACACTGTTTCCACTGTTTCCCCATCTATTCCCATGAAGTGATGGGACCAGATGCCATGATCTTCGTTTTCAAGCATGTATGGTGTTAAATGAGGAGACAGAGGGAACTGCTGCAGTTTTAGGCAGTGGTCTGGACAGATTAGCTTTATATTCCAGGAAAATTATCACTTCCATCTTCTATTGCACAGGTAACTATCCTTTAAGATGTTACCTTCTATTTTGAACAATGATTTCTCTTCAGGAGAACTTTCCCATTTCACTAGTTTGGAAAGAAGAGACCTGAAGAAAGAAAATTAGATTCTGCCAGCACTAACACTGCCAGCTAGAGAAGGCAATGGCAACCCACTCCAGGACTCTTGCCTGGAAAATCCCATGGACAGAGGAGCCTGGAAGGCTGCAGTTCATGGGGTCGCAAAGAGTCGGACACGACTGAGTGACTTCACTTTCACTTTTCACTTTCATGCATTGGAGAAGGAAATGGCAACCCACTCCAGTATTCTTGCCTGGAGAATCCCAGGGACAGGGAAGCCTGGTGGGCTGCTGCCTATGTGGTCACACAGAGTTGGACACGACTGAAGCGACTTAGCAGCAGCAGCAGCAGCAACACTGCCAGCAATTACCATCATATTCTACCTCAGTATTGACATCTCCAAATGGTACATGTCATGTCTGACTTTCTCTCCTTTCCTCTTGCGTTAAAAGGCTTGCTTGAATTCATTTGGACAGGTTCATTCATTGAGCTCTTTCTTTTTTTGGTTCCGTTTTTAGAATTTTGTACCCTTGAAATGATTCCAGCAACATCTGCTGTCTTTTAATCTGCTTTTCAACAGACGGCATTTCTGTATGTCACTCTTTAATGACATTGACTAAGCAAACTTAACATTCAGATGTTCTCCTGAGTTTCACCTGTAGCAAGTCATTGACTGTGGCTTGGTGGAACCTCTACTGGTCAGTATAGGCTATACTCTGTTAACAAATAAACCCCCAAATATCACTGGATTAGCTCCATTAGAGTTTGTTTCTCATCAGGCACAGCATACCAAAAACTGGACTGCCCTCCTCCAACTTGTAGCTATTCCAACTGCAGCATTTGGCAATCAAGGTCAATGCCACAGAAGAGAGAGCTGGAAAGTCAAGAGAAATGTTTTAAGGTCCCAGCCTGAAAGCGGCTTCTGTCATTTCTGCCTTCATCTCACTGGCTGAAACTCAAAGGTATTGCCTGAACCTAACTCCAAGGTGTGCCCAGAAAAAGGGAATGGCGTGATGAAACATGTGCATATTGACCCCAGACTGTTAATCCCATTTAGATCCTCACTTTAGTTCTAACTAATACTTACATTTTCTAATCTAAAATCACATCAGAATGTTCCTTTTTTATGACATTTAATGCAAAACAATGAGTCCTACATCTGAAATTATACATTTTGCTAGATGGAATGAACTTGGACAATTGTTCTGGTAAGCGGTCTAAAACATTTTCTTCTAATGCAGTCATGAAAATAACAGCAATTCTCTGCAAGCTAACATTCACATAAAATTCCAGAAATCCAAATTATTAAGAACGTGTTTCTTGGGTTCATCAAGACTGATTTTAATCAGGATTCCACTACAAAGTTCTCTTCCTGGAGAATTAACTTTATGTAATATAAAACATAATATCTGGACAACTACTTCTTTCAATCAAATTTTAGGTCATCTTCTCCACTCCCATAGACTGCATTTTTTTCCTTTTCTATTTTGTTTATCTTAACTATTTTATCATGTGGAATAAAAAAGATTAACAATTTCTGGCTTTCTTTCCATATTCTTGCCCCTCTCTCTTCTCTTGCCCTTTTTGCTTTCTTTTTCCATCTATTCTTTTCCTCTAGATTTCTTCTTTCATTCCTTTTCTTCAAAGTTCTCATGTATATCTGGCTTACAGAAACTGTCCAGGAAAAAGCCCTTACTGTTCTGGTACTTTTATCAGAGTATTCTTGCCTCAGACCCATGTATATTCACTGGCATTAACCTCTACTTCTTAAATTTCTACTGCATCTCAGAATACTGCTCCCTCAGACCCCCAAATTCTTTTGAAGCTACTTAATGTCACTGTTAAAGCTAACAAACACCCTGTGAGCTTGATGGGCAGAAATAAGCCAGTGTTTTTTTTAACAGATAATAGAAACATGCAGCAAATAAGAATGTATCTCTGAAACTAGCTCTTCTACATACTAGAGCAGAAGGAGTAGACAAACTAGAGCCAGTTTTCTACAACCTGCAAGATGAATGTGGTTTCACATGTTTTAAAGTTGCAAGAAAAAGCAAAGAATTATGTGGCAGAGGATATACGTAATCCACCAACTTTAAAATGTTTACAATTTGACACTTGACAGAAAGTTTGCTGATTTCTATTCTGGACTATAATTCTGCTTATTAGATTTCAGTCATCATAAAGATGCAATTCTGGGACCTGCAGGAAACAATTATCAAGAAAGAACTCAATAGCACGAGATTCATTGGTGGTGGGGAGAACATGGAACAAGAGTAAGCAGGGAAAGCTTTTAGACGAAGGCTGGCATCTACAAAAGGAAAGGGGGGAGTGGGGAGGATACATTAGGAAAAGTCTCAGACAACAGTACAACCTTGAGAAAGTCTTGACCAGCCCAACAGGCACTCTGATACAAAGATAAATCATAAAGGAGTCCCATACTGGGCAGAAGTCTCCAGTTCCTGTCACCTGCCCACCAATTCTTGAACATCTGCTGGAAGCATCTCATGACTTCAATGTGTTGCAAGCCCAAAATGTGGTGGTGGAGACTTAACAGCTCTCTATGTCTAGTCAAGGCTATGGTTTTTCCAGTGGTCATGTATGGATGCGAGAATTGGACTATAAAGAAAGCTGAGCACTGAATAATTGATGCTTTTGAACTATGGTGTTGGAGAAGACTCTTGAGAGTCCCCTGGACTGCAAGGAGATCCAATCAGTCCATCCTAAAGGAGATCAGCCCTGAGTGTCCATTGGTAGGACTGATGTTGAAGCTGAAACTCCAATACTTCAGCCACTTAATGCGAAGAGCTGACTCATTGGAAAAGACCCTGATGCTGGGAAAGATTGAGTGCAGGAGGTGAAGGGGACAACAGAGGATGAGATGGTTGGATGGCATCACCAACTCAATGGACGTGGGTTTGGGTGGACTCCAGCTGTTGGTGATGGACAGGGAGGCCTGGCATGCTGTGGTTCATGGGGTCACAAAGAGTCAGACATGACTGAGCGACTGAACTGAACTGAACTCTCCTAATAGACTCTTCTCTGCTGTCTCTTCTACTCCACTACTTTCATGTGCAAGAATTCATATTTCTTTATCACTAGCAATTGATTTAGATTTTCATACAAGTGTATTAGAGATCACTCTAATGAATACTTATGGGAAAACAATGTAGGCTGATGCAAATCTTTTCAGCATTTGTTAAATTTTGCACATTAACAGAATATTGTTTCTCTATGTCAAAAAACTCAAAAAAATTTAAATATAAACAACTTGAACTGCCATGGACTATTTTTGCTCTTCATATTTAAAGATGAAACTGCTAACAAGATTATTCTCAGCCAAGGGCACACACATGACTGATGCATGAGCTGCAATCACTCAGGGCTATGTAACAGCCTTCTCCAGGGCCTGTCATTATTCAGTAGTTTACAGGATACAGCACTGGGTCCCTCAGTTCTGGCTGGTACATGCCATCACGCTGTCTGATGGCATCACTTTCCCGATCTCTCTTGTCTGCCATGATCACCCTTTAATCATCACACACACACTATTGTGTACCTTCTCACTAAGCCATAAACATCCTTATGCATTCTTGTCTGGCTGTGCCTGGGAACTTCACCTTAAATACACTGCTTCTCCTCTCCCTAGAAGCTCTGCCCATCTTCAAGGTCCTATTCAGGCTCTGCTCCATCTATGCACCTTCCCTGACTACTCTAGCTCTCAGATATTTCTCTTAACTCTGACCTCTTACAGCTCTTAAACACTTCACTGTTCACTATCACTTCACATGTATATGTCTTGCCTCTTCAGGCAGCATTTCACTTCCTTGTGACAAGACTATTCTTTGGAATGCCTCTGTACCTCTCATAGCACTTAGCTGGCTCTCATACATACTGATCTCAATGGAATACCCTGCTTCAAACCTCTACCCTCCCTTCAAGGCTAATTTCAGGCTCCACATCTCAAAGTATTTTTTCTAAGTACAACTCAAAACTGTATCTTACTATGTATAGTATAACTTTGCTTGTACATTTAGTATATAATTGCTCCAGTACTCTTGCCTGGAAAATCCCATGGATGGAGGAGCCTGGTAGGCTGCAGTCCATGGGGTCGCTAAGAGTCAGACACGACTGAGCGACTTCACTTTCACTTTTCACTTTCATGCATTGGAGAAGGAAATGGCAACCCACTCCAGTATTCTTGCCTAGAGAATCCCAGGGATGGGGGAGCCTGGTGGGCTGCCATCTGTGGGGTCACACAGAGTGGGACACGACTGAAGTGACTTAGCAGCAGCAGCTTCTTCTTTCAAGCATATCAGCTATTTATATATTTTCTTCTTTGCCCATGTGAGGTTACAAAATGTTAGAACATGTACTCATCTTTGTATCCTTCATTGTACTTTTGCTCTGCTCAAGCCTGATCTTCAGTTTTGCTTGGAATGAAAGAACATATGAAGATAAAATGGTAACAGTTAAAACTTTGTATGAAAAGGAAAGTGACATGGAAGAAAATGTAACCAGTAATGGGAAGAAGCCTCAACAAAAAGCCTCAACTCTACCACTGGGTAGCTGTGGGGTCTGGAAAGCCAGGTAATTTATCTAAACAAGAATTTCATTATTTGTGAGTGGCATACTGAGTGAAGTGAGTCAGACGGAGAAGGAGAAATATCATATGGCATCCCTTATATGTGGAACCAAAAAAGAAACGATATAAATGAACTTACTTGCAAAACAGAAAGAGACTCACAGAAAACGAACTCATGGTGGGGAAGGGATAGCTGGGGACTTTAGGAAGGTCATGTACACACTGCTATGTTTAGAGTGGATAACCAAGAGGAACCTCCTGTGACAGCACATGGAACTCTGCTCAGTGTTATGTGTCAGCCTGGATGGGAGGGGAGTTTGGGGAAGAATGGATACATGTATATGTATGGCTGAGTCCCTTCACTGTTTACCTGAAACTATCACAACATTGTTAATTGGCTATACTCCAATACAAAATGCTTTGGATGTTAAAAAAAAAAAAAAAAAGGAAAAAAAAAAGAATTTCATTATTTGTAAAAATCTGTGGGTATAACATGTGTGTGCATGATAGATTGCTTCCGTCGTGTGCGCCTCTTTGCAATCTCATGGACTGTAGCCCACCAGGCTCCTCTGGCCGTGGGATTCTGTAGGCAAGACTACTGGAGTGGATTGCCACGCCCCGCTCCAGGGCATCTTTCCAACCTAGGGATCAGACTCACATCTCTAAATCTCCTTCACTGGCAAGTGGGCTCTTTACCACCTGCATCACCTGGGAAGCCCATGGGTATAACAAACATTAATAAAAAACATAACATTTAAGAACAGGAACTCTGCACATAGTATTTGAATCTCAACTTTGCCCATTACCATCTGGGCAAGTTACCAAGCTATAATAATAAGTTTATTTTCTCACTTATAAAATATCATAGTTCAAAGTGATAGCCTACCTCATAGTGTTATTCTGAGGATTTAGTGGAATAATATATATAATGATCTTAGTAAAAGATCTAGGATATAGAAAGTTTGATGTGCCTGGTAGCTGTTAGTATTACTGCTAATATTATCATTATCTAAGATTCCTTTCAGGTTTAAAAATCACTATTCTATAACAACATAGTCAACAGATCCACTAATCTTTGAACACACACTCTTGCTTCAAGACTCAAGTCATCACTGAGCACCATTTGTCTGTCTGCCTGTTGATATAAATAGGATTCCTGATGATGATTTCTAACTTTTTAACTGTTAATCCACTACAATGAGAAATCTACATGGAAATTAGAATGTACTCAAATATCAAGATCTAACTGTTGACTTTTCTATCAAAGATTTCCCAGGTGGCCCTGCAGGAGACATAAGAGACATGGGTTCTGTCCCTGGGTCAGGAAGATCCTCTGGAGGAGAGTGTGGCAACCCACTCCAGCATTCTTGCCTGGAGAATCTCACGGACAGAGGAGCCTGGCAGGCTATAGTCCATAGAGTCTCAAAGAATTGGACATGACTGAACCAACTTAGCACCCATGTATGCACATTCTAGCAAAGCCTTATAAAAGAGATTGATCAAAGTAGCTGACATCATAGCTCTCTTAGAATTAGTGCAGATAGCTGCATAGCACGTTACATTGAATCAAATCAACAAGTTCAAATTCCAGCTCTGTATTTATTGCTCTGAGACCTAGGACCTTGTGCAAATTAGTAAGCTCTTTGTATTTCAGTTTCCTCATCAGCAAAATGATACCATAATTATTGCCAATTCAAAAAATTCTGGACATTAAATAAGCACATGCAATAAGTGTCTGACATTTAGCAAACACTTAATATATATTGACCATTATCACTAACCAAGCAAGTGTTCTGTGCCTGCAAAGCCTTACAAGCAAAGTGTTGCTACCAATATAACCCACTTGAAACTGTTGTGTGGAAATACTAACCAGAGAAGGAAATATATATCAGGGCAAGAAGGAGAAAACATCAAACTAGATTATGGAAAGACAGGTTAATTCAGGGAAAATTTTGCAAATTATGTAGACTTTGAGGTGGACCAGGAGAGAAAAAGAGAGACGATCTCCAAGTGGGCCTTGAAGAGGGATTGAGACTAAACAAGGGGAGGAATAGGAGGGAACAGTGAAATGACTTACATATTTTAAATCACTGATTGACAGAAGGAAAGATCATAATGAGACTAGAATCAGGTACAGACAAAGGCTCAGGACAGGCTTTTCTGTGCACATACCATGGATAGTTTTTCTGCTACACTTACGATAACCACAGTAGAATAGTATAACATAAATGCAGGAGAAGTGCAATCATGGGTCATGTCTTCAAGAACCACCTGGAAAGAACTCTTGAAAGAATTTATAACTTTGACCAAAAATGGTGTCATGAAAAAGAACATGGCATAAAAGGTTAGTTAACTTGAGCCTGTTGCTAGCATCCCAAGACTGCTTATCTCAAGCTGCTTCCAATTATTTGGTTTGGCATTTTGGCATCAGCATTAAACAATAAATCCCAGAAATATATTTCCATGCTTTCTCAGCTGGCCCTCTTGCCAAGGCTGATGCTGGGAAGGAAACCACAGAAGTCAGGGACCTACAGCTAGAGGGAAGAAAGTGCTCACGGGGATGATCCAGAGAGATGGTTTGGGGTGGGGTGGTGGGAGGGGGGTTCAGGATTGGGAACTCATGTACACCCGTGGCTGATTCATGTCAATGTATGGCAAAACCAATATACTATTGTAAAGCAAAATAAAGTAAAAATAAAAATTATAAAATAAAAATTAAAAAAAAAAGAAAGTAAGTGCTCACTCTCTGTTGCTCACCTGCCCTCCTAACACTCTTACCATAACCCACCACCACCATCACCTGTCCAGGATTGGGTGTACCAGAGAAGAGTAGAAAGAACAATGTACACCACTTATATTTGGTTCTCTGAAAGGGATAAGGAAGGCTTAACAACAACAACAAAAAAAAATCAAGGCCATTGATACTATATTTATCCAGCTTCCCAAGCTAGGTCACAAGTAAAAAGAAAATTCACATGATAAACGTGGGAAAATAACTTCATTTGAGAAGACTAAAAAAACATTATAAAACTATTCCCCAGACTGGTGGTATTTACATATTTTTAAAAGATAAAAGAAGAATTTCCCTGGCAGTCCAGTGGTTAAGACTCTGAGCTCTTAATGCAGGGGGCACAGGTGCGATTCTCAGCGTATGAACGAAGGCCCTGCATGCTACTCAGTGCAGCCAAAACTGATTAATTAACTAAAATGAAAATAAAAGAGAAATTTAAAAAAAAAAAAAACAGATAAAACAAGTTTTCAAGAAACTCTCGCACAGGACCGTAAGAGGCTATACCTTTCTCCTCTGCCATGCCTCCTCTCTCCTCCTGTTTTCTCACCTTAGATTCCCCGATAAACCTGTGATTTCACCTACTACTATACTAAGGCACTTTGGTAGCAAAGTTTAAGAATCATAGGATTTTTGTTTTTTGCATCATAAGACAAATACCCTCAGATGAATGTGCTGGTGCAGAATGAAAAGTTTCTCACTTCCCACACAGTATTTTAATAAGCAACAGTTATAAAGCCTTCCTCCACCCCGTGATTCTTCAGCCCTGCATCTGTCACTACCTTTGTGTTACTACATTTGTAAATCTCCCTCCTTTGAAAGTCACAATCTGTCCTTCACCAAACACACCGCCCAACAGCTTCCTTGATGAGAATATATAAGTTTTCCTATTTTGGTTTCCTGATTAGACCCAGGAGAATATAATAAACTTGCCAGTTTCTCCCCTCAATGAGATGGAAAGTTGCTGGTTTCCTCTATGTATCAGGAACCACGAGTGTGGAGCTGGGTGCTTTGCTTCTATCCTGCTGCTCGGCCGTAATCTTTATCAAGAGGATCTCCATTGTCCTTAATGATTTTCCTAGGATTTGGAGAAATCAGCCCATCAAGCTGCAGGCCATTTCGTGAGCACACAGTTATTTTAGATTTTTCTACAAAATATAGTGCTAAGCACAGTCTTTCCTTTTTACTAAATATTTAGATTATATGAATTTGGTGTTAACTGTCATTAAAGAGCATGAGCTAAACCATTGTTATTAATAAATATTACAAATACGTATGCAATATTTCCATAGATATGCATATGACTTTCATCCCACCATTGAAAGCCATTGCTTCTCTGTTCAACACACATTTGGTGATGTAAGGAAGAATGTATTCTTCCTCGTTTAAAGCAGAATAGGTAAGGCACAGTAAGATGAAGTGATTTGGACAGGAGTAAGTTGATACTTGATTGAGAGAGCTCTTTAAAATAAGAAGTTTGGCATCAGTTGAGATTGAACCATAATGAAAACAAGTTTTGTCTGATTGACTCTCAGTAGATTTTAGAGTGGTTGTGAATGAAGCAAGGCTGGAAACTGCCAGCTTTACTTCATTCACTTCATCCACTTCATTCACTTCATCTAATGGCTTTAGATGACAGTGGTTGAAGTCAGGCAGCAGGTGTGGACAGTCAGATGGACGAGTTTCCACAGTGTCTCCCTCATAAAGTTGTGATGATTAAACTACACCATACATGTAAACCCCTTAGCATACTGCTAAGTGTGATTTTTAAACACGGGGTGGGGCTGCAGATAGAAACGAGGATTGGATAAACAAAGAAACAAATATAGGTCTACAACTTGTTCTAGACACATACAGGAAACTAGCAATTTTAAAAATTTTATATATAGTAAAATATATGAATCTTCAGTGTTCAAAATGCTAGTTTTAATAAATGTATATAGCTGTGTAACCACCAGCCAAATTAGGAATGTAAAGCATTTCCTTCATATCCTAAAATTCACACATGCTTCCTTCCAATCAGTCCCCATGTCCATAATTTCTATTTTGCATCTTAGTTTTGCTGCTGCTCTTGAAATTTATATAAGTGAACTTACACCATATGTACCTTCCCAATCATATTAACTTCTTCGCTTAACATGCTTTTTGACATGCTATTTGCATGTATAATGGTTTATTTTTTTTATTGCTAAGTAGTATTCTATTATACCGCAGAAGCAAATGGCAACCACTCCAGGATTGTTTGCCTAGCAAACCCCATGAACAAAAGGGCCTGACGGGTCATAGCCCATGGGGTCATAGTTGGACATGACTTAGAGACTAAACAACAATTCTGTTATACAGGAAAATTTATTTACATTCAAATGGACATTTGGGTTGTTTCTGGTGGGCTATTATGAATAAAGCTGCTCTAAATTTCTTTTTTTTTAATTTATTTTTTTTTTTTAAATTTTAAAATCTTTAATTCTTACATGCGTTTTTGTATAATTCTTTTTGTAAACTTATGATTTTATTTATCTTGGGCAAATATCTAGGATTGGAATTGCTGGATTATATGATTTAATAACAGTTTCCCAAAGGGGTTGTATTATCTTATACTCCCACCAGCAAAGTATGAGTGCTCAAGTTGTTTTATATCCTTAAAAACATTTTCAATTATCAGGTCTTTTTTTATTTTAATTATCCTAGTGAGTATGAAATTCTACCTCATATTGGATTAATGTGCATCTCTCACCTAATATTGTTGAGCACCTATACATATACTCATTTTATTGGTATATTTTCTTTTGTTAATTGCCCAGTTCTCTTACCCATTTTTTTCTCTCTGTCATTATTGATTTGTGAGAGTTCTATAGGCAGTCTGGTAATCTACCAGTCCTTTGGTGGATGTGGTAAAAATATTTCTCCAAATTGATGACTTGTTTTCTACATCCTTAGGGCATTCTGATGAACATAGATATTAAAATTTGATGAAATTTAATTTATCAATTTTAATTTCATGGTTAGTGATTTTTATTTTGTGTCTATAAAACCTTTGTTTAGCTGCAGGTCTTAGACATTTGCCAATGTATTTTCTGGAATCATTATACCTTTAGTCCTGCTCCAATTTAGGTCAATTATTATGTGGAATATGAGGTAAAAATAATTTGTTTTCATACATACACCCAGCTGTTCTTGCTCTATTGGTAGAAAGAATTTCCCTTCCTCTTTCAAATGTATTGGTACCTGTTTCTGAAAATCACTTGGCAACATAATTACAGATCTCTTTCTAGACTTTCCATTCTATTGATCTATTTGTCCATCTTTACCCTAGTACTGCATCATCTTAAATACAATAGCTTATAGTAAGAGTCAACATCAGCTATTCTTAAGTCTTCCAACTTTATTCCTTTTCACTATTGCTTTAGCTATTGTCAGTTTTTCACTTCCATATAAATTTTAAATCAGCCTGTCCATTTCTATAAAAGATTGGATGAAATTTTGGTAGGTATTACATTGAATTTACTATTGCTCCAAACCATGAATATGCTGTCTTTCCATTTATTTGGAATGTCTTTAATTTCATTCAGCAAAGTCCATGTAGAGAGGTCTCACGTATATTTGCTACATTTATTCCTAAGATGTTTCATATTTATTGACTCTATACTAAATAAGACTTTTTAAATTTAATTTTTAAATTGTTTGCAGTTAGTGTATAGAAATGCAGTTCATTAGCTTTATTGACCTCATAACCTGAGAACTTGCTAAATCCATTTAGAAGTTAAAGCTATTTTTTTGGTTGTTGTTGTTTGTTTATTTGGGTGTTTTTAGTAGATGCTTTGATGGATTTTCTATGGACAATCAGTGAATAGATTTACATCTTCCTTTCAAATCTATGGACCATTTATTTCTTTTATCTTTACTTCCTGAACTGGCTACACCTGTCTAGTACAGTGTTGGGCAGAGGTGGTAAAAGCAGACAAACTATTTAGTACTACTCTTAAGGATAAATATTTCAGGTTTTTGCCATTAAGTAAGTATGGTAGCCATAATGTTTTATAGATGTCCTTTATCAGATTAAGGAAGCTTCCTTCTACTTCTTGTTCATGAATGGATGTTGAATTTAGTCAGATTTTCTGCTTGAATTCCAGCCTCCCTGAAGGCCTTACTGAACCATACTGAAGGAGAAGCCCATAAATATGGACTTCACTCAAAGTATTTACCTTTTATAGCTCAAATCGCTCCAGTTTACGTCTGCTTATGATTGTTATGATCGCTCTGCATGACTTTACGTACTTGTGTGCATATTTGTGTGTGTATATGTCTGTGTGTTTTAATTTTGTCCAGAATTGATCCTTTTTTTACGCAAGACCCTTATCCTGGCAATCTACTCTTACTCCTTCACTGTTGATCATCAATTTCCTTTTAATATTTTTCTTTTTATGACAGTAAATTGATGAAACAAATAAATAGTATTGCATTCTCTTATATCTAACATATAGTATCCTTTATGTTCTCATAAAGTGAGATCAAGAGGTACTAGTGAAGAACATATTGTGACTTTCAAGATAGGGGGATTTACAAATGTGTGTAACACAAGTGGGGTATAGTTTGTTCTGCTGGCTTATTTTTCAAACAAGAATATTTAAACATTAACATGTGCAAATACCTTTTCCTGCCAAGTCAACATAATCAAACAAATAGATTAAGAAGGTGAAAGAACACTCAAGGGTATCCTAAGGCAAACTGAATAACATTCCTATGCATGAAGACTGTTAAACAAATGAAAATTATCTCAGGGAAATAGTACTGTTCCCTAACATCAATTCAGCCCCCTCTGCCTGAAAATAAGGTTATTTCCTTCTCTTTAAGGTATTCAAATTCTTGCTCCCAGTGTTAGTTTCTTCTTGTCAGACCTGGGGCTGAGGCAGCAATGGGACAGGAGAAATGAAGACAGGGGTTTAAATAGAAGCGCAAGGTCTCCGGTTAATCACTCATGGAAAGGAGCTGTAGGAAGTTGAGTCATAGGTACAACCATCATCAGTGAGCCATCATCCCGTGCTACAGGTAAGGTAGACGGCAGAAACATAGTGACAAAATACCCACTCTTTTCAAAATTAAGACAGTTTCAAACACAAATAGTTAGTGAGGATTTTTTGGTAGTGGCAAAGGGCATGAACAAAAGTGTTAGCAGAGGGGAAGGGTTGTTTTTGGAGTGGGGGCTACACTTGTGGCTTATGGGATCTTAGTTTCCTGACCAGGGATCAAACTCAGGCCCACAGTCATGAAAGCACTGAGTCTGAACCACTGGACCACCAGGGAATTCCCTATCAGAGGGGCAATCTGATATCTAAAATAGAGACAGTATAATGCAGGACATATATTACAAAGGCATTTTCAATAGTAAAAGTAATGTTGCTTCAGACCTCCTGCTTTCGATCCCAGATCCATCATTTTCTAGCTGTGTAATCTCAGGAATGTTGCTTAATCTCTGTGTTTCTTTATGACATCCAAGAACAGGGGTGTACTGCCTGAGGACCAGATCTCTGCCTCCAGGCGTCTTAATCCACCCATAGATGCCTGAGTGCCAGTGTCAGCCACTCAGTCGTGTCTGACTCTTTGCTATCCCACGGACTTTAGCCCTCCAGGCTCCTCTGTCCATGGAATTCTCCAGACAGGAACAGGGATGTGGGTAGTCATTCCCTTCTCCAGGGGATCTTCCCAACCCAGGGATCGAGCCCACATCCCTAGCATTGCAAGTAGATTCTTTTCCAACTCAGCCACCATGTAAGCCTGAGTCTTCACAATTTGACTTTTCAGTTACACTCTGGCCATTTCAAACTTTCTTTTCTCTACTCCTATTTCCCATTGTTTCAATCTCTCCACCTTCATTTCTTAGTCTCTCCAGAATTAAATGCAAATATTTCCAATTCCTTAAAAAAATTATCTGAGATCAACTTTCAAGCCAACCTATATATCTTCACTTCAAAGGCTGCTCTCGGAAAAACCATTGGTCCAGTTGAAACTTCATATACGCCAGCAGATGTTTCATATCTATTTATGTAACTAACCACATACTACTGCTATAAGCACTTTAACAGCAGTGTATCTAAGCATTCCATATTCCTCCTTTGCTAAAGGCAATATCAAAAATGCTACTGAAAACACAAATAAAGGGAAATAAACACAAAAAGTGTCTTTAAAAGCTTACCAAACCTGTTCAGAAGAGCAGCTCTTTTAATTAGAAATGCTGCAAGACTGCACGGAGTAGCAAAATGTGATTCCTTGAAACATAATAGGATGTGCTGATTCACAGGCAGAAGGAATAAAACACAGAATCTGCCTATCTGCTACAGCAATCCTGGCCCTTCCAACTTCATTTCTTAAAGATCAGCCTTAATAGGAACCTTTACACAAGGCTTGGACTCTTCAGCTTGGACTCTTCCAGAGGAAAAATGGGCACAGCGTTTCAGTTGACAAGATAACTGAGTGTTTCTCAGCTAAGAATATAATGTCCCCATGCCCGAAATCTCTTCTTGTCCTCCTAGGATCATGGAGATTTGTGTAGGTTTTCCCGTTGCTTAGGGCTTCCCTAATAGCTCAGTTGGTAAAAACTCCGCCTGCAATGCAAGAGGCCCCTGTTTGATTTCTGGGTCAGGAAGATCCGCTGGAGAAGGGATAGGCTACCCACTCTAGTATTCTCGGGCTTCCCCTGTAACTTAGCTGGTAAAGAATCCGCCCACAATGTGGGAGACCGTGGTTTGATCCCTGGGTTGGAAAGATCCCGTGGAGAAGGGAAAGGTTATGCACTCTGGCCTGCAGAAGCAAAGAGTCAGACACAACTGAGCGATGTTCACTACCCTTGTTTAAAATCCTTCAAGTCTGCAACAAATAATTTGAAATGCTTAAAACCATCATGGAAAATATATGGTTGGGTTTATTTTTCACAGGAGAAAATGAAAGGGGAGTGACTATTACCAAGTAAAGTCAAGGAAAGTAATTTTTCCCACACACCTGAGTTTAAATGATTTGAGTGTTCTGTCTTATATGAAGGTTTTTATGAGAAATACTTCCCAGCACAGATACACAGAGTCACTGCCTGTCTGATGTCAAGAGTAGAATCCCCAGTACAGCTTTCCCAAGGCAAGTCATCCTTGGGTGGACTTAGCATAAACAGGCAACTTAACTTTTAATTTTACATTGCACAGTTTTCATCTGAGCCACCACATGAAAAATGTGAAGGGCTACTCAGCACCCATGACCTAAAACACTGTAAGTAGGGAAATGTATCATTTGAATGTTTCCAAAAAAACAAAAACAATTTCCTATGATGCAAGCCTTTGCTCCTGCCTCTGAGACCTGCCTCTATGGACCCCAACAGAAATAGCAGACATTACAACATACTTCAACTTTAGTAGCTTCTAACAGTGGCTTGTGTAAGAGTATTCCTGGATACAATCAAAACAACAAGCAAGAAGTTCATCCTAAATGATTCCTCTTCCTCTGCCACATAAACCCTTTATGATGGTCAATTTTATGTGTCAACTTGCCTGAACTAAGGGATGGCCAAATAGCTGATTACACATGATTTCTGGGTATATCTGTGAGCGTGTTTCTAGATAAGACTAGCATTTGAATTAGTGGACTAAGTGAATCAGATGGCCCTTTTCTGTGTGTGTGGGTGCCATCTAATCAAATGAGGAGCTGAATAAAGTTAAAAGGCGGATGAAAGCTGAATCAATTCTCTGACTGCTGAGCTGGGGCTGTCACTTTCTCCCATCCGTGAGCTCCTGGTTTTCAGGACCATATTGGGTCTCCAGTTGTTGACAACTCAGTCTCCATAATCACCTGAGCAAATATCATATAATAAATAATACTTCTATATAGCCTATTGTTCTCCAGAAAACTGTAACTAATACACCCATTAAAAGCAAGAATTTCACAAAGTTCTCACTCACACTTAGCATAGTAAAAAATAATAAATCACATTTTTAAAAATTATTTACTGATTAAACATTAAGTAAAAGATACCAGACACAACTGAGCGACTGAATAACAACAAAAGATACTAGACTAGGTGCTGTGGGAAGTAAAATAAGGAAGATTAACAGTTTTCTCTTAAGAGGTTTATTGACGTTTTACCAATTCCCAAATATAATTCATCTTCAGGAGAGGAGAATTTGCCATCAAGGCTGAAACATTTGAAAAAACTGCATTGTTGGCTTAAGGAACAATTCTCTAACATTATTCTAATCAATGGTGAAGCAAGCAATCCTAATTCAACAAAGGCAATAATATCTACTTAGATGCTCAAACTGGAGAAGGCTACCAGAAGGTTCCTCCCATGAACGGAGGAGCCAGGTAGGCTGCAGTCCCTGGGGTGGTGAAGAGTCGGACACGACTAAGTAACTTCACTTTCACTTTTCATTTTCATGCATTGGAAAAGGAAATGGCCACCCACTCCAGTGTTCTTGCCTGGAGAATCTCAGGGACGGGGAATAAGCCTGGTGGGCTGCCGTCTATGGGGTTGCACAGAGTCAGACACGACTGAAGCGACTTAGCAGCAGCAGCAGCAGCAGATGCCCAAACTATATAAATGTTAATTTGAAATTAAATAAATATTTATTTTAAACTTTTATTATATTGTATCTTTGATATTGAACCCATCTCCCTATTTTCTGTAATTCTTAGACTTCAGAGCAAAGTCATGGGATTTTAGTAGATATTTCTGGTCTGTCTTCAGTTTATAGAATGAATGGGATAAAAGAATTTCCTATTTCAAAATCCCAAATTCAACACAGCCTTTAGGATGCACTCACTGATGTTGGGGAAAGACATGAACTCTGTAGTCAGAGAGTCCTGGGTTCTTTTCCCAGTCTGATACTGCAACTCTGACAATGTGACCGTGAGTCAGTGAACTAACTTCACTGTTTTCTCTGAAAAAAGGTATTCAATTTCCCTAGTACACAATACCTTACAACCATTGGGAACAACAACAGCAACAAAAATTGCTCATCTTAGTTGAAGATCTGGCAGGGCCTCAGGGCAATAATTCTAAAGATTCGATGATTACTAGATTCAAAATCATTTTAGTGCTTGCAGGGGGCAGACCAACCTCCCCATTCCACACAAGGACAGTGAGATATAAAGAAGGGAAGGTAGCTATCCAAGGCCACACACTTAGATAGTGGCCACCTTGGATGGGTCTTGACACCTAATCTAGTCCCCTTTTTTGCAGCACAGTAGATATGTCTCTGAAAACTACAGAAGAGTAGACGGACTTTGTAATGACCTTTGACACCTGAAAATGTGGGGGTTTCCTATTCGAAACATACCTCTTTTAAAAGATGGTTGTTGGAACTCTGAATTTTCCTTGACATAACAAAAAGAGTGATGTTTAACTCCAAAAGTTTTATCGACAGTTGGCTATTTTTCTAAATGAGAAAAACAGACTAAAATATGGATAATTGAAAGTTCCGGTTAACTGGGTGCTAGCTTATCTAGGTTTTATTATTTCTAAGCTGTTTCATTACAAACTCCTATTCGTATAATTACTTTGGAGGCCATTCCATATGGTGCCTTCTGTTCTCTAAGCTAAGCTGACCCCAAAATGAAGAACCCTTAGAATTCAATCTGAAAGCTGTATTTAGCTCTTAGAATTAAGATGGCATTTTGGTCTCCTCCAGTTTTGAGCTAGTGCCTTTTCCCATATTTTTACACTTAAAAATCTAGTTCAAGCTTTGTGCCTCATATCCTCATCTCAGACACCTTAAAATAAAAAAAAGGGGAGTCAAATAAAATCTTTTCCCACAGAAAATCTCACATATAATGATGCCAAGAGGCCTTTCATTTTATTGGTTGCCTGGCTGACTAGTATAGATATTAGAAATAAGTGAAGATGGGAAAATAACAAGGAACTAGTTTCCGCTGAGGGGAACAAATTTTACAGTTATGAAGTTGTAAGGAAAAGCACAATGAGAAATAATCTTAGTATCACAACAGAAAGCAATTCTCAGTAGTAAAGCAGAGCAAAAACTGAAAATCTCAGGGAACACTCAAAATAGACAGTAATTGCGCAAAAGCATCACAGTGTTTTAAGCAGCAAGGTGAACTGAATGATGCAAGGACTGCCGAGAACTCTCAAATGTAGTCCTCGGTCGTTTTATTTGCTTTCTCTCTTTTTCTGAGTGATTACCTCATCTGTACAGCTTCTATCTCTATATCACAACAGGAAAAAACACTTATGACATTCATTAATTAAGACTCCTTTTGTAGTTATACTGTGAAAGATAATCACTCGTTAGCATACAATGGGAACTTATGACTTAAAATTTTACATGGCAGGCTCTCTGCTGTGAAGTTAGACTTCAAAATTCAAACTGATGACAGGAACCAGCTAGATCTTTTAAATGAAGCAAATATTTTTCAAATTCCAGCAGAAGAGTAAGAAAAAATCCTTAATTAATTATTGGAATGGAACAAGTAGCAATTCTGCCTGATTTTATATATTCCACATCAGTTATTCTACGCAAAACAAAGAGAATACTGTTGTTTAAGTGTTTTCTCAAAGAACTAAAGAGAAAGTATAGGCAACAAGAATTTTTCCCATATCCACAAAAAATCAACAGCAATGACCTAACAGTAGTAGAGACTTTTAGTTAGATACAATTTGTTTTTAAGATACCAAAATTTTCTTTCATACCACCTTAACCAAAGGTACTTTAATAACATCTTACGAGCTGAGTAGGTGTCAAGGATCATCTTTCTTTTACCTATGAGAAAGTGGAGCAGAGACGGTTCTGTGATTTACCCAAGATCAAATGTCACTAAGCAAACAATCTCAAAATCAGAGCCTCTCAAGTCTCAATTGACAGCCCCAGCCCAGAGGGTCAAGTCGCTGAGTACTATGTGAGAAAATCACCTGAAAGCATCATGGTTCAAGTTTTGTGGGCTCTGGGTTTGGTTCTCTTTTTTGATTGTCACAAATGTTTTAATTCTCCTATGCAAAAGTTAGGAAACTCTAATTAAAAGTTGGTTATTTGCAGGGGGTAAAAATCCAAATTGCATGATTCAGTTATACTTCATGTTACTTTTACAACTGAATTCTTACTTGACTACCAAGCACATACTTATATGTTTTAGGCAGATGTAAAGAAGGCATTTTAAAGTAAGCCTATGGAAGGAACTGTGCACTGCTGGGAAAGCGATACACAGGCATCAACTCTTTCCTCTTTTGCAGACTTTGTGCTCTAAAATCTCATTCAAAGGAATCATTTTTGCTTCTGACATTAATGGTAAGACAGGCTCAAGCCTTTATAAATGAAGAAAATAGCTATGAGGATTTTGCTGTGTAGTATTGCAGCTATTACAGATTTTCAATTAACCTTTGTGCCTGCTTGGCAAATACCATAATGGTCAGACTCCAGTGCCATAGAGTATGTCACAGTGCACAATATACAGCTAAAGATTTTACTAAGACTTGAAGGCAGTTCTGCAAAGATAGAAAAGTCATTCTAATCATTTACTTATATAGAAATATTGATCGAAAAAGGAAAACTTCTCTGCTTTTGACCAATAAATATCTACTATACTCTATGCAATATTAAATATCATTAATCTAGCTAAGCCTAATATCATCATTGTTATATTTTAATCCAAATATGAGTAGAATATTGGGCATAGGTATTGTACAGATTGGAGCTTTCCTAGGTTGTGCTGGTAGTAAAGAATCTGTCTGCCAATGCAGGAGATATATGAGATGTAGGTTCAATCCCTGTGTCAGGAAGATCCCCTGAATGAGGGAATGGCAACCCACTCTTGCCTGGTAAATCCCATGGACAGAGGAGCCTGGCAGGCTACAATCCAAGGGGAGACAAAGAGCTAGACATGACTGAGCAGCTGAGAGCACACACACACACTCAAATAAGACAGGCATAATCCTTTACAGAGCACAAAGAAAAACACTGTTATATGCTGTCGTATGAAAGACACAAATGTACAATACACAAATAAATGACACTAGGAAAAATATAAAATATTAGTTTTGCTATTTTCAGAGCCAGCTACCTGTGTTCTAAATATATTTATCACTCAATTTGTGTGTAAAAAAAGGAAAGAAATGGCTCTATTCTTATGTAAAATGTTAGCTCTTAAATTTACTATTCTCCAGTGTCAAAAAAGGTCAAAATGAAGCACAGAGGAAATCCAAAGGGTTGCAAGAAAGGGAATGCTTTTGGTATTTACCAGTTTTGCCTTATCAGTCAGCCAGTGAAAGGTGATCTGTTCCCTGGAAGTAATCTCACAAGTTTCAGAATCCATGTGATTACCTTTAAGGCTTATGATGGATACACTTGAGTCCCTGGTCTCCATAGCTCTTTTACTCAGATAAAGTACTCCTCCTTCGCATACTAGAAAATGGCTTGCATTCTAATCCTCATTGACTTCCTAAATAATCTATCTCATCTGAAAGATTGTTCAATTCATATACTAAATCAATAGATTCGGGAATCATCTCTTAACATGAGCCAATCGTACACAGAATTCAAGCATTCTTAAACAGGAAGTTACAATAAGGAAAAAGAATGAGAAACATTATCCATCTTAACTAAACCAAGTTCATTCCAGAAGCAGAAAATCCATCAAGAACGGGCTATTCTTCTTTGAAATATGTTTGGAAAGCTTCATAACAAGAAACAGTTCAAGAGCTGCAAAAATTTCCAGAAACGGTGGGATGCGACAACTACAAAAGATGGAAGATTGAGGTGTTTTGGACCTGAATTACAAGAGACCTGGGCTAATGCACAGAAAACTGTGCCAGTGGCTCATGGAAAAGACAGGCAGGAAACAAAAAAGACAGATCTGTCAAGAGCAGACGCTGAGCCAGACCTAAGGCTAAGATATAATCGGATGGCAAAGCCTCATATCTTCATGAGAAACCAAGAGACGTGGAGAGTGGGGGAAGGAAAAAGGAGGGTCCTATCAACATTTTTCCATTTTTCTTCATCTTCTCGTTCTAAAGAATGGCCTCCTTTCAAGTCAAGTAGATTCAGCAGAACACAGTCTCATTGCGGTGCGCGGCTGTTGAGTCAGTACGTATTCAGGACTCCTGATTCTCCTTTCACCTCACTGATTGCTCCCCGGTCCTCTCCCCTGTACCCTTTTCTTCAACATACATCAAACCTTTTTATTTTTTTTATTTTTTTTTTAAGATTTAAAATGTTTTATTTATTTATTTTTTTTTAATTTTAAAATCTTTAATTCTTACATGCGTTCATCAAACCTTTTTAAACTCATACAGCATTTGTTCCTTGGGCCTCGTTTCTCCTCTACCTACACTCGCTTCCTTGGCAAACTTATCCAGTCTCATCATCTATATGACAATAACTCACTAAGTCATATGTCTAATCCCTACCTTACCACCTACCTGTTTAACTACTCTATCAGGATGGCTAATGGCCATCTAGTATTTAACTTGCCAAAATTAAATTACGGATCTTCACACTCTCCCCTCCCAAACCATCTGCTCTGCCTGTGGTTTATCTCAAATAACAGTAGTTCTTTCCTACAGCTCAAGTCAAAACCTTGAGACCACTTTGACTCCTCTTTTATTTTTGTTTTATTCTTATAACAGTCATCCAATCATCTTTTTACAAACTGTTCTCTCTTAGTTCAGAAAATATATTTGGTGTATACCCTTTCCCACCACCTCCTCTACTTTCATACTGTTCAAGCCACTGTCATTTTGGTATATTGCATCTCTCAGGTCTTTGCTGAACATGGGGAGAACAACGCTCATCACAAAGACTCAACAGAACCTAAATTGTCTTGGACTTCTACAGATTTTTTTGCTTCTTTGTTTCTAGTTTGGGGGAAAAAATAATGTGCTTAGTCTTTGAGTTAGTGGAAATAGATTCTTATCAATAAAATATGTATTCTTCCAAATCTGTTGGTAGCCAAGTCCTATAGGATCATTTCTTTTGATATTCAAAAGCCTAGATTTTCAAAATCCAAAATCCTTTTCTCTGCCTCAGGGCTGTAATAACTCTAACCTGTGACAATGGGTGCTTTACAGATTTTACCTTAAGTGGAGAAAGAACAAGAATTTGAAAAATATAATTGCTGGCAATGAAAAATAAATTGTAGTAAATGCCTCTCCCTTAAATGCAAGTAAATTAAAGGGTAGTCTAGTTTAGCTGATGTTGCTGGAAGGACTCTTTCTTAGCCAGGAAGAAGTTTAACTATTTTAGAAATTGAGACTTCCTAATAGCCTCAAAAATCACCTTCCATATTTCTCCTTTTCTTCCTTTACCAGTTATTCTGAACCTAGGATTTCTTTTAACAGGTTAATTTAAGACATTATATAGTCCTCTTTCATGCTAAAACTTTCATTGAAATCTTTAGTAATTTCTGAGTCCTTCTTACTTCTACACACCAAATCCCTCACAGGAAAATACCTATTGCTCCTAGATGATTTTGGATCAGGATTTACTATCAATATGATGTAGTGATGGGTGATCATGAGGATACTTGAAAATTCTGGACAATCCCAACTGGGAACAAGTATAAATATTGTCACTCTGCTTACTTAACTTCTACGCAGAGTACATCATGTGAAATGCTGGGCTGGATGAAGCACCAGCTGGAATCAAGATTTCTGGGAGAAGTATCAATAACTTCAGATATGCTGATGACACCACCCTTATGGTAGAAAGCAAAGAAGAACTAAAGAACCTCTTGATGAAAGTGAAAGAGGAGAGTGAAAAAGTTGGCTTAAAGCTCAACATTCAGAAAACGAAGATCATGACATCTGGTCCCATCACTTCACGGCAAATAGATGGGGAAGCAATGGAAACAGTGAGAGACTTTATTTTCTTGGGCTCCAAAATCACTGCAGATGGTGACTACAGCCATGAAATCAAAAGACACTTGCTCCTTGAAAGGAATGTTATGACTAACCTAGATAGCATATTCAAAAGCAAAGACATTACTTTGCCGACAAAGGTCTGTCTAGTCAAAGCTATGGTTTTTCCATTAGTCGTGTATGGATGTGAGAGTTGGACTATAAAGAAAGCTGAGCACCAAAGAATTGATGCTTTTGAACTGTGGTGTTGGGGAAGACTCTTGAGAGTACCTTGGACTGCAAGGAGATCCAACCAGTACATCCTAAAGGAGATCAATCCTGAATATTCATTGGAAGGACTGATGTTGAAGCTAAACGCCAATACTTTGGCCACCTGATGCAAAGAACTGACTCATTTGAAAAGACCCTGATGCTGGGAAAGATTGAAGGCAAGAGAAGAAGGGGACAACAGAGGATGAGATGGTTGGATGGCATCACTGACTCAGTGGACATGAGTTTGAGTAAACTCTGGGAGTTGGTGATGGACAGGGCAGCCTGGTGTCAGATGCGACTGAGCAACTGAACCGAACTAAACTGATGACTAATCTTAGGTAGACCAACTCAGGTGTTTAAGAAAAGTAATTTTCTGTTTCATGTTGATTTTAATTTCCATTTTGAATGCTGGTTTTGCTAGGTGATTAAGAAAAAATTTAGTTAATCCAGGTCCTCTCCCACCTTCTTTCTCCCAGATTCTACTGTACAGTCTGGTCAAAGAATAAAAAGAAATTAGTTAGAGAAACAAAATCAACAAAATTGAGCAATATCAATGGAGAAATAGACTTTGCAGGTCACTGAGATCAGAGTTTAGAGTGTCTAGGGCAATGACAAGTATGGCCAGTTGCTGATGCCCTGGTTGGTTCAAGAACTGAAGAACTCTAATGTTTGTAGTATGTGTGTGTTTAGTCCCTAAGTGGTGTTCAACTCTTTGCAACCCCATGGACTATAGCCCACTAGGCTCCTCTGTCCATGGAATTTCCCAGGCAAGAATACTGGAGTAGGTTGCCATTTCCTACTCCAGGGGAATCTTCCCGACCCAGGGATTGAACTCACATCTCCTGCGTCTCCTGCATTGGCAGGCGGATTCTTTACCACTACACCACTCGGGAAGCCTTGTGTGTGTGTGTGTGTGTGTGTGTGTGTGTGAAGCACAGACTCTAGGCACTCAGGCTTAGTAGTTGTGGCAAACAGGCTTAATTGCGCCATGGCATGTGGGATCTTCCCAGACCAGGGATCGAACCTGTATCCCTGCATTGCAAGGCAGATTCTTAACCACTGGACCACCAGAGAAGTCCCCTATATTCCTTTAAATGGAAGTACCAACAGCGTTCATGTAATTCTTCTAAAACAGTGTTGTAAACTTCAGTAAAAAGAATTGTGCCTGACAGAAAACCAATCTTCATTCTTATTCTGGCAACATCTTAGCTAAGAAGAAATTGTCAGGGGCTGTATCTTGCCCAACATGGATGAGCAGAAGGGAGAAGCTATGCAAAGCCACGTGCCTTCTGCTCCTGCTCCATGAAATAGCCTCACTCTTGTTACATACTGTAGCACGGCTGCACGAATGGGGAATTTTAGCCGGTGTGTGTAGAGTCTTTTCTTGCCCATTCAAAATCCTACATGTAATGCTGGAATATCAAAATCTCTTTTTCTGGTGATCTTGGATAAGCCACCACTAATACAAAGCCTGGAAGGCACAATATTCTTCATAAGGTGGGTAGATAGGTAGATGACTGACTAGATAAATAGATAGATGAAAGAATGGTGCAATTACTTGATTATTTTGGTTTCCTACCAGCTGCACATGTTTCCCTGGACCTGACAGAAGGCTGATTGGGCAGCAGGGGTTTACAAGACTGAGCTCCTGAGCCTTGTCGGGTGAAAGGCAAACCTCTTGTCTCTGTTACATTACTGCTACTGCCTCACCCCACCCTTGACTCTGAACCCTGGGGTTCTGACCCAAGCCCAGTGTCTAACCTAGATTTTGCTTGGTTGTTGCTGACTGTGAGCTCTGACTCTGATTAGCCTGGAAATAGCAAATCTGGAACAAGTCACTGCATCTATGTTCCTGCCAAAATTAGCATAGAATTTTTAGTCTTGAGGACAAGATCACTATAAAAATTGCCCTGTTTACACAACTTTATATAAATTATATTAGTTTGCCAAGTCATCATCAGCAACATGAGGCTAACCTCATTTGTATGTATTAAATATGATTTCTTTTCTCAAATCTAACTATGGCTTAGAGCTGTGTTATCCAATACAGCAGCCTCTAGCTACATGAGGATGTGGAATAGTTAAAATATAACTAGTGTGATTTGGCTTTTCTGTCATTTTAATTTATTTATATGTAAATTTCAAAACTTATTCATTTCAGTTGTTAGAAAATTTTAAGTATTTTGGAATAACTTAGATATGAATCTATTTTTTCTCTTGTAGGTTTTATGGACTCTAAATGCAGATAAAATATTTCCATATTAGTTGAGGTATTCTGTAAGTATGAAATTTATATTGGATTTTGAAGACTTAGTACAAAAAAAGTAGAACCTCTCAAAAATTATTTTCATTTTTTATACCCTGAAATGATAATATTTTGGATATATTAGATAAAATAAAATACAGTATAAAAGTTACTTTTACCTGTTTGCTTTTATCTTTTTTAATGTGACTATTAGTTTAAAATTACATATCTGGTTTGAAATATATTTTTATTGGACAGTGCTGGTTTAACTGCTCATTAAGCTGCCTTGGTGTACTTTAAGAGTTATATCATTTTCTATAAAAGTTTACCCAAATACTCTAAGTTAACACTTTAACCTGAATCCCCCTACTGCAAAAAATAAAATTCCTGGGGTTTTTTTTCCCCCTTACAGAAAATGCTATAGGAAAACCTCTCTCTCTTTCTGATAGGAACATGGGCTTAGTTATGCAAAGCAAAACTGGAAGAATTACTTAGCCTCCTAACCTTTCTCCAAAATTTGCATCCAATAATGCATTCCCAATGTTACTTCTGCAGCTTCCACCATCACTGAAGCTTTTTCTGTTGAAAATCCTCCCAAATGAAATAAAGAGAGCAGATGAATGAATGAAACAGATTAGGATGCTATTTCCTTCTCCTTTTGTTAGCTGCAAAATGTACCATATGGACATATCACAATGCGCCTTGCAGAAATTTGAATTTCTGAAAAAGTTTTTTTTTTTTTTTAAGAATGACATAAAGTACTCATGATGAATGAACTTTGAGCATTTTATGATGAATGAGTTTTTGAAAAACCATCCTTTCAGAAGTTATATCAAGTTTCTAGTAACATAAGCATCTAAGTTCTGTTTTAAGTGGCTTATACTTCAGGTTTTTGAACAAATCTAATGCCTCTATAAAATCTTATAGTGAAGTAAAACCTGCACATTCCAGTGTTTATATAGGAACAGATTTTAGAGATTTTCAAATTAAGACTTTAATCAACACTTTCAGTTTCTTAAGTGAGGAAACTAAATCAACTTTACTTTGGTCTTTAAAAATATGTATTGCTAACTTATTTGAGCTTACTTAGGAATACTGCTAAAATAATACTATTAAAACCTTATGGAAGACACTACTTAGCCAAATACATATTAAATCAAAGATTCATTGGGTACTTTATTTTTACTAAATAAAATGAATTAAAAAGACAAAATAAGTGCCCTTACTCTTCAGCTATTACAACGTCTTCCCAGAGGTCAGAAATATACACATTGCACATTTATGCATCAGAATTTGTGTGCTTTGTATAGGCAAAGGAGAATAAAAAGAAAAATAATGGAAGGGATCACCATAAGCTAAGACATAAGACAACAAAGAAAATCTTGACCAGTGGAAAGAATGTGCTCCAAATAGGGCCAGTAAAATTATTATGGTTCAAATTCAAATATGGTTCTACTTCCATTTCTGGTAGCATGGCAGGCTAAGTACCTGGAACAATTTTTGACTGAAAATAACTAATCATCCTGAGTATAATAAATATGTTTAAATATCCATAACAGAAACAATAAGCTAGCAAAAATAAAACGAATTCTCAAGTGAAAAGCATTCTAATTGAGAACTAAACTTCGAAGAAGTAGGCAGAACATGGAAGCCAACTTTAACCCTCAGATCATTTGCCGAACTAGCTAATAGTCATAAGATATTGGAGACTGTAACACCATGTAGCACCAAAGAGATAAATCCTTAGTGAACAGTCAACCAAATATACTGGAGAAAGGGAACTCTCCTACATTGTCAGTGGGAATGTAAATTGGTGCAGCCACTATAGAAAAAGTCTGGAGGTTCCTTAGATAATAAAAATAGTTACCATATGATCTAGCAATCCTTCTCCTGGCCATATATCTGGAAAAGATGAAATCTGTAATTCAGAAAGATACATGTACACCAGTGTACATAGAAGCACTCCTTACAATAGCCAAAATGTGGAAGCAACATAAACGTCCATCAGCAGATGAATGCATTAAGAGGATATGATACATATGTATGATGGAATATTACTTATCCATGGAAAGAATGAAATAATGCCAGTTGCAGCAACATGGATAAACCTAGAAATTATCACATTAAGTGAAGGAAGTCAGGCCAAGAAAGATAAATATTATTTGATAATACTTACATGTGGAATCTAAAAAACATGATACAAATCAACTTAATTACAAAACAGAAATAGACTCACAGACATAAAAAACGGACTTGTTTACTGAAGGGGGAAGGGAAAATGGGAGGGATAAATTAAGAATATGGGATTAATAGATACACACCAAGGATTTACTGTACGGCATACAGAGCTATATTCATATCTTGTAATAATCTATAATGGAAAAGAACCTGAAGCTGTACACTTGAAACTAACATAGTTGATTATAAATCAAATATGGTTAAATTTAAAAGAAGAAAGAAAATAAATAAATAAAAGAAGAAAGAAAGAAAAACAAATATAATCCTTTGCCCCTTATCCCTAGAGGCCTGAAGAAGTACATCTGACAACTTAGTGCTGAATGAAGGGAGAAAATCATCACTGAGAATTTGGAACCACAAACCAATCCTCACCAACATCCACAGGACAAATGTACACTTCCTCATGTTTGGAAGAAAATTAGACATTCCAGAATTGAATTTTCCCTGGTTGTCAGACAAAAGCAAATGAAAAATCCTCTCAAAGAAACTCCTCTCATTTCAGAGAACATCAGCAGTTCACAAACAGAAACTAGAAACAAAAAGAAAGAAGCATCAAGATTGAGAAACAGCAAAAAGAAAATAGACTGAAAGAACTTTGAATAAGAAGGGGCATTTTCAGACAGAGACTATAAAATAATTGTGTTTAATGTTCTTAAAGAAACTTTTTAAAACTAGGAGATACATATGAGACAGACAAAGCATATTTAAAACAAATAAACATGACTTCTACACGTGAGATTTTATTTTTGTTTTTGTTGTTAATCCAACTTTTTTTGGTTTTTTTTTGTTTTTTACCTTATTTCACTTTACAATACTGTATTGGTAGATGTGAAATTTTAAAACACAGTAGAGAGGTTTAACAAAAAATAAATGAGAAGAGAATTTGTGAACTGGAAAATGAAGAAATTGTCCAGATTGTAGATAGCATGGACAGACAAACAGATGAGACATAAGAAAGAAAGTTAAGAGATATAAACAAAGTGAAAAAACATTACATACAACTATTTAGTGTCAAATGAGACACAGAAAGAAGTAATATTTAAATGGATGGTGGTTAAAAACTTGTCCAGAACCACTGAAGCACTCTAATACACAGATGCAAAAAGACGGACAAAACCATCTTAGACACAGTGCAGTAACCCTGATTAAGAACAAAGCAAAGAAGTTAGACAACTGAGATCACATTACCCACTTATGTACCTAGCAAAAATATCTGTCAGGAGCAGAGACAAAACAGACCATTTTCAGAAAAACAGAATCCAAGATATCTTTACTCAGCTGTTTTTCACTAAAAGAAATTTGGTAGGATGCATTTCAGGAAGAAGGCAAGTGATCACAGAAGAACGGTCTGAGTTCTAAGAAGAAATGAATAGCACGTAAACTGATTAGCGCAGTATAATAAATATTAATATTCAAACCTATAATAACAATGTGTTGTAGAATAAATAAAACAATTAAAACATAAAACCACCAAAAAAATGATGAAAGAAAAGGTTAATAAGGTTAAGGAGTCTAACATCATTTATGTTATCTAGGAAGGCAAGAGGTTTTAATTATTTTTAATAATTTTATTTATTAAAAAAATAAATCTGTATGCAGGTCAAGAAGCAATAGTTAGAACCTTGTATAGAACAGCTGACTGGTTCAGGATTGAGAAAGGAGTATGACAAGGCTGTTTATTGTCACCCTGTTTATTTAACTCACACACAGAGCACATTATGATAATTGCCAGATTGGATGAGTTACAAGCTGGAATCAAGATTGCCGGGAGAAATATCAACAACCTCAGATATATTGATGATACCATTCTAATGGCAGAAAGTAAAGAGGAACTAAAGAACTTCTTGATGAGGGTGAAAGAGGAGAGTGAAAAAGCCGGCTTAAAACTTAATATTAAAAAAATTAAGATCATGGCATCAGTCTCACCATTTCATGGCAAATAAAAGGGGAAAAGCTAGAAGCAGTGACAGATTTCCTCTTCTTGGGCTCCAAAATCACTGCAGACAGGGACCGCAGCCATGAAATCAGGAGATGATTGCTTCTTGGCAGGAAGGCTATGACAAACCTAGACAGTGTATTTAAAAGCAAAGATATCACTTTGCCGACAAAGGCCCATATAGTCAAGGCTATTGTCTTTCCACTAGTCACGTATGGTTGTGAGAGCTGGACCATAAAGAAGGCAGAGCGCTGAAGAATTGTTGCTTTCGAACTGTGGTGCTGGAGAAGACTCTTGAGAGTCCCTTGGACAGCAAGGAGATCCAACCAGTCAATCTTAAAGGAAATCAGCCCTGAATACTCATTGGAAGGACTGATGCTGAAACTGAAGCTCCAATACTTTGGCCACCTGATGATAATAGCCAGTTCTTTGGGGGATAAAACCTTGATGCTGGGAAAGATTGAAGGCAGAAGGAGAAGAGGGTGACAGAGGATGAGATGGTTGGATGGCATCACCAGTGCAATGGACATGAACTTGGACAAACTTGGGGAGATGGTGAAGGACAGGGAAGCCTGGCATGCGGCAGTCCGTGGGGTCTCGAAGAGTAGGATATAGCTTGATGACTAAACAACAACAGCAACATCCATTTATTTATTTGTTTATTTAGGCTGTGTTGGGTCTACACTGCTGCACAAGATTTTCTCTAGCTGCTGCAAGTGGGGGCAACGCTTCGTTGTAGTGTTCAGGCTTCTCATTGCAGTGGCTTCTTTTGTGGAGCACGGGCTCTAGGGCATACGGGCTTCAGTCACTGTGGGCTGTGGGCTCACTACATGTGGTTCCCGGGCTCTAGAGCCCAGGCTCAGTAGTTGCGGCATAGGAGCTTAGCTGCTACACAGCATATGGGATCTTCCTGGACCAGGGATTGAACTCGTGTCTCCTGCATTGGCAGGCAGATTCTTCACCACTGAGTCACCAGAGAAGCTCCCAAAAGTATTAAATAAATGTAGCCTTGAATAGGTTAAACAGGCATATTGTCACTATACAAAAATAGAAATGGAGTATATAATTTCTAAACAGGTAGATGAATAAACAAATGAGAAAATTAAGGAAAAAAGGAAATAAATAAGAGAGGTAACAAGCTGAAAGCCCATAATAAGACAGTACAGTATATATAATTGTATCAGGAATTATATTTAAATGTTAAATTACTGAATGTTCCATTTAGAAGGTTCCATTTAGTTTCAGAACAGATTTTTAAAAAACAAAAGCTAAATGTTTTCAGAAACACATTTAAGTGTGTTAAGAAAATTATACATTGTAGAGAGAGACACATTGGAGACTGCCTTTTCCAGGAATATAGAGGAGACTAACTTTTCCCTACTCCTCCCACTAAGTATTAATCGGAACTTGTATAAAAAGAAACATAAGACAACTTTGAAAGGTAGAGAGAAGTCAGCTCAGCTCAGAGCACTGAGATGCAAGAAACAACACAATGGCACATTCCCAGGTCTTTTCTTTTGCTTCACGGATCTCTGGGTAGGGAAAATCCCCTGGAGGAGGAAATGGCAACCTGCTCCAGTATTCTCGCCTGGAGAATCCCATGGACAGAGGAGCCTGGCAGGCTCTAGTCCATGAGATGGCAGAAAGTCAGACATGACTGAGTGAACAACATTTTCACCCACACTTTACAGATCTCAGAATTGTTGCTGAGGAAGTCAGCAACCCAGAAACACCGACAAGGAAAAGCGAAAAAGCACCTGCAAAACTCTGCTCTCTGTAGCCAAAGAACCAAAAGTTAGGTCTAGCAATAAAGAAAACTTTCAGACACCACAGTAAAAACTGGGGCCCCAAACATGGCAGCAAAAGTGGAATAGAGAGCCTGGACTTGCACCCATAGCAGGCTATAGGGACGCGCCACAGTCTCCCCACCCTCAAATCTGGTGTCAGAGAGGACAAATAGGAGACTGGAACTTTGTCCCTGCTGGGTGGAAAGGAGCTCAACGCTCTGTAATATCAAAGATAGACCACATGAAGGGCATGGACTTTTTAGCCCACCGTATAGCAACCAAATGTCAAGCAGGCTTACAGGAAAGTCATTATTTTCATCACTGCCCATTGACCTGAGGTGGGAACAGTAAGAAGGCACTCCAATCCCCCAGCCAATGAAGTATCTCTGTAGACCTAGCCGGGAGTTAGAACTCCACCCTGAACGCGGCTGCCTCACCCTCTGCCACCATCTCCCCTTCCAGAGAGGTGTGAGACAGAAGGCTTAAATACTGCCTCCTGATCTAATACTCAAAATTCACAGATTTCAGTTAAAAATCACTCACCACACCCCAAATCAGGAAGATCTTAAACTGACTCATCCAAAACTGTCAGAATACAGAAAGGTTGAATGTTATAATAGAAACATTATAATAGAAGAGAAGGCGGGAGGAGCGGTGTGGGAGACACACCAGGCAAGAACCAACAGAAAGAAAGCTGGTTTCCCTTTTGGCGGTATAAACTAAAAACACAAAATAAACTTTAAGATGAGGAACTCTACATGAGATAAAGTGGGTCACTTCATCAAAGGTTTCAATAGATCAGGAAGACAAAACTTTAAAGTATTACTAATACAACCTCAAAATATACAAACATCATTAGAACTGTCGGAAGAAATGGAAAACAGGGGTCTATTCATTACCACAGCCTAGTCTTATTCTAACTGAAATTGCTGCACAGCAGATTTAATTCAGCAAGAAGCCTTGTTTAATTCTGGAGAAAACGAGGTATCGAGTACAGAAGAAGCTTTTTCAAAAAGAAATATGGTATAGTGTCACACCAGCCACACGTGTATCTCATCTACTCCCCTGGCATTCTGTCCCTAGGAGGTGTTTTGATGTGTCAAAGTGATGGCAACACTTCTCCTATGGATGCAGGGTGGGTGGATTGCAAATGAGAAGCAGCAGCATGGAAGTCAGCTGTGCCCAATGCTTATTGCAGGTTTCACTGCTACAAAGTCTGAGACTTCAGTGAGTCAAAAAAAGCATTAGACATTTCCACAAATATGAATAACATCTGTTGAGATTACAGCATTTTCTACAGCAAACACAACAGTAATGATTATCGAATGCTCCCATTAGAATATTCCATGAGTCATTCACTCAGAAGCAAACACCGAAGATTAATCTAAAGTAGATTGCTTATTACTGGTTCTTGGCATTCTGCTTTCCTAGGGGTACCAGACTCTCCTGTGAACACCAATAAAAGTATCCTAGGGACCATCGTAACTTTTTCTTTCGCTGGGAGATGTTCAAAAGACAGTGTTAGAGAAAGGAAGGAAAGTTTCTCTTGACCAGCCCCTTGCTGGTGTTGTTCGGTTGCTAAGTCATGTCCAACTCTTGCAACCCCATGGCTTGCAGCACTCTAGGCACCTCTGTCCTCCACTATCTCCCAGAGTTTGCTCAAATTCATGTCCACAGAGTCAGTGATGCCATTCCATCACTCCATTTTCTGCCGCCCCCTTCTTTTGCCTTCAATCTTTCCTAGCGCAGGGGGAGCCAGTGGTCTCCCATTACTTGTTCTTAAACAGCCTTAGAGACACAAGCTGCATAGAACAGTCCTTCAACTACAGGAGAGTGTATTAAAAGACAGGACGTCCTCTAGAAAGGACGTCAGAAAAACCCAGATTTTTCTCTCCGTTCCCATGGCTCTCCTTGAGATTGTAGCTTTCATACATAGCACAGTATGGATGGACAGAACTACGTGCTGCAGCTTTCAAATGTACCACCGACAGGGGGCACCAGAGGAGAAGTCAGGACCCTAAATGAAACTCTGGGCTAAATATCTCTCAAGGGCAAGTCTTCCACAATCTACCTTTTCCCAACCACCAGGACTGCAATTCATTAAGAAAATCAGTGAAATTACAGGTAACAAGTGAAGAAAAGGGCAGGGGGAGGGTCTACCTTGGCAGGCAAAGTTGAAACCCAGTCTGCTAGATGTGTTTCTCTCTCTTCTGGCGTCAGTACTAGGAAACCCCAGGAGAAACAGCTATATTGTTAGAGGATTTGAAGTCTAAATGTATCGGTCTTGTGGATTGTACATAGTCTTCTTAACCGGAAGACCTTTTATCCCAGCCTATAATCTAAAAGACCTGAAACTTCATTGCTGGCACTGCTGGAAGCTTTTCCATTGAACCACATGCTTTAAAAAAAAAAAAAAAAAAAAAAAAAAAACTCTACATTTTAGTTTTCATCTCTTCAGCAGAGCAAATTATCCCATCAGCCTGTGGAGAAGTGGGAGGTTATTGTTCATGAAACTATGAAAGAACATAACACCATAATGCAAATGAGAAGCTAGAAGTCTCTTTCACCCATTAAAGCTATCCTGGCAAATACTCATTCTCAGAGGAAAGAGAAGGGGAAAAAAACAAATGCACTGCAGGCTTTATATAGAAAGTTTACAGAAGACTATTTAGGACTGTATTTAAGGGAAACAAGAAATAACTATGCAACTGCATGCCTCCGTCCATCATGTCAAGGCCACCTTTAAAGGAGGTTTTGTTGTTATGAAATAGAATAATGTTTTCTGCCTGTCTGACCCAGAGAAGCATATTGGCCCACACTTCTATAGCTTCTGCCCAGAACGTGCTGACTGAATGCTATAAGAACTGCTGAAGGGCATTAGCTATCCACCATGCAGACAAACTTACATCTCCTGCCCTGGTGTGTTCTCACTCACCATTTACTTCAGGCAACGGAGGCCTCCTTTCTGTAAAGGGGGAATTGGGGAGCCAGCTAAAAGCCAAGTGCCAGGAAAGAGGGTAGACGAAAATCTATTCTAGTCTCCAGGGTAACCCTTGGGTATTCTCCCTGTTTTTCCAAGACAATGAGCAATTTCTTTGATTTTAGATCATCTACATCCTGGGGTAGGTCTTACCGTTCTATTTCATGCTTTGTGGAGAACAATCAATGCAAGTCACAGGATATAAGTTCATGAAGGGAGAATCTTCACCTTTGAAAACCAACTGTACTTTGAAGAGCTTTGTGTGTTTGGGCTCATTAAAGAACAGCCAGAAACTTATAGAAGCCCAACTGGAGTGCTTCTCTTGTTGCGGGACAAAGGAGAAAGTCACACAACACCCGTAAGAGTCACAGCAGACCAGAAATAATGGATTCTTAGAATACTTTCCGGGCTTCCCAGGTGGTGCTAGTGGTAAAGAACCTGCCTGCAATGCAGGCGACGTCAGAGATGAGGGTTCGATACCTGGGTCGAGAAGATCCCCTGACAGAGGGCACAGCAACCCACTCCAGTATTCTTGCCTGGAGAATCCCATGGACAGAGGAGCAGGGCTGCCCAGAGCTGGACTCAACTGAAGCGACTCAGCACAGCACAGAATGCTTCCAAGGCCCACTTTAAATAAGCACCTCTCTGAGGTCTTCCCCTACTTCCTAGATATCTTCTTCTACTGCAGTGTTGTTCACCATATTCCCTAAAGCCTGATAATATAACACTGTGCTTCTCGATGCCTATTCCCCTCCAAGGGCAGTGTACGCAACAAAAGGCAGACGCCTGATTCCTTTGTGCATATATATCCCCAGCATTTAGCACAGATTCTGGTACTCAGTAAATGTCTGATGAATGGCTTAGGGGTATTTCCTTGGGAATTCTTAACCTGAAGGAACTAAAACATCTATTCTTGCTCCCAGGTCCCTTGATAAGACTAACAAATGATCATAAATATATGCTAATTAGATCTACTATAAACCCAGTTTTCAACCTCAGGACCTATGGTGATACCCAGCAGTTCTATCACTTTTTCCACTCCCTGCCTATCTCCAACTCTCACGTAACTATTTTAAAGGTTTAATCTTTTAATCTTCTCCTAATCCCCCTAAAATCGATTTCAAAATCTGACTGTGAACACACGCTGTAACACCCTGCTAAAACATGGAGACCTTCACGTGCACGTTTCTTCCATTTCATTCTTCTTTAGCTCCTTGGCTTTCTTATTTAACTATATAATCATCCTTTTCTTTTTTTTCTTTCCTTTCTCAGAGGAAAGGGTGATATTCCATTTAATATGAACCACCTCTGAAAGGGAAGGACAGGGAAGCCTGGCATGCTGCAGTCCATGGGGCCGCAGCACTGAGCAATTGAACTGAACTGAACCTATGAAAGGATCCTCTCCTTTTCAATATCCTCCAAGGTTTCTTTCCATCAATTAACCAGCTCATCCTTATACTGTATTCTGTCTCAACTGAGAGACTTGAAGACGACAGATCTGTGTCATCAGTTTCAAGCTATGTAATCATGGACCAGCTCGCTCACCTCAGTTTCCTCATCTGCAAAATGGGAGTAGCAATCCATGTCTCACAAGAGCTTGGAGGAGGATTAAATGAGATACTTCACACGAAGCACTTGGCCCAATGTTTGATACACATGCTCACTCAATAAATATATATCCCTTTACTTTTTTTCCCATCCAAAATAGAATCAGTTCTGAGGATTTTGCTTCCCAGGCTTAATGGCAACATCTTTCCTTCCTTCCCTTCCTTCCAGACCCTGAATTCTGTGCCCACAAGTTCCTCTCTTCTCATTTGCTCCTCAGCCCACTGCAATCTGGCTTCTCCCCCATCACTTCACTGAACCATCTCTCACACATGAAACCAAGACTCTTAAGTGCTCTGAGTTTCACAGATTTAAACATTTTCTGAAAAAGCCAAGGAATGAATCATGGAATAAAAGACAGGATGAATACATGAACAGATATTATTCTCCCTAGTTGATCTTAGCTAATTTTCATGGCTTCAACTTTTACCCACTATTTCATGATTTCCAAAAGTACCTCCTTGAACGATCTCTCTCCTAAACCCAACCACTTAGTTCCTCAAAGGCTTTCTAACACTCTGTACCTAAATGTATTATAATTTTTAGACCGCAGTTAAGATTGAGGCATAATCCTCCTGCTTGTCCAAATTGGAAATTCCAGCACAGCCAGGCCCAAGGAAAATCGTCTCTTCCCTACACATCAGAGCTAGTCAGTCACTAACCAGTGAAGTTGCTCAGTCATGTCTGACTCTTTGTGACTACCAGACTCCTCCATCCATGGAATTTTCTAGGCAAGAGTACTGGAGTGGTTTGCCATTTTCTTCTCCAGGGGATCTTCCCAACCCAGGGATCAAACCCAGGTCTCCTGCATTACAGGCAGACGTTTTACCATCTGAGCCATCAGGAAAGCCCAGTCAGTCACTAAGTCGAGTCAATTCTATATTCAAAATCTCTCTCAATACTGAACAAATTTCTGGAGAATGGAAATTTTTCTAAATGTTAACTATGTATGCTAAGACTCAGCACCTGTAGGTACAATCACACTTACTTAAATAATCCAAGTTCTTTTCTTTACAACCTGTGTGTGTGGGCCTCTGATATCCCTAGTCTGCCAAGGAAGAGCCTTACATGTGCTCATAAACCATCTGCAACGTTTGTTCTCTCGGCATTAGCTTCTCTTAGTAAGTGCAAGGTTTGCTCATGATTGCGACCCTTAGGGGATTCATAATTGAGACTAATGGTGCCCAGTGTCACAAAATAAATGATGCCACCTAGAAGCTGTCTGACAAGTCTCCCTTTGTGACACCAGGGAGTGTCATATTTTATGTACAAATGAAAAACACAGTTCTTCATACCACTCAAGCTGCACATCATCTCCTGGTCTGAAAGCAGAATTACTGGTACCCAGTTCTTACAGAGTCTCTCAGAAATCCACCCCATTGTCTTTCTCACCCTTCATTTCCTAGAACTATCCCCTACTTCAAAGAGTCGAAGAGGAAACCTGTGGTGTTCAATTCTCTGTGCTGGGCTAGTCAGTGAGTCAGCATCTCTGGCAAAGACAACCTTTTCATTTTTTGCCTAGCCATTTATTTGAATAATAATATCATCCCTAAAAATTACATGCTATATAAATGAGGTGGCCCCACCCACAAGTTCCATGAACAGCCAAACTCAGAATCTTAGTTTTGGTTACCTAGGAGATCTTACTACATTTACTTGAGACATGGATACACTAAAAAGAAGGAATAGAAAAACATTTTTTAATTCTGAAAATTATTAGTTCCTTTGCATTAAAAAGGAATTAAAGGAATTTATGTATGTGTGCATTAATATTTTAAATGTATAATAAATTCAAATTGATATGAAAAACATTAAAAACTGAAGGCATAAGTGGGAAAAGAATGTGAATGAATTATTTTAAAAGATGAAATGCAAATGTCTAAGTAAGATATGGGAAAATATTCAGACTCACTATCAATGAAAGAATTGCCATTTAAAACAGCAATTATATAACGTTTTTTTCCTATCAAATTACTAAGCATGAAAGCATCCAAGTAATCTTAGATGAAATAAACTTGTTCATATACTGCTTGTAGGAGTATAAATTGGTACAACTATCCCAGAAAGCAATAAATAGCAAAATGTATCAAGAGTCTTTAATTGCTCATTTCCTTTTTACCCAGTAATTGTTCTTCTGTGAAAATATCCCAAGGAGATAATCAGAAATGTAGACACATTCTGAAATCAAAAGAGTACTTATTTCAATATGTTTTTAGTGAAAACCACAACAAAAACAAAACCAACAAGAAGGTCCAGCATTAAGGAATTGATTAAATATGTCATGGTACATCTACTAATAGGATATTATGATGCATTACGCAACATCAAGTTTCTGAGGTTTCCAATGACGTGAGAAACTAAATGGATTGTAATGTTCCCTTTCAAGAGCAAAACTCAAAATGTTTATATAACATGGGCTCAACTGTGAAAGAAGTCATAGGAAACTGAAAGGAAATATGTTAAAATATTGAGTGATTGATACAAACGCATGGAATTATGAATGACTGGCAAAGAAAGAGGGATCTTTATCCTCTGTAATACTTCAAAATCTTCTATACAAGGGGAAAAGGACATAAATTATTTTTACCTATAAACTTAGCAAAACAATCATGATCAATGCTAGACACAATGTGGTGAGTCAGGCCCTCTCACTGACACCTGGAAGAAGCTTGAAAAAGATTTAAAGAAAATGTACCAAATTATTAATAGCAATTACTTCAGGGAGTTGGTATGTATTTATTTCCCAAATCCTTCAGAGTTTTCATATGTATTCGTTTTCTAGGGCTCCCATAACAAAGTACCAAAAACTGGATGGCTTAAAACAACTGAAATTTGTCTCCTACTTCTGGAGGTTAGAAGTCTAAGATCAAGCTGTCTTCAGAGTCGCATGCTTTCTGAAGCTTCTAGGGGAGAATCCTTCCTGCCTCTTCTAGTTCAGGCGTTTGTGGCAATCCTTGAGGTTCCTTAGCTTGTAGACGCTTCTCTCTAGGCGCGTGGCCATCCTCTCCTCTGTCTTCACATCATCTTTCCTTTATGCATGACTGACTCTGTGCCCAAATGTCTCCTTTTTATAAGTCGTGGTGGATTTGGGCCCACACTAATGACCTCACTTTAATTTGATTACCTTGTTAGTCAAAGGTAATCAAAGGTGTTAGTCGTGCAGTCGTGTCCAATTCTTTACAACCCCATGGACTGTAGCCTACCAGGCTCCTCTGTCCATGGGATTCTCCAGACAAGAATACTGGAGTGGGTTGCCATTCCCTTCCCCAGGGGACCTCCCCTACCCAGGGATCAAACCCAGGTCTCCTGCATTGCAGGCAGATTCTTTACTGTCTGAGGCACCAGGGGAGCCCCTTGGTGTAAACCCTATTTCCCAATAAAGTCACATTCTGAGGTATTGGGGATTAGGACATCAATTGTGAGGGGACACAATTCAATCTATAATACTGTACTTAACAGATTTGTTCAATAGACATGTATTATGTTGATAATCAGGAGAAAGTATAAAAGAAATTAACTTGCCCCAACCCAAAACAGCTTTCAAATCCATTCTCTCGTCTCCGTTCCTACTATATTTTCTACTGCCCTGGTCCCCATCATCCTATCCTCTCTCCCAGGCTCCTTCATTCATAACCTTATTGGTCTCCTTTGCTTCTAGTTTTCCTTCTTTCCATCCACTTCCTCATTGTTGCAATATTTTCCTGATTTTGTCACTTGTCAGCTTAATGACTCATATATCCACAGGTTCAGAGGGTTAAACCCCAACTCTTTAAACATGAGTTGACAAATTAACCCTGTCCTCCTTCTTTAATCATATCTGTCCCAACTTTCTATATATAACTCTGTTTTCCCCAACCCAAGCAGTCGACAGAGGAGACTTGCTACACTGCACAGTTTCATAAATGTGCCAATTTCACAACTTGGTTCTTAGACTCCCCACTCCTTTGACCTCAGTTACTAAGTTATCCAAGAAATACGTTATATACTGGACACTCATCAGCCAGGCATTGTAGAAATTTGCCGTTTAAAAATTAAACCATACCCTCCAAATTTTAGAAGCTCAATTTAGTAGCACTCATCAGACATATGTAAATAGTATGTTCTAAATACGGTTTAAGAACTGTTATAAAATCACTTAAAGGGCAGAAAAGTGGAAGGAGTCACTTCTACTAAAAATAGGGAGAGATTTTATAGCACGGGTTCACCAGATCCTTAAAAATGTAAGTGGCTGTTGCAGTGCGCTGCCCCTTCTTGCTTCCCTTGACTACCTGATAAAATTCTGTTTACTCTCCAAAGACCAATATTCTCAGACGCCAGCAAACCATTCACCTGTTTTTCCGTGATCAGTGAGTCATTCAAAGCATGTTGCTGTTTGCACTGTGTTGCCTTTGCTATGAAGGTAAAACAGATATCTGCTCTCCTATTGCCCCACCCTATGCTACATTGTCACATGCAAAGTAACTTCCATGCTACTGTCTTACCCAAGGGTCCCTGTTATTTATAATAGGCTTTATAAACTTGTCAAAGGCTTTTTCTCACATTACCTTATTTGCACTGCATACATAAGTTGAGTGTATGTGATTGTTCCCATTCTACAGACAGGTAAATCACACAGCTGGTGAAATGCCTTGCCTCAAGTTCTACCATGGGAGAGTTAAGTGCATGGGCAAAAATGAAGACAGATGGTCTCCTCTCAGAGGACACACTCTCCTGTGGCATTGCTCTTCCCAATAGCAGGTGCAATGTGTCATCACTTTGCATCTTTCTCAAGCTATGCTTTAGCTTCTAGATTCTCTTTCATTCACAGTATATGTGGTGCAGATTTCTGTACAGGATGTAAATAAAGGACTTCACACCTCTGTGTGAAAGCGCTGCTGCTGCGGCTGCTGCTGCTATGTCGCTTCAGTCATGTCTGACTCTGTGCGACCCCATAGATGGCAGCCCACCAGGCTCCCCCGTCCCTGGGATTCTCCAGGCAAGAACACTGGAGTGGGTTGCCATTTCCTCTCCAATGCATGAAAGTGAAAAGTGAAAGTGAAGTCGCTCAGTCGTGTCCAACTCTTAGCGACCCCATGGACTGCAGCCTACCAGGCTCCTCCATCCATGGGATTTTCCAGGCAAGAGTACTGGAGTGGGTTGCCATTGCCTTCTCCAGTGAAAGCACCACCTTTGTGTAATAAATGTTATATAGTAAGGAAGATTCAACAGAAAATATCAAGATGATCCAAAACCTTACAGAGCCTCATCTACGGTCACAATTAGCTCTTCACCTGATTGCCTTCTATGGGCTGTTGTTGATGTCTGGGGATAGTCACTAATTTAGCTATCCTAGTATTCTTAAGCTATGTGACCTTTCCAATACAAGTTTTTGTCCCCACCAATATTTATTGCATGTTTTTACTGCAGCTATTTTCCACTAGGAAACACAAACAGAAATAAATATTGATATCATTCTCTAGGAATACTATGTTCTCTGCACTATCACTTCTTTATAAGTGAATTTTAGTAAATCCAATATAATCTGCTATTTCCTAAGACCTCAGTGATAAACTCAGTCCTTGAAAAATGCATAAATTTTAAAAGTGAGCCAATGTACTTCTCAGGGATGTGTTTACAGTGTGAAACCTCACTTCATGCATCCCAACCATGCCTATCGAACTTGCTAAAAAAAGATACCTCTGCCTTTCTGAAAGAGACAGACCCTCTGAATTAGTTTTCCATGAGTTGTTTCCCTAGTGAGACTAAGGCCAAATAAGCCATCTGGGACAGGAAGAAAGCACATCTCTTCCCCTCTGTATTCCAGGACATTTTACACCTTAAAATCTACCAAAATTGTGTCACATCTGAATATCTCGCCAGGGTCCCAGGTCAGAAGTGACAGCACATGTGTGCAGAGCTCTGCCGGACACCTACAGAGGGGGCAGGGCGGCTCTTGCTAGGGGGCCTGTGAACAGCACATGGCAGGGCTGAGTGCAGAGTGCCTGCTAGCCCGCCAGGTGAGCCCATGCAGCTGTTACAACATTCATATCAATAAGATGGGGTCTGTAGAGTATTTCATAAAGCTGTGAAAAAAAATGAGATGGAACCGCCACTTGTCAAAGCTTATTAACCTGCCCGGCATCTTTCAGATGCGTGACTAAGTAGCCATCAGTAGGGTGTAAATTCCCAACAGGGTTGCTGTTTCCAGGAATTTCTCCTGGTTTAGTGTGTGGCTTTGTTCCCTTTTCAAACTCTGTCTTAACATTCTCTTTTCTACCCACTTCCTGCCACCATTTTCTTTTTCTTCAACTTCAGACTAGTGCGAGATCTCTGTATTGTGGCAAGGTTACTCTGCAAATGAACGAGGAAAATCTGTGCTCATGTCTTAACTTGCCTTCAGGAGATAAGACTCCAAACCTGGAAGATTGGGAGGAAGAGGGGAGTAGCAGGGGGTGAACTGAGTAGGACGAGGGCGTGAGCAAAAGAGTGGCACTCAGAAGGCACAAATATTGAAATTAGGTTTCCCTCTGCAGAAACTTAGAGTCACCTGCCACCCATACATACCCCCAGGATCCAGATGGCACAGTGTTAGCAAGGGGGAGGAATGGAGCTGCCCACTCTGACCCACCAGAGCTGTCCCTCTTCACTCCGGGCTGGAGTCCACCCCAGCTCTGAGCAAGCAGCAATAGGCTGTTGGAACTGAGCTTTCAGGCAGGGAAAAGCTGCCCTCACCCTGCTGGCCAGGGAAGCCGAATGGGACACACCACACAAATGTACCCATCAGCTCCCCAGAGAGAAGCTGAAATGGATGCTGATCAGTTGTTCCCTTCTCCTCCTCTAGGCACCCAGACAGACCCCATGGGTATCAATCAGGTGAATGGCACTGACTTCCCAGCGTCTGCCTTCTGCCAGCCTGTTACCAGGGATCAAAATTCAGTCAGACCGCACGAAACCGTCCTATTCCTCCGACAGGAAATGAGTACATTTTAATTTTTTTTTCCTGTTTTTAAATCTGTGCAATAGAATCAGAGCAAGCCTGAGGAATAATGATTCAGTACCTCCCTAAGTGCATGTCCGGAATGCAAAGCCACTCCCCAAGCCCCTGAAAAGCAATTTAAGGTGGGAAAAAGAAAAAGTCCAGAGAAGTGACTATGCAGTTATTATGCTGCCTGACTTTCTGACTAAAATAGAAGCTGTGCCTAACAGTGCTGGCAGGTGAGGCAGACGCTTTTTGTCCTTTGCATCTGAGAACCTGAATTTAGACTGACTTTGGAGTCATAGTGAAAGCTATTTCCCAAACACAAGTGATGCACGTTGCAAGCTCCTCTCCCTCCTGAGGTCATTGTGGCTCCATGTTTATTGATGAGTGTGCCTCATCGTAATCAGTATTCAAATCAGAGTGGCTGGCTGATTTTAAACCCAGTTTTACATATACTGTGGTTTTAGAGTTGTTTTAAAAATGAAACCTTTACTAACAGCACAAAAATAACAAGCATGAACCAACAGAAGGTTTTGCAAAGACTATAGGAAAAGGGGGGGATGGGGGGAATGCCAGTGATTACTCAGGAAAAAATCTTTGAAAAACGTTCTATGCAGAAACAATTTCTGCTGATGTGTTACATCTTGCAAACTTTCTATGAGGCATGAGTGTCTCTCTAAAGAAACATTTATCAGAAAGGGTGAGCTCGAAATGTGTCATCTTAATTATTACATGAGAAACCTTCAGATTCAAAATGACTTTTTGAGTCACCTCCTGAGTGAGATACTTGAAAGCTAACCAAAATAATTTTTTAACATTACCAACAATTTCTGCTCCTGTGACTTCCAATCCCAATAGCCTAGCAACACTAGGACAGAGATAAGTCTAATAGTTAAACTTTATTCTCCGAACCATGAAAAAAAATCAATAAAAAATTGTTGCTGATGTGATGAGAGTGAGGATAAGACTGTCACCTGTGCCGGTGTCACAGATGGGCAGGTTAAGCCTCTTGCAGGCATATGTAATCACGAAGGCGTTCTAAAGCCCTTCCAGCCCTCTCTAAGCTGAGCAATCTTTAGAAATAGAAACACTTGGAGAAATACTACGGCTTCCCCTATTGGTTTCTCCTCTGCTGTGACCCTAACTTTCCAAGATGATCTTTAGTGTCCATAAAACAAGGGTTGCTGCTGCTGCTGCTAAGTCACTCCAGTCACGTCCGACTCTGTGCGACCCCATAGATGGCAGCCCACCAGGCTCCGCCATCCCTGGGATTCTCCAGGCAAGAACACTGGAGTGGGCTGCCATTTCCTTCTCCAATGCATGAAAGTGAAGAGTCAAAGTGAAGTTGCTCTTGGCAACCCCATTAGGAAACAATATGAACTGGGGGCCTAGTTTACATTAGTTCATTTGAATTACAAAATTAATGAGGCTAGAGGATACGAGCCATGCAGGAAATGTGTGCCTTTAAGACTTCCTAGAGCCCTAAGCTGGAGAAGGCAACGGTACCCCACTCCAATACTCTGGCCTGGAAAATCCCATGGACGAAGGAGCCTGGTGGAGTGCTGTCTTTGGGGATGCACAGAGTCGGACACGACTGAAGCAACTTAGCAGCAGCAGCAGCAGCAGAGCCCTAAGCAGTGTGTCGACAAGCTACAGGTGGGGAATCAGCCATGAACCGGTTTGACTGGTGAGTTGTAAGGATGTTCTGTGGTTGAGGGGAGGCATCAGGGATTAAGTCTGTATGTGCGTGCATGTCATCCAGGGGGAGCAGGCAAACAGAAGAAAAAGGAATCCGACTGCAATCTACATTGCACCACAACATCCTAGAAAGCAGAAGCCACATATCTAATCCAGGACTTTTTTAAACTTCCATTAAACAAAACCCTAAATGGCAGAAGAGAATATTTAAAAATCAATACAAATATGTACCATAACCTGGAATGAATCTTTATTGGTTGTAACATAAATTCATTTGAAAATTGTTTTCCATAGAATAAATTCTGCATGTTTATTCTGTGTGAACTGAGAATAACCCAGTTGCCAACCTGAGAAGCAGGGTTCTGACAACTGGACTCCATCTGCAAGAAAAACTGAGGCAAGTGACACATCAATGGTTTCGTTTTCTCCTTAATTAGATGTTTTGGGGGTGGGGGGAAATTGCCATAATGTAGAAAAAGTCTGCTCAAGTGATCCGGAGAGCACTGTTCCTTAGGTTAGGCTGAGATGCATGGAGGCTAAATAAGAAGCAATCAGTCTTAGGGAAACACAACACATAGTGCAACCTCAGTGTAGAACCTAAAAGGTTTAAGAAAAACTACCAGCCAAACTGAGACCTGTAAAACATAATTGAAAGCGTGAAAGTGAAGGTGTTAGTCTCTCAGTCACGTCCAGCTCTTTGCGACCCCATGGACTACAGCCCGCCAGGCTCCTCTGTCCATGGGATTCTCCAGGCAAGAATACTGGAGTGCGTTGCCATGCCCTCCTCCAGGGGATCTTCCCGACTCAGGGATCTTCCCAACCCAGGGATCCAACCCATGTTTCCTGCATTGCAGGTGGATTCTTTACCATCTGAGCCACCAGGGAAACCCAAACTATAATTAACTGGGGGCTTTCAAGGGGTCCTGGCCTGCAAAGAAGGCAAAACACAATAAACTTTATATTGGCAAAGTTGGATCTAGAGAGTGCTGGATAAATTAGTCAATAACATCAATGATCTCAGTCTAGGAAAGACTGTATAGAGTTCTCTCAAGTCCTTACCACTCAAATTTTAACTATTGCTGTCCTCAACTTCCCATGCAAAATTTCTACAACCAGCACTAGATTTCACCTGGAACTGTTAATGCTGCTGCTGCTGCTAAGTCGCTTCAGTCACGTCCAACTCTGTGTGACCCCAGAGACAGCAGCCCACCAGGCTTCCCCGTCCCCGAGATTCTCCAGGCAAGAACACTGGAGTGGGTTGCCATTTCCTTCTCCAATGCATGAAAGCAAAAAGTGAAAGTGAAGTCACTCAGTCGTGCCCAACTCTTAGCGACCCCATGGACTGCAGCCCACCAGGCTCCTCCATCCATGGGATTTTCCAGGCAAGAGTCCTGGAGTGGGGTGCCATTGCCTTCTCTGGAGTGTTAATAAGCAGAGGCAAACTATTTCATTACAATAAAGGTGACTGTTATGATGTAAGTTATCTGTTGTAATGGCTGTTTGGTATCTATGTGCCCTAGGAATTGGCATTTAAGTTTATTCCAATTTTTGTCATATTAAAATACTACTCCATTGAGTTCACATTTCTGTGTAATTATCTCTTTAAAGTGAAAAAAATTTAATGAGATGTAATTGTTGAATCCGAAACTCTGAACATTTCACATTTTGAAACCCTTGGGAAGAGTTGTTCCAATCTCCTCTCCTGCTTCCAATCTGCTCATCACTTCATGGCAAATAGATGGGGAAAAAAAGTGGAAACAGTGACAGATTTTATTTTCTTGGGCTCCAAAAGCACTGCAGATGGTGACTGCAGCCATGAAATTCAAAGACACTTGATCCTTGGAGGAAAAGCTATGACAAACCTAGACAGCGTATTAAAAAGCAGAGACATCACTTTGCAGCAAAGATCCATATAGTCAAAGCTATGGTTTTTCCAGGAGTCATGTACAGATGTGAGACCTGGACCATTAAAAAGGCTGAATGGGTGAAGAATTGATGTGTTCAAACTGTGGTGCTAGAGAAGACTCTTGAGGAACCCTTGCACAGCAAGGAGACCAAACCAGTAAATCCTAAAGGAAATCAACCCTAAATAGTCACTGGAAGGACTGATGCTGAAGCTGAAGCTCCAGTACTTTGGCCACCTGATGTGAAGAGCCTACTCATTGGAAAAGACCCTGATGCTGAGAAAGATTGAGGGCAGGAGGAGAAGGGGATGACAGAGGATGAGATGGCTAGATGGCATCGCTGACTCGAAGGACATGAGTTTGAGCAAACTCCAAGAGATAGTGAAGGACAGGGAAGCCTGGCATGCTGCAGTTCATGAGGTCTCAAAGAGTTGGATGTGACTCAGCAACGGAACAACAACAACTCTCCTGCCAATGGTCCATAAGTCTGAAAGTTTTTCACATACGCTTATTGGCTTAAAATTTTGATATTATTTTTATCTTTGCTAATCTAACAGGAGAAATTTTATTTCTAATGTTTTTGTGCAATTCAACATTTTTTCATAAATGTATTGGCTATTCATATTTCCACTTTTTAAACTGCCTGTTCAGGTCTTCTGTCCATTTTGTTTTGGGATGTAGGTACCTTATTAATTTCAAAGAGCTGTTTCTAAATTAGTAATATTATAACCCTTTGTCCCATGAAATACAGTATTTTCCTAATTAATAACTTTTAAATTGTAGATACATTTAACATTTTTGTGCTATAAGATACATTGATCTTTTCTTAGAAAAGCTGGATGTTCTCCAACCTTTCTAGTAGCCATGTTTTCTTTCAAAGTTTCTACATTTAAATCTTCAATTTATTTAAATTTATTTTGGTGTTAGAAGTACACAGCTTTATTTTCTTGCAAATGGGTAATAGTTACCAATAGTCTTTTATTAAAGCCACAGTCCAAAATCAAGCTTTCCCAACATAATCATAGGAGTCATCTGGGGGATTAGTTAAAAATAAAGATGTTCAGGTCCTAACTCATTTTGCAGAATTAGAATCTCCAGGAAAGCAGCCTGGATAGCTATATCTCTTAAGAAACATTGCAAATGATATTTATAATTGGGAAAGTTTGGGAAATAATTGGAAGAAACATGTAAAGTTATTTGTACGTATAAAAGACCAAATGGAATTTTTTTTTTCTTTTTTGCAAATCCCAGGTGATGGAGACATGTAAACATAAATATTTGAGGTTATTGCAATGCAGCAACTAACAGAAACCTTAAATACTATCTTGAGTTTAAGGTGAATTGTGGTGAGCTAGAACTGACTCATTGGTTGATGAGAGTTGAATGTTAAATATTTAGGAATTTTACAAGCTGAGCGTTAAACATAGTCACTATTAAAAATTATATCATGCAAATTTACAAGTAAATAAATTATTTTAGAACTAAGGTAATAGCATTCAAAAGTCATCAATTCCCAATTATTTTACAGCACTTGGTCATCATGTGTTTTTATGGTTATAAACTGCATTGTGTATATGGTGGGAATATAAATTCTACTGTGTCTATAGTGGAAATCTCTTACTACAAACCTCTTTACAACTCTGTGTTCAGTGATGTCAGATTGGCATTTGAAATTAGCCATAGTGTGAACATTTACAACAAGGAAATCAGTAAATATCATAAGTCTTGACCTGTGTGTTGATTGCCTATACCAGGGTTGACAAATATTTTCTGTTAAAGGGCCACAGAAGAGATATTTTTTGTTTCATAGGCCATGTGATCTCTGTCACAACCACTCAGTTCTATCACTGTTGCATAGAAGTAGCCAATGACAACCCCAAAATGAATGAGGATGCCCAAATTTCACCCATAGTCAAATAGGTTTGGCCTGAGGGTCATAATCTGCCAAGCCTTGAACTGAACTTAAAGTGTAATAGTTTGCCATAACAGAACTCCATTGCCTGGTGGCTTAAACAACAGAAATATATTTTCTTACAGTTCTAGGGACTGGGAAGTCCAATATCAAGTCTGTAAGGGTTTAGTTTCCAGTGAAAGCTTTCCTCCTTTGCAGACAGCAAGCTTTTCTGCATGTCCTCACACAGTGAACAGAGAGAAAGAACAAGCTTTCTGGTGTCTCATTATTAGACTCTAATCCTATCAGCCAAAAAACAAGACCAGGAGCTGACTGTGGCTCAGATCAGGAACTCCTTATTGCCAAATTCAGACTTCAGTTGAAGAAAGTGGGGAAACCATTGAGGTATGACCTAAATCAAATCCCTTATGATTATGCAGTAGAATTGAGAAATGGATTTAAAGGACTAGATCTGATAGAGTGCCTGATGAACTATGGGCAGAGGTTCGTGACATTGTACAAGAGACAGGGAGCAAGACCATCCCCAAGAAAAAGAAATGCAAAAAAGTAAAATGGCTGTCTGAGGAGGCCTTACAAATAGCTGTGAAAAGAAGAGAGTGAAAAGCAAAGGAGAAAAGGAAAAATATTCCCATTTGAATGCAGAGTTCCAAAGAATAGCAAGGAGAGATACGAAAACCTTCCTCAGTGATCAATACAAAGAAATAGAGGAAAACAACAGAATGGGAAAGACTAAAGATCTTTTCCATAAAATTAGAGATACCAAGGGAACATTTCATGCAAAGATGTCCTCAATAAAGGACAGAAATGGTCTGGACCTAACAGAAACAGAAGATATAAAGAAGAGGTGGCAAGAATACACAGATGAACTGTACAAGAGAGATTTTCACAACCCAGATAATCACGATGGTGTGATCACTCACCTAGAGCCAGATATCCTGGAATGTAAAGTCAATTGGGCCTTAGGAAGCATCACTATGAACAAAGCTAGTGGGGGCCAGTTGGGCTATTTCAAATACTAAAAGATGATGCTGTGAAAGTGCTGCACTCAATATGCCAGCAAATTTGGAAAACTCAGCAATGACCACAGGACTGGAAAAGGTCAGTTTTCATTCCAATCCCAAAGAAAGGCAATGCCAAAGAATGCCCAAACTACCGCACAATGGCACTCATCTCACACGCTAGTAAAGTAATGCTCAAAATTCTCCAAGCCAGGCTTCAGCAATATATGAACCATGAACTTCCAGATGTTCAAGCTGGTTTTAGAAAAGGCAGAGGAATCAAAGATCTAATTGCCAACATCCGCTGGATCATCAAAAAAGCAAGAGAGTTCCAGAAAAGCATCTATTTCTGCCTTACGGACTATGCCAAAGCCTTTGACTGTGTGGATCACAAGAAACTGTGGAAAATTCTGAAAGAGATGGGAATACCAGACCACCTGACCTGCTTCTTGAGAAACATGTGTGCAGGTCAGGAAGCAACAGTTAGAACTGGACATGGAACAACAGACTGGTTTCAAATAGGAAAAGGAGTAGGTCAAGGCTGTATATTGTCACCCTGCTTATTTAACTTATATGCAGAGTACATCCTGAGAAACGCTGGGCTGGAGGAAGCACAAGCTAGAATCAAGATTGCTGGGAGAAATATCAATAACCTCAGACATGCAGATGACACCACCCTTATGGCAGAAAGTGAAGAAGAACTAAAGAGCCTCTTGATGAAAGTGAAAGAGGAGAGTGAAAAAGTTGGCTTAAAGCTCAGCATTCAGAAAACGAAGATCATGGCACCCGGTCCCATCACTTCATGGGAAATAGATGGGGAAACAGTGAAACAGTGGCTAACTTTATTTTTGGGGGCTCCAAAATCACTGCAGATGGCGATTGCAGCCATGAAATTAAAAGATACTTACTCCTTGGAAGGAAAATTATGACCAACCTAGATAGCATATTAAAAAGCAGAGACATTACTTTGCCAACAAAGGTCCATCTCGTCAAAGCTATGGTTTTTCCAGTAGTCATGTATGGCTGTGAGAATTGGACTGTGAAGAAAGATGAGCGCCGAAGAATTGATCTTTTCTAACTGTGGTATTGGAGAAGACTCTTGAGAGTCCCTTGGACTGCAAGGAGATCCAACCAGTCCATCCTAAAGGAGATCAGTCCTGGGTGTTCATTGGAAGGACTGATGCTGAGGCTGAAACTCCAATACTTTGGCCACCTGTGCGAAGAGCTGACCCATTGGAAAAGACCCGAATGCTGGGAAAGATTAAGGGCAGGAGGAGAGGGGGACGACAAAGTGTGAGATAGTTAGATTGCATCACCAATCAACGGACATGGGTTTGAGTGAACTCCAGGAGTTGGTGATGGAGAGGGAGGCCCGGCGTGCTGTGATTCATGGAGTCGCAAAGAGTCGGACATGACTGAGCGACTGAACTGAACTGAACTGAGCAATTGAACTGAACTGAACTGAATCCTATCAGTTTTGGGGCCCCACCTAATGACCTCATTTAACCTTAGTTGCCTCCTTATATATAGATTTTATCTCGAAATACAATCATTCTGGGGACTAGGGCTTCAACATATCAACTTTCTGGGGACACAATTCCATTCATAGCAAAATACGTTAGAGAAAAATATTACCAAAGTAGTAACTTTAATTTAATTTAATTTAAATTATTACTTAAAAGTGTGTCATCTGTAGCCATTATGTTGTGAGAAAATATTCTTCCACTATTTGAAAGGTATTACCTAATTCAGCAAAGAACTCATTCATGTCACTGAAGGATATGTGAAGTTCCATCATATATATTCATCGTTTCTCTTTCATCCTAGGTTTTAATGTAAACATTACTGTTGGAACTATGCTCATCCAGCAATAGCAATCATAGTCTGGTTATAGATAAAGTCTGATAAAAATCAATGAAAAGGTTTTATGACAGTCAATTGGCTATATTAAATTTCCAATGAAGAGTATTGTAAATTATGCAATCGGTAGTAAATTTTGTGCTACATATTCTTTATGTTGTAAAATTATAATTACTTGTGTATGCTTGTGGAGGTATGTGGATTTAGGAGGAGGGAAAGGGGACCCAGTTGTTAGACATTTGCCAGCACTCCACTTCACAACTCACAACTCTCTTATGTTATAAATAAGGAAAATGCATACGAGAAATGCGCACTGTCAGCTGCCCTGATAGACATCTCTTGGTTTTGTCTGCACTACATCTGCCCCCAGTTCTACTGGTTTTCTATCTCGTTTTTCCTTTGAGAACTTTCCTCTCTCACATTTTAAATTGTTTAGGTGAACAAGTATGTATTGCATTACACACTTCTGACCTTAAAACCATCACTATGACTAAAAGCAATGATTCCAATACCCTCTTTGAACAGATAAGGAAACTGCAGTTTCTAACACACACGTTACTTACTGGGTTCTACCTGGGAAGTAAGTGATGGAGCTGAGCCTTGAACTCAGACCATCTGACCCTTTCCTTCCTCCCTGACTTAGTTGCTGTGTCCTCTTGGTTCTACTGTGACACATCCGGTTGCCTTGCTTGCCTTTGACACACCTCCCTGTGCTTTCTGTGTCTGCACAAAACTCTCACCTTGCTTCCGCCCAATTCCCAGCTGTAGCCTTGGCCCTCTTAGTCTCCAACTCATCTCTTTCTCCCCACTCTCTGCACCCTCCGCTTCACATGAAGAACCAAGAACCACGTCACTTTTCCCAGGCCCTGAGCTGAGACTGGGCTTCTGTACAGAATAAGCAGAAGCAAGCCTCTCTCTTCCTGGCTCAGCAGCACAGTGAGGCACATAGCAGAATGCGGTGAATGGTCAAAAAAAAAATTACCATTTTCTCTCTCTCTCTTTCTTAAAGTTTGTTGTTTTTTTTTCGGTCGTGCTTCACAGCACACAAGATCTTAGCTCCCTGAACAGGGGGCAAACCTGCATTCCCCGCACTGGAAGTATAGAGTCCTAAGCACTGGATCACCATGGAAGTCCCTGCAGTGACCATTTTCTGATTGCATAGACACAACCAAAACATGAGCGAACCTCAGTTTTAAATTAGAGGCTTTCTTTGCAAAAGCAGTCTTAGAGTAAATAGTTCATTAAGAATAAAGTAAATGAGATCCTTACTATAGATAGACCTATATTACTAGAGAGGAAAGGCCAGAAAGTCAGATACTCCCACAGTTACTTCTCTTGGACTGGCAAACCCTCAACTTGCCCAGATTTCTCTACGGCTTTAATTTGTTGATTTACTCATTCATTCACCATGCATTCATCAATATTTTTCAACTAGTATTTGTTGTTTATAGAATAGGGTTTTAGAAAAGGCAGAGGAACCAGAGATCATATTGCCAACATCTGCTGGATCATCAAAAAAGCAAGAGAGTTCCAGACAAACATCTATTTCTGCTTTATTGACTATGCCAAAGCCTTTGACTGTGTGGATCACAAGAAACTGTGGAAAATTCTGAAAGAGATGGGAATACCAGACCACCTGACCTGCCTCTTGAGAAACCTGTATGCAAGTCAGGAAGCAACAGTTAGAACTGGACATGGAATAACAGACTGGTTCCAAATAGGAAAAGGAGTACGTCAAGGCTGTCTATTGTCACCCTGCTTATTTAACTTCTATGCAGAGTACATCCTGAGAAACGCTGGGCTGGAGGAAGCACAAGCTGGAATCAAGATTGCCGGGAGAAATATCAATAACCTCAGATATGCAGATGCCACCACCCTTATGGCAGAAAGTGAAGAGGAACTAAAAAGTCTCTTGATGAAAGTGAAAGAGGAGAGTGAAAAAGTTGGCTTAAAGCTCAACATTCAGAAAACGAAGATCATGGCATCCGGTCCCATCACTTCATGGCAGATAGATGGGGAAACAGTGGAAACAGTGGCTAACTTTATTTTTCTGGGCTCCAAAATCACTGCAGATGGTGGTTGCAGCCATGAAATTAAAAGATGCTTACTCCTTGGAAGGAAAGTTATGACCAACCTAAACAGCATATTAAAAAGCAGAGACATTACTTTGCCAACAAAGGTCCATCTCGTCAAAGTTATGGTTTTTCCAGTAGTCATGGATGGATGTGAGAGTTGGACTATAAAGAAAGCTAAGCGCAGAATAATTGATGTTTTCTAACTGTGGTGTTGGAGAAGACTCTTGAGAGTCCCTTGGACTGCAAGGAGATCCAACCAGTCCATCCTAAAGGAGATCAGTCCTGGGTGTTCATTGGAAGGACTGATGCTGAGGCTGAAACTCCAATACTTTGGCCACCTCATGCAAAGAGTTGACTCATTGGAAAAGACTCTGATACTGGAAAGATTGAGGGCAGGAGGAGAAAGGGATGACAGAGGATGAGATGTTGGATGGCATCATCAACTCGATGGGCATGGGTTTGGGTGGACTCTGGGAGTTGGTGATGGACAGGGAGGCCTGGCCTGCTGCTGTTCATGGGGTCGCGAAGAGTCAGACATGACTGAGTGACTGAACTGAACTGAAGGGCTGTATATATTTGTTTCACATATATCTTTACTCAACAAGTTATTATTAAAATTTATTTATGATACTTATAATACTTATATATGTGTGATATATCTCCATGAGGAGGAACTGGTGAGTTGACCAAATCAGAGAAGAAAGGGAATAATGAGTGAGGGCAGGAAGGCAGACAGCAAGTGAAGAAATCAGAAAGAAAATCAATATTTATTTAGCTATCATGTCCCAAGAATTATAGGAAGCAGTGACATGGGTTCAAGCCCTCACTTTGCAGTTTAAGAGCCAGATGACTTGAGACTGGCTTCAATTCCCTCTAAAGCTTAGTGTCTTTAGCTGCAAAACAGAAATAATGAAAATGTCTACTTTTTAGAAATGTGGTGAAGACTAAATGAGACAATGCATATAAAGAGTGTTTTGTCAACTGATTCAGTAAACAAATGTTAATTGTGATTTTTACTATCTGTGGTTCCTTTCTCTCCCATTAGCTTGAAATTAAAAGACATGAATCATTGCCATGCTCTCCTTTGTATACAGAGGACACTTGAATGCAGGTGGCTGACTGATTTGATCATTGAAGAGAGAATATCAGCCTTAGCTTATCAGACTTAGCTCAATCTGAAAGAAGATAACATAAGCTAAACAGACAGGATCAGCTTTGCACACAGACAAATACTGCTGTACTTTGTGGAGATGACAAAGTTCCCAGGGGCTTAAATAACTACCTCTACTTCCTGATTCTTGCCTAAAATTTTGTTATGTATTTATCGCCTCAGGTAAGATATCTGATGCCTCTAAAATGAAAATATCTTAGGAAGGGTATCCATGTCAACCATTTTTGTCAGTCGGATCTAATGAAAGATCAGGAAGACAATCTTGGTGGAAATGGGACTCAAGTGCGCTTGCTGTACTAGGGTGGAAGGGAGAGGCGGTACCCATTGGCAAGGCTGGTAACCAAGAGACCAACCTGTCTTCTTGCTTGCAGTCGATTTCAATCCCTAATTTCACTGTAGTTTAGTAATATTCTCTCCACTTTATGAGTTTGAACACTTCTGGAAATTTCTTGAATTCAGATATATTTCTTATTTGTAAAACTGCAGCTAAAAGTTTTTGAATAAAAATGGGCATTTGCAAGTCTCCCAGTCAGGAGATACCCACTTTTTAAAAATACTTTATTCAATACCAACTGAAGTGAGAAAAATGCCTAAGGTTTTTAATAGAGCTGTGGTTATAAGTTGAAAACTTCAGACCTGTCACTGTTAAAAGGTTCTCTCTTAGTTGAATGCACATTTTAGAACACTTTTCTGCCCAAACTCTACAAAAGAAAAAATTTGAATCTATGTCCTTAAGACAGATCCTACCTGTTTGTCACATGAATATTAACTTGTTACTATTTTCAACTTCTAGAGTTTTTGCATAAGCAAGTAAATGATTCTTTAAAATTACATACTTAGGAAGAAACAGAAGAAATAAAGTCCAATATGAAGTTATCTGATTGCCAGCCTTGACAATGTTCCTTTTGAAATTATATACATATATAATCATTACATGTATATATATATTTAAAGAAGACTATAAAGGGACTTCTGATATAGTAAAGTGATTAAGTCAGACAAACTTATCCCAGCTCTTTTTGTTTAAGCTACTTAACATAAAGAAGTTTCTTAAATTCTCTACACCTCAGTTCATTTATTTGCAAAATGGATATCACAACATTTATTCATAGATGAATTATTGTGAAGTGTAAATGAGATAATTCATTTAAAGCAATTTATATAGTGTTAGCACTTACCTGTATTTCAATCATTGTTAGCTATCACAATTATTATTATTATTATTATTATTATTATTATTGTTATTACTACTAAAGGAATGGAAAAGAAATAAATGTCCTTAGTGGAATGTCTCACAGAATAGGAACAAAAATATCTTTCAGAATAGCTACTTAATTCCTTCAGTCATATGAAATGAAGAGTAAAAAAATCTCTACCATATCTTGAAATCTAAAAACCATATTTCAAATTGACAAGCTCAATCATGCACTCCTCCAGCTATTCAGGATGGAACAAAAGGAGAATGTTAAACACAAGTTAAAAACAGGAGTCATGCCAACTATAGCATTTTTTCCAAAAAAATTATTTAAAACTGCCAAAAAGTTTCTTGTGGTTAATTATGGGAATCTCATAGATCAGAGTATACAAAAATTAACCAATATACATCTCCAACACTGTCAGAGGTAACATAACATCTTTATGATACACTATGAAGACCCTGGGCTTCCCAGGAGGCACCAGTGGTAAAGAACTTGCCTGCTAATACGAAAGACATCAGAGATGCAAGTTCGATCCCTGGGTTGGGAAGATCTCCTGGAGAAGGGAATGACAGAGAGTGGGACACAACTGAGCAACCAGCAACGGTCATAGATATATACATATATATGACACATATATATATATATAACTGAATCACTTGTTGTACACCTGAAACATTGTAAATCAACTACACTTCAATAAAAATGATAGTAAAAAGTTCAATGTTTAATAAAACAAATGTTACAATTCAAATGAGAAATATATAAGGAGTGCTGCTACTGCTGCTGCTGCTGCTAAGTCGCTTCAGTCGTGTCCGACTCTGTGCGACCCCATAGACGGCAGCCCACCAGGCTCCCCCATCCCTGGGATTCTCCAGGCAAGAACACTGGAGTGGGTTGCCATTTCCTTCTCCAATGCATGAAAGTGAAAAGTGAAAGTGAAGTCCCTCAGTCGTGTCCAACTCTTAGCGACCTCATGGACTGCAGCCCACCAGGCTCCTCCGTCCACGGGATTTTCCAGGCAAGAGTACTGGAATGGGCTGCCATCGCCTTCTCCTGCAGTGAGAGCTAAAAAACCATAGAGTCTCTCTTATCATCCCCCTTATCCAATCACTAGGTTAGGTTAATTTTATCTCCCTTGTTTTCCATTGTTATTAACACTACCCTTTTTCAGTCCCTTGGCTTTGCTCACCTGCATTGAGATATAAGGACATATAAGGATATAAGGAGGAAGCTTACTTTTCTTTTCCTGTTCCCGTCCTCCAGTCTTGCCCTGCATCCATCTAAAATGCAAGGTAGAGCTTGTCATTCTCTGCTCAGAATCCTCCAATGGCTCTCAGAGCCTTTGAGATAAAGGACAAGCTTCCTGGCAGCCAAGGTCATTGTCTTCCATCATCCCATCCCTAACTCCTCCTACACACTTGCCTCACAGGCAATATCGAATGTTTCTAATGCTCTGAATATGCCCTGTTGACTCACACATCTCAATTATGCCTTGGCATATATAATTCCCTCTGCCTGAAACGTCTGTATAAAAACTCCTACATACTCATCTTTCAAATTTTGACTCAAACGTTATCCCTTTTTCTTACCTGCTCTTTCCTCTCTGCTCTCATTTTGCTTTGAATGTATTCGTGAGAGCTGTTTATCTCGTTTTGTTAAATGGCTTCTTTACCAGCCTGTGTCACTACCATACTGTAAGCGCTCTAGCGTTTGCTCCCGTGGGTTGTACATATTTCCCCTGTATACAGTGCCTGGTCTAAGGTAGGATCTCTAGGAAGAAAAGATGGAATAAAAGCGGGAAGAGAGACAAGGAACGAAGGAGGAAAACATGCTTGTAAAATTAGAGGACCGTCTATTAAATGCAGATTCTTAGACTAAGAAAAAAGGTGGCTAAATGGCTGGATAGATAGATGACAAAGTAAACGATAGGTAGGCAGAGAGATAATAAATAATAAACAAAGTGAAAAGTCCTGACACAATCTTGATTATCAGGATCTCTGGGCTAAATGTCGCTATATTGACCTTTCAGAATTTATCAGTGAAAATCTCTAGAACTTCATACTTTTATCTTCATCAAGGTATGGATAAAGGATATATTTCAAAAAAGCAAAGAGTGGGAAAAAAATTGCTCTAAAGGGGTTTGGAATGGCAATATAACTGATCATCTCTGAATGGTCAGTGAATCAAAGTGAGTGAAATTTAAAATTTTAACAACATATATTGAATTGATAAAGCCATTATCTCTCTTTGATTGAAATGTATCATTTATCTTGTATATCTTTATTCTTTTAAGGACTGAATTTGGGACAGAAATGATAACTGAATCTTTCAAAAGCCTAGAATGCTCCTAAGAGCACTCTTCTCTATTGAGATACTAGCCTGGCTTTATGAAGGGAGATTGTCAACAGAAAAGGATTATGCTTTTTCTTTCTATTTCACAGAATTCCTCCTATTGTTAGGCTCCGACTTGGCTAAATTGTAAGGACATATTATTTATACTGATAATCCTCTTTCCTAACATTTTGTTTTCTACAAAAAAAATAATCCTAAACATTTTACCCAACCTTGAATTCTGAGTTAAAGTCATTATTTTGAACTTTAAATTTTAACTTTAGATGTTTCATAGATATATGGTAGGAGACTATCAGAAAGATTTAAACAATGTTTCTAAACATTTAAATATTCAGTTTGAGTCTATAAATATGGTCTCTGGCATTAAGAAGTTTACAATCTAGGAGGAGAGAGAAAACACATACATAAATCACAGTAATGCAAGAAAAAAGTTGTGTCCATATTATAATAAAGATATAGATAAATGTAGGATAGGGCCACAGAAGAGAGAACAATTAATTCAACCTGTAAAGATCACAATTATGCATAAAAATTTATGTGGAAGATGACTGTGATGCATCCCCTAAAATTTTACTTGATTTATAGTAAATCGAGATTTATGTCGAGACAACAAGCTCCTATCATTGCTCTTTCTGTCTAGGACTCGACTGAGATGTTTCCTCCATAAATTTGGTTTGGGTGTAAGATGGCACGTTGTCTGGCTGAAATGGGTGCAGACAGCTCCATATATCATTCTCCCTTCCCCATCTGGGTCTTTTTACTTGGCCAGGCATGGGAGCTTGAGTTTTCTGAATAGAGAAAGAGGGAATGTGTGTGTCTTAGGGCCTATGGATTGATTTTTTGGCTGCACTGGGTCTTCACTGGGGTGCTTGGGCTACTCTGGTTGTGATGAATGGGCTTTTCTTGCTGAGGCACATGAGCTGTAGAGCACGTGAGCTCAGTAGTTGCAGTGCATAGGTTTTTAAGCTGCAGTGCACAGGCTTTGTTGTCCCACAGCATGTGGGATCTTAGTTCTCCCACCAGGGATTGAACCTGCATCTCCAGTATTAGAAGACAGATTCTTAACCATTGAACTACCAGGGAATTCCTCCCATTGACTAACTTTAAAGTCTGTGTGTGTGTGTGCACATGCACACACTAAGTCAGACTCTTTGCGACCCTATGGACTGTAGCCCACCAGGCTCTTCTGTCCATGGGATTCTCCAGCAAGAATGCTCAAGTGGGTTGCATGCCCTTCTCCAGAGGATCTTCCTGACCCCAGCATTGAACTTGTGTCTCTTATGTCTCCTGCACTGACAGATGGATTCTTTACCAGCTGAGCCACAAGGGAAGCTTCCTGATCTTAAGTTATACTTAACAAAAAGTCAGAACTCTCAGAGTTGTTTTCCCTAAGAGACTTACTGAGTCTCTTATGAAACTTCCTGAGATTCCAGATTCCTGTTACATAAAACTCAACAGAATCTTTCAAGAGTAGCTATGGGCCTCAGCAGAGATGCTTCAGGCCTGAAGTTTGAAAGAATAAAAAATAGTGTGGAATTTCTAAGCATGCCATTCTGCACCTTTCTATATAGAACCCATCAGTTGATTCCACCCTCCACAGAGCAAGCTGTAGGCTCACCTTAAAATGGTATCAGTTCTTCACCTAGTGATTGATACAAAGATAGTGGAAAAGGTTAGCTGGGATGGCACACTGGGCTTCCCCTGTGGCTCAGTCAGTAAAGAATCTGCCTGCAATGCGGGAGAACTGGGTTTGATCCCTGGGTTGGGAAGATCCCCTGGAGGAGGGAATGGCAACCCTCTCCAGTATTCTTGTCTGGTGAATCCCCATGGACAGAGGAGCCTGGTGGGCTACAGTCCATGGGGTCGCAGAGAGTCAGACACAACTGAGCAACTACGCACACACAACAGACGGAAGGATGATGGCATCCTGCCAAGCCCTGCTCCGGGGATGCTGGAATGGTTGTGATTCCTTTTGGGAGTTGCTGGTTTTGAAGCCCAGGGGGTTCAAGCCTTCTTTTGTAGACACATTCCCTGATACCATCCTGACATCAGAATTACGCAGACCTGGGTTTAAATCTCACTTGATTAGCTGCAAACACGAGGTCTCAGCCAATTTAAACTTTCTCAGTCTCAGTTTCCTCACCTATGAAAGGGGGAAGACAACACCCATCTTGAAGGACTATTGTCAAAATTAAATGAGACATGGTTAGATAATAGATAATTCTTGACACAAACAGAAAGATTCATTACGGGACAGCTGATTTTATCATTGCAATTATTATTTTATAAATGTGTCAATAGTCATAAAATAACTCCATTTGCTCATGCTGACATTTTAACTCATAAAACCAGATTTTCAGAGGCAAAAGCTAGCCTTTCAATTACCTCATCTGGCTCTTTATTTTTCAAATTAAGAAAATGTGGCCCAGAAGAGTTAAAAATTCTCCATATTCATCCAGGTAGTTGATGGAAGAACAGAGTAAGGACTCAAGGTCTCTATCGTTCTTTCCATGCCTGGTTTTGTGCCTCTTACTCTACAAGATAAATTGACTTTTAATGCACCTTTTCACACTTAGAAATCATGAATTTTTGTAAACAAAATAAATCTGGGACCCCACGTGACTTAGGCACAACTCAAAGTCACATTCAAAGCAGCAACTAAGACTAATTTAAAAGAAATTGCAGTCTTTACTTGCATATAATACAATTTTAGTGGTTCAATTTATAACCCACAGCAACAGTTTTTTAAAAAATCATTTTTTCTTCTCTTTCACTCTTTTGCATAACAGCTACTCTTTATTGTCTCACCCACCAATCCAGAAAAACTTTCAACGCTATTACTAAAATTCTACAGACACTCTGCTTTTCTGTTTTACCTGTCTATTTCACTTCCTCATTTCCCCTATCTCATTTAACATCACTTTCAGAACTGGAAGAGACCAAAAAGAGCTCGATTCCCATCCACACCTGCCTGCTAGCAGCTCTGTGGTGGTCAGAAGTGCCCTTTACACTGCGCTTTCCTGGTACATCCTCACTACCCACTTCCTTTCAATATGACTGTCTTTCTCATAAGATATTCCTTATAAGGACTTTTGGGTGAATCGTTCACCTCATCACAATTTCAAATTTTAACTGTTATATAAAACTAGAAGTTTCACCTTATGTTCCTAAAAAAATATGCTTCAGATTTAGTAACTAGAAAGCTAAACATTTTGTGCTCTTTGAGCCTCTAGCAATAGAGTACAATTACCCACATACCACTGATGAAAGAAAAGCTCTGAAAGGGTAGTCATCTTGGTTTGAATTTACTTCTTTGGAAGAAATCCAGAAGAACTAGTGTAGGAGGAAGGCAGCCACTTAGGTAAATCGATCGAATTGTCAGTGGGCTTATCACTGCTGCAGCTACATCAGACTTATGTCACTTACAATACTTTAAAAGCAACACATATAAGCAATAAGTGTGTTTGTGTGTACATATATGTATGTATATCAATCAAAAAGAGGAATACAAACTCATAATAAATTGCAAAAAATAGAATGAGAATAAAACAATCCAAGGAAACTCCTTCTCTTTCAGTTTGTCCATTGCCAGGCAACTAGAGAATAAGATAAAGAGAAGCAGCTGGCGGATCTAACCTCTTTGGTAGAGCCCTTTTTCATTTGTATACATAGATACTTGTAGCATTTACAGGGTCTGAGGGCTGTGCTGTGCTTAGTCTCTCAGTCGTGTCTGACTCCGCAACCTCATGGACTATAGCTCACCAGGGGGATTCTGTCCATGGGGAGCCTGTCCATAGGGATTCCCCAGGCAAGAATACTGGAGTGGGTTGCCATGCCCTCCTCCAGGGGGTCTTCCCAACCCAAGGATGAAACCCATGTCTCTTGCACTGCAGGCGGATTCTTTACTGCCTGAGCCACCAGGGAAGCCCATGAATACTGGAGCAGGTAGCCTATTCCTTCTCCAGGGGATCTTCCTGACCCAGGAATCGAACTGGGGTCTCTTGCATTGAAGGCAGATTCTTCATCAGCTGCGCTACCAGAGAAGTCCCTTACAGGGTCTATTTTAGTTTTTGATAGGAGTTTTACCTTCCACTTCCATTTTCAAAATGTATAGCTCTCAGCCAGGTCAATGTGACTAACACGCACTACAGTATCTAGTCCTCTTTTATATCAACAAAGTTTTCAAAGTCGCATTTGTATATTTGTGGAAACCAAGAAATGTTAGTTAGAACACTTTGTATGGAGAGACTGATAAAGGATATGCTTTATAACTTGCACAAAAAATTAAACACAGTTAGGAACATTACAATACTCTTCAGTTTCAAGTGGTTAAGTATAATGCACTTGAGTTGAACTTGATAAGTTACAATGCACAGTCTTACATTCCTTAACTTTTCACAAGATAATAAAAATTACAGCAACCCTGATGGATGGGCAGTTGCTGGGACATTTGCATATTTTCCACCTAAAATATTTACATTTACATTTATACTAGCAAATGCCCCAAATTACTTCGAAAATCCGTATGTTAGTTATGAACAATGTTCCTTTTACTTTATAAATATCCATTCCACTAAGTAACCATATCTTTACTTAAGTGTCATATGCACATAATGACTAATGAAGAAAAAATAATTTATTACTTACATATTTTTATAGCTTCTAAAAGGAGACAAAAAAAAAAAAAAACAGCGTCTAAGCAGAGGCTGGGGGAGCGACGAGAGGAAAAAGAATAGAAAAGAATGAAACTGATGCTAAGCCCTCTGACCTACTAATGGATTCTTGAAGAAAGACTTTGAGGAGATTAATTTGAAAGGAAAATGAAGTGGAGCCCTGAGCTGTTACTTGCTGAACACTCTCACTGTAGAGTAATGCGAGTTATTTTCTCAGTAAATATATTGCCAAGAGTCAAGATCACTAATATATATTCAACCATTCCCCGTGAACAATTTATAATTATTCAAGTAAAGGCTTCCTCCTCCTTCCATGGCCTTTTCATTTACCTCCTCATTCGACCTCTATTGTTCTGCTTCTTCATGAACACAGCTCACTGAAGCCTGAAGACAAAAATATCCTAATCAGGAGTAGTCATGGGATTATGAAGCCAAAGCAAGAAGGAAAACAAAATCAAAACCCCATTTCAACTGCCATGCTGATATCTTCGTGCTGCTAAACCATAGTGCTCAAAGAATGCATGTGATAACTATGGTATTATTTAAGTACTGCTATTGATAATCATCAAGTTACTGATATGTATTAAGAAATATAGGAATTATATGCTTGTGAGTTCTGAGACATTTGTTTTTGATGGTTTCTTTTTAACCTCACCCATAGATAAATTTTGGTAATAAAACATGGATGAATAAACTATCCACAGTACATCTACACTCATTTTTTTGTCATCTACACTCATTTTATGCCCAAGTAAGAATGATGCCAAAACACTTCTAGTAATAAAAACACAATTACATTTACTAAGTCAAAAGCAAAATGATAATGAAGGAGAAACGGAGGTGAAATTGGTAATAATAAATGTTCACAATAATAATAAGATAAAAACATGCAAATCTCTGTAGTATAAATATTAACAATAAAAATGAGGTTTACTATGTTCCAAGGGTAATGGTAAAGTAACTTGTTACTAGCATAATTCTGCCCAAACAATTACAAACTGTTAACGAAGTATAAAATGCAACTGTGGAAAGGCACTGGAGAGGCACAAAAAGCATATTGAAACTGGAGGGGATTCAACTCTTGAGAGAAAGGAACCAAAGCAGGTAAGATCACATTTGTTTGGCTTTTCCCTAAAGCCTTTCCCCAACCCAAATACCTAAATTCAGATCACAAAGAAAGCTGCACTCTCATTTCCCTGAGAAGTCAGAGAACACAATTAGTTCATATTTAGAGCCCCTGGAAATCGAGGGACCAACAGTGGAGAACACCAAAATCTGTAGAGAAACTCCTCTCAAATCCTTAGTTGACTGCAGAACAGCTCATAATGGGAGGGGTGGCAGCGGGCGGGGCGCGAGGTTTAGTTCAGTTCAGTCACTCAGTCGGGTCCGACTCTTTGCGACCCCATGAATCACAGCACGCCAGGCCTCCCTGTCCATCAGCAACTCCCGGAGTTCACTCAGACTCACATCCATCCAGTGATGCCATCCAGCCATCTCATCCTGGGTCGTCCCCTTCTCCTCCTGCCCCCAATCCCTCCCAGCATCAGAGTCTTTCCCAATGAGTCAACTCTTCGCATGAGGTGTCCAAAGTACTGGAGTTTCAGCTTTAGCATCATTCCTTCCAAAGAAATCCTAGGGTTGATCTCCTTCAGAATGGACTGGTTGGATCTCCTTGCACTCCAAGGGACTCTCAAGAGTCTTCTCCAACACCACAGTTCAAATGCATCAATTTTTTGGCGCTCAGCCTTCTTCACAGTCCAACTCTCACATCCATACATGACCGCAGGAAAAACCATAGCCTTGACTAGACGGACCTCAGTCGGCAAAGTAATGTCTCTGCTTTTGAATATACTATCTAGGTTGGTAATAACTTTTCTTCCAAGGAGTAAGCATCTTTTAATTTCATGGCTGCAATCACCATCTGCAGTGATTTTGGAGCCCAAAAACATAGTCTGACACTGTTTCTACTGCTTCCCTGTCTATTTCCCAAGAAGTGATGGGACCAGATGCCATGATCTTCGTTTTCTGAATGTTGACCTTTAAGTCAACTTTTTCACTCTCCTCTTTCACTTTCATCAATAGGCTTTTTAGTTCCTCTTCACTTTCTGCCATAAGGGTGGTGGCATCTGTATATCTGAGGTTATTGATATTTCTCCCGGCAATCTTGATTCCAGCTTGTGTTTCTTCCAGTCCAGCATTTCTCATGATGTTCTCTGCATAGAACTTAAATAAGCAGGGTGACAATATACAGCCTTGACATACTCCTTTTCCTATTTGGAACCAGTCTGTTGTTCCATGTCCAGTTCTAACTGTTGCTTCCTGACCTGCATACAGATTTCTCAAGAAGCAGGTCAGGTGGTCTGGTATTCGCATCTCTTTCAGAATTTTCCACAGTTTCTTGTGATCCACAGAGTCAAAGGCTTTGGCATAGTCAATAAAGCAGAAATAGATGTTTTTCTGGAACTCTCTTGCTTTTTCGATGATCCAGTGGATGTTGGCAATTTGATCTCTGGTTCCTCTGCCTTTTCTAAAACCAGCTTGAACATCAGGGAGTTCACAGTTCACGTATTGCTGAAGTCTGGCTTGAAGAATTTTGAGCATTACTTTACTAGCATGTGAGATGAGTGCAATGGTGCAGTAGTTTGAGCATTCTTTGGCATTGCCTTTCTTTGGGATTGGAATGAAAACTGACCTTTTCCAGTCCTGTGGCCACTGCTGAGTTTTCCAAATTTGCTGGCATAATGAGTGCAGCACTTTCACAGCATCATCTTTCAGGATTTGAAACAGCTCCACTGGAATTCCATCACCTCCACTAGCTTTGTTCGTAGTGATGCTTTCTAAGGCCCACTTGACTTCACATTCCAGGATGTCTGGCTCTAGATTAGTGATCACATCATCATGATTATCTGGGTCATGAAGATCTTTTTTGTGTAGTTCTTCTCTGTATTCTTGCCACCTCTTCTGAATATCTTCTGCTTCTGTTAGGTACAGACCATTTCTGTCCTTTATCGAGCCCATCTTTGCATGAAATGTTCCCTTGGTATCTCTAATTTTCTTGAAGAGATCTCTAGTCTTTCCCATTCTGTTGTTTTCCTCTATCTCTTTGCATTGATCGCCGAAGAAGGCTTTCTTATCTCTTCTTGCTATTCTTTGGAACTCTGCATTCAGAGGCTTATATCTTTCCTTTTCTCCTTTGCTTTTTGCCTCTCTTCTTTTCACAGCTATTTGTAAGGCCTCCCCAGACAGCCACTTTGCTTTTTTGCATTTCTTTTCCATGGGGATGGTCTTGATCCCTGTCTCCTGTACAATGTCACGAACCTCATTCCATAGTTCATCAGGCACTCTGTCTATCAGATCTAGGCCCTTAAATCTATTTTTCACTTCCACTGTATAATCATAAGGGATTTGATTTAGGTCATACATGAATGGTCTAGCGGTTTTCCCTACTTTCTTCAATTTGAGTCTGAATTTGGCAATAAGGGGTTCATGATGAGCCACAGTCAGCTCCCAGTCTTGTTTTTGTTGACTGTATAGAGCTTCTCCATCTTTGGGTGCAAAGAATATAATCAATCTGATTTCGGTGTTGACCATCTGGTGATGTCCGTGTGTAGAGCCTTCTCTTGTGTTATTGGAAGAGGGTGTTTGCTATGACCAGTGCATTTTCTTGGCAAAACTCTATTAGTCTTTGCCCTGCTTCATTCCGCATTCCAAGGCCAAATTTGCCTGTTACTCCAGGTGTTTCTTGACTTCCTACTTTTGCATTCCAGTCCCCTATAATGAAAAGGACATCTTTTTTGGGTGTTAGTTCTAAAAGATCTTGTAGGTCTTCATAAAACCATTCAACTTCAGTTTCTTCAGCGTTACTGGTTGGGGCATAGGTTATCAACTGAAAGTCTGAAAAAGCTGAGCAAAAATTCCCGCAGCTTCCCATAGCAAGAGGAACATTGCAGTTCATGTCTGGCCAAGTCATAGTGACTTTCCATTGAAACAAAAATGTATCATGACTTAAGAGTCAAGCACAAAATAAAAACAAAGACCTACCTAACAATGCGAAATAAGCCTCTGCCTTCCTAATTTCTCAGTACTTTAATAGCTGCCTGCTAGAACAAAACCCAACCTTGTTCAGAGAAAAACAATGGTGTCTAGAGTTGTAGAGTCAACAGCTTATCATTTGAAACAGAATAGAATGAAGGAATTGGTAAAAATGATAGACAAAGACCTTAATATGGTTAGAATGATTTCTTCCACTTTATTCTTCTATTTCAAGATCAACTACACTAGAGACTATGTCTTTCCAAACAACTTTTAGAAAAGTTTGTCTAGGTCTATAAGAAATTTTGCTTGGACTTTGATAGGAATCTCATTAACCCTATGATCAATTTGGGGAAAAGTAACATCATTATAATGTTGAGTCTTCCAGTCCATGGACATAATACATCTTTCCATTTATTTAGGTTGTCTTCAATTTTTTTCATGAACATTTTGTAATTTTTAGCATATGAAATCTATAAATATTTTATTAAGTTTTATGTCTAATGTTACAGTTTCTTTAGGGTGATTGTAAAGGGCAGTGTATTTTAAATTTTGATTTCCACACAGCCATGTTTAATATGTAGAAATGTGATTAATTCATTGTATCTTGTGAAATTGATGAACTGACTAATTAAATATAGAAGACTTTATTGATTCATTGATTTTCTACATTGACAATCATGTCATCTACAAGTACAGGCAAATTTATTTCTTCTTCTCCATTCTGTAAGCCTTTGATTTCTTCTTGCCTTGTTGCAGTAGCTAGAATTACTGATATTATGTTGAAATAAAAGTGATAAAGGCAGACATCTTTGCCTTGCTCCTGATCTTAGAGGGAAAACGTTCAGTGTTTCTGTATTAAATACGATGCCAGCTATAGATAGTTTATAGATACCTCTATCAGTTTAAGGAAGTTCCCGTCTATTTCCAGCTTGCTGAGAGTCTTTGTCATGAATATTTGTTGGATACTGTCAAATAGTTTTCTTCATCATTTGATATATTCATATGATCTGTCACTTTTAGCCTATTGATAGTGTAGGTTAAGCTGATTGATTTTGAAAAGTTGAACTACTCTTGTATTCCTCGAATAAATCTATTTGTTTATGGTTTATAATTCTTTTGATGGGTTGTTGGATTACATTTACTAATATTTTATTAAGGATTCTTATCTAAATTTATGGAATATATTGTATCTGTAGTTTTCTTTTTTGGTGCTGTTGTCTGATTTTGTGGTCAAGCTACTACTAGCCTCATAAAATGAGTGAAAATATTTCTCTCCATTTCTTTTTCCAGGGGTAAATTATGTGGAAAATGGTGTCAAATATTTAAAACTTTTGTATACTTCTCCAGTCTTTTTCTTTTTCAAGAGATTTTAGTAACAAATTTAATTTCTTTAATGATGATAATATGAACATTCAGATTATTTTAGCTTACTTAAAGCTTGTGATATATGGTTTGAAATTTTTAAGTTCTATTTCTTTTAAGTTGTTGAATTTGTGAAAATAAAGCTATTATAGTAATACCTGGTTGTCCACTTAAATGTCCGCAGAATCTGTCATTATATCACGTATTTTACTCCTGATATGTAGAGTTTTTGCTAGTCTTGCTAAAAAAAATTATCGGTTATGCTGTTTTTAAAGAAACATCTCGAAAAATGTTACGCCACTGTCTTTTGGCCTTCATAGGCAATGGCAACCCACTCCAGTACTCTTGCCTGGAAAATCCCATGGACGGAGGAGCCTGGTGGGCTGCAGTCCACGGGGTCACTAAGAGTCAGGCATGATTGAGCATCTTCACTTTCACTTTTTACTTTCATGCATTGGAGAAGGAAATGGCAACCCACTCCAGTGTTCTTGCCTGGAGAATCCCAGGGACAGAGGAGCCTCATGGGCTGCCATCTATGGGGTCACACAGAGTCGGACATGACTGAAGTGACTTAGCAGTAGCAGTAGCAGTATCAGATGAGAAATCCACTGTTTCCCTCTAAGTAATAGGTTAGTCTATCAGGCTGTTTTCAAGATTGTTTAATGTCTTTCATTTTCTGGGTTTATCCAATCTGAACTTCACTCAGCTTTTTATATCCATAAGTCTTTTACTAAATTTGGGAAATGTCAGCCTTTATTTCTTCAGCTAATTTTTTAGGTTCCATTTCTATTCTTTTTCTGAGTATCATATGATAAGCTGTTAGCTTCACTGTTAGTTTGTTATTCATTTATTGTCCCTGACATTCTGTTGATATTGCTCTTGTGGTCAGTCTATTGTCTCTCTATTGTTCAGATTTGGTAATTTCTATTGATTTGCACTCAGGTTCCATGATTCTACCCTCTGTCATCTCCCCTCTACTATTAAGGTGACCCAGTGAGTTTTTTAATTTGGTTATTATATTTGTCAGTTATATAATTTCCATTTGGTTCCTTTTCATAATTGCCCTTTCTTATCTATACATTTCTTTTCATTTTCATTAAAAATTCATACTGCTTGTTGAAGCATTTTTCTCATGGCTATTTAAAACTCTTGCTAAATAATTCCAGCATCTGATTGATTTCAGTATTGGTTCTACAGATTTTCATTTCTCATTCATGTTATTTTCTTGGTTACTGGTATGGTAAGTAATTTTCTGTTATGCACACATGCATGCTAAATCACTTCAGTCATGTCAGACTCTGTGCAACGCTATGGACTATAGCTCACAAGGATACTCTGTCCATTGGATACTCCAGGCATGAATACTGGAGTTGGGCTGCCATGCCTTCCTCCAGAGGATCTTCCCAACCCAGGGATTGAACCTGAGTCTTCTGTGTCTCCTGTATTGGCAAGCAGATTCTTTACCACCAGCACTACCTGAGAAGCCCCAATTCTCTGTTATATCCTAGACACTTTGCATATGATACAAAATGCAAAAACCTTGTGAATAATTTTTTAGTAGAGAGTCCCCCTTTTTAGGTATAGTGTGAGAGTTGAATGGGTGTTTATGACCAACTTCCCTGTGGGTCCTGTCAACATCATGCCAGCAAAAGCGTAAAACTGACTCACACTTCCATGTTGGCTCTGAATGAGGTTTTAAGATCACCTCCCCTCTGGACTCCACTGTCACTAAGCATAAACAGAGGACTGACTCATACTTCTCTGTTGTCACATGGTGGGGGGCAGACACTCAGCTCTGCACAGGTCCCCAGTGACACTACAGGAGGAAATGAGAGCAGAGTGCCAGCTAGCACTGCCTGCCACCACCTTTTTTTACCTCATAATGCCAGGTGGGGTGGAGGCTCAGCTCCTCACCAGGACAAGAGATGGCACTTCACACTACCTCAGTAAGTCTCATTGCTGAGTAGGGTTCAGCCCAGTCACCAGACCCTGCCAACACTACCCTGAGAGGGAGGATCAGTGTCATCTGCTTCCATCAGGTGAGAAAAGTAAGAGCCACTTCCCACAGCCTCCCTGACACGACCCTGACAGGAAAATCAAAGGGCTGCCTACTTCTGCCCGATGGGGAATGGAAGCTCAACTACCCCCTCCATCTTACCAATTGTGCACCAGCAGGGGAATCAGATAGCTGCTGCCTGCTTCTGCTGGGCAGAGAGGGAAGAACAGCTTCCAGCTGGGCCTCACCAGCAGCTCACGGTGGGGGAATCAGAGTGTGCCGCCGGCTTCCTCAGGGCACACTGTAGGGAGTGATGGTGGAACCGTGAAAGGCAGAAGGGGATTTTCTAGTCACTACTGTGTCCCTCCTAAAAGGCTGAAGTCCGTGGCTGCCGACCTTATTTCCACCTTTCAGTTTTCCTGTGCTTAATGTTATATTACATCCAGAGATTTCTTTTAGCTGTATCAAGGAAAATCTGGGAGGAGTGACAGGCTTCTTCAATTTGGGTAAAACTGAAATACTCCCTTATGGCAGAGCCAGGAGCATGCCCTTCAATTTTATATATATATAATATGTGTCTGTATTATTGAGGATTAATTAATATAACCATAAAACTCACTTCATTTATTTAAAACACATAATTAATGGTTTTTAGTATATTTATATGGCTTCCCTAGTGGCTCAGTGGTAAAGAATCTGCCTGCAATCCAGGAGCTGCAGGAGACGTGAGTTCGATCTTTGGGTTGGGAGGATCCCTGGGAGGAGGGCATGGCAACCCAGTCCAGTATCTTGCCTGGAGAATTCCATTGACAGAGTAGCCTGCCGGACTACAGTCCCTGGGATCTCAAAGAGTTGGACAGGACTGAAGCAACTTAGCATGGACAGTATCTTTATAGAGGTGGACAACTATCACCACAATCAACTTTAGGACATTTTCATCACCCACCCCCCAAAAAAAAAATCCTATATGCACTAGCAATCACTCTTCATTTCTCCCCAACTTCTCCAGCCCCAGGGAACCACTAATCTACCTTCTCTCTAAATATTTGTCTATTCCATTTCATACTAATGGAATAAGATAAAGTCAGTCTTTAGTGATTGACTTCTTTCACTTAACATAATGTTTACAAAGTTAACCCATGGTATAGCATGTATCAATACTTCATTCCCTTTTATGTCTAAATAAATCTCATGGTTTGGATATACCATATTATGCTTATCCAAAAATTCATCCGTTGAAAGACTTTAGGGTTGTTTTTATTTGGGAGCTATTATTTTAAAAGCTACTATGAATATTTGTGTATAGGTTTTCATTTATCTTGGGTGTACACCTAGAAGTAGGTTTGCTGAGTCTTTATCATAACTCTATATTTATCCTTTTGCAAAACTGCCAAATTGTTTTCCAGAGTGGCTGCACCATTTTACATACCCATCAGTGTTGTGTGAACGCCCTAATTTCTCTACATTCACTCTAACATTTTTCATTATCTGCCTTTTTTAGTGTAGTCATCTTAGCAGGTATGGTTTTGATATTCATCTCCTTAATGACTATGTCCACTGAAAAATACTGCACAACCTGAAACTTGAGAATTATGTTTTATTTGATGGGACAAAACTGAGGACTTAAACCCAGGATGCAGCCTCTCAGAGAGCTCAGAGAAACTGCTCCACAGATGTAAGAGAAGAGCCAAGACATACAGGAGCTTTTGCAACAAAGATCAGATATTGGAATTTCAAAAGATTGCTGTTGAACGAAAACCAGGTATCTCAAGTTAAGGAATTTAACACTAGTTTATATAAGGGAAGATGTAAGAGTTGGAAACTTTCCTTGGATATGCACCTTAGCTACCTAGGGCCAGTATTCTGATTTTTTCCCACCCAGAGTCCCCTCAGGGTGCACCTCTTCAGGTGCAGCGGTGGCTGGGGGCTGGGCAGCTGGCAGCCAGTTTGTCTCCAGCTTGAATTCCCTCGGGGCTCATTATCAGGGGGAGTAATGTGAAAGCTTGATAGCTGCATCATCCTTTGTTTACTGATATGGCAAGCAACATTTTTCATTCACAACTAGTAATATTGACAATATTTTTATATGTTTATTGGCAATTTGTATATCTTCCTTAGAGAGATGTCTATTCAGATCCTTTGTCCATTTTTTTAAATGGGTTAAATTGCCTTTTTATAATTGAATTGTAAGACTCTTTATACATTCTATAGGCAAGTTCCTGATCAGATATATGTTTATATATATGATTAATGCTTCCACGAGTTCTCTTTTTACTTTCTTAAGAGTATCCTTTGAACCACAAAGGTTTTTAACTTTGATGACGTCCAACCTGAATTCAGTATTTAAAAATCAGTTAGAATTGTGATGGATATTGTTTTTCTTCAGTAGTATATACACTCTATATTTGAGGGTCTGTCTGTATTTGTGTTATTTATTGAGTAGATACCTAGAAAAATTTAAGGCATCCTGTAAAATTTTCCTGGGCCACCTTTTAAGCTCATTAAAGAGCACCTATTTGGGAGAAAGCTTACATGACTATTACATAAATACATGGTCTGTGTGAAGTTTTTATTTTATTTTGTTTGCTCTTATCTTTTCCTCTTAATGGGTTGCCCATGTAGCTCAGCTGGTAAAGAATCTGCCTGCAATGCAGGAGACCCCGGTTCCATTCCTGGGTTGGGAACATCCCCTGGAGAAGGGAACGGCTACCTACTCCAGTATTCTGGCCTGGAAAATTCCGTGGACCGTATAGTCCATGGCGTCACAAGGAGTCGGACACAACTGAGCAACTTTCACTTCACTTCACTTTCATCTTAACAGTTTTAGGAATATTTCCAAGTATCTACAAATTTTTTTATTCATGTATATGATTGTATCATGAATGTAAATTCAGCTGTCATATGTGGCACAGGAGAAAGAAAGGTAGAGAGATGTATTAATCGGTGTTCTTCAGAAACACAGAGCCAACAAGATATATATAGGTATATAAAAGACTGCCAGTGTCTGATGCAGTATAAGATGTATCAGCTCAAGGAGACAGTGAAAAAACTGAATATACCATTCCTCTGCGTTTTTGTTCTATTCAGGCCTCCAAGGGACTATGCTATACCCACCAGTATTGGTGACAGCTGTCTTCTTTACTCAGTCTACTGATCAAATGCTAATCTCTTCCAGAGACACCCTAACAGACACATGTAGAGATAATAGTTTAGCAGCCATCTGGGCATTCCAGTCAAGTTGACACATAAAATTCACTGTCACAAAAATCGTGTGACAGTCATCATAATTGTTTATATCTGGGAAAGGACCAAAATCTTGACATGAAAGTTGCATTCTGTCTGAGCTAGATGTAGAGTTCAGGGAGGACTCCAAGGAATTGTCTGTAGATGTCCTAGATGCCATCCTGTGGATGGCATGAGGCCTCTGCTAAAATCTTCCCATGAATCATGGGAGCCACCAAACCATGCAGTATTAAGAGTTCTCTGTCACAACAGAGATAATAGATTCTGAAAACAGCAAAAGAAAGTGATCAATATTCTATCATGCTTCATGGTGTTTGATTTTCAAGAAAAATAAATGCCAACTAAACTGCTTTAAAATGAGATGCACTCAAGGGAAAAAAGCCTAAAGCTTGGACCCAAAAGTCATTTCCTAAAACAATTTTATGGGGGCATAAAATTCCAGCATTATAGCATAATGTGTAATACTATTTTATAGTGTAGAGTATTAGTTTAGACATTACACTTTGTTCAGTAATAGCTTATTGAATATATAGCATGTGAAAAGACAATAATAAAAGCATGAACATTGTAAAACATAGATTTGAAGGTGCAAGCAGTCCCTCATCCTGAGATTTTACAAGCATAGTATTTTAGAATGGCTTGCCTAGAGTTTTGTAATTTATTGATCAGGGATTAAATAAACTACAAAGCAAACTAATTGAGTTCAAAGACTGTAAATCTTATTTGAGATGTAATATACCTAGTATTCTGGGATTGCAATTACTAAATATTATAGAAAAAACTACGTAAAAATATTTCCCCTGTATATTCCCTACAGATATGTTTTTCAATTTCTTAAAACTGTCCCCACAGAATGTTTGGCTGACCAGTTAAGTAGCATGCACGATCTACATTAGAGGCATCATTAGAAGAAGAAGAAAATAAGTAGTTTGAATATAGGCTTCTTAGAAAGGAACATGGAGAAGGCGATGGCACCCCACTCCAGTACTCTTGCCTGGAAAATCCCATGGACAGAGGAGCCTGGTAGGCTGTGGTCCATGGGGTCGCGAAGAGTCGGACACGACTGAGCGACTTCACTTTCACTTTTCCCTTTCATGCATTGGAGAAGAAAATGGCACCCCACTCCAGTGTTCTTGCCTGGAGAATCCCAGGGATGGGGGAACCTGGTGGGCTGCCGTCTATGGGGTCACAGAGTCCGACACGGCTGAGGTGACTTAGCAGCAGCAGCAGAAAGGAACAGCTCATGAAATTCTGAAGGTGTAAACGTGGCAGAGGATGTATATTCCTTTGCCAGTGGCCTGTAGAGCAAGGGAATGCAGAACAGTAGCAGTCACCTGAAACCGTACGTAGGACCTTGACACTGTTCTTTGATAAAAATCATTTTTTTATAATTTCTAAAAGGAAATATATGCATGACAGAAATTTTAAAATAATAGCAGATTATAAAAAAGAAAATTAAAATTACTTTTTTACAATAATGCTGCTGCTGCTAAGTCGCTTCAGTTGTGTCCAACTCTGTGTGACCCCATAGATGGCAGCTCACCAGGCTCCTCTGTCCCTGGGATTCTCCAGGCAAGAGTACTGGAGTGGGGTGCCATCACCTTCTCCATTTTACAATAATAAATGTGTATAATTTGTACATAAAAATAAAATCATATTCCTATATCTGGCTATATATTGCAATCAAGTAGATTTCCAAACTGTATTACTTTCCCAACAAAGGTCCATCTAGTCAAGGCTATGGTTTTTCCAGTAGTCATGTATGGATGTGAGAGTTGGACTATAAAGAAAGCTGAGCACTGAAGAACTGATGCTTCTGAACTGAGGTGTTGGAGAAGACTCTTGAGAGTCCCTTGGACTTCAAGGAGATCAAACTACTCAATCCTAAAGGAACTCATTCCTAAATATTCATTGGGAGGACTGATACTGAAGCTGAAACTCCAAAACTTCGGCCACCTGATGTGAAGAACTGACTCACTGGAAAAGACTCTGATGCCGGGAAAGTTTGAAGGCAGAAGAAGAAGGGGACAACAGAGGATGAGATGGTTGAATGGCATTACTGACTCGATGGACGTGAGTTTGAGCAAGTTCTGGGAGTTGGTGACGGACAGGGAAGCCTGGCGTGCTGCAGTCCATGGGGTCGCAAAGAGTTGAACACCACTGAGCAACTGAACTGAACTGAGTATTAATTACATAGAGAGTGTACTATACATTTCACCAAATGGCCCCATGACATTGTCACCTTGGCCCCAAGTGGCATTCACCTCATCTCTGAGCAGCAGCTATAGTCCCTCTCACCTTAGATACCACCACCACTTCAAGCTGTCATTTCTTATCCTTGCAGGACTATTAGTAAAGATGTCACTGTGAAAAAAGGAAGTTATAAATGCCAAGAAGGGCTGAGCTACAGGTCTTGAGATAGTAGCATTTTCAGTCTTAATAAGTGAGTTTTACAAATTCTGAGTATGCAAAGATATAGCTTCCATTATACTGTATTTTACTGAATTTAAGACACCATCATTTGTAAGATGCACTGTTATTTTATGTACCATTAGGAAAGAAAATTCAGTGCAAACTAAACTCATATGCCATGGCTTGTGAGCTGCATCGCAATTTCAGATATGTTAAAATGTTGGGGGGAAAGGTATATTTTGAGGTATGTCTTGGAATCAGTGAACTAAGGTATTTCTATAATTGTACTTAACTCTCAACGTCCATTTTCAGTGATAACAGGAACACTGATCTTGTCAGTTCAAAGTAAACTCTGTCTTTTCTGGATTTTACTCAGTCTCATTTGGGTAACAGCCAATTCAGAATTCTCCTGGAGATAGTTCAGAGGGAAGGGCCTCCTTTTTTAATCTCAAGGTGTCACATCATTTTAGCCACAGTCCTCCACGGGCCACAGCAGCCTCCACTGGGATATGACACAATCTGTTTTAGGCATCGGTGGCCCCTCCTTGGCTTTGTTCTCCTGGTCCATGCATTCTTTGCCCGGCATAACCAAACTGCAGGGTGCCCCAAGTCCTCCAGCCCTTTGGGCTACCAGTCAGGAAGCTCTGGCACTCCCAGCCAACATCCCCACCCTATGGTGAGATGCAGGACCCACTTGAGTATGCGTCTCCCTCAACTAGGCCACCTTTCTGCTCTGGCTCCATACTGGACTCTATGCTTCTCAGGAAGATTTGTAGTTTTTCCTGACTACAACCTGGGGAGAAAGATTTAGATCCTCTTCTTATGGAGACCCTCCAACACAGGGAGTTTCAACCCCAGGATAAGCCAGGAATATGTCCTTTTTGCCCCTTCACAGATCACTGCCTTGTCCTGGCAAAGGGGCTTGTATAATTCAATGGAGCCATGAGCCGTGCCGTGTAGGGCCACCCAAGATGAACGTGTCATTGTAAGAGAGTTCTGACAAAATGTGATCCACTGGAGGAGGGAATGGCAAACCACCCCAGTATACTTGCCATGAAAACCTCATGAACTGTATAAAAGGACAAAAAGACATGATACTGAAACATGAGCTTCCCAGGTCTGAAGGTGTCCAATATGCTACTGGGGAAGAATGAGGGAGAACTGCTAATAGCTCCAGAAAGAATGAAGAGGCCGGGTCAAAGTAAATGATGCTTAGTTGCGGATGTGTGTGGTGATAAGAAGTAAAATCCGATGCTGCAAAGAACAGTATTGTTTAGGAACCTGGAATGTTAGGTCCATGAATCAAGTAAATTGGAAGTGGTCAAGCAAGGGATGGTAACTTGGATGAGTTACAAGCTAGAATCGAGATAGGCAGGAGAAACATCAACAACCTCAGACATGCAGATGATACCACTCTAAAGGTAGGAAGTGAAGAGGAACTAAAGAGCCTCTTGATAAGGGTGAAGGAGGAGAGTGAAAGAGCTAGCTTAAAACTAAATATTAAAATCATGGCATCTGGCCCCATTACTTCAAGGCAAACAGAAGGGGAAAAAGTGGAAGCAGTGACAAATTTCCTCTTCTTGGGCTCTAAAACCACTGTGGATGGTGACTGCAGCCGTGAAATCAGAAGACGGTTTCTTCTTGGCAGGAAAGTGATGACAAACTAGACAGTGTGTTGAAAGCAGAGATGTCACTTTGCTGACAAAGGTCCATCTAGTCAAGGTTATGGTCTTCCCAGGGGTCATGTATGGGTGTGAGAGCTGGACCATATAAGAAGGCAGAGCACCAAAGAATTGATGCCTTTGAACTGTGGTGCTGTGGAGAAGACTCCTGAGAGACCCTTGGACTGCAAAGAGATCCAACCAGTCAATCTTAAGGGAAATCAACCTGATTACTCTTTGAAAGGACTGATGCTGAAGCTGAAACTCCAGTATTTTGGTCATCTGATGCAAACAGCTGACTCATTCAAAAAGTCCCTGATGCTAAGAAAGATTGAGCGGGCAGAAGAAGAAGGCATCAGAGGATGAGATGGCTGAACGACATCACTAATGTGATGGACATGAACTTGGGCAAACTCCGGGAGATGATGAGGGACAGAGAGGCCTGGCGTGCTGCGTCCATGGAGTTGCAAAGAGTCAGACATGACTGGTCGATTGAACAACAACAACTTTTCTTGGGGATTCACGGCAACCAATTTTATCCTTCTCTTTTCTTCACTTCTTTCCTCAATCAACTTACTCTATCTTTACTCCCAAGTTCAGAAAAATCTTGCTAAATATTCAGACTAAACAATTATTTGTGCCAGAATCATGGCTGGCATAAATTCAAGTTCAAATGACAAGAGTTTAACCCTTTCTTGTTCTGGTTGATCCCTCACCCTAAAGGCAACTCAAATGAAAATTTGGGGAGAAAGGAGAGAGGGATCTGAGGAGTGGGAATGAGAAGAAATCTTAGGGAACTTGTCAAAATACAATGCCACCAACAGTAATTCTGTGATACCTGGCCACATTCCTCCTAAAATACCAGAAGGGATTAAGCCTTTGCTTTATGAGTATGCATAATTTAATCATATCTTAAGTTAAATTTTCTGGGTGGGTACTTTTAGGAGGATTCTGTAGGACTAGCAAAGCATTAGACATTACTTCCAAGGTATACTCCATTTCCAAAGATCTGAGGTATTGGGCACAACAATTGAGTTAAAGTCCAATGTATTTTAGGAGTTATTCCACTATTGTCCCTGGGAAGCAATGGAACCATATGTGGCAACCCTACAGTACATGCTTTGAGAACTCCTTTGCTCCCTTTGAGAAAAGCCAGGTTGCAGCCTGTGGGCTTCCCTGTGGCTTAGCCTATAAAGAATCTGTCTGCAATGCAGGAGACCTGGGTTTGATCCTTGGGTTGGGAAGATCCCCTGGAGAAGGAAATGGCAGCCCATTCCAGTATTCTTGCCTGGAGGATCCCATGGAAAAAAGAGCTAGGCAGGCTACAGTCCAAAGGGTTGCAAAGAGCCAGACACGACTGAGCCACTAAAAGCCAGGTTGCAGCCTGTATCCCACAGAATTGACTCCACAGAACCCCAAAACCATCTCTATTGCATTAGGGAAACCAACTTTTCAGTTTGAGATTGTAGTAGATTGATGACAAAAAATGGCCTCAATTCTCCACTCTTCTTTTATCCACACCTTTGCTACATGCCTTTGAATTTTCTCTCAAGAAGTGAAATCTATTTTCCCACTCCTGGTATCCAGGTTGGCCTTATGATTTAATGTGGCTGATAGAAAGGGCAGAAGTGGCCATTTCTGAGCCCAGACTACCAAAGCTCTTGCATATTTCTACTTCCTCTCTTTTAGAACACTGTCCAGTACCATGAGAACAATCTTATGCTGGTCTGCCAAATAACAAGTTGCCTCAACCAACCAAGGGCTTCCCTGTACCTCAGTTGGTAAAGAATCCACCCTCAATGCAGGAGACCCCAGTTTGATTCCTAGGTTGGGAAGATCTCCTGGAAAAGGGAAAGGCTACCCTCTCCAATATTCTGGCATGGAGAATTCCATGGACTGTATGGGGTCGCAAAGAGTCAGACACAACTGAGCGACTTTCAGTTCAGTTCAGTTCACTTCACTTCCATCAACGGAAAGCAACCTACCCCCAAACATTCTATTTCAGGCAACCCCAGTCATTCTGCTGAGTGACTCACACAAGCTCAGCCAAGATCAAATCTGCCAAGCTGACCTATAAGCTCAGGAACAATAATGAAGTGCTTATAGCTTTAATGCTACCTTTGAGAGTGGTTTATTATTCAGCAATAGAGAAGGACCAGCAAGGGTGGCCTTTTGAGCACCTAATGTGCCAGCAATCTCTATAGAAGTTAACACTGAGGAGGCAATGCTGCCTTAACAAAACATAAGACATATACCATTAGCTTTGGGACTAAGTAAGGAGCAGAGGCTGAAAAACAGAGAGCAAACTGTTGGCAAAAGTTGGGGAAATGGTGATGAAATTATACTGGAGGATGAAACTATAATGACCTGTATTAAAGAGAGCAAAACAGTTGACAAAACAATTGTCTGGCTTAATGGAAGATGTGAAATATATCAAATGAACCTTTGGGTTTGACTCAGGAAGTCTCCAGGAAAAATGTTTAAAGTGTTCTAGTTGTACATGATATGAGACAGACAGGGAGGAAAAAAAAAAAAAAAAAAAGATAAGATGAAGTAATTAACCAGTTGGAAGAAATGACTCTGGAAGAAATATCATGACCATAACATAATGAATGAGGTAGAAAATAAAGCTATTTCTCATCACCAGTTTCCTTAGCTTGAGGACAAAAGTGAAATCACCACGGGGATGATCCAGAGAGATGATATGGGGTGGGAGGTGGGAGGGGGGTTCATGTTTGGGAACTCATGTACACCCGTGGCGGATTCATGTCAATGTATGGCAAAACCAATACAGTATTGTAAAGTAAAATAAAGTAAAAATTTAAATTTAAATTAAAAAAAAAATAAAGTTTGCAAAAGAATTAGGTGGTCCCTTAAAGGTCCTCTGACTTAAACAAAAGGACTTACTGGAATCTTCAGAGTTGGTTCCACAGAAGTCATCTCAAAGTAGCAGCAAGTCTACAGAAAGAGTAATGTTTGGTTTTTGTCCAATAGAGTGAAATTTTGTTCAGTTCATAGGAAGATCAGAAAGTTGTGAGAACACCACTAGGCTGGATTAAAAGGAAAAGATTGTTCAAACTTTAAAGAAGTCTTGGTCTTCAACTTGCTATACAAGGAAACAGGCTACAAGTTTCTTATCTGTTAGTAAGAACGAGCTGCTTCTTGAGAGTCAGTCAGGGGGGTGATGGGCAAGGCAGGACGAGCAAGTAGAGCAAAAAGTGATGAAAAACCGAGGACTGCAATGCTATCCACAGGAAGCAGTAGAGACAAAGGGGCCGAGAAGAAGGCTCCAGGGAGAAGAGCCCAGGTCTGATCAAGGAACATCACCAGCCTCCAGGAGAGGAGGACCTGGCAGTCTGTTCCCAGTTGGATTTCAAAATCTCTACAAACCCGTGACAGCTATGTACTGCCCATTCTTCTCTTATTTAACAAGAGTGTTATCTGTCGTTACCTTGTTGTTATCTCTGTGGTGTGTATGTGGGGGGTAGTTAACTTATCATTTCAGTTCATAGGTTTCTGTATCAAAAGGAGCCACATCTAATGGATCATATTAGAATCTGATTTAAATCTTTAAACTCTGAAATTCAATCTTGACATCATGATTGGTTAAAGCTTTTGGGGGCCTGGAGATAAGGAGGCAGAAGGCAGCTTTCATAAAATGGCCCCAATTCTCTCCCTACCCTCTTTTATCCACAGCCTTTGTAATGTGACTTTGCAGCTCCTCCCATCAAGAAGCGAACTCTCTTTTCCTTCTTGAGTTGTTCCTCCTAATGAATTGTGGCAGAAGTAATGGTACACCAGTCTTGAACCTAGACCTCGAAACATTGTACAAATCTCTTTCTTTCTCCTCTGTCCCTCCCTAGCTACTGGCTAGTTCACTGGAGGGACAGGTGGCCTTGTTATCTTTTTCCCTGTAAACAGCAAGCAACTAGCTCCCAAACATTTCAGGGAGGAACAGATGCACCAAATAACAGCAAATTCATGAGCGAACTCTCCAAGATCAGCCAAGCCTGGCCCAGATCAGTAAAATCATCCAGCTGACCTACAAACTTCATGATCAAAAACAAAATGTCCACTGTTTAAATCATTAAGTTTCAGATGGCTTGTTACACAGCAACAGTTAGCTGGTATAGGATGATGCTCTACCAGGAGGATCACAGGGAAAATACTATCAATATTTTCCTATCAATTCTCAGGCATACCTTATATCTTTCTGAAAAATTACTTTTCTATTAACCAGTTTCTGTTGCTTGCATCCAAACATCTAACTTATAAACTAATCATAGATTATAGTCAAGGAATATTTCACAAGGTTGAAATATATACTTTGAAAATTATGGCATTAACATTATACATGCATAATAAAAAAAATGTTTAGAAGGTTCTTTGGGGACCTAGTACGTAATTTAATAATTCTGGCCTCAGTTTTTTTTTTTTTTCAGTAAAATTCAATTTTCAAAATTACATCTTCAACATTTAATTTTAAGACGATATGTATAACCAGTTCTATCTTTCTAAAATTATTTCTACCATTCCATATATTTGCATACAGAGAGATATCTGAGAGCCACATATGTATTAGGATTTGTGGTTACTATGTTTATAATATGTTAAACAAGTGACTCCATTCAGCCTACGCAGAGATAAATCAGTTCAGATAAGACAAAGATGTTAAAACTTTCTCTTTGACCAAATGCACCGATTGATCTATTGAGTTAAATCAATATAATAAAACTTGTAACTCTATGAAGATCAAGATTAATTATATCAGAAGTATTCACTGATGGAAAAACTCTAATAAAACTAAAAGACGTATACCTTCATATTTTCCAAACCTTGGGAAAGAACAAACTACAGCATAACATGATCCTTTTCTCACTTCCTGTAGGATCAACATTTTTTAATCCACTCATTCTTCATGAGCATCATCTAATAAATCAGATGATCCGAAAGAAGATACAGAATGACATTAATTGTGGGCCATTATACTTTTATTGAATAACTCTCAGCAGTAATTTTCTAATTGATTTCACAGAACAAAACCAGAAATTCAGATGAAATTCATAAAATATTAGTCTTTGCTTTTTTTCTAAAACAATTTTGTTCAGGATAATCAATCATTTTCTTAGGATATATATATCATAGAATTCTAGATTGCTGTCAAATCAAGATCATTGTCTAAGGTTTTATTTTTTTTAAGCTACAGTTTACATTGCTATATCTTCTTCACATAGGTCATACTCCACAGTCTACAGGTAAAAATTAGGTCACTTTCGTTGTCGTTGTGTTAGTCATACTAGTTACTCAGTTGTGCCCAACTCTTTGCCGCGCCATGGACTGCAGCCCACGAGGCTCCTCTGTCCATGAGATTTTCCAGGCAAGGATACTGGAGTGGGTAGCCATTTCCTTCTCCAGGGGATCTTCCCAACCCAGGGATCGAACCCGGGTCTCCTGCACTGCAGGCAGATTCTTTACCGACTGAGCTGCAAGGGAAGCCCACACCAAGCTCAAAGCTCTGCTTTAGGGACTTCCCTGACTGTCCGGTGATTGTGACCGCACCCCCACTCCATCCAAGGCGAGTGCAGGAGGTATGGCTTCAGTCCCTGCTCAGGGAGCGAATATCTCCCATGCCTCCCGGCCAAAAGATCAAAGCACAGAACAGAAGCAAATTCAACAGACTTTAAAGATGGTCCACAAACTTAAAAAGAGTTCTCTTTTTCTGTATTTACTTACAATAGAGCAGGGACTCTTCTTTTCCTCCAAGTTGTATACTAACCTATCTAGAAGTCCCTTAGGTGCTATCTCTGTGTCTCTGATCTCGTGTTCTCTGTTATTACGTGGCTGGCAATCAACATTTCACTCTTCCGTTGTGCTATCTCACTGCTATACTACTGTTACTTAGGCCACAGATGCCCGTCACCAATTACATGCAGAAGCAGAGAAGCTGACCGTGCAGCCAGAAAGAGCCAGAGAGACTGAAGATGTCTCCATCCTGCTGATAGATAGGGCTCTTCCAGCCTCTTATGCCCTCCTGACAGTGCCATTTCTCCAAGTCATACTCCTGTCTCCATCACTGCTGCTAGAACCAGTGATACTGATGATATGTTTTCAGAGATCCAAAGAGATTTTGATTAAATGGTATTTTTAGTGTTTGCTTTTAGCTTTTTTAATTTGTTCACTCTTAGTTTAGGGTTCCACCTTAGAGATGAATCTTGGAGGTGGCAGCCAAACCGGAGGCACCACAACCAGAAACTTTCTTTCTTTTTTTTAACTTTTCGGCCGTGCTGTGTGGCATGTAGGATCTTAATTCCCCCACCAGAGACTGAATCTGCCCCGCCTGCTGTGGAAGCACAGAGTCTGAACCACTGAATGGCCAGGGATGTCCCCAAAATAACATTTTTTATCTGATTTTCACTAAAGCAATGTGCCTCAAATCTCTTGTTAGGCCCTTCCAGGAAGCAACACAATTCCTCATGTAACCTCCTGACAAGACCCTCAACTGTCAGGCACACAACTAGGCCAGCTATTATTCAAGAATAAAACATAGCTTGGGCTCAGTTAGGGTGTCCTCTATTTTCATTACAAAGCAAGTATAAACAAACAAACAACAACAAAAACCCAACAACTATGACAACTGAGTTGCTTTCTACTTAGTTGAAGCAGATTTTTATATGTGTCAATACAGGCAAATACTCTGTAAAATTTACCATTCATAATAAACCCCATTTATCATGAGTATATTATGTTCCAAACACTACATGGGGATTTGCAGGAACTTCTCATTGATCAAATAAGATTGAGGTTTAGGGAAATATTTAGTAACTTGATGAAAGTCACAGTTAAGCCAAGCCAACTTGATGACAAAACTCTTGTTCTTAATTACTGTGATCTAAAGCATCTCCAATGGCAACCCACTCCAGTACTCTTGCCTGGAAAATCCCATGGATGGAGGAGCCTGGTAGGCTGCAGTCCATGGAGTCGCAAAGAGTTGGACACAACTGAGTGACTTCACTTTCACTTTTCACTTTCTTGCATTGGAGAAGGAAATGGCAACCCACTCCAGTGTTCTTGCCTGGAGAATCCCAGGGATGGGGGAGCCTGGTGGGCTGCTATCTCTGGGGTCGCACAGAGTTGGACACGACTGAAGTGACTTAGCAGCAGCAAAGCATCACAGACTCAATGGACATGGTCTTGGGTGGACTCTGGGAGTTGGTGATGGACAGGGAGGCCTGGTGTGCTAAGGTTCATGGGGTCACAAGGAGTTGGATACAAATGAGAGACTGAACTGAACTGAAAATCAGCAAGGGATCTCCTACAGAAAGAATGAGATTTCGAATATGAAGACCACTGATTTTGTTTTATTTAATGACTACTTTTACACTCTCATTTATACTTTAATCTATGCTAGACACTTGGAAGCCAATGAGCAAGATGGCCTATGCCTTCATAAAGCTCACGTTCAAATTTTCTTTCCCATCCTTCTTGACAGATAATCCAAGACCAATAAATGCAACTTTATTAGAGAGAAATATATGAATTCAGACTAACCTCAAAGGGTAATGAACCATTTGGCCTGTAGAGAAACATATACTTCAACTTTCCTTAAAGTTGAAGGGATTCCTTAAAGTTGAACTAACCAGGGATCAGCATCATCACGCGTGAGATTTACTTAGTACAAGGCACAAAAGGCACAAGAAAGCATGAGTTACAATCTAGCATAGTCTTAAACTCGATCCTTCTTTTAGTAAAAATGTCTAACTTAGATCAATTAACATACAGAGCCATCTCTAGAATGATAAACTCACAGTGTAATTCCAAAATGAATCCATTTCTGCAATATCTGCTCCGCCAGCTCACAAATTTAGAATATACTATTTGCAAAAACAAAACTACTATCTTTAAAATAAAAACAGGCCTCGGGGAAACTCTGGTTTATAGTTGATATTATTTCAAAAATACTGAAATTTCTTAAACTTGCATTTACAAGGACTAAAAGGAAAAGTCAATGCTCTTTCCCCCCTCCAGAAATATTGAATATCATCTTCAATTACTGACACTCTATATAAAATATTTTAGAGAGTTAACTCTATGTGCCAAGTGGGACTTAGGGGAAGGGAGGGGAAATCATTTACACGATGTGAAAAATAAAATGAAAAATTTTAACTACATTGATTCAACAAGATCTTCAATAACAATAACAAAAAGAGTTTCCTTGACTTGTTTTGTACTTTAAGAGAACCATTCACCACATTAGAAATAGGGAATTCCTGTCAGCCAGAAAGACACAGAACCTGTATTTAATCTTCTTCCAGTTAGAAAAAGCTGTTCTGCTGTAATATTATGTCTAAAATTAGAATGAAGGAAAGAGTAGAGAATTGAATTAATTTATATGAAGGAGTAAATCTGTCATGCAACCAAGTGAGATTGACTAAGTGGCTTACCATGAGTAAAAAAATAGAACAAGCAGTGATACAGAAAAGATCATAGATTATTCTACATTTTTATAGCTTAAGTTTGAGTCTTTCTTTGGTAGAAAGGACTTTCACTTCATGTAAAGACAGAATGTCAAGACTAGTTTTCTTTCTTCCAGTTCAGTGTATAGCAGGCCTTTAGCCTCTATAGTATAGTTTGAACAACTGATCAAATCTCACTATCACACCTATCCCCCATGTGTCTGAAATTCCATTATTAGTAGTTCAGTCCTTTGAATCTGGTAGGATTTTTTTTTTTTTAATTCACCCTGGTCTTCGGTGGCTTAATCTGTATAATTGCTTTCGGCATTTCTGAGTTTCTCTGTAATTTCTCTTCTGTATAGAATTTTTAATGTGGTTTGAATTAGGACTTGAAATGATCAATTAAGACAGAGCGCAAACATGATTTTGAAAATTAGTTATGAAAATACAGGAAAATATCTTAAATTTTGAATAGAAAATAAGCTAACTTGCAAGATCATCATATCCACCCTTTCCCTTTCAAAGATATGAAAATATTCCATTCTTAATTACATAACCTTCAGGAAATAACCTAGACATCCTATTTTGATATCTAAACCAATGATGAACAGCCATCATAGACAAGCAATTTCTCACCTAAATAATAAAAAGTTTTCATTTGGAAGCCTACATCTCTATCTCCTCAGTACAAGTTAAACATTATCTGTGAGCATTCACTAAGGACCAGTCACTGTACTAGGTACATCAGAAAAAAACAAGATAGGACATGGTCTCTATCCTCAAGGGAACTCCCATCTTCTTAAGAAAAGAAACACATAAATTCAAGGAGTTCTAAAGCAGGACAGATTGTGACAAACGCATCAGAAATATAAACAAAATATTAGTAATTAGTAGAGAAGTTCCGGAGAAGGCAATGGCACCCCATTCCAGTAGTCTTGCCTGGGAAATCCCATGGACAGAGGAGCCTTGTGGGCTGCAGTCCATTGGGTCGCTAAGAGTAGGGCACGACTGAGCGACTTCATTTTCACTTTTCACTTTCATGCATCGGAGAAGGAAATGGCAACCCACTCCAGTATTCTTGCCTGGAGAATCCCAAGGATGGGGGAGCCTGGTGGGCTGCCATTTTTGGGGTCACACAGAGTCGGACACGACTGAAGCAACTTAGCAGCAGCAGCAGAGAAGTTCAGAGATACATATCATCTTAAAATTGAGGCAATGGAAGGATCTTTTAGAAAAGGAGAAATCTAGGGACTTCTTGATGGTGCAGTGGATAGGAATCCACCTGCCAATGCAGGGGACATGGATTTAGTCCCTGTCCTGGGAAGATCCCACATGTTGGGGAGCAGCTAAGTCCATGTGCCATGACTACTGAGCCTGTGCTTTAGAGCCCTCCAGCCACAACTACTGAGCCCACGTGCTGCAACTACTGAAGCCCAGGCGCCTAGAGACCATGCTCCACAACAAAAGAAGCTACTGCAATGAGAAGCCCATGTATCACAACTAGAGAGTAGCCCTCACACTCCCCAACTAGGGAAAAACCCATGCACAGCAGCAAAGACCCAGTGCAACAAAACATTAATTAAAAGAAAAAGCGATAGCTGCTGAAAAGTCTACCTCGTGCCAAAGCAAGACAGGAATAAATAATACCTGTATTTATGAAAGCTCTCAGGAGAGCAGGTCTTGAAAGTACTACAGGGGACCAACAAGGAACAGTGATGGTGTGAATAAATTGCAGTACCATAGAAGAGAAGATTTTGGAAGATTTGTCCTTCTACAAGGGTTGGGGAGGGGTCTGCCTTGAAATGGAAATAAGTTTCACCAGCTAATGTAGGAGAGTGAAGGACATTCCAAACAGCAGAGTATCACGTATTTGAGGAATGGCTCTAAAATAAGGGGGCAAGTTTCACAAGGGTAGACAACGACAGGGATTTCAAAGACAAGGGGATAAACAGCAGTTCATTATCATCTGCAAAAGAACACTGTGTAAGTTGGAAGACAGCTATTGACTCAAATCTGAATTTTGCTCTTCCTGGATTTTATTTTCTAATTCCTTCATTGTGCTGTAACTGAGCTGTCTCATGGTCCCTAAATTCATCTCAAGGCTGCATTTCACATTTCCTCCATACTAAGAGTCTTTGCCTCCCAAATTCAATACACAGTACACTCATTGGCACATTTCAAGTCTCTTCTCTAGTTGACAAAGGCAGAGAGACTTCTCTGTTTACAAAGATCATGTGGTTTTTCCTTGTACAATTAGGTGATTAGTCTATCTTTTCTATTATCTAACATATTCACTTTGTTGTTGTTTAGTCACTCAGTTGGTTCCAACTCCCCATGAACTGTACCCAACCAGGCTCTTCTGTCCATGAGATTTTTTCAGTCAAGATTACTGGAGTGGGTTGCCATTTCCTCCTCCAAGAGATCTTTCCAGCCCAGGGATAAAACCCGCATCTCCGTGTCTCCTGTATTGCAGGCAGATTCTTTATTGCTGAGCCACCACCAAGGAAGCTCACAACACATTCATGCCATTATTCTAAATAGCCCAGACCAGATGGCAGCATGCCCCCATAGGCCTCCACCACAGCTTGTGTTATCAGGCCAAGCTATAAGATAGCTGCCATAGACGTCTGGCTCGAAACCTGTCTCCTTTCTCCCCACAGTTCCTCAGAATGGGTACTCATTGTTTCTGCCAGGTTTTGTTTTGTTATTTGAAGTGCTTCTGACTTGACCTTGATGAACAAAATACCTGACCAGTAATCTATTCATCAGAAGCCCGTGGTACAAGAAGTGGCAAAGATCTTCCATGGAATTACTATCATCTCCCTTCTATATGAGAGTTATTTTGCTCCAGGAGGCACCAGGTTACCATTTTTGGCCTCTGGTCCACCAGATAATAACACCTCTTCTTGGCGGCCAAGAAAAGCGGGCAGTACCTAGGATTAGGCAATAAATATTGGGTTGGCAAAAAAGTTTGTTTGGGTTTTTCTGTAAGATGTGATTAAAAATCCAAACAAACTTTTTGGCCAACCCCACAGTTCCCATATCCAGCACTCCAAAAACCAATTCAATTACTTGCTGTTTATCCTTGCCTTTACCATAAAGCTGTTTCAAATGTACATGGTTCTACCTTAGGGCTACTTTCCCAGAAAGTCACTCTCTTGCTTGTCCATTTATTTGTTTTACAAATTTTGAGATGAGAAAAAAGACAAATAACAGAAATAAAGAAAACATAACATCATTTAGTGGGGGAAACATACATTATCAATACATGTAATATAATGGTATCTAATATTATATCATGTCAGGTAGCAAATGCAACAGTGGAAAAATAAGCAAGATAAACAGATACCTACAAATCTCATCTACCTGTGAGACATGATATAAAGAAATAAAGCAGCATATATATATATCAAGATATAAAGCAACACAATATATATCAGAGATGTTTCTTAAATGCCCACTCAGTTCAGTTCAGTTCAGTCACTCAGTCATGTCCAACTCTTTGTGACACCATGAATTGCAGCACGCCAGGCCTCGCTGTCCATCACCAGCTCCTGGAGTTTACCCAAGCTTATGTCCATCGAGTCGGTGATGCCATCCAGCCATCTCATCCTCTGTCATCCCCTTCTCCTGCCCCCAATCCCTCCCAGCATCAGTCTTTTCCAATGAGTCAACTCTTTGCATGAGGTAGCTAAGTAATGGAGTTTCAGCTTTAGCATCAGTCCTTCCAAAGAACACCCAGGACTGATCTCCTTTAGAATGGACTGGTTGGATCTCCTTGCAGTCCAAGGGACTCTCAAGAGTCTTCTCCAACACCACAGTTCAAAAGCATCAATTCTTTGGCACTCAGCTTTCTTCACTGTCCAACTCTCACATCCATACACGACCACTGGAAAAACCATAGCCTTAACTAGACAAGCCTTTGTTGGCAAAGTAATGTCTCTGCTTTTAAATATACTATCTAGGTTAGTCATAACTTTCCTTCCAAGGAGTAAGCGTCTTTTAATTTCATGGCTGCAGTCACCATCTGCAATGATTTTGGAGCCCAAAAACATAAAGTCTGACACTGTTTCCACTGTTTCCCCATCTATTTCCCATGAAGTGATGGGACCAGATGCCATGATCTTTGTTTTCTGAATGTTGACCTTTAAGCCAACTTTTTCACTCTCCTCTTTCACTTTCATCAAGAGGCTTTTTAGTTCCTCTTCACTTTTTGCCATAAGGGTGGTGTCATCTGCATAGCTGAGGTTATTGATATTTCTCCTGGCAATCTTAATTCCAGCTTGTGCTTCTTCCAGCCCAGCGTTTCTCATGATGTACTCTGCATATAAGTTAAATAAGCAGGGTGACAATATACAGCCTTGATGGACTCCTTTTCCTATTTGGAACCAGTCTCTTGTTCCATGTCCAGTTCTAACTGTTGCTTCCTGACCTGCATACAGATTTCTCAAGAGGCAGGTCAGGTGGTCTGGTATTCCCATCTCTTTCAGAATTTTCCACAGTTTCTTGTGATCCACACAAGAAAGCCCTCTGTCAAAGGCTTTGGCAGAGTCAGTAAAGCAGAAATAGATGTTTTTCTGGAACTCTCTTGCTTTTTCCATGATCCAGCGGATGTTGGCAATTTGATCTCTGGTTCTTCTGCCTTTTCTAAAACCAGCTCGAACATGTGGAAGTTCACAGTTCATGTACTGCTGAAGCCTGGCTTGGAGAATTTTGAGCATTACTTTACTAGCGTGCAATGTAAATGAGATGAGTGCAATTGTGCGGTAGTTTGAGCATTCTTTGGCATTGCCTTTCTTTGGGACTGGAATGAAAAGTGACCTTTTCCAGTCCTATGACCACTGCTGAGTTTTCCAAATTTGCTGGCATATTGAGTGCAGCACTTTCATAGCATCACCTTCCAGGATTTGAAACAGCTCAACTGGAATTCCATAACCTCCACTAGCTTTGTTTGTAGTGATGCTTTCTAAGGCCCACTTGACTTCACATTCCAGGATGTCTGGCTCTAGTTGAGTGATCACACCATTGTGATTATCTACTTCCCCAAGAAAGAAGGCTACATCCAGAAAAGTGTTTTAAAATAAAGCAGTCTATTGAAAGAATAGCTATCTTCTAGCTACCGCTATGATGAATGTAGAGCTTCCCAGTAGAGATAGTGGTAAAAAAAAAAAAAAAGAAAGAAAGAAAAGAAAAGAAAAACCCATGCAGAAAATGTATGAGATGCAGGTTTGATCCTTGGGTTGAGAAGATCCCCTGGAGGAGGGCATAGCAACCCATGCCAGTATTCTTGCCTGAAAAACTACATGGACAGAGGAACCTGGCAGGCTACAGTCCATAGGATTGCACAGAGTTGGACACAACTGAAGCACCTTAGCCTGTGCACACAGATGATAAATGAAATGTGTGAATAATAAAATATTGTCTGAGGTATTGAGACAAAGGTCAGTTATCTAAACTAATCGTCAGAACAAATGCCCCTGAGGCAAGAACCTGAATGAGAACAGGAAAGCCAGGAGCTCCCAGGGATCTAGGAACAGGACTCCAGGCAGCAGTAGATCTGGCAAGTCCAGAAATATCAGGGGAAATTCATAAGATGAGAAGCCACCACACCACAGCTGTGGTTAGTTTTTCAGAGCTTCATGTTCATATATGTGGGCACAGTGGCTTAGATGCCCCAGGGCCAAGCTAAGATCGATATTCATAGCTAAATCATCTTTGCCTCAAGCTAAATGCTTCTAAAAGGGTAAGTTCTTTGAATTCTAACGTCATGGCTGATTTTTCATCACATTATTCATAAATACAATAAAAAGGACTAGATAGTATGCTATCAATTTTCTCTTCATTTTATTGAGATGAAGTTGATTTACTAAGTTGTTAGTTTCGATGTACAACACAGTGATTCAGTTATATATATATATACATACTCCTTTTCGAATTCTTTTCCCTTATAGATTATTAAAAAATATTGAGTATAGTACCCTGTGCTACACAATAGGTCTTTGTTGTTCCTCTACTTTATATATAGTAGTGCATTTATGTTAATCCCCACCTCCTAATTTATCTCTCCCCCCAGAATACTATTAATTTTTATCTGTGCTTATATTACTATCCTGCTGCCTTTTAGGTGAACGTGAATGTGCCTGGGCAGAGCGGGAGGAGGCAGGCAGCAAGCCAGCCTGGGGAGGCACTTGCGGGGCTGCAGCATTGCTGAGGGGCCATGACAGAATCACCCCTGAAAGTGTGCATCGTGGGCTCGGGGAACTGGGGTTCAGCTATTGCAAAAATAATTGGTAATAATGTCATGAAACTTCAGAAGTTTGCCTCCACGGTCAAGATGTGGGTCTTTGAAGAAATGGTTAATGGGAGAAAACTGATAGACATCATAAATAACGACCATGAAAATGTAAAATATCTCCCTGGACACAAGCTGCCAGACAATGTGATTGCAGTCCCCAACCTCAGTGAGGTTGTGTGGGACGCAGACCTGCTGGTGTTTGTGATCCCCCACCAGTTCATCAACAGCATCTGCGAGGAGATCTCCGGGAAAGTGCCCAAGGGCGCCCTGGGCATCAGCCTCATCAAGGGCATAGATGAGGGTTCCCAGGGGCTGAAGCTCATTTCTGACATCATCCGAGAGAAGATGGACATTGACGTCAGTGTGCTCATGGGCGCCAACACTGCCAATGAGGTGGCTGCCGAGAAGTTCTGTGAGACCACCATCGGCAGCAAGGTAATGGAGCACGGCCTCCTCTTCAAAGAACTTCTGCAGACTCCAAATTTTCGGATTAAGGTTGTTGCTGAGGCAGACGCTGTTGAACTTTGTGGCGCCCTGAAGAACATCGTGGCCGTGGGAGCCGGGTTCTGCGACGGCCTCCACTGCGGCGACAACACCAAAGCTGCCGTCATCCGCCTGGGGCTCATGGAAATGATCGCCTTCGCCAGGATCTTCTGCAAGGGCCGCGTGTCCAAAGCCACCTTCCTGGAGAGCTGCGGCGTGGCCGACCTGATCACTACCTGCTACGCGGGCCGGAACCGCAAGGTAGCTGAGGCCTTTGCGGCGACCGGCAAGACCATTGAAGAACTGGAGAAGGAGATGCTGAACGGGCAGAAGCTGCAAGGACCACAGACTGCCGCCGAGGTGTACGGCATCCTCAAACCGCAGGGACTGCTGGACAAGTTTCCATTGTTCACGGCGGTGTACCAGATCTGCTACGAAGGCAGACCTGTTGAAGAGATGCTGTCTTGTCTCCAGAATCATCCTGAGTATACATAAAGGGAATCATGCAGTATGTTAGGGAAAGTCCTGCCTTTCTGACTGCTTGTCTGGATTCAAATGGAAACCGGGATTTGGCCACAAGATGCTTGTGTGACCGTAACCCCATCACAGGTGCTGTGAATTTTTACAGGTTCATTTTTTAGCATAAATGAGTGTGTGTGTGTGTTCCTTCCTTGTTCTGTGGATGTTTCTATGAACCAAAATTAAAGGCCCCTTTTAAAAATTACTTCTGAAATTCTCCCACTCTGATACTTTATAAAATTGGAATTATCCAGCATTGCCATATATACACTACCACGTGTAAAATAGATAGCTGGTACACAGGGAGCCCAGCCTGGCGCTCTGTGATGCCCTAGAGGGTGGGATGGGAGGAGCAGAGGGAGGCTTAAGAGCGAGAGGAGATATGTATAATTATGGCTGATTTGCAGTTGTTGTAGGGTAGAAACCAATACAACATTGTAAAGCAGTTTTCCTCAAATTAAAAAACAAATTTAAAAAGAAAGATTGGAACTATTGCAACTAAAAGTTTTGAACCTAATTCATATGTATTTTGGTGAAGGAATTTTTTTCTCATTCTCTTAATTTAGCCAGCATTACCATGGTAGAGTGGCAGAGTGAGGGGTTCAAAAATCTATATACTGTAACTTTTAAATACTGTCTCAGAACCAACATAATCAACTACTTTGATTGTGGGCTGATCTATTATTTTAAACAATTACATATTTTTAATTAGGCTATATATATTCCTCTCATTTCAGTTTTCTGCATTTTTTAGCCTCTTTTCTCTTCATTAGCTACCAGAATACGCTCTCATAAAGGCTGGGCAGTGGCAGAAGACAGAAAACTCATCTGGGATTTTCCTGATGTGGCTGACACAGTCTTCTGATTAACATTTGTATGATGCTTGGGACACCCAGGTTCAATCCCTGGGTCAGAAAGATCCCCTGGAGAAGAGAATGGCTACCCACTCCAGGATTCTTGCCTGGAGAATTCCATAGACAGAGGAGCCTGATGGGCTACAGTCCATGGGGGTCGCAAAGAGTCGGACACAACTGGGTTCCTAATACTTTCACTTTTCTTTTGTGCAAGCATTTCCTTTAAGCCTCAAAGATCCCATGAAAGGGGGCTGCTATTATTCCTCATTTAAGATGCAGTCACTGTGCCTGCGGAGAAGGCAATGGCACCCCACTCCAGTACTCTTGCCTGGAAAATGCCATGGACGGAGGAGCCTGGTGGGCTGCAGTCCATGGGGTCGCTGAGGGTTGGACACAACTAAGCTACTTCACTTTCACTTTTCACTTTCATGCATTGGAGAAGGAAATGGCAACCCACTCCAGTGTTCTTGCCTGGAGAATCCCAGGGATAGGGGAGCCTGGTGGGCTGCCATCTCTGGGGTCGCACAGAGTCAGACACAACTGAAGTGACTTAGCAGCAGCACTGTGCCTGGTTGCCTGGTGAGTTGGCTCAGAGGCAGAGTCGAGCCCAGTGCTTCTCCCCCTACCTGAGCTGTGCCAGGACCTGCTCAGGCATCAGTGGACTGCTTTGACCTCCTATTAATTGCTTGTAGGATACACAGCCTTTCCTGAGGCCATCAGCAGGCTTCCTGCAGCTGAAGTTTGCATGGGTCCTTATCTAGAAGGATGCCATTCCAAGTGTGGACTTCTTTCCATCAGCTTCACATGGAGACTCAGAAATGGTTCAACACCTGGTTCGACTCCAGATCTCTCAAGTGGGGTCTTGAATCTGTGCTTTTGGCCTGCCTTCCATGTGTTTCAACACTCACTGCAGTTTGAAAACCACTACTTTAGAAAATTTACTTAAGATTGGCATTTCTCAAACCATGTTCCCTGGAACCCAGTGGTTGTTCCAGTTCCCTCACAAGGTCCAGGGAGTTTGGAAAAAGCTGCATCTGTACTCCAGAATGTATGTTAGTTTGTTACTGGGACTTGTTTTTTTTAACCCAGCAAGTCCCAGACATATTAGATTATGGAGATTTGGGGGGCAGGGGGCAAGAAAACTTGCCAAAGTTTCCAAGGAACACTGTTCCAGGCTGAAGAGGCCTTAGCACAGCTCAAGTATCCCCCTCTCTCTGCAAGAAGTGAGGACAGGTGACTACCTGTGGTATTGTTTGTTCTGAACCTTTGTAGTTCAGCTCTGCCATGGATCTTTGATGAAACTTTAAGGTGCGACACTCTCAGGTACAAGCAAGTGAATGTCAACCTCGCTGAGACACATTGTATGGACTAAATGCTTTTAATTCTAGAATAAAGAATGGGAATTACTGTATCTTCTTAAATGAGATAGGCTACCTTACATAGAATATGGTAACTGTTAAGGGAATGTATGACTATCACATATATTCATTGACTTTCAGTCACTTGGAGATTTTGATCCTTTCTGTTTTCCAGCTTGGGGATTTTTTTTCCTTCTTCTGTTTTTCCCAAACATATCTGAAATGATTGTCAAATAGATTTTGTGAGAATTTTTTAAATTCCTACACACAGCAGTATATGAAAGCACACCTACTGTAATATATAAAAAATACCTGTCTTAAAATCCATCCTAGCAGGTAGAATTGAGCTAAATTCTTTCTGGTTTTCATTTAACTCTCATCTATAATATGGCCCCATGGTATTGACCCAAGGAGCAGTGAGACGCCTCTGTACTAAAGAATCTTTGGTTTTTCCCACTAGCTCTAATCTAATAGTACTATACATGCACTATATTTGGTTTTCTTACCTATTATGTACTATATTTCTTTACAGACTATAGGAGGAAATGATTTAAAAGCTTAATAAACATTTTAATCCCCCAAACCTATGCTACTGATCCTACTTTTTAACCAGCTTATTTTATAATTTTATTTGTTTAGATAAGCTTTTTTTCTCCCTGAATTGTGTTGCACTGACAAGAATAAAAAGGGAACTTAAAAAAAAAATGAATGGGACTTTCCCCCATTTTCTTCATTTTCATGTACCCTGGACTCTAGTAAATGGATTAGTAAATGGACATTTTTTTCTCTTTTTCTAAAAGGAATATATGTGTGCACAGAGTGAAATGTATTCTAACAGAAAATCAATCCCACTAATGACATCTTACTTAGTATTTGAAGAATAAAAGGACCATAAACAATGAAATCCCCAATGAGGTATTTACATCTTCCAAGAAAATAAGCAGAAAATACTTTTAAAGTTGCTGAAACTTGTGTCTCTCAACCCAAAGAAAACCTGTTGGTTAGGTCACCATACCCAAGCAGAAAATATATCCACACAACTTCTTTACAGAAGCTAATATGACTTCCAGGGCCAGGATATAATACAGAGTCAACACTGAATGAATAATATCTAGACCATAACAAATACTAACGGGTTCATTCCTATCTAACTCTCAGAGTTACGGTGACTTCACCAAAGGATAATCTTATGACCTGCATTTTTGCACAGTTTCAGAAGTAGGTATGTCCTAAAACTCCTAAAGGATCATAAAGAAGGCTGATTGCTAAAGAACTGATGCTTTCAAATTAAGGTGCTGTAGAAGATTCTTGGGAGTCCCTAAGAATGCAAGGAGATCAAACCAGCCAATCCTGAAGGAAATCAACCCTGAATATTCATTGGAAGGAGTGATGCTAAAGCTCCAATACTTTGGCCACCTGATGTGAAGAGCTGACTCATTGGGAAAGACCTTGATTCTGGGAAAGACTGAGGGCAGGAGGAGAAGAGGGCATCAGAGGTGAAATGGTTTAATAGTATCACCAACTCAATGGACATGAATTTGATCAAACTCCAGGAGATAGTGAAGGACAGGGAAGCCTGGCATGATGCAGTCCATGGGATCACAAAGACACGACTTAGCGACTGAACAAAAGCCCCTAAAAACTCTGACTAGAAAATGGCATCATGGAAATGTGCTATATATATGAATACATATATATGCATATGTACACATACACACATTAAATATATATACATATTTGATAAATATATTCCCTAAACATCTAGAAATATATATAGTGTGTATATATTTTAATATATGTACACACATATATATATAATGTGTGTGCATGCATATATATTTTATAATTTTATCTCTGACTTTAAAAGTGTATGTTTCTTTTAGATCTAGGACAAAATAAGGTTATAAATCTGATCATGTTGTAGTTTTGTCTTTACATATCAGATGATTTAGAGAGAGAATTAATTCTCAATTACATCTAGCATTCTTAACCTAAATTTTTAATCAAATCTTCTCCCTCTCTCAAATTTCCTCATCCTCATTATTTAATTTATTAATCTAAATACATTAGGTCTATTTATTTACTTATTTATTATTTGTTAGGTTTATCTTTTATTTATTTTTATGTATTATAACTTATTTATTATTTATTTATTTGTTAGGTTTATTAATCTAATTCTAATCTGTTTGGCCCCCTATTTTTAACAACTCTCTATCTTTCATGTTTTTAAGTATAATATAATAAAGAGAGATAATATAAGTATGTATGTTGTGTTAGTCGCTCAGTCGTGCCCGACTCTTTGTGACCCCATGGACTGCAGTCCACCAGGTTCCTCTGTCCATGATATTTTCCAGGCAAGGATACTGGAGTAGGTTGCCATTTCCTTCTCCAGGGGATCTTCCCAACCCAGGGATCGAACCCGGGTCTCCTGCACTGCAGGCAGATTCTTTACCGACTGAGCTACAAGGGAAGCCCAATATAAGTATAATTATATATATAATAAAAACAGGATAATAGCTATTATTGACTTACATTTTCTACTGGAAGTACTTTGCTCTTCCTCAAGTGGAATCTGAGAGTAGGCTTTAATATGGAAGAGAGGACTTGGGGTCCAGGAAATAAAAAATGGGCCCTCAGATGGAGGGAGCAAGTGCTAAAAGCAGTCTTCTTCATCACATTAATCACTAGTCAGCTTTGTCCAGGGAAGAACTCTGGTTCTGAACAGGTTCAGGTGGGCAGAGAAGAAGCTAAAGGAGAGTAGGTCCTTAGTAGTCAGGCAGCTGCCAAATGGGAGTTGAAAATTCAATTGCCCTAATTCTTCTAGAGGAGGTTCTGGAGCCAGTTGCAACTCAAGAGCTACTGAAGAAAAAGTAGGAGCCCTGACCTGGCCCTGGAGCTTCTTTGTCTCTTGGAGCTAACAATGGAAGGATGATGGATCAGCTTCTCTGGCTAATAGAAAAGCAGTCACACTGAGTTTTTCCCCACAATGGGAAAGAGTTAGATGGAAAAGTTCTCATCGAATGGTACTTTCCACTGTTTATTATCACAAAAGAATTTTCTTGTCGAGAGAATATATTTCACATTTGTTTAACAGAGATCAACTCAGTTATAACCACTGAACTCAGACCACATCCAAAACACCTTGCTAAGCTAACTAGCAATTAATGATTGATCTCAACCAATTTCATGATTCCGGTCAGAGCTGACCAAGCCCTGGTGACACTCAGGATCCTCAAAACCACGAGCTGAGGAAAATCTAACAGTAAGGCAAGGCCACTATGGGAAGAGATCAGCAGTCCCATCGGAGCGCACTTAAAAATATCATAAACTTAAAAATAATCTAGGCATATTGCCACATTTCCAAAAATCTCATTTCAAGGAACAAGAGAGGGCACACAGAACAATATCCAGTCAATGAAAGAGTTGTGCTTCCAAGTAGGAGGCAGAACAAGATTAGGAAGGTCTATTTAAGTCTTTTTAAAGGATGCTAGAAACAAGATCCAGGCCCAAGGAGAAAAGCCTGGCAGGAGCTTGGAAATAAGGTTCAGTCCTAGCCAATTCCATGATCCAGAATTCAGTCCCAGGAGAAAACTAAAGTGAGAACCAGAAACCAAGAGCCTGACAGAAGATCCGTACAGCAGACTGACCACACTTCCAGGGGGATGGCAAGGTAAACAGAGGGGAAGGCACTGATTTCTTCTTCAGTCAGTTCAGTTCAGTCGCTCAGTCATGTCCGACTCTTTGTGACCCCATGAATCGCAGCACACCAGGCCTCCCTGTCCATCACCAACTCCCGGAGTTCACTCAGACTCACATCCATCGAGTTGGTGATGCCATCCAGCCATCTCATCCTCGGTCGTCCCCGTCTCCTCCTGCCCCCAATACCCCCCAGCACCAGAGTCTTTTCCAATGAGTCAACTCTTTGCATGAGGTGGCCAAAGTACTGGAGTTTCAGCTTTAGCATCATTCCTTCCAAAGAAATCCCAGGGCTGATCTCCTTCAGAATGGACTGGTTGGATCTCCTTGCAGTCCAAGGGACTCTCAAGAGTCTTCTCCAATACACAGTTCAAAAGCATCAATTTTTTGGCGCTCAGCTTTCTTCACAGTCCAACTCTCACATCCATACATGACCACTGGAAAAACCATAGCTTTGACTAGACGGACCTTTGTTGGCAAAGTAATGTCTCTGCTTTTGAATATGCTGTCTAGGTTGGTCGTAACTTTCCTTCCAAGGAGTAAGTGTCTTTTAATTTCATGGCTGCAGTCACCATCTGCAGTGATTTTGGAGCCCCCCAAAATAAAGTCTGACACTGTTTCCATCTATTTCCCATGAAGTGATGGGACCAGATGCCATGATCTTAGTTTTCTTCTTAGCCAGACACTGAATCAGACAATGATTGCACAGTGATTATACAGATCATTCCTTCTGGTGGGAAAGAGGCCCTCGATGTACTACGACAGGCTTTTTCTGATTCAGAAACCAAGCAAGACTGTATAAGCCTGTGGCTGGCAGTCCTGAATACCCAGAGCCACAGTTCCTGCCAGCATCTGATATTGTGTCTTCCTTGTCCCTGGCACAGAGACATCTGCCCAGGGAGAGTGTGAGACAGCCCTACCGAGAGCCCAGCCAGAGTCATGGGGATCACCTCGGTGGGAAAAGCACATAAAGGAGACTGATCAGTTCAGGAGCTCGTCTCAAAAAAGAGAATGACCTTCCCAGCATAATCATATTGAATTTCAAGCTATACTGACTCTACAAAGGATAATTTTGTCATAATTTTTTATGAATAAATCAGGAGGCTTTATTTTCTTTTTAGAAATTTTTCCATCTAAATATTTTCTGTGAGCTCTTTTTTCTTAAAAAATTCAACATTTTTATAATGTATCAGCCTGATATATTGTACAATACATGTTGTTTGAGTTAATGAAACTCCTGAGATGAAACTTATTACTTAAATTATTTTAAGGTACATTATACAGTTCATAGGAAGCTGCCATTTTTCTCTCAAGGTAAACCACTTCCCTCTGGTTTTGCATAATAAAGACTTGTAATTCACAAAGTCTGGCAATATAAATCAATGTATCCCCTTGAAACACAACCAGTCAATTGTCTTCCTCAACTAAAATGTATTGAGTTGCTATTTTGTAGGCTATTATAACCCAGAATAAAAGCTAAACCAAAATTAACTGTATATAAAATCCATTTCAAAGGAGTTTATAAATTTACCACCTGAAAGTTTTAAACAATAATTTAAAAAATGCAAGAAAGGGGGAAGTTTAACCTGAAAATCATTATAGGGAACACCTCTTTATAATTAGCTAATGACAGATATCCAACATTGTAACTAAAGTATGGCATGTCATAATTAGAAGTAATGAGTTTTCTTCTTTAAAAAAAATTGCACCCTGTGAACTTTTTTCTTTAGGCACAATAACAGTGTGAGGAAGGACCAGAATTATCTGGTCTACCTTATGTATCTGTTCTATAGGAATAAAATAGAGTACCCTCTATTTTCCTCACGAGAAAGTGAAAAGACAACTGCCCATAATCACATGGGGCAGACTTCCCAGATACACAAGTTAAGCTCTGCATGTGATCTAATGTTCTGCTCTCACCATCTTGAAATTCTTAATTTTTGAACAAGGGGCCTGCAATTATGTAGCCCTGATAGCACAGTTGGTAAAGAATCCACCTGCAATGTGGGAGGCCTGGGTTCGATCCCTAGATTGGGAAGATTCCCTGGAGAAGGGGAAGGCTACCCACTCCAACATTCTGGCCTAGAGAATTCCATGGACTGTAGAGTCCATGGGGTTGCCAAGAGTCGGACACAACTAAGCAACTTTCACTTTCACTTTCACCTGCATATAAAGAGGCCAATAATTATACAAATCAAGAAACGTCATCAAGATTGCCACATGACGTAACAGGTATCTAGTGCATGGCATACAAAGAGGAAATGTTCAATGAATGAATTAAATCAAACAATTCACTAATTTCCTAGATAGATTTTAATCCAAACAATTGAGTTTCTTTAAATCAATTTGTAGTGAAAAAAATCAGAGGAGGGAAACTTCCCCACTGATATCTCTTTCCCATGTCAATGTATTCATATTATTATTCTCTTTTCTTTTTTATAAATAGATATGCAAAGCTTATTCATCTGTACTATGTATGGCCAGGTGTCCTAATTATCAAGAGCACAGAAGACTCCAAGATATTTAGGCAGGCCACCTGAACACATGAGGATCCATTTCTGTAAAGATTTCTTTGCTGCTGCTGCTGCTAAGTCACTTCAGTCGTGTCTGACTTTGTGCAACCCCATAGACGGCAGCCCACCAGATTCCGCCATCCCTGGGATTCTCCAGGCAAGAACACTGGAGTGGGTTGCCATCTCCTTCTCCAATGCATGAGAGTGAAAAGTGAAAGCAAAGTTGCTCAGTCGTGTCCGACTCTCTGCGACCCCATGGACTGCGGCCCACCAGGCTCCTCCGTCCATGGGATTTTCCAGGCAAGAGTACTGGAGTGGGGTGCCATTGAGGCCCATGAGCTCTCACACTCTTTGATTCCAGAAAACATTGAGTCATCCTATTGCAGAAAGAACTAGAAACGTGATTTGATTTTGGCAAGAAGGAGTGCTGCATGGGTAAACGTCATTCAAATGCACTTCTGTAGGCAGTTTTGAGATTCCTGCCCAAACCATGTCAACTTATACGTTACAGCAGAGCATCAGCTTCAGGGGTGGGTCTTGGTAGCCATATGTTTACTGGAAGACCCTGCTCCTATGGCCGCAGGCGACTGAGCACTAATCTCCAAGGCAACTCCTTCCCTGAGACTTTGAACTAAGACCTATATAATAGAGCTAAAGTTAGATAAGTGGGATCTTAACTGAAATATCAGAGATGTTTCATCTGCCAGATGTATCTGGCAGAGATGGGGCCAGAGCGACCACTTCTGACCAAGTGTGCACTAATTTTTAGGTCATAGAAAGCTAAATTATACAGATAAATAAGAAAATACTGCAAACATGCCAAGAAACCAAAGACCAGAAATCCAGAGAGACACACAGAGAGTAGCTGTCTCCATTCCTAACAGCTTTCCAGTTTCCAACTCCATTCTCACAAGCCCTGGCTTGTTTTCGTGTTTCTTATATTAGATAAAAATCCTTTCACTAAGTTAACTTGAGTGGGTTTTGTGCCTTCCAATCGAATGTGTAGTACAGCATCCCTGAAGAATGTATTCTAAGTTATTCGACAGAATTTACAGTGAAATTGAAACACCAAACAGCTGGAGTCACAAAAGAAATTAAAAAGAAAAAACAAGACCATCTAGGGTTGGCCATAAGAGCTCTCATTAGATTAGAAAAAAATTGCTTCTCTCAACCTCAAGAAAAACAGAGTCAATTATAACAGTCTTGTACAAGCCGAAAATATTTACCTCCTTTCTGTGCCTGTTTCAGCTGTTCTAAATGCACCCACCTCCTGCTTACACCACTCTGTTCCTCTCCTATTACCTAAGAAAGTTTAGATAGCCCAGCCCCTTTTAGGACCTCCCGGAATCCAAGGACTTGGGTAGCCACAGCCAGAGCACAAAAGCCATAAGTATGATACCAGTTCCCCACAAGTGCCCTGGAACCCAAGAGAAAGAAAAGAATTTCAAGAACAAGAAAAAACAGAAAAATCTAAGCAGAGGTCTATATTCAAAACTCAATCCAATGGTCATCCACATCGTTCCTTACTTATCCTCATCATTGGTACAATCTGAGAAAGCAAGAAGTCAGTGCTTTTGATGGCTTTTTGTTAAATTCATTCAAGATCTTTGTTGTAAGCTTTCTCTGTCTTTTCATACTGCTTCACTGACATCTCCCCCCAATATATTTTCAAAGGCAAGATATTGCCAAGAATTATCTTTTATTTTGCACAATATTTGGCACGATGCTGGACACATAGAAGGTATTTTAAAATATCTATTTGACTGAATTAATTGAATGACTAGTTCCTCACATGGAGCTAGTTCCTCAAATGGAGATTTCTGTTCATCATGTGGTAGCCCAGGATCTCAAGAGAGAAAAGGGAAAAGAGTAGAAATGCAAGAGCAAAATGCTTTATCTGCCCTAACCTCTAAACCTTAATTGATCTTCAAGTGTGTGTTGAATTTTCCCCCAATATTATTTGACTTTTTCACAGAAGGGATTTCTGCCAGGCCAAGTTTGAAACACATTATTTCAGCCCAGCTGAAGTCACACACACACACACACACACACACACACACACACACACACACACGTGCGTGCACACGCAGGTCATATTGTTTTTTGCCTAAAACAGATTCGTTGTATGTTGACCTTACCCTGAGCACAGAACTTAGCATCTCACACAGTTGTGTGCATACACTTAACACTTAATAATGCTCTGCAGTGTCAAGCAGTTGTGTGTTCCTAAAGAGTCTTTAGCCCAAGACTAAGGGTAAAAACAAAATCTCAATGATTGTTTTTTTCAAAAAGTGCCAGAAAAGAGATATCTATAGCTGCTTCTCATTTTCCTCAACCACTGCATCAAATACAGCCTTGAAATCAGACTTCCTTTATGGTTATAGTCCTTGTGGTGTGTATGTGGCTAACCTGAGCTCTGACCACCTGACCTCAATCTGGTTGGTAATCCATGCCACAGTGCTTTCTCTCCTTGCCTGCCTTGCCTCTCTTGTTGATTTACTTAATCCTTTACCTTCTAATACTGAATAAGCACTAATGCACGGACTTCCTCTTACCCACGTGACAGGAACCTAGGACTTTGGATTTCCAATTTTACACTTTATCATCATTCACTTAAGTTTCTGGCACATGGCTGTCTCATGCCCAGCCCTACATGGACCATAAGAATCAGGGTGCTATCCATCTGTTCTTTCTTTTCTTTTTTCCTTCTTTACTTTTCATCTCCCTTTTTGTGGACATTAAATAAGGATTACTATGACTCTAAAGAAACAAAAGTTGAATAAGATAGTTTCTGATTTGAAGAAGCCCATAGTCCAGTAAAGGAGACTGTCAACTGAACAATCAATAAGAATACAATATGAAAAATATTTTTAGATATATACAGAGTTAAATATTTGCTTCTTTGGGGAGGGATAAGGGGAAATTTTGGAGAAAGGATAATGTTTGACCTAAACTTTAAAGACTATTGATTAAATTGTCCAAATGCTATGCTATTGGTCAATGTTTTTATACATTGCAATATGAAGAAGATCTACAAATTTAGACTCATATTCTCCAAATTTCACTCACGTAGGTGTGAATGACTTGAAGGGTAAGTATATAAAAATATGCTGTGTGAATTTTAGAAGATTTTAAGCCTTAATTATTCATAGTTTATTATATTTACCATTTTCCTTTCATTTAGTAAAAGTATTTAATGATATCTTAAAGGTCATAATGAAAGTAATAACAAAAAATAATCCTGGATATTCCTGAGAGATTTTTCTATTTTTTATTGCTGGATACAAAAAATTAGAGTAAAATGTTTAAACTATTACTAAAATATACTTTATTTTTATTGCTAATACAATTTTTTAAATTATCATGTGGGCCTTTCTTATAAAATAAATAATAAAATTATACATATAAATAACTAAGCATGATCACTTTCATATTTGGGTAAAATTTTTCAAACTTATTTGAGAATTCTGGCTTATCTTCCTTATAAAAGTATCTTTATAAGCACCTGCTGCTGCTGCTGCTTTTGCTGCTAAGTCACCTCAGTCATGTCCGACTCTGTGCGACCCCATAGACGGCAGCCCACCAGAATCCCCCGTCCCTGGGATTTTCCAGGCAAGAACACTGGAGTGGGTTGCCATTTCCTTCTCCAATGCAGGAAAGTGAAAAGTGAAAGGGAAGTCGCTCAGTCGTGTCCAACTCTTAGCGATCCCATGGACTGCAGCCTACCAGGCTCCTCTGTCCCTGGGATTTTCCAGGCAAGAGTACTGGAGTGGGGTGCCATTGCCTTCTCCAAAGCACCTGCTTTATCAAGGCTTAAAATTCAACTATTAGAGATGAGACTTTAAATTTAATATAAAGTCTCCTTCCAAAAAGACACTTATAAGGGGGTTGTGGAATACTGACTAGAGAGATAACCATTATCAGACAATAGCACCTTAAAGAGAATTAGTTTATCAAGTGTGTTACACCTGATAACTAAGTTCAAGTAACCTGCTGAGAAAATGAAATTCTTAACATGGCTGGAAAAACACTAAGAAAGAAATGAGTACTAGCCAGGGTAAGGTTTTAAATAGGAGGCACAAGAAAGTCAGGAGTAAACATGAGAGTACTGTGTGTCTTGGGAAAGAAGGCCCAGAATAAGGTAAGAAGAAATCAGAAAAGAAAAGCAAACAACATATAGTCATAATTTTTTCTATGACTGAACCCTAAATTTTCTTCTCAGGACATGTCTTAAATTATTATCTTCATTTAAAACATTAAGGACAGCAGTGATTCTGGAATCAGCACTGGACATAAACACTTCACAGCCCATTCCTCTAGTTAATCACAGAAAAGAAAAGAAAAAACAAAACAAAACACTTTGTTGTCAATTACCTGAGAGCTCTACAGTCAACTTCTGAGGCTTTTGAAAAGTAAACCAAAGAAGGCAGATTGCAGAGAGGAGCAAAATATAGAAAAGAAAGTGAAGGGTGTTTCCCTTTTTTTCCTCACAGCCTTGCCTTTGAGGATGAGCCCCAATCATAAAGTCACTTACCAGTGGTAGCAGCCACAGGGGAACCTCCTTTTTTCTGCTCAGAGAAATAAGGAAGAGTAGAATCTATACTCTGGAGAGTATAAAGAAATCCCAGCATGCTGATGGCTAGACAGGGTGTTTCCATAAATCTGTGAACTTACACAAGTTTCAGGCTTATCTATCATCTATGCCTGTGTGGGACAGACCCATCCAACACAATAAAGGCATAGAGAAGTAAAGAGAGATTGAACCACTTCCCATGTCTCACACTAACCTCTGAGCTACTCGTATGTGTAAGAATCAAACTAGCTTATAAAATGCTTTGAAAACCAAACTGAGATATAAACTAGAAGCAACAAAATAGAACGCATCATCTTAATCTACTCAAGTTCTCCAACATTCCCCAGAGGAGTATAACCAGCTCCAGTGTCTACACAACATAACATTATCATTGTCCAGAATAAAATCACAAAGTGTACATCTTCCTGAGAACGAGGAGGCTTTCACCAATTCTCAAGTGAAGATACAATAAGCAGATGCCATTAAGAAAAGTTATGACCAACCTAGATAGCATATTCAAAAGCAGAGACATTACTTTGCCGACTAAGATCCGTCTAGTCAAGGCTATGGTTTTTCCTGTGGTCATGTATGGATGTGAGAGGTGGACTATGAAGAAGGCTGAGTGCCAAAGAATTGATGCTTTTGAACTGTGGTGTTGGAGAAGACTCTGGAGAGTCCCTTGGACTGCAAGGAGACCCAACCAGTCCATTCTGAAGCAGATCAACCCTGGCATTTCTTTCGAGGGAATGATGCTGAAGCTGAAACTCCAGTACTTTGGCCACCTCATGAGAAGAGTTGACTCATTGGAAAAGACTCTGATGCTGGGAGGGATTGGGGGCAGGAGGAGAAGGGGACGACAGAGGATGAGATGGCTGGATGGCATCACTGACTCGATGGACGTGAGTCTGAGTGAATCCGGGAACTGGTGATGAACAGGGAGGCCTGGCATGCGGCGATTCATGGGGTCACAAAGAGTTGGACATGACTGAGCGACTGAAGTGAACTGAACTGATTCTGAAGGTGATCCATGTTTTGGAATTATCAGGCAAAGAATTTAAGCTATGCTCTGTGAACTATAGAAAAACACAGTTGAAATGACTAAGGGATAGGAGTTCTTCAAGGAATACATACTCTAAAAAATAACCAAATAAAAAGTTTTGAACTGAAAAAGTCAGTATATGAAATTAAAAATTCACTAGATGGGTTCAATAGAAGATTAGAGGTAATACATAAATTATGCAATCTAAAGAAAAGAGAGAAAAATAGTTTTAAAAATTAACAGATAAGCAAGAGTCAGAAAATGATATTTTAAATGGGAACAGTAAGTTCTTTCTCATCAATAATTTAATTTAAGTATAAATGGGCTAAATTCTCCATTCAAAAGATATAGGATGAATGAATAGATTAAAAAATAAATAAATAAATAAAAACCCAAACATATGCTAACTATAAGAGATTCACTTTAGCTTTAAGGACATATATAGGCTGAGAAAAAAGAGACAGAAAAATATTTTAAGCAAATGGTAATCAAAAGAAAGCAAGGTTAACTACACTTGTACCACAGTGAATAGACTTTAAGTTCAAAATGGTCACATGAGAAGATCATCATATAGTGGTAAAAAGTCAATTCATAGAGGAGCTCTAATAATTGGAAATATTTATGCACTCAATATTGGAGCATGTAAATATATCAAATACTACCATACCTAAAAATAGACATGAACTGCAATACAATAACAGTCATGGACTTTAACACCCCACTCAACAACAGATAGATCAATGAGACAAAGCATCAATAAGGAAACAGATTAGAACACTATAGATGAAATAAACCTAACATATGCATACAAAACATTCCATCTAACCTCAACAGAATACATGTTCTTCTCAACTGAACACTGAAAATTTTCTAGAATAGATCACATTTTAGGTCACAAAACAAGTCTCAACAAATTCAAGAAGATAAAAAATATATCAAGTATCTTTTCCAACAGAGATAGTATAAAATTAGAAACCAATAACAAGAGAAAAGCTGGAAAAATAGAAAACAACATGGAAATCAAACAACATATCCCTGAACAACCACTGAATCAAAGAATAAATCAAAAGAGAAAACAACTAAAATTAAAAGAAGAAAACATAAGGGAAAAACTACTTGACACTGGTCTTAACAATGAATTTTTGGAAACGATGCCAAGTGACATAAGCAACAAAAGCAAAAATAAATGAGTGGGACAACAAACTGAAAACCTTCTGCATGCAAAAGAAATGATCAGCAAAATGAAAATCAATCTACAGGAGGAAATATTTTCAAACCATGTCTCTGATAACAGATTAATATGCAAAAGATATAAGGAACTGATGTAACTGAAAAAAATTCCAATATAAGATGGATACAGGACCCAAATGGATATTTTTTCAAAGATATACAAATGGCCAATAAGTACATGAAAAAGTGCTCAGCACCACTAATCATCAGGGAAATACAAATCAAAACCACAATGAGCTATCGCCTCACACCTATCAGAATGGATATCTTCAAAAAGAACATAAATAACAAGCATTGGCAAGGAGGTAGAGAAAAGGGAACTCTCAATCGGTATAGCCACTATGGAAAACAGTATGAAGAATTCTCAAAATAACTAAAAATAGAACTACCATATGACCTAGCAACTCTGCTTCTGGGTATACATCCAAAAAAAAAAAAAACACTAATTGGAAAAGGTACAGTCTCCTCAATGTTCATAGAAGCAGTATCTACAATTGCCAAGATATGAAAGCAACCTGTGTCTATCAATAGATGAATAGATAAAGAAGATAAGGTGGAGAGAGAGAGATTGACGCACATGCACAATACAATGCCACTTGGGTACAAAGAGGGCTTCTCAGGTGGCGCTAGCAGTAAAGAACCCACTTGCCAATGCAGGAGATAAAAGAGATGTGGGTTTGATCCCTGGGTTGGGAAGATCCCCTTGAGAAGGAAATGGCAACCCACTCCAGTAGTCTTGCCTAGAGAATCCCATGGACAGAGGAGCCTGGCGGGCTACAGTCCACAGGGTCGCAAAGAGTCGGACATGACTGAAGCAACTCAGCATGCATGCCTGGCCATAAAAAAAGAATGAAGTTGTGCCATTTGAAGCAACATGGATGGACTTGGATGGCATTATGCTAAGTCAAAGAAGTGGGACAGAGAAAGACAAATACAAATACAATGTCACTTACATGTGGAATCTAAAAAATATAAGGGAAATTCCCTGGTGGTCCTGTGGTCAGGTCTCAGAGATTTCACTGCCGGGGCCTGGGTTTGATCCCTAGTTGGGGAATAAGATCCTACAAGCCATGTGGCATGCTTAAATTTTTGAAAATAAATACAAAATATCTTTAAAATTATGACAAACTAGTTAATATAATGAAAAAGAAACAGACTCACAGACATAGGGAAGAAACTAGTGGTTACCAGCGGGGAGAGGGAAGTGAGGAAGGGCAATATAGGGGTAGAGGATTAAGAGGTACAAACTATTATGTATAAAATAAGCTACAAGGATATATTGTACAACATGGCGTATACAGCCAATATTTTATAATAACTGTAAATGGAGTATAACATTTAAAAGTTTTGAATCACTATACTATACACCTATAACTTACATAACATTGTACATCAACTATATAGCAATAAAAAATTTCAAAAAATTCCACAATAAACTATCACCTCATATCTATTAAAATAGCTGTTAGCAAAGAGACAAGAGGTAGAAGTGTTCGTGAGGACATGGAGAAAAGGGAAGCCTGGTACATTGCTGATGGGAATGTAAACTGGTGAAGCCACTATGAAAAACAGTATGGAGTTTCCTCAAAAAATTAAAACTAGAACTACCATGTGATCCAACAATTCCACTTATAAGTTCATATCTAAAGAAATAAAATCACAAGCTCAAATAGACATCTGCACCCACATGTTCATCGCAGCATTATTTACCATAGCCAGGATACAGAGACAACCTAAGCGTCTGCCAATAGGTGAATGGATGAAAAAATGTGATACACGCACATAGAATGGGATATTATTCAGGCATTAAAAGGAAGGAAAATTCCACCATTTACAATAACATAGATGAATCTTGAGGGCACTTCGCTAGTTAAGTAACTCAGATAGAAAAAAAGCAAACACTGAATGATCTCACTTATATGTTGAACTGAAAGAACTCAAACTCATAGAAACAGGAAGTAGATTGGTGGTTGCTGGCAGGTTGGTGGGAAAATGGGTAAAGCCGGGCAAACTTCCATTTATAAGACGAGTAACTTCTAAAGGAAAAACTTAATGGAACATCAGAGCCCTGTGGGGCTTCATCAAAAGGTCTAATATACATGACGGGATTGAAGATCTGAAGAACCGCCAAAAACTTGGTAAATTATGATTAAAAATGTACATTAACATGCCCAAGAAGGTCAGCATGGTCCCATTGGAAGACAATTCCTTATGGCAGTTCTGCACACTTTGTATCAGCTTTTGTTTTGGACTATCTTTTTCAAGCATGCTTGTATAGCAAATAATCTTGGATGACAGAGACGAGGATAAATTTGTTTCAAGGCCATTATGATAATGGTGATGTCACTTTTCAGCGTCCTTTAAAAGACTGGGGTTTCCTCAGTTGTGATTCACACTGCGTGCACAGCATCCTCCTGGGCTGCCCTGTATCCTAAGATAGGACCCAGGAGGCAAAAAATTTCGTGAACATGAAGTTCATGCTGTCTGCAGGGTCATAGGTATTAAAATCTTTTGCCTCTTTCCCAGGAGTATCCTGTCTTCTACCAGCATCCATAAAATTAAATCAGACTAACATGTTAGCTAACAGGAAAGGTAAAATCTTAGATCCTTCACAGTTCTTGACTATTCAAACAAGATAACTTCAAAAAAGATCCTAACCTAACTTCTGAGCACAAAACATAGAGACAAATCTTGAAAGCGGCTAGAGAAAAAACTCTGACATGCAGTGGAACAGTGATTTGAATAATTATGAATTTCTCATCAGAAGTAAAAAAGGACAGAAGACAGCAGAACAACATCTTTAAACTGTTGAAAGAACTGTCAACTCAGAATTCTCCATCCAGCAGAAATGTATCATTTTCCTTCAAAACTAAAGGAAAAATGAAGACATTCTCAGATGAACAAAAACTAATAAAATTCATCAGCAGCAGACATATTCTACAAGATGTGATAAAGTAGATTCTGATTGTTCAAGTTGAAAGGAAATAACAGCCCAGGAAAACATAAATCTTTAGAAATAAGGAACAATAGAAATGATAAATATCTGTAAAAAATATTATCTTTTCTGTTAAGATGTTGAAAGTAAAAAGTATAACACTCTGGCCTGGGATTTTCAATGCATGTACAAGTTATACATATGATACATATAATATAAAGGACCACAAGAGAGAGTTATATGGATGCAACTTTTCTACATTTGATATGAAGTGGTTCAAAACTAACCATAGTAGATCATGAAAGGTTAGGTATGTATACTATAATCACTAAAACAACCATGAGAAATAATACAAAGCTATACAGTAAAAACTTTAATTGGCAAATGTAAAATGAGTACTAAAGTGATGTTCAAGTAATCCAAAAAAGATAGGAAAGGAGGCGGGGGAGAGGTGGCAATAGCTGAGTTAGGAAACAGAGCAGACAGAAAGAAATGATGAGATGGTAGACAAATCTAACCATTTCAGTAATTATATTAAAAGCTGATGGCCTATTTTCAGAAAAAAAAAAAAAAAGGAAAAGGAGGGAATACTTCATAACTCGCTCTGCGAAGGCAGTATTACACTGATACTAAAATCGAAGATATCAACATGATAAAAAAATGAAAACTGTAAACCAATATCCTTTGTAAATATATTGATAATTGAAAAAAACCCTCAATATAATGCTAGCAACCGATTCCAGAAATACATAAAAGAGGATTATACACCATGATCCATGGTGTTTCAACATGAAAAGCAACCAATGTAATATTATATTGATGGTCTATTAATAGAAAAAAGGAATTAAAATACATGTTCATTTCAATAGACACCTAAAAAGAATGTGACTCAACCCAGCACCCTTTCATACAAATAGGAATAGGAAGAAACGTCCTCAAACTGATAAAGGGTATGCATGAAAATCCATAGCTAACATCATACTTAATGGTGAAAGGTTGAAAGCTTTCCCCTTAAGAGCAGAAACAAGATAAGAATGGGTGTTCTCACCATGCTTAATCAGCATTTTCCTGAAGGTTAAATTAAGAGACACAGGCAAGAAAAAGAATAAGAAGTATATAGATTATAAAAGAAACAAAACTATCTCAATTCTCAAGTTACATGGTCTTGTATATATAGAATTCTGGGGAAGTCACTAAAAATTATTAGAACTAATAAATTATAACTCAAGTTAGAAAAAAATATAACATTTAGAGACTTAGAACCATATGAAATAAAATATTTACAATCAACACATTTGATTGGATATGACAAAATTATACATAAAAACGTGCTTGGATAATGTAATAATAGCATCATATAGGATCAGGATAATAATATAATAATAAGAATTATTATCTGGAACCATTTCAATATTTCCAGAGGATCATTCTAAATTTAAGTAGAACCTGGTGGCTCAGATGGTAAAGAACCTGACTGCTATGCAGGAGGCCTGGGTTTGATCCCTAGGTCAGGAAGATCTCCTGAAGAAGAAAATGGAAACCCACTCCAGCATTCTTGCCTGCCTGGAGAATTCCATGGACAGAGGAGCCTGGCAGGCTACAGTCCATGGGGTCGCAAAGAGTTGGACACGACCGAGCAACTAACTCTTTGGCCTTTTTACTTTAGATTCTATCATACACATTGAAAAGAGTGGTGTGTGTGACAGTTTCCTTTGAGAATATAGTAATAACAACCTGCCAGCAAGTACATCCTTTGCAAAGGTATAAAATTATGACTTAAAAATTTTAGGTATCAACTTACATAGATCTCTCCTCATGATAGGGTTTTGGAAGACAGAATAAAGAACCACTCTTTTCTCAGCACATCCAAGAATGATATGCTTAAAGACAGCAACCCCGGCATCTAAGAATTTTGCAGGGTAAAAAAATCATGTGGAAATTATATAAAATGTAAAACTGACTACCTGCATCAAAAGCACCCCTGCTTTATTGGCTCTGGATTCCATGATCTGGGTCAGAACTCATTTCCACTATGCAATTAGCTCCAATATAGGTGGCGCTAGCCGTAAAGAACCCACTTGTCAAGGCAGGAGACATGGAGACTTGGGTTCAGTCGCTAGGTTCAATACCCTAGTTCAATCCCCTAGGTCAGGAAGATCCCCTGGCAAAGGGAACAGCAACCCACTCCAGTATTCTTGCCTGGAGAATCCCATGGACAGAGGAGCCTGGAGGGCTACAGTCCATAGCGTTGTACAGAGTAGGACGTGACTGAAGCGACTTAGCCGCACACATGCATAGCCAGAATGAATACAGCATTTGAGGCAGAGGGCTAATCTTTTCAAAGGAAAAATATAAGCTTTGCCATCCAGTTTCTATAACTCTCTCCCAAAATAACCAATATCATACTCTTCCCTTCCAAGAAAGGGGGGGAAATGATCATTGGCTAAATAAATTATAAAAGAAAATTTAGTTCATGTTGTTTGACCACGTGTACATGAAAAGTTTTCCATTAAGAAAACAGAAAACAAATCCCAAGAAATGCATACACGAGGAACATTGTCTCTAGTAGCTATCTGGCCCACAACAGAAGCCGCCTCTCCAAACATGCAATGATGCTTCTGCTACACTTTCCTGAAGTCAGAGCATGTTTCTTGGACTCCATGTCCAATCCAGACATGATTAAGTTCCCCCTACACTTGTATAAAAATTAAAAGGAGGGATTGAGTATGGCTGTCTTGTTTCTGCTGGCAAGCACCAGCATGGTTTGTGTGTAGTATGCTCCAAACTACACTCTCTCCCAGATTCTGACTATTCCCTGGTCATGGCAACTTTCCTGGTCATAAAAGAGACAGAAACTCTTTTTAGTAATTTGCCTCTGTGTCATGAGCCCAAAATTGTCCCTGAAAGCGTAACTTTCTGTTTCTTCCATTTTCTACCTATCCTATAATCAATGTAGTAATTGTAATGACTATAGTTAATCATTTATTTCAAACAAGCTGGACTATCAGCAACTATCTCTGTTGGGCCTGGCCCAACACTAACAAATTGCCATTCCCAAATTACCTTCCAGATTCCATTCCATAGGCGTTCTCTTGGGGGTTGATTAAAATTAGGCTACCTCTGAAATCTGCATATTCAGCCTCAGTGCTTCTCATCAACAGTCCTGGGAGCTTAGCTCTCTCTTCTCAAGAGTAGCAAGCTAACTGCCTTTCCCATTTATAACTGGTGCTTAATCAGAGCGCCCTAATGGTCTTGTCTCCGCCTAGCTAGTTTCAAGCCTCGAGACAGAAGTCATCTTTGGTCTCTCTTGTCTTACATTTCAACATCATTTGTCTGAATCACCTTACAGTGAACATCCCAGTGAAATGTCTCTTTCTTTCCTGGACTACACTACATGGACATTACCAGATTATTTAACTATGCCATCACACTCCTGTCTCTGCTCATGTGAGATAGAACACTATCTCATATCTCTTAAGAAAAGAAAAGTTTTTACATAGCTTATTCCCTTTCTAAACTTCAAACAAGTATTCTGTGCAGGTGTCACAGCTTACCGATTTTCTATCTCTAATTCCCTCCTCTTCTGAAAAATTGAAGTCCTCTGTTTGCTTTAAATAGTAATTTTATCAACACACACAAGCCGAAGCAATTCCTTTAATTCAGGCTATTTGATGCACTGCACAAGGCTCCCAAGAGGAAAGAAAATACATTTCGCTTCCCAAAAACTCACTTCCAACCACAGGCAATCAAGGCTAAATTATTTTAAAGCAGCATGCGCTTGAAACTACATCCATCAGAGGATATCAGGCCAGCAACCAGGTCTTTAAGACGTGTCTATAATCTTCCTAGATCTGCCTATTCACCTGGTAGCATCTGAACTTCTTCCCAGCCTACTAAGGCTCTTTTATTCTTTCCAGACTGATTCACTTTCAGACACACTCATCAGATGTTTTCACCTCTTTGTTGGATAACATCTCTATAGAGACGACTTCAAGTCTATTTCACGTCTTCTATTTCCTGGCCACACGATAACCCCCTTCACTGTATGCTCACCCGAGTACATCACACCTTGCCTTCCCATGAGCGCTATAGGGAGGAGGTCATGGGCACCGGCGTTGAGCAGTTCTAGTGTCAACTCCCTATTTGACTTGAGTGCCAAGGGGCAAATTATTTAACTATTTGAGCCTTCATTCCCTCATCTATAAAATGGGGTTGATACAAAACTTACCTCAGTGCTGTATGTTGTCAGAGAAAACAAATGAGATAATTTATGTAAAACACCTGGCTCAGTGCCTGGTGAAATTAAAGGGAAAAAGATGAGTCTTTTGAAATGTAATTCTCCAGATGTGGTTTTATAACTCAGCCTATTGCTCATGACTAATAGAGGATTTGTTTAAAAGCCCTTGAGGCACTTTCCCAGATACTATATGATTCATTTCTGGAAACGGTCTACAAATAATAAAAAAAAAAGGTTATTGTTGTTGTTTTAATTTTAAGTAATGTGTTATAGACTCACTAAAATTTAATGCCATAATTATACAGGTAGTAGGGATGCCATTGAACCCTTCCTCAGCTCTGGCCCTCTAGGTCCTGCCTTTCCTCAGTCATTTCAGCTGCTCTCTCACAGTACTCCTCCAGTGGTATTCCTCCTCAGGTTAATTCAGGACAGGAATTATGTCTTTTAAGTCTTTGCATAATAAAAGCACGTATAAAAGCTTTTCTTCCCTATTCTGACCTCAAAGTACCCAGTGCTCTTAAACACACGTTTTCTACAGTATTATTCTCTAAACAAATCTCAGGTTTGTCCTAAATTCCAAAATGTAAGTGACCAGCCCAAGGCTGTAATGCAAAAACAAGCATGTAACTAGAAATTGTCACATCAGTCAGTTTTGGAGTTGGGGATGTGTGTCTATAATTAAGGTCTGTGACTCAGACTGAGGGTCTAGTACAAAGGGCTGGCAATGTTTCTAAGTCACACAGCAACCTGAAAGTTGCTTACCCGCTTTTATCCATCAGGTTTGAATTGATACAGGGTAGCATTCAACTTATTTTGTCTCTAAACAAAAGAGATTACACTTTCTATTTGGTCAGCTGTAGATTAAATGTTATTAAGGTGCAGGGGTCACATACCAAATTTAATTTGTTTCCCCAAAAAGATACACACATAAAGAATTGTACTTAACTACTAAAATACTGTAACAAACAAATTTAAGTGATTTTCTATATTTCAGCGCACTTAAGGAGAGTATTTGATAGTAAATATTTTTAAAACTTGTTGTAAGGAACTAGCTACATTATGTGAAAAATTTATACTAAAGTAACGATGGACACGGAGGCCTGGCGTGCTGCAATTCATGGGGTCGCAAAGAGTCGGACACAACTGAGCGACTGAACTGAACTGAACTGCAAGATTAAAAAGCCAAACTAACATTGACCTTCATGTTTTTAAGTCAAATTTTATAATGATATAGAAAATTCAGAATAAAATGTAAACTGTCCAGAATCAAACTATCCAAATTTTTTTCATTTTTTTTAACATTTTGAGATAAATTTTCCCATTCTTTTTCTCTGCTCTTGAAAATATTTGCAATGATAAAATCATTAAATTTTAAATCTTGTTTTTCTGCTAATGTATCATTATAAGCCAAATACTCTCCACATCATTAAAAATTATACATATAATTTGAATAATTTCATAATATTATATATGTACATAATTGATTTAACCATGACCCATCTGTTTACTTTCAATAGTTTACTTTGTATACAGATATTTTATGTGCTCACATTTGTTAAAATTTGTGATTATTCCCTCAATATAGAGTTAGAAATGTATAACATTTCACTATTCTTGATAGAGCACCATGGTTAAAAGCCTGGATTTTAAACTTAGATACACCATGAATATAATCCTAAATCCATGAAAAATTATGAGATTTATGTCCTGGCACATTACTTAACCTCTCTGACACTCCTTCTTCATCTTTAAAGCAGGATTAATACCTCAAGAGAAGCAGTCCTAGGAGAATTAAATGATATAATATATGTGCATAAGGCATAGTAGTTACAAGCTTAAATCTATCTGGTTTGAATCCTGGTTCTATCAAGGTCTAGTTATCTGATCTTGGCCTAATCTGTTTATGTTTTAGAATCCATAAACATCTCTAGAATGGAAAATATAACAGTGTCTTCCTTATAGGGCTATTGAAAGATAAAAAAGAGTTAATCATATAAAACAAGCCAGGACTGGTGAATGGAGAGCCTTCAGTAAACTTCCTGTTGGCTTTTACTGGTTTTCCAATCTTGGCAAATGGTAAGCACTCCACTAAATACTTTGCCCACCTGATGATAAGAGCCAACTCATTGAAAAGACCCTGATGCCAGGAAAGACTGAGGGCAGGAGGAGAAGAGGGCAACAGAGGATGAGATGGTTGGATGGCATCACTGACTCAATGGACATGAGTTTGAGCAAACCCCAGGGGATAGTGAGGGACAGGGAAGCTTGGCGTGCTGCAGTCCATGGGGTCTCAAGGAGCCAGACTTGGCTGAGCAACTGAACAACAACAAAGCGCTCCACTCCAATGTTAACTATCCATCACCATACATTTCTTTCTAGAAAGATTGTGCATATTTTCTTACAGCCAACATTAAAATGCCCATGTGATTCATCCATCTCATATAACAACAAAACGAAAAATTAACAATTTAAGGGATCATATAGTTTACTTGCCAGTTATGATTAGGAAAATAGAGCCCTTGGAGAGAAGGAATATCTGAGAATTCATCCTATCCTACCCAATTATTTTCTTGTATTTCATCATCCTCATTTAAGAAAGATGAAACAGACTAGTTTTTTTTTTAATTCATAACCAATAAGTCATACATTTTAAAAAGCCATTGACAGGAATTGGGAGATTGGGATCAACACACATACACAAATGATCCTATGTATAAAACAGATAACTAATGAGAATATACAGTGTAGCATAAGGAACTTAACTTACTGCTATGACATGAATGGAAAGGAAGTCCAAAAGGGAGGGATATATGTACACATATGCCTGATTCACTTTACTACAGTAGAAACTAATACAGCATTGCAAAGCAACTACTCTCCAATAAAAATTAATTTTTCAAAAAAAGCCATTTATTCTTCTCACTTCATTAGGCACACCACCAACTACATAGCTCACATGGATGTCCAGGTTAGTGGGATCAATTGCTGAACAAGCATTTATTGCTTGCCTGCTATATACAGTCTCATATACGTGGAATAAAACAGAATATCCTTTATGGATATGCGTCAGGATATTTTCGAGACATTAGCCAATATCTCTTCTCCCCAGTACCTTACTCTCCCTTCTCATCCACCCTTCAATCAGTCATGCAGGCAGCTGCAACCTGTGTATCATTGCCTCAGAGAAATGATCTTAGAGCAAAAAGGAAAAAAAAAAAAAAATAGTCCTTTCCTTGCTTCTGTGTTCCATAACTGAGACCTTCACAGCATGTATCAGATTTGAGACAAAATAGGGCAAGGCTTCCTTCTCTCCTGTTCCCTACAGCTAGAGAAAAGGTTTCCTGGTCTTAATAAGCCAGAGGACAGAGTCAGAGCGAAAACAAGGGGAGTGTAGGAACGGTGCTTTTCAGAGAGGGTACCAGATCTGCTTTCCAGGCAGGTTCTAATAAAGGCTTTTAAGGTCCAGTCTGGAGGAGGGGAAAGGGTTTCCCGGCTCAGACAGTAAAGAATCTGCCTGCAATGCAGGAGATCTGGGTTTAGTCCCTGGGTTGGGAAGAGTCCTTACCCAGGGTAGGGTCTGGGAATGGCTATTCACTCCGGTATTCTTGCCTAGAGAATCCCATGGATGGGGGAGGGGGGAGAGGGGGAGTGGGGGAGGGGGAAGGGAAGGGGGAGGAGGCTACATTCCACAGGGTTGCAGAGTCAGACAGGACTGAAAGACTTACACTTTCACAATTTTCAGGAGAGAGTGGAAGGAGGAGTATTTGAGGGAATATATATGGGCATAAAAGAACTTTAGGAATGATGGATATGTTTATCATCTGGATTGTGGTGATGGCTTTGTAAGTATATCCATAAAGCAGAAAGTATCAAAATCATATACTTTAAAGAGATGTACTTTATTGTTTGTCCATTATACTTCAATAATATTAATGAGAAAGAGAGAGAGAGAAAAAAAGGGATCTGTACATCAATTCCAAATTGATCCCCAGGGAGGATACCGCATTCAGGGAATAAATGCCTGGCTGCTTGATGGTATGTGCGGATAGATAGGATCTTAAGAAGTCTGTCAACTTCCAGTCTCTCTGGGTGGTGAAGGAGACATAGAATGAACACTCTGTACCCAGAAGCGGCACAGAAGCAGCAGGGAGCTGCCTGGAGTGGGTAAGGACAAAAGACATTTCCAGGCCACCGTGGGGACCACTGACCAAGCAGCTAAAGGAGCAAAGGCCATTCCAGCAGATGCCTGCACAGCCAGATTACAGCAGGGACCCACAGCACCCCTCTCCCAACCCTAACCCTACTCTCTAGTCTTGGATCAAGTTAAACTCTCTGAAACTCTGACACAACCCTGCGGTCCTGCTCTAGGAGAAGAAATCTCTGAATTCACTGACATTTAGTTTCTGTCACTCTGGGAGAAAAATACTTGAAATAGAAACTGAGTATAGATGAATAGATAGTCTTGTCCCTCAGTCTCCGAGAAGGATCGTTTCAAAAGCCCCCTAAAGACATCAAAATCTGTGGATATTCAAGTCCCTTATACAAAGGGTGTAGTATTTCATATAACCTACACACATTCACCCATATAGTTATATCATTACTAGATTACTTATATAATATCTAATTTAATGTAAGTACTACCAGCTTCCCTGGTGGCTCAGATGGTAAAGAATCTGCCTGCAATGCAAGAATCCTGGGTTCAGTCCTTGGGTAGGGAAGATTTCCTGGAAAAGGAAATGGCAACCCACTCCAGTATTCTTGCCTAGAGAATTCTATGAACAGAGGACCCTGGGGGCTATAGTCCCTGGGGTTGCAAAGAGTCAGCCACGAGTGAGCAACTAATACTTTCACTTTCTTTCACTACGTACATAGTTCCCCATGATCACCCAATTCAAGTTTTGCTTTTGGAACTTCTTAGAATATTTTTAAAATATTTTTGATCCACAGTTGATTGAATTCACCCATATAGAACCTGTAGATACAGAGGGCCAACTATATGCATTGCTTGTATATCTCGGTTCCAGAGTCCTTGACTTCAGGTTGAGACGCAATCCTTCCCTTCCCTTCCCTTCCTGGACAATGTTCTAAGTTAGGAGACTATGAATAAGAATGCAAGAGCAAGAGTAGGTCCCATGGCAATGTTGCACAACTGCCATCTAGTTTGATATCTGGCACATAATTATACTTAATATGTATTCAAGAAATGTTCAAATGCATGGATAGGCAAACTCAAGTATATAATAAATCATGGCTGACCACCCAGAGGAGCACACGATAAGGGCAAAATGAGAAATTTAAAAAGTAAGTGCAATAAAGAGAGACTCCTAAGGACTGGAGTCACCACCGATTTCTTCACTGAAGGAGAAAGAACTAAGATGGTACTTGAAGAGTAGAATTGGTTCAATAAAGAGACAGGATGAGTAGAGAATGTGAATGGGTAAGCCAGGGTGCAGAGAGGCTGAAAAGGTCACAAATTAAACTGAAATAATTTTGGTACCAGTCCAATGTACTTTCTTCTACTCTTTCTAAACACAGTATGTGGCAGGGATCTGTTGATAATATTTGATGAATAAGGGATGGATGGATGGAGTAGAAAAATGTTAAGAATAAACTTTTTTTTTAATTAAAAGAATTGGGTCTGAAATCCTGAGACAATTTAGCCTCTACCTAAAACTCAGCTTTTTTTTTTTTTTAATGCTCTTAACTTTTATTCTAACAGCAGAACAGATACCTATGAGGAGTGCACAATTCATCAGCCTTATACACTGTTTTTCACTGCAGATGATGATTGCAGCCATGAAATTAAAAGACGCTTCCTCCTTGGAAGGAAAGTTATGACCAACTTAGATAGCATATTAAAAAGCAGAGACATTACTTTGTCAACAAAGGTCCATCTAGTCAAGGCTATGGTTTTTCCAGTGGTCATGTATGGATGTGAGAGTTGGACTGTGAAGAAAGCTGAGCGTCGAAGAATTGATGCTTTTGAACTGTGGTGTTGGAGAAGACTCTTGAGAGTCCCTTGGACTGCAAGGAGATTCAACCAGTCCATTCTGAAGGAGATCAGCCCTGGGTGTTCATTGGAAGGACTGATGCTAAAGCAGAAACTCCAATACTTTGGCCACCTCATGCAAAGAGTTGACTCACTGGAAAAGACCCTGATGCTGGGAGGGATTGAGGGCAGGAGGAGAAGGGGATGACAGAGGATGAGATGGCTGGATGGCATCACCGACTTGATGGACATGAGTTTGAGTAAACTCCGGGAGTTGGTGATGGACAGGGAGGCCTGGGGTGCTGCGATTCATGGGGTCGAAAAGAGTCGGACACAACTGAGCGACTGAACTGAATGGTTTTTAACCTGGAATTCAAGCCATTCTAGGACTTATTGGGTAAACTGTTTCTAACTCTGCCCACCTAAAACGAGCTCTAAGTTCATATCATTGTTTGGATAACTGTTCTGCAATAACAATTAATGTTGTGTTACAGTTTACTAACCTCTCTTACATATGTTGTCTCATTTATTCCTCACAATCCAGCCTCTGAGGTAAATCTGCATGTTTAGACATGGGGAACTCAGACCAAGCAGGCTCGCTTACTTCCTCTAATTTACCAGCCAATAAATTGTGTTAAATAGTGATCAGTACCAAGGCCGCAAAGAACAAAGGGTTTTATTTGTGTTCTTAGTAAGTAAGTAAAGTCTTTCAGTTGTGTCAGACTCTTTGCGACCCCATGGACTGTAGACTACCAGGCTTCTCTGTCCAGGGGATTTCCCAGGCAAGAATACTGGAGTGGGTTGATTTCCTTCTCCAGGAGATCTTCCCGACCCAGGGATTGAACCCGAGTCTCCCGCATTGTAGGCAGACGCTTTACCATCTAAGCCACCAGGGAATTACATTTGTGTTCTTAATAACTGCAATTCAGGAGACACAGATTCCAGTAAAACCAAAAGTGTTCTGGGGAAGAGGAGGAGTCGGGTTTATAATGGCAAAAAGCCACGAGGCTATCAGACTTGCCCAGCGAGAACTGCAACTGACCCTAACACAGGTCAGCAAATATGTGTCCTTAAGGTATGACGAGTTATTCTGGGGAAGGATGCCATATGTAGATAGGCTGTTCTGAGTTATTTTTAGGATAAGGGTCAATAAGTATCTTGAGTTTCTGGCAGATCTTCTGGAGGCCTTCGTTAGGACAATAAGTGGTCAAAGGGTCAGATTTCTTACAGGCTGAGACATGCCTAAGTCACAGTTTCTCAGTGGCTTCCCAGCTCTATTTTACAGAGCTCTCTTAGCAATACTGACTCCTCTTCTATTTTCCTTCCATGATGGTAACACCTAGTCTCACAGCCATGCATGTCCTCAACACCATCTTATTTTGCTATTGTCACCTGAAATCCTTAAAGAATGAGAAAAAAAATACTAAACTGCTGGACTGCGCATATGTGTCTGAAGGAGAGGGTAAAATGGAGAGTTAGCATACTGAAGGAGTTTAACCCTGAGGAAACATTAGCTGTCATTTGAGTAAAAAAGGAAATATTTACATTTTAACAAGACAAGAAAAGCACATTCTTTGTTCAGCTACTCCACATTAATTAAGTATATTTGGGGGAACTTCTATATGATCTCCCACAAAGTTTCCCTCTTTTTTTTAAATTCTCCCCCTGGAACTAGAATGCTAGAGATAAATGTTTATGGGGACAAAAAATTAAGTTTTCTCACAGAGCAAATACCACCAAAGTAAAGTGTCATAAAGAAAAAAAATTGAACCCTATTTTTTTCCTACCTGAATATGTTAGGGTACTGTTGACTGAAACTGCCATCTTGGCCATGCATGATAATAACCATTTATTATCACAAGTTGTCTCACAACAGGAAGGCCTAATTAGGAATGAGGTGCTGCCTTGAAAACTCACCAGCTAATTAGGGAGGTGCCAAAAGAAGAGAGGAAATGCCAGCCCATAATATTGTCCTACCAACCTCCAAGGTCAGTTTTCATTCCAATCCCAAAGAATGCTCAAAGTACCACACAATTGCACTCATCTCACACGCTAGTAAAGTAATGCTCAAAATTCTCCAAGCCAGGCTTCAGCAATACGTGAACCATGAACTTCCTGATGTTCAAGCTAGATTTAGGAAAGGCAGAGGAACCAGAGATCAAATTGCCAACATCCGCTGGATCATGGAAAAAGCAAGAGAGTTCCAGAAAAACATCTATTTCTGCTTTATTGACTATGCCAAAACCTTTGACTGTGTGGATCACAATAAACTGTGGAAAATTCTGAAACAGATGGGAATACCAAACCCCTTGACCTGCCTCTTGAGAAATCTGTATGCAGGTGAGGAAGCAACAGTTAGAACTGGACATGGATCAGGTCTGATACATGATATAGGATACATGGGGCTGGTGCACTGGGATAACCCAGAGGGATGGTAGGGGAAGGGATGTGGGAGGGGGGTTCAGGATGGGGAACACATGTACACCCGTGGCAGATTCATGTTGATGTATGGTAATACCAATACAATACTGTAAAGTAATTAGCCTCCAATTAAAATAAATAATTTATATTTTAAAAAAAGAACTGGACATGGAACAAGAGATTGGTTCCAAATAGGAAAAGGAGTACGTCAAGGCTGTATATTGTCACCCTGCTTATTTAACTTATATGCAGAGTACATTATGAGAAACGCTGGGCTGGAGGAAGCACAAGCTGGAATCAAGATTGCCGGGAGAAATATCGATAACCTCAGATATGCAGATGACACCACCCTTATAGCAGAAAGTGAAAAAGAACTAAAGAGCCTCTTGATGAAAGTGAAAAAGGAGAGTGAAAAAGTTGGCTTAAGGCTCAACATTCAGCAAACAAAGGTCATGGCATCCAGTCCCATCACTTCATGGCAGATAGATGGGGAAACAGTGGAAACAGTGGCAGACTTTATTTTTGGTGGCTCCAAAATCACTGCAGATGGTAACTGCAGCCATGAAATTAAAAGACGCTTGCTCCTTGGAAGAAAAGTTATGACCAACCTAGACAGCATGTTAGAAAGCAGAGACATTACTTTGCCAACAAAGGTCCTTCTAGTCAAAGCTATGGTTTTTCCAGTAGTCATGTATGGTTGTGAGAGTTGGACATAAAGAAAGCTAAGCAGCGAAGAATTGATGCTTTTGAACTTGGTGTTGGAGAAGACTCTTGAGAGTCCCTTGGACTACAAGGAAATCCAACTAGTCCATCCTAAAGGAGACCAGTCCTGAGTGTTCATTGAAAGGACTGATGTTGAAGCTGAAATCCAATACTTCAGCCACCTGATGCGAAGAACTGACTTATTTGAAAAGACCCTGATGTCGGGAAAGATTGAGGGCAAGAGAAGGGGACGACAGAGGATGAGATAGTTGGATGGCATCACTAAATCAATGGATATGAGTTTGCATAAACTCCGGGAGTTGGTGATGGACAGGGAGGCCTGGCGTCTGCAGTCCATGGGGTCGCAAAGAGTTGGACATGACTGAGCGAATAAACTGAACTGAACCAACCTCCCAGAATCCTTTGCACTGGAATCAATCTCAGCTGAGAAATGCACAAGCCACCTTGGAAGAACCCTGATTCAGAACAGACTGACACAACAAGATGATCAGCCAGAGACAACCCAGAAAGCTAACCGCAATGCTGTAAACCCTGAGACTGCGAGCTGCATGACAGAGCAGTTCGGATTTCCATTACCCTGCTGCTCTCTACCGGAGAAGGCAACGGCACCCCACTCCAGTGCTCTTGCCTGGAAAATCCCATGGACGGAGGAGCCTGGAAGGCTGCAGTCCATGGGGTCGCTGAGGGTCGGACACGACTGAGCTACTTCACCTTCACTTTTCACTTTCACGCATTGGAGAAGGAAATGGTAACCCACTCGTGTTCTTGCCTGGAGAATCCCAGGGACGGGGGAGCCTGGTGGGCTGCCGTCTATGGGGTCGCACAGAGTCGGACACGACTGAAGCGACTTAGCAGCAGCAGCAACAGCTGCTGCTCTCTACACAAATGTTCTTCCCAATATATCCTTTTGTTTTGTCAATGTGTGTCTCCCTGGATAATTCATTTCTGAGTGTTAGACAGGAGCCTATTCTCAAGCCCTGGAAGGAGTCCTCCTTCCAGTAACAGAAGTGTGTGCGTTAGTCGCTCAATCATGACTCTTTTCGATCCCATGGACTGGCCTGCCAGGCTCCTCTGTCCATGGGATTCTCCAGGCAAGAATACTGGAGTGGGTTGCCATTCCCTTCTCATCGTATCTTCCCAACCCAGGGATCACATCCGGATTTCCTACACTGCAGGAGGATTCTTTACCATCTGAGCCACCAGGGAAGTCATAATACAAGTTCTAGTTTAATTTTACTACAGAACAGCATTAGGGGTCCTAAGAGCAGGATACTCACTTCCTACAAATACAGGTTTGTTTCATACTAAGAATTACTTTGGACTTTATGGATTGTGGTTTTAAATGTTTCAAATAATAAAGCTTAGGCGACTTAAAATGGAACAGTCTGCTTCACTAATACTAATTAGTTTTAGTCCTCTTTCTCCCTTAAGGGGCAATGAAACTAGAGGTAATATTCCAGGGTAAGGATGAAATGTTAGGTGTCATGAGGCAGTCACAAGCGTCTGTCATTTGATACTTTTCAAACTCAAGTATTTATAAACTGCAAACACTTTCTCCTTCCCACTTCCTTCTCTCTCCTCACACTGACATGGTAACCATGTTCACCCAAAACAGATGACAGATGAAAATGTTAATTTGAGAGATTGTATTGACATCTCTCTGGGGAAAAAAAAAACAAGTCTGAAAAGTTACTGATATATGGTGCCAGGCATTTTGGTGCCTTTTGCCATAGAGCAGAACAGTGTATTCTCAAGTATATGCAATCTGTTTCAAAGTTTTATTTATTCATCTGATACCTGGCTGTTAAAGGAGAGTCACAATTGGACAATGGACTCACACTCTGAAAGGCCAGGCTAATACTCCCGCATTTTCACTGCAACCTCCTGATGTGAGAATTTTGACATTTCTATTTTGATACAGTCATGTTAAGGCAGCCTCATTGACACAATCTGCTAAAATGTAAATTCAGAGTTTTGTATTGCCAAGTAATTCCTGTGACCCATCTCTCTCACTCAGTATTTAACCCTTCCCCTGATTACAGGGTGCTTTTATCTCCTAACTGATGAAAGTTAGGAGATGAAAGTTCTTAAGTTAATTTCATTCTTAGAAGAAACCAAAGGTTGCTTTAATTTTAATCTTTGAGAAGCAGTTTAGCCCCTGAAGTTTGCTTATTGTCTATCCTCCAAACAATCATAAAAAAGAAGCATATGTACTCTACCAAATCATGAGAAGACTGTCAGAGAGTTCATTGAGATTTCCTGGGCTCTTAGGAATGAAGAATAAGAGAATATATTTTGGAGGTCTGACAAAAGAAGAAAAAATAAAGCTGTCCATGCTCTAGATTTTCAAACAAAAAACAAAGAACCATTATCAAGCAGAGAAATCAATTCATTAATTAAAAGTAAAGGAAACAATATTATATGCAGAATAGTCAAGATTCACAGAAATTCTCAGGCACTGACTGAATAATTAATACCTTGTTTAGCATGATTAAGTCATCCTTTCTGGGATGAGTGTTAGGCAGATATACAACTCCCACTTTATGCGATTTTGCCTATGTAGCAGGTTTGAATTTTACTCAGTCATGCAACCCAGATGTGCATAAAGTGCTAATTTCTTTATATTTAAGGTAAACTTTTCTTTAACATACAAGTCCCTATATTTGCTAAATCGTGTGAAGTCATGATACCTCATCACTTCCAGTCTTCAGGTATCCAGCTATCAAAACTGCCATTGTCCTCCTGCTCCCAATTGCGTGTCCTGCTTCCAGCCACCTGCCCTCTCGCTTACATCTACATTCACCTCAGTGCTGGCTACTCTCCACACACCTGTGGGGCCGAGTAGACCACGCCATGTACAAACCGACATTATGAATGTGGGCGAAGACTGTCACGTGCCATATCAGCTAACAAACGACGTTGCAGCCATCAGGCTATCAGCCACTGCAACCCCCACCCAAAGCCCACCCCAAAGCATCCAGAAGGGACTCAGGAAGGAGAAAACAGGATATTGGCCCTAGATAGGCAAGGTGCACTATCAAAGGATGGATTTCAATGAACCCAAACTCTTGCATCTTCTCACGTATAGAAAAGTACTAAATTCATTGCCTCGAGATGCCCATTTTTTCTTTAATGATCAGTAGCCTTTTGCTCTTTCAACTACTTTGCTTTTGTTGCAAAAACTCCTATACATCCTGGCTCCTCCCTTATCTCTTCAGAACAGTCCCTCAGAACTTTCTGAGAGGCTACATCCTGGCTTAAGTCCTTGGTATGTCTGCCAAATAAAACATAATTCTCAACTTTTAGGTTGTGCTTTCCTTTTTTTCCCTGTTGACAAGCAGATATAGAAATAAGAGAGAAAGAAAACAAAACAAAACAAACAAACAAACAAAAAAAACACACCATGGGGGTTGGGTAACATAGTGGTAAAAAGAAAAGCAGGCATTTGGAAAGTGGCTGAGTCAGGCTAAAGGGCAGAGACTAGACCAAATATTCTTGACCCTGTGGCTGAAGCTTCCAGGGCCTCCCCCTGAACCTGATCTCTCATGCTTCCTGAGGCCAGATTATTGGATTTTCCCTCCATCTGTGGCCACACTGCTTAACTCTGAACTACTGTTAGTGGGAACAACTGAATCTCTATTGTTTGAAACCATAAAAAACAAAAAGATAAAAGAGACATAAAACAGTTAGGATATCTACCTTGAAAGAAAAGCAGTTTCTGAAAAACAGCAAGTCATTTGTTCCATGTAGTCACCTACAATTGTCCTCGTAGAATAGTCTCCAGGTCCACCTGCAGACAAATGTGTGATGGCTCAGATGGTAAATAATCTGCCTGCAATACAAGAGACCAGAGTTTGATCCCTGGGTTGGGAAGATCCTCTTGAGAAGGAAATGGCAACCCACTCCAATATTCTTGCCTGGAGATTTCCACAGACAAAGGGGTCTGGTAGACTACAATCTGCAGGATCACAATGAGTCAGACCTAACTGAGAAAATTTCACACTTTTTCTATGTTACACATGAGAGAAATCTCAAATAGTTGTCCCATCCATAAAATAGTTTTTATCCAATTCAGACAGAATTCTACAAATAATGTAAACTTTAGGGATGTTTTTCAAGCTGGAATCAAGATTTCCAAGAGAAATATCAATCACCTCAGTTATGCAGATGATCCCACCCTTATGGCAGAAAGTGAAGAGGAACTGAAGAGCCTCCTGATGAAAGTGAGAGAGGAGAGTGAAAATGTTGGCTTAAAGCTCAACATTCAGAAAACTAAGATCGTGGCGTCCACTCCCATCACTTCATGGCAAATAGATGGGGAAACAAAGGAAACAGTGAGAGACTTTATTTTCTTGGGCTCCAAAATCACTGCATGTGGTGACCGCAGTCATGACATTAAAAGACACTTGCTCCTTGGAAGAAAAACTACAACCAACCTAGACAGCATATTAAAAAGCGGAGATATTACTTTGCCAACAAAGGTCCGTCTAGTCAAGGCTATGGTTTTTCCAGTGGTCATGTGTGGATGTGAGAGTTGGGCCACAAAGAAAGGTGAGCAGCGAAGAATTGATGCTTTTGAACTGTGGTGTTGGAGAAGACTCTTGAGAGTCCCTTGGACTGCAAGGAGATCCAACCAGTCAATCTTCAAGGAAATCACTCCTGAATGTTCATTAGAAGGACTGATGCTGAAGCTCCAATACTTTGGCCACCTGATGCGAAGAACTGACTCATTAGAAAAGACCCCGATGCTGGGAAAGATTGAAGGCAGGAGAAGAAGGGGACAACGAAGGGTGAGATGGTTGGATGGCATCACCAACGTGATGGACGTGAGTCTGAGCAAACCCCAGGAGTTGGTGATGGACAGGGAGGCCTGGCGTGCTGCCAGATCCATGGGCTCACAAAGAATAGGACACGACTGAGTGACTGAACTGAACTGAATTGGGGATATTTTTAAAGTCAGTTTGCCATTATTCAACCTTATTAAAGCCATTATGGCTCAGACAGTAAAGAATCTGCCTGCAGTGCAGGAGACCTGGGTTCTATCCCTGGGTGGGAAAGATTCCCTGGAGAAGGGAACAGTTACCCATTCCAGTGTTCTATCTGGAGAATTCTATGGAGAGAGGATCCTGGTGGACTACAGTCCTTGGGATCCCAAAGACTCAGACAAGACTGAGCGACTAATACTTTCACTTTCAGATGTATATATAACCTATTCTTTGAATACCTTAGACTAATTTTATAACTTTATTAATATTTCAGTAACATTTCCATATTCCATTTATATATTTTAAAATGTTCCTCACTTCCTTAGTTTTAAGGTTTTATAATTATATCAAGTTGAATATTAACATCCACTGGATATTAACCATAAGGTTCTGTACAAACGTCATTATTATTGTTACTAAAATGTGGTTTTTGTCACACAATTTTATTTACAATAATACAAACTACCATATTCCTTTAGATATTTATAAATATCTTAATGACTTTTAAATTGAGAGGTATTTTCAGAAGCCTTTGGACACAAGATAAATGCATAACTGGTGAGAAAAGAATTAGAATTCTTGTATCATCCTTGTTACTTGAATGTCTGGTTTAAGCATTTCTATACCTGACATACTAATTTAGCTACAATATAGCAAAACCAGCATTGTGGTAATGGAATATTGATTGTACAGTGTTCAAAGACAAAGAACTTGTATTGTTGTACTTTTTATACATGCATGATAGTGCAGCCCAATATCCATGTCAATAATCTTCACAAAATGAACTCACTACCACTATGCTCAATTACGAAATAGCCAATCTTTTGATTAAACACCTTATCTTACATAAGCCTAAAATTTAAGTAACCATGCTGGACTGGGAGAGTTCAGTATAAAAACACAGTGAAAATATACTTACCAAGTTCATTATTTTTCTAGTTTTTATTACTAAGATTTATTTTCTCATTATGATCAGTTGAAAGAACTTTCTCAAATAGATTCTAATCTCACAGGGATCAAATATTAGCCATATGTAGTCCATTTCCCAGCACACAAAAAACATTAGTAGAAATTTTATCAAGGTGCTGAAATATAATTTTAAAAAGAATCCCTCCTATGGGACCAGTTTTATGGATATAGTACTGATGCTCTTCTTAGAAATAAATTAGTCATGAAGAAAATAATGAAGAAATCTTATTTTTTATTTACTTGGAAATGCAAACATAAGACCAAATGAGAATTGTAAGTAGAAACCAGAAGGTAATCTTGGCATCAAAATCAACAAGTCTTTATTAAAATGTTGTTTTGAAAAAATTAAGCAGTGAGGAATGAGGAACAGGAAATTGTACATTTACAAATTTGAGAGTTGAAAAGGTCATTAAAATCTAAACCAACTGCCATTCAAAATTCCAACATCCCTGACAGATATTTATTCAACATCTACTTGAATATCTTCAGGATGGCTGTTTTGTTGAAAGGTTGTATTTTACATTGAGGCAAAATCTACTTGTTTCTCTTAAGCTCGTCTCCTATACCACAGGTGAGAGTCTAAAAGGTACAACTTTTCTGAAGTTTATTCTGGCAAAACAAATCACAGAACTCTAAAATGTACCTATTCCTAGGGCCTGTAGTTCTAGGGCTTTTACCTAAGGAAATAAGTTATATACAAGGAATACATACAAATTCCATATATGTGTGTGTGCGTAGTTGCTTCAGTCATGTCTAGCTCTCTGTGACACTGTTGACTGTAGCCCCCCATGCTCGTCCATCTATGGGATTCTTCAGGCAAGGAAACTGGAATGGGTTGGCATTTCCTGCTCCAAGAGATCTACCCCACCTGGGGATCAGACCCACATCTCCTGCATCTCTTGCACTGCAGGAGGATTCTTTACCTCCTGAGCCATATGGAAAGCCCAAATTCCATATATTGCTGTTGTCGTTCTGTTGCTAAGTTGTGCCCCACTCTCTGTGACTCCATGGACTGCAGCACACCAGGCTTCCCTGTCCTCACTATCTCCTGCAATTTGCTCAAACTCATGTCCATTGAGTCAGTGATGCCATCTAACCATCTCATCCTCTGCCAATCTTTTTCAGCATCAAAGCATTTGACTGTGTGGATCACAATAAACTACAGAAAATCCTGAAAGAGATGGGAATAGCAGACCACCTCTGAGGTTATTGATATTTGAGGTTATTGACAAGCTGGAAGCAAGATTGCTGGGAGAAAGATTAATAACCTCAGATATGCAGATGACACCACCCTTATGGCGGAAAGTGAAGAACTAAAGAGCCTCTTGGGTGAAAGTGAAAGAGGAGAGTGAAAATGTTGGCTTAAAGCCCAACATTCAGAAAACAAAGGTCATGGCACCCGGTCCCACCACTTAATGGCAAATAAATGGGGAAACAGTGGAAACAGTGACAGACTTTATTTTGGGGGGCTCCAAAATCACTGCAGATGGTGATTGCAGCCATGAAATTAAAAGATGCTTGCTCCTTGGAGAGAAAGTTATGACCAACTTAGATAGCATATTAAAAAGCAGAGATATTACTTCGCCAACAAAGGTCTGTCTTGTCAAGGCTATGGTTTTTCCAGTAGTCATGTACAGATGTAAGAGCTGGACTATAAAGAAAGCTGAGTGCCAAAGAATTGATGCTTTTGAACTGTGGTGTTGGAGAAGACTCTTGAGAGTCCCTTGGACTGCAAGGAGATCCAACCAGTCCATCCTAAAGGAGATCAGTCCTGAATGTTCACTGGAAGGACTGATGCTGAAGCTGAAACTCCAATACTCTGGCCACCTGATGCGAAGAACTGACTCATTTGAAAAGACCCTGATGCTAGGAAAGATTGAAGGCAGGAGGAGAAGCAGATGACAGAGGATGAGATGGTTGGATGGCATCACCAATTCAGTGGAGATGAGTTTGAGTACACTCTGGGAATTGGTGAAGGACAGGGAGGCCTGGTGTGCTGTAGTCCATGAGGTCACGAAGAGTTGTACACGACTGAGTGACTGAACTGAACTTTCTCAACATCACAGTCTTTTCCAATGAGTCGACTCTTCACATTAGGTGGCCAAATTATTGGAGCTTCCGCATCAGTCCTTCCAACGAATACTCAGGGTTAATTTCCTTTAGGATTAACTTGTTTGATCATCTTGAAGTCCAAAGGATTCTTAAGAGTCTTCTCCAGCATCACAATTCAAAAGCATCAATTCTTTAGTTTTTAGTTTTCTTTATGGTCTAACTCACACATGTATATGATTACTGGAAAAACTATAGCTTTGACTATGCAGTCCTTTGTTGACAAAGTGATGTCTTTGCTTTTTAATATGCTGTTTAAGTTTGTTACAGATTTCCTTCCAAAGAGCAGGCATCTTTTAATTTCATGGCTGCAGTCACTGTCTGCAGTGATTTAGGGGCCCAAGAAAATAAAATCTGTCGCCGCTTCCACCTTTTCCCCTTCTATTTGCCATGAAGTGATGAGACTAGATGCCATGATCCTAGTTTTTTAGTACATATATGAAATTTCTTGTAAGGTATTTATATATATAAGGAATTTCTTTCATTTGTTACTTATAAAAGTGAAAATTTGGAAACAAACTAGTGTTTGACAATGGAGAATTGTTACACTATGATTAATCCGTATGATAAAAGCAATGCAGTCACCAAAATTCATGTAGTAGATAAACACAGTCACAAAATATTAATGAAATGCTGTATATAAAGTGCTTAGTAAAACTTTCTGACACAGAGAAAGCAAAAAATGTATATTCATTTTTATTATTATTTTTAAATTTAGCAATGAAGCATATTCGATATAGCACTTATTTAAAATGTATATATGAACAATTATAAAACTATGACAAAATATTAATAAAACTTGTGCTAAAGTGGTGAGATTAGAAGATTATAGTTTTTGCTCCCTTGTTTTTCTATAGTTTCAAGTTTTTTGCATTAAGTATGCCTTTAGTTTTTGCAATCAAAAACTAAATATTATTTTAATAGACTTATTTCTCTATACTTGATAGATATCTGCTATATGCCAAATGCCAATGAACAGGCTTACTTGTCATTACATAACAATTCTATATACTGATTGTGAAAGTATTTGTAAATACACACACACATATGTAAATATATATGTATAAAATAAGTACCAAAAAACTAAACAGGAATAACATATCAATTTTATGAAGGTTATGGCTTCTGGAAAGGAAGAGAAGACAGTAAGTTTGTAGAAGATTAGAAAGAAATGTAAATTGTGTCCATAAAGTTTTATTTCTTTTAAAAATAAAGGAAAATATCTAAAACAAATGATAGGATGCTACCATTTTTCCATTATGGGTAGTAAGTATGATCATTCTGGGTTCCTTTTTTAAAAAGATTAATAGTATAATAAAATGTAAAACTTTTAGCAATAAATAAAACAAATACTGTACTATAATAAGAATTATAGAAAGAAATGAACATAAAAATTATGTGTTCTATGACTGAACAATTCCCCTCCAACTTAAATGAGTCCATATGTTTGCCAAAAAACACATTTAAAAATGTTTATTGCAACTTTACTCATAATAGTGCAATATTGGAATGCATGTGTCCATCAACTGTAGAATGGACAAATAAACTTTTAACAACTTAAGTGAAATATTTAAATATCATAACATAAACCCAACTTAAAATGTACAATTCAGTGATTTTTAGTAAATTTACAAAGTTGCAGTAAGATCCTTCATGTTACTTTAGAGTTAATTCCTGTTTCCTCCTCAAGAGGAAGCAACTACTAATCTACTTTCTTTCTCTATAGATTTGCTTATTTGTGGTAATTTCTTGCAACTAAAGCAAATTATGGCATAATCTTATAAAGAAAAACTTATAGCTACACTCAATAATAATGACGAACTATCAGAAAAATATTACACATAAGTAGCCACACAAACAAAAAATATTTTATGCTATATTGTTTTCATTTATAGAAATTCAAGAAAAGCAAACACAATTATGTGATGACAAATGTCAAAATGAAGTTAAGACAGGTATTGACTTGGAATAGAAAGCTACTGATGTGCTGGAAACACTCTGCATGCTGATCTGGGAGGTGACTACACTGGTATACACAGATGTGAAGATCAAAAATCATTTCATTTATAATTTAAGATCTTTTTTATGTTATGCCTTAATAAAAAATTTTGAAGAAATAAAATACCACCACACATACCAATTCTTCTTAAATCTTCATTTAGCTCATTATTTATCCCCTCCCATTTCATTTACATTTATAACACATCACTGCCACGCTCAAACATGAATGTTCTGAGAAATGTTACCAAAGCCGTTAAGATATTTAGTTAAAAGACCCAAGAAAAGACACAGCTAATGTCACAAACTCACCTTCTCTCTTCTCTACTAGTCTATATTTCTGAAGTGATGTGTTATCATAATAGATATCTGATGAGAAGAGGAAATGGGTTTATGAGGATAATAAAGCAACAGTGAAAGCAGAATAACACACCCACTTTGGCTGAAAATAGTGTTACAACCAGCACCACAGCCAAATTATGTCTTTCTTTAAAAAAAAGAGAAGGAAAAAAAGAGGAAGGAAAGGAGGAAGGAATAAAGGACTTGCCATCCAAGCTGCTCAATTGCTTAAATTTTTACATGCCTTTTTTAAAAGTGTGAAATGTATCATGTAGAAAGATTTTTTTAAAAAATTGAAGGATCTTTCCTTTTGAAAGTCACATTTAACATCTTAAAGCGGTAACACATTCTACTACTCTGATTTTAAAAGACTAGGGTTTGAATGTTACTATTTGGTATTCAAAAATCAGCAGTGTAAAAAGAGGAGTAACAGCTCTGTGGTTTCTATGCCCTGGATAGTGCTTTTCAAGAGTAAGTCAATCATGGTAATCCAGCACCACAAACCCATCTCTAAATAGACCACTTAACCACAGGGCAATGACACCATCTACTGCATGACCAGATTCTCTAGGGAATTCCAGCCATTTGGAACCATTTAATCAATTCCTATCACAACACCTGTGCTTGAGAATTTGCTTAAAGAGCTACTACTGTTCACTGAAGGAGGCTATGGAGAGCATAGTTTAGTGAGTCACCCAACTCTTCTTAGCATCACTTCAAAATCATTCTTTAATGATACAGCCATTTTCAGAAAAGACTTATGCAATCAATCAGTAGCAAATCAGAAAATAATTCTCAGGCCCTTTTATTAGAGTATTATTTCACAGTTTCAAAGTCATGTTTTTTCCTCACCCTATTCTTGTTTATCCAGATATCAAAGTATAAAATCAATCCATCAGCATCTACTCAAAAATAATAATCTTGAAAATCTGAAAGACTGCGACTTTACTGAGGTATTAATCAAAAATCTTTCAGTTGCAAGTGACAAAAAAGCAGTAACAATTCAACCTCATTTTTTAAAAAGAAGAGAAGTTAATTTCTTAGGTAAGTATCTAAGAGTCAAGGGTTTAGTACTCATTTCAGGCTTAGCTAGATTCAGGTCCCCACTGCTCCATCTCACCTCTTTCTCTTCTTCTTTCCAAGTTGATCTCAATTTCTTTTACAGAAGAAGTAAAGAACATGACTTTAATAAGCTGTAAGTGACATTTTCTGAGTGCCAAAGAATTGATGCTTTTGAACCGTGGTGTTGGAGAAGACTCTTGAGAGTCCCTTGGACTGCAAGGAGATCCAACCAGTCCATTCTGAAGGAGATCAGCCCTGGTATTTCTTTGGAAGGAATGATGCTAAAGCTGAAACTCCAGTACTTTGGCCACCTCATGGGAAGAGTTGACTCATTGGAAAAGACTCTGATGCTGGGAGGGATTGGGGGCAGGAGGAGAAGGGGATGACCAAGGATGAGATGGCTGGATGGCATCACTGACTCGATGGACGTGAGTCTGAGTGGACTCCAGGAGTTGGTGATGGACAGGGAGGCCTGGCGTGCTGCGATTCATGGGGTTGCAAAGAGTTGGACATGACTGAGCGACTGAACTAACTAACTAACTAGCTAACTGACATTTTCAATACAGTTTATCATCCAAAAGAAAAAGTAACCCTCCCTTCCCCACCACCCCAATTCAAAGACTGATATATCAAATTTTAAGAAAAGCTTATCTTAGTTTCGAATCATGACTATCATTGAACAAATCACAAAGACCAAGAGAGAGAAATATGTAATCTAATTGGCTGTTCTGGTTATAGACCCATCCCTGATGTAGAAAAGAGAGAGCACCCATAGGACTCCATGGAGCTGAGGAGAGGATATTTCCCCAAGGAAAACTGGTGTGCTGGTACAGAAGGAAGAAGAAATGGTGAGGAAGCCAAAACAACAGATGTCTACTGTTATTATCATACTTATGAGCTAATTCTTTCCATGTACTCAGCAAAGATTTTCTGAAAAACAAAATGTGTAAATCTGGTCTTCTTCGGTATTGCAAAATATTACTGTAGTGGGCCTTCAAAAAAGTTGAAAGTCATTTGAGACATTTAAACGCAGGGCGGGGGGGAGAGGGGGAGGTACTTTCATTGTTTCATACACTTGAGAGTAAAAATTATGAAAATCCCCATAGGAAAAAGTTATTTTTGTGCCCATCCTGAATACGTTTTAGCAATTGAATTGACCTACCCATTTAAACATAGATATTTTGACTTGGTTGCAGCAAAGTGATAACCAAGATATGTAAAAACACTGGGGTTTCTTGTTTGTTTCAATGATGTGTAAAGTCAAACTGATGCCTCTAAGCGTTATCCTATCTGCCAACTTTGCTACATCTAGGGAAGTTGAGAGTTAGATAAAGCTGAAAGATGGGCTGAGAGTATCTGTTTGTTAGGTAGGTAGAAGAGGGAAAAGGAGTCCAAAATGGCGGTGGCTAAAAGACAAGGAAGGGAAAAGCCTGTAAAAATAGAACAAAAGAAGGTCCGAGGACTGGAGTGAGGACCTCAGGTAAAACAAACAGCACTCCTGGCTGGCCCAATTTACACAGGACAGGCCCAGGGAGAGAGAAACATATAAATAGAGGAGCCAAAGCTAGCTCTCTCTCTTTCTCCCCTGCGCTGGGGCACTCTTCTCCTCGTGTCTTTGGATCGACGTGCCCTCATGCCTTGAAGATGGATTTTCCTGCTATCTTCTAAATAAAATAGAGCTGTAACACTGATTTGTCTAAGAGGTATAACATGGCCCATTCGAGACCTGAGAGCTATAACGTGGTCTATCCAAGACCTGAGAGCTGTGACACACCAAGGGGGCTTTAACGTCCGTCACTCCAAATCTTTGCTGTGACAAGACAAAGAACCGAGGAACATACACTCGCGTGACCTGTTCTATACCATATTGATGGTCAAAAACATGAGAAACTAAAAAACTAGAAAGAAATCTGGGTAAACATTTCTATAACTATAAACTTGGGATGTCAAAATATTTCTAAAGCAAAATATGAAGGCCAAAATTCATAAACTAAAGACAGCTATATTCACCTGCAACAGTGAACAGAGTCATTAACAAAATTACAAGAAAATGGAAACTTAGTTTAAAAAATTAAGAACACATATCATGGACAGAGGATTTGTTTTTTTAATATAGTAAAAATTTAATTATATTAAAGTGTTAATGTAGGACTTCCCTGGTGGCTGAGATAGTAAAGTGTCTGTCTACAATGCGGGAGACCCAGATTCAATCCCTGGTTTGGGAAAATACCCTGGAGAAGGAAATGGCAATCCACTCCAGTACTATTGCCTGGAACATCCCATGGACAGAGGAGGCTGGTAGGCTACAGTCCATGGGGTAGCAAAGAGTCAGACACGACTGAGTGACTTCACTTCACTCACTAATGTATTTTAAAAATCAATAAAATGTAAATGCAGCAAAAGAAAAATGGTCAAGAAATATGTACAAGTAACTCCAAAAGAAGTAAAAGAAAAAATATAGCCCATTGACATATGAAGCGATATTCAGATTCATTATTGATTAACTGTTAATCAAAGAAATAAAAATTAACTGTTATTTTACTTATAATGGAAAATATTAAAACACTTAATAACACCCACTACTGTTATATGTTTAGATTGGGATAGCCTTTCAGAAAAGCCATTTAGCACTATATATGATTTTAACTTTTAAGTGTATATTCCCCTTGGCCCAGTATTCCTGCTTCTGAAACTTTTACCAAAGGGTGAAACAATAGAACCATGTGAAAAGATTATGAGTGTATATATGTGTGCATTTGAGTGTATATGTCTGAGAGTATGTTTTGCAAAAGTACTATAGAATAACAAACAACCATAACTCCCTAAATGCTCACTAACAAGGAATTAATTTAATAAGATGAAATTTGTCTCTAAGGTGGATCATCAAAAAATATTAATTGACAGTGTTGATCTCTATATGGAGACTTAAAAAGATACTCTTGTTTTTTAGGTAATGTTAGCCTTTTCTTTGCCAACCTCAACTATTTTTTAAATATACACATGACTATGAGATCAAGATTCAGACCACATATTTCCATGTATGTTTCTCACCCCTTCTTTGGGACCATTGTTTTTTATTTAATTCTTAGTGGGGACAGCACATTTCTCACCACCAGCAGTTTCCTGCATGGCCAAACTCCATGGACATCCAGGTCACTGAAATCCTCTAACCAAAATGGCACAAAATGGCAAGCATGTACAATTTTCCTTGTCAGAGGATATGAAACACTGGATTTTGCAGAATATTTTATGCAACTGATTCTATCCTAGTTGTGAAGCATATAAACTATCTCATAAGATAAAATAGTTATGCCCAAGCTCTAGAGACAATAATTCAGCCTATTAATCAAATCTTTCCAGTATAGGGGAAAATATTCATATGACTTATGACCAGAAAACTCACAACAAGCAATACTAAGGGTATAATCTACGAGTCTCTTGACACATGGGACACACAGCAAGTGGGGAGGATCTAGATTACCAAACAATATAAATGATGTGTTCTCATTTTTACTTTTTTAAGTGTACATATGTGAAATGTGTTAGCAATGATCATAGCTGAGTGGTAAGATTACACTTGATTTTTCTTTTCTCTTTACATAACTCATAGTTTGTTTGAATCTTTTATGGTTACAAATAGCACTATTCTTTTTAAGTTTTTTTTTTTTTTAGTTTTCCTTGGAGGTGGGGAAATAACTTTATTGGTTAATTTGTAGAACTCATTAAAATATACCCTTGTCAAAATAACTATAAGCTAGAACTATTGGTATTTCATATATTCTTTAAGACAATTCTGTTCACCTTTTACAGTCGTGGCTTCATTCTGCTAGGCCAGAATTTCCTAAACTTCTCTGAAATTTATTGTTATTGCATAACTATATATGTATTTATATACATATACACTAGAATTTTCGGTAGGTTTCATTGCTTCAGATCTTTACAGACTATTAAATACACTAGGGAGGCCTGGTGTGCTGCAATTCATGGGGTCGCAAAGAGTCGGACACAACAGAGCGACTGAACTGAACTGAATATGTGGTAGTGGTTTAGTCGCTAAGTTGTGTCCAACTCTTGTGACCCCATGGACTGTAGCCTGCCAGGCTCCTCTGCCCATGGGATTCTCTAGGCAAGAATGCTGGAGTGGCTTGCCATTTTCTTCTCCAGGTAATCAGCAAAATATGCAATTCTTCCCAAATTTATTTTGCTCCAGGTTTTTTTTTTTTAAGGAAGTATCTCACTGTATTAATGCTCCAAGAAACAAAGTTAAGCAAATATTCTGATCTTCCTAGCCTCCACAGAACTCTATTTACAGTTGTATCCCACTGATGGTAAAATTTACTTCTCCACCTAGAGTTCACCTTATTTTCTCAGCCAGTCCTCGTTAATCCAAGATCATCAATGACCTTTGTTGTAAAGCTAGAAATGGAATCCTTTTTTCCATTCCTTGTTTTACTATACTACTACCACTACTGCTAAGTCACTTCAGCCGTGCCCAACTCTGTGCGACCCCATAGACGGCAGCCCACCAGGCTCCCCCGTCCCTGGGATTCTCCAGGCAAGAACACTGGAGTGGGTTGCCATTTCCTTCTCCAGTTATGCCAGTCCTCAAATTCTGACAAGTTGGACTTCGACAGCTTTGAAGGGGTCTTCTTCCTGAGTTTTTTTCCTATTGTCTTTGGCATTTTCATTGAGTTTCCTTTGCAGCTGTTGTTGCATTGTTAGCTTCCTCTTCCCATTTTGCTTTTCAAATGTAGATTTTCCTTGGAGATTCTGTCTGGCAAATAAGCTTTTGACTCCAAACACTCCCTGGGTGATCTAATTTTCACCTATTATTTTAATAGGCAGCTCTAATAAGTACATGATCCATAGATCATAATCTTCAGCCCAAACCTTTCTTTGTAGTTTACAAAACTACCCTCCTTAACACTTCTCCTGGAAGTCCCAGGACACATCAGAATAAATATATTCAAAACTGAAAAAGCTTTATCTCTCCCCATGTGACATTGCTTCCTACATTAGCAAAGATGTCACTTGTCCATGTAGGTGCAAGTAGCTTCACTTACCTCTCTGCCTCACTACCAAGCCCTATTAATAATCAATTACTGTTGATTCATCTGCTTAACATCTCCCCAAAATTCTACTCCTCTCCATCACTATGGTCATTATCTTAGTTCTTAGCACTTTCATTTGCCACTTAAATTACTAGTCTCCCAATCTGTGTCTAATTCAATGCTAACACTCAATATAAATATGGTGAATGAATGATTTTCCTTAAGTCTTGCCCGTCCAATCCACTATCTCCACTGTGACATGGCGATCATACTAAAGCTTAAACTGGATCATTTCGTCTCACTCTGAAGGAGAAATCCTACCCCAAAGGAAAAAGAAAATTGCATTGGGCACACTAATTAATGAGTTGACTCTTACACACCTCCCTAGCTTCACCTATCACCACTCTCCAGCTCCAAGTATGTCCTCCAGCCAGTCATACTGAATCTGTGCAGCTTCTTAAATGGTACCAGAATCATGTTTCTCCTCTTTCTTTCTCCCCCAAGCTCATGTGAACTTAATTCTTACTCAGCATTCAGGATTCAAAATGGATGTCACCACTTTAGGAAATCTCCCAATTAGCCAATATTGAGGTAGGTGTCCTTTCTATAAGACTCTATAGCACTGTATTCCTTCCTCTGTTACTACACACCACACACTGATGAGTTGTTTCCTGGTGACTTGACTGTAGTATCCGTAAGGCGGGATCTACGAATTATACATCATCTCATGCTCAAGAATAGCTTGGGAGCTGACACATAGAGAGCAACTTAGATTTAAGGTCCTCATCTATGTAACGCGGGAGATTGTCTCACCAAATTTACAGTTATCAGAAGACCAAATACAGAGCTGCCAAATAAAATACACAAAAGCTGGTTAAATTTGAATTTCAGGCACACAAGGAATAACTTTTAGTATAAGCATGTGCCATGTAATATTTGAAACATAGTTACATTAAAATTGTATTTGTTGTATATATGGAATTCAAATTTAACTGCATGCTCTTTTTTTTGTTGTTGTTAATCTTGCAACCTTAATCAAATATGATTACATATAGATGAAAGTGCTTTACAGTCTATAAACATTTCTATACGAATGTAAGCAAATATAAACTCTTCCTCTCAAAATCCATTACAGCTTTGAAATGAATAATGAGAGATGTTTCCGCGTCAAGCCTCTGTGATTTTCTTCTATAATTGACATATCTTGCTATGTGAATGTATTTGCTCTTCTCAAATTAAACAATATTATTCTTGAAAATAAAAGTACGTTTCTTGGGGAAATATCATTAATTCAGGGCTACCAGATACCCAGATGTAACCTGATCACCTAAAATGATCATTACATAGAAGAGGAGTGGGAGCAAGGGAAGAGAGGGAGGGAGGAAGGGAAAAAAGGAGAGAAAATTACAACTGTGTTTGTATCAAGTAATTTCAAGAGGAAAATCCTTGGGGCTAACTCTTCTTTTAACACTATTTCTACATTTACTACTATATATTTACTGATCTACTGATCACTCTTTTTCCACACTGATTAACCTAAATAAATTAATGAAACATCAGTTTTCTAATTACCTGCTTGATTTAAAATGTAAGAACCATTATCAATGCAAACTAGAAAAATCTCTGTCCTGGAGAGAGGTAAGATCCCTACTTTTTCAACTATTATTCTTACCAGCCTGGGTGACAGGCTGTGTCTGTCATCTTTTTTTCTCATCTTTAAAAATGACAGTATATTCAAGTGATTGCTAAATTTCTGCTTAGATCTAACACTGAAATTTTATGAACTATTCATTGATATCATCATGCTATAGACATTAGAAGAAATAAAATATGTTTTTAAATGTCCTTTTGAGTATTAATTTATCAAATGAAACCTTATCCAATGAAATTCACAACTCCCTTCTTCAATCTGTTATAATTATACAAGTTTAGGCCACCCACAGACAGCAAGTAATGCTACCAAAGTTTTAGTGGTGGCAGAATCATAATGCTTGAAATTTCAATAAAAGTACAAGAGATCCACACTGGCGATGTTCAGACAGAAGAACATGTCTCCTCCCCCTTCTCCTCTTCAATCTTCCAGGAGGGGAGAGAAAGAAGACAGTAATTTGGAACTGAGCTTGAATGTCACAAGTGCAGGACATTAGGAACAAGGACAATTACCAGAATCACTGGACTGGAAGAGATTTAAGAAATCATCCTAGTCAGACACAAATCACCCCTGGGAAACTGATTCCCTTGCAAGTTGCAAAGTTAAAGCACAGAGGTTCCTATTTTTGCACATACCAACATCACAGAGGAAGCTCCCCAAAAGACAAGTAACCTTAAGTATGTGAGTGAAGTAAACAGAGTTTGCTCTGCTCATCCTTCTCATATCTTTTTTTTTTTTTTTTTTTTTTGCCCTCATTCACTGAGCCCCACAAGCTCTCAGAATATTTGGGCTGGTGGTCGGGAAAGTCTTACGCTTCCCTTGTGGCTCAGCTGGTAAAGAATCTACCTGCAGTGCGGGAGACCCAGGTTCAATCTCTAGTTTGGGAAGATCCCCTGGAGAAGGGAAAGGCTACCCACTCCAGTATTCTGCCTTTGACAATTTCATTTAACTTTGTTCGATGTGGGAGACCTGGGTTTGATCCCTGGGTTGGGAAGATCCCCTGGAGAAGGAAATGGCAACCCACTCCAGTATCCTTGCCTGGAAAATCTCATGGACACTGGAGCCTGTTGGGCTGCAGTCCATGGGGTCGCAAAGAGTCGGGGACGACTGAGCGACTAACACTTGCCTACTTACTTACTTCGGGAAAGTCTGGGGAAAGTTTCTAAGGTGCTTGAGGTGATTCTTGGGAAGGAGATGGAGTCAGCTAGTAAACACAAAGAACATGTGAGGGAGATGTTGACTGTTTGAGAGTCTGTTCACCTCCTTTGCTTCTGCTGAGTCTCGCATCCTCCCTGTTGTAGAACGTAGCCCCCCTCCCTGTGGTTCCACTCCACAGGGAAATGCCATCTTCCTCAACAGTCCTGCTCTTGGGCCATCACGATTGGCCCAGGTGGAAAATGACATCAGATGGGCCAATCATAATCTTTCTTCATGATTTTCTCAATTAGAAGGAAAAGAATGTAGAGTCTTCAGTTCTCTGATGGTGAAGCAAGAAAAATGTCAGGCAACAAGCTTTGGGCAGCCACATTCAAGGTCACATGGAAGAAGTGAAGTCGCAGAAGAGAGAACTCAGCCAACAAGCAGACAAAAGCAGATATCACTGGCAGCTGGAGAGAGTCCTCGCTCTATCTGAGGCTGGGTAACGCTTGCATTCCTGCCCTTCTCTGCTTTGCTCGATTTATGTGAGCGGATGACCCCTCCTTTTCTTTCTCTGGGGTTTCTGTGAGAAACTTCAATGATGATATTAGAGACTGAGGGAACAATATTAACTAAGGCAAGAAGCAGTGGCATAACCGCTAAAAAGTCTAACCTGGGTCCGCAATCTCTGACTCTCTGCAAAAGACTGGGAATATATGCCATACTATAATACTGTAGCCAGAGTATGCTTTTTTCTAAGGATTTATGGCATCATTAATTTGGGAGAGATCTTTACATGAGCAGAATAGCAAACTCTGAATTATGGCAGGAAAACTTTGATGAGTACAGTAATGTATTTGGTATTGATTATACTCTCATGGATATTTGATCTGGAATTTATAATTTGGCTATTCAACAGTTCAGGAGGGTGGGGCTTAAATTGTACTGTGCAGTAGACAGAATTATGAACTACCCACAGGCCACTTGCTAGAGCTGACTTCACAGTCTGTGTTCTGAGAAGAAACATGCATGCTTACACAGGCTTAGGAAACTGCCTGATAAAGCCTTCCTTCTGGAGATTCACAATGCATATTAACACATAAGAATAGAATCAGTAAATAAATCTGCTTAATTTTGTGTAACAGTTAAATAAGCAAACTTATTTGTACAGGAAAAGATTTGTTTTATTTTTCTCACACTGAACAAACCTCAAAGCAGTTTGCCCTTCACATCAGTCTGCATCTAATACCAGTAAGGGAAGCTTACAGTATAGATATGACTAATATTTAAGGTAGTTCCCCTCCCTCTCTAGTCATCGAGACTCAATGGAAAATTAAATTATGTGTTCCAGTACCATAAAATCACAGGCAGAGTTTAAAGAGCCTCCAGTAAATTTCCTTTCTATTCAAGTACATTTTTTTCTTTACTTGTTAATGGTATTAAAACTTACCTGTAATCCATTGGGAATTTTATCTCCGATGAATTTACCAGAACCTTTAAAGCCCAAATGAGCACACAGAATGCCTGAGGTATGGTGGTGTTAGCTTTGGCCCTTAAAAGAAAAATGGGAAACAACAGGATTCATTCAGGGAAGTGTTTGATAAGAGAGTAAGCACAAAGTCAGGTAAGGCAAGTAAGGGAAAACATGGGTTCCAGATGTGGTGGTTAAGATGAAGACAGGGACATGGGTACAAAAGATTAAATAAATACTGGCTGGCCAGCCTGGGAGGGGGGAAGAGAGCCACGGCTATGATGGGGTTTCTGGCTGGACTACCGTCTGTGTGGTGGACTGAAAATCAAGCAAGCAATTTCTCATTCCTGTCAGAAGCAGGAATTCTGGCCCAGGAAAGAGTCAGAGAAAGGAGAAATTCTCTCCTTCTTGCTGGGCCAGCTCCCTTTTGATATCCTCTCACTGTCGTATGATTCTAGAACATCAAGGGCATTTAAATCAGCACAAGGTGACAGAAACAAAAGCACGCAGGAAACCTTCTCATTCACAGATAAGCACGTCTACCCAAGTGTGGGGAATCGTTTAGAACCATCTGAAACCAAATGAAGTGTCGGTACACACTGGATGAGAGCTAGCAGAGGCAAAAATTGTCATCAGTCCTGCCTCACCTGGGCAGAATAAATACAAAATGAATCCGCTAGCAGGTACTTAAGATGCTTCAAATTGAGAAGCTTGCTCTGATGAAGTGAAGGATGAAAGATTAATTTTCTTTTAAAAAAGAGTTTGTCACATAATAGCCAGTAGTACTAAAGTGTTAGAAATAATGACAAATGGTTCATAAATAGATTAAACAACTGTATTAAATAAAAATTTTAAAAATCCATGAGGTGTCATCCTTTGCTAACCTGTACAGAATTTTGCAATATTTTAATAACTTGACAATATGATAATACAATCAGGATTTCTAGAATAAATCATTTCTGTTTTTCACTATTGAGAATATAATTCAAAACTTTTCATGAACTCTACTTGACTATATTCAAAAGGAAATCATATCCAGAAAATAATGGAAAAATTCTAGGGAAAACTCTAGAGTAAAGGTGTTTTCTTTATTATTTTCTAAATAAATCTTTTGAATATATCTAGTAAATAATTATTCTTAAAAAATATATATTGCATCCTTAGTTATTTCATGCTATCCTCAAAATTGCTTATATGCTATCATGTTTTATCTCCTAAGTGATATCTTGATTTCCTAGGGGATGAATAACTGAAATAAAAATGTATTCTGTTTTGTTAATGCTTTCCCGTGAATTAGGTATATGTGTATGTATCTCATGTTGGAATTTCAGTTGCTTTCAATCTGCCATTATTCACAGATTATCAGAATAATACATTCTTCATAAAATAATTTTACTTATTTTGCTAGCAATGCAGATTTAGGAATAACCTATTCTTTATCAGCTCCCAATAAGTTAAAACATATAATGGCATTAAAGAGTAATTTGGATATTTTACTGACTTTATATTTTGGCAATGTTTCATGCCTCATTTGCCTGAAAACTCATTAGGTTAGTGCAACACCATGTTTTAACGCAATAGGTTCAGACTTATTTTTCCAAGTAAGTTGAGCCCTGCTTATTTTCTGTACTTTCATGCTTGAGTTAATAAATTGCAAAGTTTCCCTCTTCTGTTTGCTCTGTTTTCCTTTATATACCATTTGTTGGAGGTTCTCTATTTTGAGAAAAAGGGAGGAGATGAAAAGTAAATTATCCCCTTGGGTTTGTGAAATAAAGTTTGCCTCTCTACAATCTGCAATCTCAATCATTTCTTATATTTACTGAGCCTTCAATTTGTGACAAGTATATGCACTAAAACTAGCAGATCAACAAGGAAGAAACCAGAAATCAGTGATTGGAAGAGTGCCTGATGAAGACAGCAATGGAGATCACACCCTCTCAGCACGTGTCATCACTAAGCAGTGAGGGTTTGATCACCAGGAAGGCAGGATACGTGGGCTTCCTGGGTGGCTCAGGGGTAAAGAATCCACCTGCCAATGCAGGAGACATGGGTTCGACCCCTGGGTCAGGAAGATCTCCTGGAGAAGGAAATGGCCACCCACTCCAGCATTCTTGCCTGGGAAATCCCATGGACGGAGGAGCCTGGTGGGCCATAATCCATGGGGTCACCAAAGAGTTGGACACAATTCAGCAGCAAAACAATGCCAAGGCAGGGGACTTTACCCTGTCCCAACACATGGTCCCAGGAGATCTGGGCCTTGGTTTCACAGCCCTGTAGAGGGCATATTTTAAAAGACTGGGATGTATCATGACCTTCTTCCTGGTCCTCCAGCTTCATCTCTCTTATAATTAGATTTTGCTTGAACATAACTCAAATATACTTTCTAACAGAGAAATTACTGAACCAGTCTAAATCAAAGTTTCATCTAAATGAGTCCTGTCATCTGGCCAGTGGTCTCACTCTGCTGCATTTAGGAGGCATCTGAGAGTTGTCTTAATTATGAAAGCTCCACCAGGCTCTAATCATGACATATAAAAGCCAACTGCATATCTTCTTAAGTACCTGAACTACTTTCTCTTTAGCTTGTCAACTTTCCAAACTCTACACCATCTCTCTGGCCTTCATATGCCCCAGCTCTGGCTGGAGGTCACTCTATTGCACTCTCAGCCCAGAGCTTCAGCTCATCCTGACCCTAGTAGGAAGCACTCCCTGACTCCCATTAAACCAGTAATCATATCTCATCTCCTAGTCCTCTTCACATTACCTGCCTTTTCATGTACTGTGGTCTTAGCTTTCTAACAAGATAGCATGTGCCTGTGATAGCTCTTTAATCTTTGAACACCCAGTAATGCCCTAAAAAGAGTACGTGCTCAATAAAGTCATGTAAATTTGTTCATTTCCCTCATTTTATAGATTTCTTTAAGACAAAAATAGAACATGAACCTTTGTACTTTTCCCTCCCAGCTCTAACTTCAACTCACATCTCTCATCCATCCCCATATTATCTTTCCGAATGAGATTTTTTCCCCCATGTACATTTTAAAGTGAAATTGAAAGTCACTCAGTCATGTCCGACTCTTTGCAACCCCATGGACTACAGTCCATAGAATTCTCCAGGCCAGAATACTGGAGTGGGTAGCCCTTCCCTTCTCCAGGGGATCTTCCCAACCCAGGGATCAAACCCAGGTGTCCCACATTGCAGGAAGAATTTTTTGAGCCACAGGGGAAGCCCCAGAATACTGGTGTGGGTAGCCTGTCCCTTCTCCAGCAGATCTTCTGGACCCAAGAACCGAACTGGGGTCTCCTGCATTGCAGGCGGATTCTTTACCAATTGAACTATCAGGGAATCCATGGACATTTTAAGAACCTATCCAATTTCACCACAGCTCTAAACACTGGTGTTTGTCTCCTATAAGTTTGCCAATCCCTAAGAAAAACTTAGAAAATCTCTCTCCATTGACATGTCACAAATATTTTCTTTCTTTCCTCGTGGGGTTGTCTTCACTAAACATGTAAAAATCTCCAGTCCTCCTTACGGTATTCTGGTTATTCTTGGTTATCTGCTGTTCCCCTATAGTTATCCTACAAGTCAGAAAACTACTGAAGTATGGCAAAAATCAAATGTCACTAAACTTGTATCACTAAACTTGTATCACCAGTTTCATGCTATGAAATTTGTATCACCAGTTTCATGCTATGATGCCCAAGTCTGCTGTGGTCATGAACAGCCACTAGAAGGGACACTGGGAAAGCGCAGGGAACAAAAAATTGTTACACTGATAGGTCCTCCTAGAGATTAGCAGGGGGTGGGGTTGGGGCTTCACTACATGCCACACAGGGTCACAGGGGTAGCGCCAGAATTGGTCAGGTAGTAGAAGATAGAAGCAAGGGGTGTGCTTAGGCCACGGCATTTATGGATGTTTCTACAGGAGAGGTAAGGCAGGACAAACAGCTTAGATTTGAATATTTCAAATCTGGTTTGAATAGTTCAGTATGCTCTAAGTCATACGTGTGATCCTAGAGCCTGGCCCTGGGATGATTAAGGTAGAAGAATAGTGCCTCCTGGGTGTATGGGCCAGATAGAGAAGGCATGGCCCTAGATTGGTCCAGTGGATCTCACAGGCACGCTCAGCTGAGTCCTTCACTATCTAAAAAAACTGGTGAGCCCCGGGAGGGGCACTCTCTCCCCAGACAGAATGTTTTTTTAAGATGTCTAAAAATCATAATATGCAGAATGTAAAAAATATATACAGTCCGTTCAGAAGCATACCACATCAGCAACTGAGATGGGCAGCAGTGCTGACTGGTGCAAAAGTAACTGGATTCTGGATTCACTGGGTCTAACTCAAACGGCAATGTCTTATCTGTGAGGTGTTGGGCAAATTACTTAATCTCTCTGTTGATCATCTTTGTCCACAAAATGAAGCAAAACCTGTAGATTTGTCTTGAGAATTAAAAGAGATGATGCATACAAAACATTCAGCCCAACATTCATATCAAGTAGACAAATTTTTTAAACTCAGTGTTTGGAAGGGGAATGGGAATTGATCCAAAAGTTTAAAGAAGGAATTGAGTCAGAAAGCAGAGGCAGAGAGTAGCTTCATACCAAAGAATGATATGGGATTAAGCACGGGACCCTCATCAAGTCACCCCAGAGAATTACCTTTTGTCTCAAATAAGTTTAGTACCTTTTATTGCATGGCTCTTTATAGTTATTTTTTAAAGTGTTTTTATATGCCTAACTGTATATTGTACTATGGCAGACAGAGTTTACTATTTCTACTTTCTGGGTATGGAAATTAAATCTCAGCAAGGTTAGCCTGAGTTTTTCCTGGCACTAATAAATGACCTTCCAAAAGTAGAGTTATTTGAACACTTGTCCCAGGATTCTGTTCACCATACCAATCTGTTTCAGTGAATCACTTTCTTTCCATTTGGATCTTAGGTACTAATAAATGTGTATGTATATATATATATATAAAGAGCTAAAACTGTCCATTAAAGGTAAAATATTATATCTATAATGCCTGGCTGATATTTCAATATTTCCCCCATGGACATAAGATTTGGGTTAAATTTTTGTCAGGAATTCAAATAACTTGAAGATTGAGTGATTGGCCAGCACTGTGCTGGCTAGTATGGTAAACACTAGCCTCAGGTGGCTATTGAGCCCTAGAAGTGAAACTCCAATACTTTGGCCACCTGATGTGAAGAGTTGACATTTGAAAAGACCCTGATGCTGGGAAAGATTGAGGGCAGGAGGAAAAGGGGACAACAGAGGATGAGATGGTTTGATGGCATCACCGACTCAATGGACATGGGTTTGGGTGAACTCCGGGGGTTGGTGATGGGCAGGGAGGCCTGGCGTGCTGTGGTTCATAGGGTCACAAAGAGTTGGACACAACTGAACTGAACTGAATGTGGCTAACACCTCATGTTGAAATGATAATATTTTGGATATACTGAGTCATATAAAATATATTATTAAAATGGATTTCCCGTTTCTAATTTTCATTTGCCTATTAGAAATTTGCTAGTTTTTACCATGCTTCATAGCGTACGAGATCTTAGTTCCCCAACCAAGGATCGAACCTAAGACCATGGCAGTGAAAAGTGCTGAGTCCTAACCACTGGACTGTCAGGGAATTCCCTAAGCATTTTTTAAATGTGCTAAGTGTTATTTCTCTTGGTTTGGGCTCCATGAGTCACCAGAATCTGAAAGCTATGGTCCCTCTCCACACCTTTGTGCCCAGCGCTCTTTGCTACTGCAGCAGCACTCTCGGTGATATAAGGAGACGGAACTCTCTCAGGATGGGTAATCAATACAGTGCCTTCGTAAGAAGCAATGGCCAGGACTTCCTTGGTGGTCCAGTGGCTAAGACTCCAAGCTTCCAGTGCAGGGAGCCTGGCTTCGAACTTTGGTTGGGAAACTTACATCCTTCCATGCTGCAACTAAGAATTCACATACTGAAATTAAAATTCCTGTATGCCGTATATAAGACCCAATGCAGCCAAATAAATAAAAACCTTTTTTTAAAAAAAGAGAAGCAATTGTCTCTGTCCATATACCACTTCAATAAAGCAGGTGGGTACCTGCTACAGCTTGGTGGTTATTCTAAGTCCAGGGAGTAGCATTTGCTCGGTATGTGAAAGACCAGAGGAAGTCTGCTGCTAAAATAATTTCTTTCCAGTTAACGCAAGCAATATAAGAAGAGGAATGTAAATTTTTTTTCAAACTATCATCATGAAGGAAAGTACCTGAAAAAATTGAGTATTTTACAGAAAGGTCAAGGACTGTTAAAATTAATTGTACTTGATAGCTGCATGTCAGACTCTTCTTTCTGACTCAAGAAGAACCTATTGCTAGGAGCCCTTTGAAGTTCTGTGGGTAGATATAATAGAAATGGATTGTGACATTCCTACCTTCTAATTTAGCAGTGAAATGTTCACAATGCCAAATGTGAAATTAATAATTATGCTACTTTTCACCACTGATTGTCTGTCAAAGAGAACAAAACCATGTCAAGCAGAAGCAAAGTTCAAAGATAGATGCATTTGTGACACCAGCTCTCGCCCCTGTATGGAACAGCAAATCAAAGGCAAGACCAGTATGTTTCCTCAAAAGTTAATAGATAAATAGGCGCACGCTCCGTCATGTCCGACTCTGTGACCTCATGGATTGTAGCCTGCCAGACTCCTCTGTCCATGGAATTTTCTAGGAAAGGATACTAGAATGGTCTGCCATTTCCTACTCTACCCAGGGAATCTTCTCAACCCAGGGATCAAACCCACATCTCTTGTGTTTCTTGTTCTGGCAGGCAGATTTTTTACCACTGCACCACCTGGGAAGTCACATAGTCCTAGTGTAATAAGACATTTAAATTAGCTTAGTATACAGACTGCCTTTAGCTATATATTTAGAAATAAATTCTGTCATATTAAAATATAGCGAGATTTAAGTTAAAAAATCTCAGGTCAGAAAACAAGCTTCTGTAACATAGATTCATCCTTACCTGTATAATATCCAACTGACACTAATAGTCAAGTCAAATTTCCTGCTAGCTACACTAATGCTGCTGCTGCTGCTAAGTTACTTCAGTTGTGTCCGACTCTGTGCGACCCCATAGATGGCAGCCCACCAGCTCCCCCGTCCTTGGGATTCTCCAGGCAAGAACACTGGAGTGGGTTGCCATTTCCTTCTCCAATGCATGGAAGTGAAAAGTGAAAGTGAAATCACTCAGTCGTGTCTGACCTTTAGCAACCCCATGGACTGCAGCCTACCAGGCTCCTCCATCCATGGGATTTTCCAGGCAGGAGTACTGGAGTGGGGTGCCATCACCTTCTCCGAGCTACACTAATGAAGGAACTCAAAACATTGATTGCTTCAGATTATCACACCTCAGTCTTGCGGCCACCCGTGGGTTGCCTCAAAGGTAAATTAAGCCAGTTACCAACTTAGTGTTTAACTGTAAAAAATTATATCCTTCAAGGTTTTGTGAAAATACAAGCCACTTTATTAATAAAGGAAGTGTCCCCTATGTAATCTGATTCGTGATCTGCCAGAAAGGTCCCTTTCATTGAAAAATATTTTACCAATGGATTCTGAAATTTCTTCTTAACAAAAGTCATCCATAAAATCCTTGGCCCTATTAGCAGTATTTTGGGCATCAAAATACTTTATCAGAGTGGGTTTATCAGGCAGCCTCTTTCCTAGTCTAAAGTAAAGAAGGGAGAAAGGTAGAGGTTAAAATCTAAAGAAAGTAGGGTGTCATTTCAGAGGGATTAGAAACAGGAGGCAGGGAATGCTAAAAACAACAGCCTTCTTCAATATTTTCCCCAGAAAAGGGAGTAATCGTCTTGAAAAGATGGCTAGGGTCTCAGGCTCACCTTGTATGAATCACATTAAAGACAAATGTGTACTTTACATTCATCACGGACTTAAACTCCAGTAGATCATCTTCTTAAGTCTCTGATGCTAAATCATTTTTTAAAGAATACTAAAGAGCTTTGTGTTGAAAAGGAAATCACCTGGGTAACAATTTCAAGATGCCAAGAGTCTCAAAACCCTGCTTTTATCACCAGCTGAAAAGCCAATAAGTCTTAATTGTCTCTAAACAATCTCCAGCTGTGTAACCTTCTTTCCATGCAGGATCCTTATAAAAGAGAGGCCTATAAAATAGTTTTCTAAGTGCTGTATTTATGCTGGGATTTAAATTTCAATTACAGAGAGAAATTATATCTCCCATTTGATGCAAATGCATTTGAACACATTATGACTATAAAAGTAAAACCTGCTTAATCCTCTCGTAAACTTAGTAATTTTATAAAACTCATATTGTTTCATACACATAGAATGTGCATGACAATCAGCATTCTAAACAGTAGCCTAAGTCAGAAACACAAGACTTCATAATATTCTCAATGTTTTCTCCTTCCATTTGCTCGGTATAACAAGCAGAGTGAAATATGCCTCTCATATTTTAAAAGTGAAAATAGGGGTTTATAATTCTATGATTTCTGGATCTCATGAATTTAATGTTCTACACAAAAGGCATTCAGAACTACATTTCAGCACAGCAATATTTCCCTGAGTCTAACCTAATTTACCATATCAATCTGGATGTTTTTAAAAACTAAGAAAACACTTCCTTCACTACTTAAAACACTCAAATTGTTATGGAAATCTAACAGCTCCTCAATTCTTCCTCTAATCACAAATCAAAGTGGGAACCTGGCGTACTCTGGAAATAATTTGCTGTTGTCCCTAGGTCCTACAGGCCAGTAAACATTCCCTAAGTACTACTAAGGAAAGACCACAATTCCAGGGAAAACGGGGAGAATTTGCATCCGGAGGTGGTTGGGTATGTTATCCTCCAGGGGGACTGATATTCAGAAGCAAGGACTTGACAAGTCCTTTTGTTCATAATTCAAATCATCCACCATTCAAATCAAGTTCTGAGTCAGAGACACACTTTCTGACTTCAGTCCTCTTCCCTCCCACAGTCCAGGAAGCCTTGTGCAGGCATGCTAAGTCGCTTCAATCTTGTCCAATTCTTTGGGACCCTGTGGACTGTGGCCCACCAGGCTCCTCTGTCCATGGGATTCTCCAGGTATGAATACTAGAGTGGGTTGCTACGCCCCCCTCCAGGTATGAATACTAGAGTGGGTTGCTATGCCCTCCTCCAGGGGATCTTCCCGACTCATGGATCAAACCCAAGTCTCTTAGGTCTCCTGCATCGCAGGCAGATTCTTTACCAGAGCGCCACATTGGAAGCCCCCCCAGGAAGCCTGAGGAACCTCCAAAACCAGGAGACTTCTCGGTCATATCCATTTCCTCATTTTCTCACTTGCACAGGCAACAGGCTTTAGATGACATTCTAGATTTGAGAATGTTGGGTGAAGAGCCAAGAAGATTGAGAATAAAGGCAAAAGAACTTTTGCCCCAACTTCTTTTTCTTTTTTAATCATATACTTCTCTAGAAATACTAAGGTCAATGTTAAAGAACATGTCATGATATGAACACGTCATGTTCATGTTTTAGGATGGTTTTCAGAATAACACATGTGTGGCATATAATAAAATGAGAGATTAACAAGCAACCTAAAAATAGTATCTGTTTTACTGCCTTGTTCACTATTACTAAGGAGAACACAAACTCACCCTCTTAGAACTCATGGAGTTATCTTTGCCTAAAAAATTGGAACACACGAGGGAAACGTTGCCATTCACTAACTGCAGAACAAAGAAAATTCTGCACATCATGCCAAGATATTATGCAGGAGGTGGTGCTAACAGAGGAAGCTTTTATCATGAGAAAGTAGAAACCCCATTACCTCCTAAGTTAATAACTGCAACCTATAATATGAAGTTCTATTTTAGTCGAGCTTTGTATATTTTTAAAGAGTAAGAAAAGATCATTCGTCTCCCTTTCCATGAACCGGGCCGCACAATCAATCGGTTCCCAATGCCTTTTCTTTTTTATAAAGAGAAGGCAATAATAGTCCTATAAGGTTGACTCCACATGAATGGACTAAATTCACACGAATGGAATTTTTTCACAAGGGAAAGAGCATCCCAGCAGTATAGGCAGAGATTAATATCTGAGAGTAAGTAGACCACAGACCATTTGAGAAATTTTGTTTCAAACATTGTCTCTAAAGAATGATTTCAATAAGCCAGAACAAAATCCATCTTTTTAATCTGTAGTCACACCATGTAAATCAGGCTTTCTACAGAAATGCATCAGTCTCTCAGGACTGATCAGGGATTGATGATACACACATTCTCTGACAGCGCTGCCGAGTGCCAGGCAGGAAGGAGACCTGCGCTCACACTAGCCCACCTGCTGGAGCCAGGCGAGAAAGAGGAAGTGATCCTTGAAGCAAGCTTCCACCGGAAGTATGACACTGATGCTGCAGGCCCCGAGCCACGTGTAGGTCTCCGTGTCTTCCAACAATCTTGCTCAGATAAAACAGGAAAGACCTCAATACACATTTATTGACCAGCCCAACTTAATGTAGTTTTGCAAACCTTCTAATATCCTTAGTGGAACACTGCTTCCTGTGAGACATGGCATGACAGGACATTTCTGTGATGTAACAGAACTTTCTCCTGTTCTGAGGGGCATAGGGCACTCTTGTGACTCTTCATGGGCACGTCCAGAGTCTCATTCCACTGGTCTGGACATCAGCAGAGCCACTAAAACAATCAACAGAGAGCATGCTGTTGAAGCACTTCTCTGGAACAATACAAAGGAGGGGGCTTTACTTTTCAACTCTGTAAGCCCAAGAACAGGATGCGCTGTAAGGCATCTCGCTCTTGTAATACAATAAACCCCATACATTAAATTAGTTACCTCAATTATAACTTCACAAAGCACAAAATAAATAACACCCGATTGTTATACTGGCAATCTTTTTTTTTTTAATTGCTTTACAATGTTGTGTTGTTTTCTGCCAGACATCAACATGAATCAGCCATAGGTATACATTTGTCCCCTCCCTTTTGAACCTCCCTCCCACTTCCCTCCCCATCCTGCCCCTCTCACAGTCATTTGTCAACAAGTCTTCAGTAAAAATCCTAGCCGTTAGGCCAAGCTTCCCTGATGGCTCAAATGGTAAAGAATCTGCCTGCAATGCAGGAGACCTGAGTTCAATCCCTAGATCAGAAAGATCCCCTGGAGAAGGAAATGGCAACCCACTCTAGTATTCTTGCCTAGAGAATTCCGTGGACAGAGGAGCCTGGGGCCACAGCCCATGGGATCACAAAGAGTCAGACACGATTGAGTGACTAACACTTTCACTTTCATATAAGGCTAGGATAATGTTTCTGCCTTAGTTGTGAACAAAATCTTTTCTCTCTTTTACTATTTTTCTTTTAAATTTGAATTAACCTTACTATTAAATACCACCCCCAAAACTGTTCTAAGCAGTAGAGAAATAGTAAGGTAAATGTTACATATACCTATACAGAATGCTTTAGACTGGAGTAAAATGGAAAGATTTCCCTATCCATTTCAGCTAGTCCCTATGGAAATGTGCTAAGAATACTAAAAGGAAGGGAGAGAGTGAAGGAGGGAGAGAAGAAGGAATTGATTTGCAGGTCTACATTTTATCCACCCTGCTTCCCATGTCCCTTCTATGATAACTTTGCTGGGTTTTGAAACCCTTTCTTTCACCTTGTGCCCCTGCTACTGTTGCTCTGCCCCCCACCCACCCACCCCTCTCCCCTTGATTGGCACCTAGGTTTGGAGTCACTTTCTGTGCTTTGACTTCAGTACTGCTCATCCACGACCTGACGTCACCTCTCACTGACCACCCACTTGTGAGACCACAGGATGGAGGCCCCTGAGACCTTACCCCACCACATCCCTGTAGGACCAGCCGGAAGAGGAGACTCTTCTCCCAGTTCCCATGCGGGGAAAGAACTGGGCAGACTACAGAATGAGAATCTCAGTGAGACTAAGGAAGCCAGAAGGTGTTGGTCCTGCCTTCCCTAGCCCCATCCAGTTGCATGAATTAATTCCTTCTCCAGGGGATCTTCCCAACCCAGGGATCGAACCTGGGTCTCCTGTATTGCAGGCAGATTCGGAAGCCCTAGACTGTACTACACCTAGCCTGAAACAGACCCTGGGTCCAGCATACAACCCAAACAACTATTAAAAGTATCATCTCTCCAGTACCTCAGATCTAAAGTAAAATAATCTTGCTACCTAAATTCTAGCCTTCCTACTCGCCTCAGTCACAGCCTTCTCCCAACTCCCTCTGCTGCTGCTGCTGCTGCTAAGCCACTTCAGTCGTGTCCGACTCTGTGCAACCCCATAGACGGCAGCCCACCAGGCTCCCCCGTCCCTGGGATTCTCCAGGCAAGAACACTGGAGTGGGTTGCCATTTCCTTCTCCAATGCGTGAAAGTGAAAAGTGAAGCAAAGTCGTTCAGTTGTGTCAGACTCTTCGCGACCCCATGGACCACAGCCTACCAGGCTCCTCCATCCGTGGGATTCTCCAGACAAGAGTACTGGTGTGGGCTGCCATTGCCTTCTCCCCAACTCCATCTACTACTGCCTTATTCTATGCACCAGTTCCTGATTCCAAGCAGGTTTCCAGTTGGACTGGAGTTCTACCTTGATGCAAAATGCCTGCCTGTAGCACTAGCAACACACCTAATTCCTAACAACCCTCACTCACCCAACATAATTGCTGTCACCTGATAGCTTTGGAGACAGCCTCATTTCAGACTGACCCTTGGTACCAAAGCACAACCACCACAATGATTCCAGTATCATGAAAGCCAAAAACTCCAGCCTCAACCATGAGTAGGAATTATAAGGTAGCACCAAGCCTTGCTTCCCTGAACCTTGTGAATGGCCTCTGTATCTAAACCCTCCACCGCTCTTACCAAGTCTCACATCCCTGGTTCTGCCCATTGCTAGCTTCCTCCCCTTTCCTTCATACTATGTCTCCTAGTGAAGCCAATGTGGGTTATAACAAAAACATTCAGAGAACATTGTTGTCCAACATGGAAAACAGGTTTCAGATTTCATATGTATAGTTATTTCTGAATGATGATAATAAGATCTGGAACTGAATACCATTAAAGTAGAGTCAAGAAATTTGAAGATAAATGTGTGGCAAAGGTCTCTGCACAAATACTAAGCTCCATGTGACACTGGGGATGTGACAGGGAGAAAGATAATGATTGTGATGTTCAAGTGGTCAGTGGGTAGGGAAACATGATCTGGAGGTTGGTTGGTGGGTACTCCAGTGATTGTGTCTCATTATACAGCATAAGAGATTTGCAGATGTATTTAAGTGCCCTAACCAGCTGACCTTAATTTAGAAAGGTTATTCAGATAGGCCACACCTAATCACATGAGTCCTTTCAAACAGGAGTCCCTAACCCCTGGGCCACAGACTGGCACTGGTCTGTGTCCTTTTAGGGACCCAGATGCACAGCAGGATGTAAGAAGCAGGCAAGCAAGAGAAGCTATGTCTGTATTTATAACCACTCCCCATTGTTTGCATTATCACCTGAGCTCAGCCTCCTGTCAGATCAGTGGTGGTAGTGGATTCTCATAGGAGAGCAGGACCAACCCCATCTGAATCTTCCTGAAACCACCACCACCCGCTCCACCCTTAGTCCATGGAAAACTTCTCTTCCACAAAACTGGTACCTGGCGCCCAAAAGGTTGGGGCCTTTTGCTTTAAAAACAGAAAGCTTTCTCCAGCTTGGTCCAGAAGAGGAAGTCATAGAGTGGAAGAACAAGCAGGACACAGCCCACGAGAAGTTCTCCATTGCTAGCTTGCAGAAAGGGGGAATCACACAAAGGACCTAAAAGAAGCCTCCAGGAGATGAGCTGGACCCCTTTCCAGTAGCCAGAAAGGAAATAACCTCAGTCCTACAACCACAAATAACTGGATCCTGTTAACACTAAGAATGATCTTGGAAGCATGTAGTTTCCTCAGAGCCTTCTGAAAAGAGCCCAACTCATTCAATACCTGAATTCTGACCTTGTGAGACCCTGAACAGACAACCCAAACAAGTTTACCCAGACTGTGATCTACTGAACTGTAAGTTAATGAATGGGTGTTATTTTAAGCACCAAGTTGATGGTTATTTGTTGCATAGCAATAGCACACTATTACAGTGGGTGACAGTGACAAGGATGAGAAAAGACTCATGGATAAGTGGCATGAGTATCACAGGGAAGGAAAGAACTTCAGGATATTTAGAAGTGCCACAGGTGATTCCAGTGTGACATCAATGTTAAAAAACCTTTGTCCTATAGGTTATGCGTTTTATACGTAGGTACTACAGGTCCTCACATAGTTGGGATCATCATTGTACACTAAAATCTGAACACTAATATTAGATTCTAAAATGTAGAATGTATTTTTCTCTTGTTACAAATTTTTTACTGTAGCCCATTACGTTTTAAGAAACAAAATTAGTTGTATCAAAAGATATTTTGAAAAATTTATGCTGTTTAATTAATTTGATTTTAAATATGACTGTGATATATAACTAGGTAGACATACAGATTCATAAAATTAATGAGCTTTCAGCATTTTATCAGTATTTCCTTCTCATCAAAGAGATTTCTATATGTTTCATGAACTGTATATTGATAAAACAATTTATCATTTGATGATCTTGTTTCTATAACAAATGTAAATTAATTAGAGACAAATATCACTTCATACATGAATTAAGTCAATTATAAAATTTTTTCATGTAAAATTATAATCACGAGTTAAATGCAAGATTATATTCTGCACTTTTAAGTGGGAATGGAGAGGTTTTCCTTATGATTGTGATATAAGAGAGCATCTCTTCAACAAAAAAATTTTTATATCAATTCATGGTTCCAAATGAACCAAATAAAACCATTATCTCAATGACTTGTAATTTATAGGACTTTTAAATCTCTATAATTAGGCAATGTCAAGGTGCCCTTAGAAATAGCCTGGCATTTCTGAGTAATAAATAATCGCTCTGAATTTACTTGCAATTCACTTATTCAGGCAATTTTTCACTAAATTCCCTGTTTTAAGAATTCACTACCTAATTAGGATTTTGTTATTTTCTGACCATGAGATATAGTTCTTCCAAAAAATGTGTAATTTTCTCCTATTAGTCATAGAAGAAAGGACACCTCATTGAGCTTCATCAACATGAATACTTGAAAATGCTCATTGATTGTAAATGAGAATCTGAGTAACCTATAAAGAGAAATGGGGATGCAGACATTTTAAAAATGAAGAGAGTTTTACAGCTGGAACAAGAACATGAGTAAGGTAACATGGATATGGGAACAAGAAAGGTGAAAGAAGGGTCCAAGTAAAAAGTAAACAGAAAAAAGGCCTGAAGAAAATAAAGCAAAATATCACCCTTTGTGCTATGAAAGTGAAAGTGTTAGTTGCTCAGTCATGTCCGACTCTTTGCGACCCCATTAATCACAGCACACCAGGCCTCCCTGTCCATCACCAACTCCAGGAGTTCACTCAGACTCACGTCCATCGAGTCAGTGATGCCATCCAGCCATCTCATCCTCTGTCGTCCCCTTCTCCTCCTGCCCTCAATCCCTCCCAGCATCAGAGTCTTTTCCAATGAGTCAACTCTTCCCATGAGGTGGCCAAAGTACTGGAGTTTCAGCTTCAGCATCATTCCTTCCAAAGAAATCCCAGGGCTGATCTCCTTCAGAATGGACTGGTTGGATCTCCTTGCAGTCCAAGGGACTCTCAAGGGTCTTCTCCACCACCACAGTTCAAAAGCATCAATTCTTCGGGGCTCAGCCTTCTTCACAGTCCAATTCTCACATCCATAATGCAAGTCAAAAAACCAAAAAGCATAAAGATTGAAAAGAGGTTCTGGAAAACTTCCATTTATCAGATAAAAAGACTGTCCTACAGAAAATTCTAAGGAATGTACAAAGCAACTAGAACTAGAACTAGAATTCAGTAAGTGAATTTTAACGTCATAAGATACAAGGATAATATGAAAAATTCAGAGGTATTTCTATACATGGGCATCAAACAATTGATCAGAGAAATTTAAACAATTCCATTTACAAGATTATCAGAAACAACCTGCATACTGACCACAAATATTGTTGAGAAAAAATTTTAAAGATCTACATAAATGAAGAGATACACTATGGCAATAGATTAAAAGAATCATTATTAAAATGTCATTTCTCCCTAAACTAATTCATAGATTTAAGGCAATCATAATCCCAAAAGACTCTCTTACATAACCTTACAAGTCAATTTTAAAATTTACTTCAAAATACAACATTCCTCAATAGCCAAAACAATCTTCAACAGGAAAAATAAAGCTGGAGGACTTTGACTAGGTAACCTTAGGACAATCAAAAGCTACAGTAATCAAGGCAAAGTGATATTGGCATAAGGACAAACAAGTAGATCAATGTATCAGAATGCAGAATCCAGAAATAGAACACACTTAACCAGTTGATTGATTTTTAACAAAGAAAGCAAGGCAACTTAATGGGATTTTTAAAAAATATCCCAATAAGTGGTTCTGTGGTAACTAGATACTCAAAGAGAAAGACAAAAATATATCCAATAAGCATATGAAAAAGTTTTCAACATCTTTGAAGTGAAAATCATTCTGTCATGTCAGACTCTTTGTGACCCCATGGACTGTATAGTCCATGGAATTCTCCAGGCCAGAACACTGAAGTGGGTAGCCTTTCCCTTCTCCAAGGGATCTTCCCAACCCAGGGATCAAATCCAGGTCTCCTGCATTGCAGGCAGATTCTTTACCAGCTGAGCCACAAGGGAAGCCCAAGAATACTGGAGTGGGTAGCCTATACATTCTCCAGCAGATCTTCCCAACCCAGGAATCGAACCGGGGTCTCCAGCATTGTAGGTGGATTCTTTACCAACTGAAGTAAAGAGCTATGCATCTTATTGTATACAAATTAAACCTCAATATTCTGCCATACCAACAAAGAGACTGTAAGAAAATATGACAGAATGTCTTGTCACCTTTTGTTAATGTTGGTTAGTATGTGTATGATGAAGAATTATTCTCTGCATTTTCTTGTGTTTACAAAAACCTCTAAAATATTTTTAAGTTACATTTTAAAAAATCTAAATCACCAGTGGAGCAAGATAAAAAGCTCAGAGATAAACCCACGCACCCATGGGTATCTTATTTTTGACAAAGGAGGCAAAAATATATAATGGAGCAAAGATAGACTCTTCAATAAGTGGTGCTGGGGAAACTGGACAGCTACATGTAAAAGAATGAAATTAGAACATTTCTTAACACCGTACACAAAGATAAACTCAAAATGGACTAAAGACCTCAATTTAAGACCAGAAACTAAATATAGGTAGAACACTCTATGACATAAATCACAGCAAGATTCTCCATGACCCACCTCCTAGAGCAATGGAAATAAAAACAAAACCAAACAAGTGGGACCTAATTAAACTTAAAAGCTTTTGCATAGCAAAGGGAACTATAAACAAGGTGAGAAGACAACCTCAGAATGGGAGAAAATTGTAGCAAATGAAACAACTGACAAAGGATTAACTTCCAAAATATACAAGCAACTCATACAAGTCAACACCAGAAAAATAAACAACTCAATCAGAAAGTGGGGGAAAGACCTAAACAGACATTTCTCCAAAGAAGACATACAGATGGCTAACAAACACAAGAAAAAATGCTCAACACCGCTCATTATTAGAGAAATGCAAATCAAAACTACAATGAGATATCATTTCACATCGGTCAGAATGTGAAAGTGAAAGTCACTCAGTCATGTCCAACTCTTTGTGACCCCATAGACTATAGAGTCCATGGAATTCTCTAGGACGGAACACTACAGTGGGTAGCCTTTCCCTTCTCTAGGGGATCTTCCCAACCCAGGGACTGAACCCAGGTCTCCCACATTGCAGCAGGATTCTTTACCAGCTGAGCCTCAAGGGAAGCCCAAGAATACTAAAGTGGGTAGCCTATCCCTTCTCCAGTGGATCTTCTGACCCAGGAATCAAACCAGGCCTATCAGAATCAGTTCAGTTCAGTTCAGTCGCTCAGTCATGTCCAACTCTTTGTGACCCCATGAATTGCAGCACGCCAGGCCTCCTTGTCCATCACCAACTCACGGAGTTCACTCAGGCTCACGTCCATCGAGTCCGTGATGCCATCCAGCCATCTCATCCTCGATTGTCCTCTTCTCCTCCTGCCCCCAATCCCTCCCAGCATCAGAGTCTTTTCCAATGAGTCAACTCTTTGCATGAGGTGGCCAAAGTACTGGAGTTTCAGCTTTAGTATCATTCCTTCCAAAGAAATCCCAGGGCTGATCTCCTTCAGAATGGACTGGTTGGATCTCCTTGCAGTCCAAGGGACTCTCAAGAGTCTTCTCCACCACCACAGTTCAAAAGCATCAATTCTTCAGCACTCAGCCTTCTTCACGGTCCAACTCTCACATCCATACATGACCAATGGGAAAATTATAGCCTTGACTAGATAGACCTTAGTCAGCAAAGTAACGTCTCTGCTTTTGAATATGCTATCTAGGTTGGTCATAACTTTTCTTCCAAGGAGTAAGCGTCTTTTAATTTCATGGCTGCAGTCACCATCTGCAGTGATTTTGGAGCCCCCAAAAAATAAAGTCTGACACTGTTTCCACTGTTTCTCCATCTATTTCCCATGAAGTGATGGGACCGGTGCCCTGATCTTCATTTTCTGAATGTTGAGCTTTAAGCCAACTTTTTCGCTTTCCTCTTTCACTTTCATCAAGAGGCTTTTTAGTTCTTCTTCACTTTCTGCCATAAGGGTAGTGTCATCTGCATATCTGAGGTTATTGATATTTCTCCTAGCAGTCTTGATTCCAGCTTGTGTTTCTTTCAGTCCAGCGTTTCTCATGATGTACTCTGCATAGAAGTTAAATAAGCAGGGTGACAATATACAAACCAGTCTGTTGTTCCATGTCCAGGTCTAACTGTTGCTTCCTGACCTGCATACAGATTTCTCAAGAGGCAGGTCAGGTGGTCTGGTATTCCCATCTCTTTCAGAATTTTCCACAGTTTATTGTGATCCACACAGTCAAAGGCTTTGGCATAGTCAGAATAGCCATCATCAAAAAGTCTACAAACAATAAATGCTAGAGAGGGTGTGGAGAAAAGGGAACCCTCTTGCACTGTTGGAAATGTAAACTGACACAGCCGCTATGGAATACAGTATAGAGATTTCTTTAAAAACTAGGAATAAAACCACCATATGACCTAGCAATATCACTACTAGGCATATACCCTGAAAAAAAAAACAAAATTGAAAGAGACACATATCCCCCGATGTTCATGCAGCTCTATTTACAATAGCTAGAACATGGAAGCAACCTAGATGTCCATCAACAGATGAATGGATGTAGAAGCTGTGGTACACATATAAAGTGGAATATTACTCAGCCAGGATTCCTGTGTAGCTCAAACAGTGAAAATCTGCCTGCAATGTGGGACACCTGGGTTCAGTCTCTGGATTGGGAAGATCCCTGGAGAAGGGCATGGCAACACACTCCAGTATTCTTGCCTGGAGAATTCTATGGACAGAGGACCTTGTGGGCTACAGTCCATGGGGGTCACAAAGAATCAGACAACTGATTATCATTATTTTTTTTATTATTACTCAGTCATAAAATGGAACACATTTGAGTCAGTTCTAATGAAGTGGGTGAACCTAGAGCCTATTGCCTATTATACAGAGTGAAGTAAGTCACAAAGTGAAAAGCAAATATCGTATACTAAAGCATATACATGGAATCTAGAAAGATGGTACTAATGAAATTATTTGCAGGGAGCAATGGAGACACAAACATAGAGAACAGACTTATGGGCATGGCAGGAAGGAGGAAGGAGAGGGTAGGATATATGGAGGGAGTAACATAACATAGCCATACGTAAAATAGATAGACAATGGAAATTGGCTATATGACTCAGGGAACTCAAAGCGAGGTTCTGGAACAACCTAGAGGGGTGGGATGGGGAGGATGGAGGGAGGAAGGTTCAAGAGGGAGGTAACATATGTATCCCTATGACTGGTTCAGGTTGATGTTTGGCAGAAACCAAGACAATTCTGTAAAGCAATTATACTTCAGTTGAAAAATAAATTTACAATGAAAAGACATCTAAATCAAATAAATACTTTTTGCTCTTGGGGAGCTATCAAAACAATGCAGGGTCAGACAAGTGGATGAACTTTTGCAATTCATTAAGAGTTGACTCATTGGAAAAGACTCTGATGCTGGGAGGGATTGGGGGCAGGAGGAGAAGAGGACAATCGAGGATGAGATGGCTGGATGGCATCACTGACTCGATGGACGTGAGTCTGAGTGAACTCAGGGAGTCGGTGATGGACAGGGAGGCCTGGCGTGCTGCCATTCATGGGGTCGCAAAGAGTAGGACACGACTGAGCTGAACTGAGGTTGTTATAACAGCAAAGACTTTCTTTCTCCCGTTCCTGAAATGCATTGTGTCTGGGACCCAAGAGATTGGATCTGAAATGGGAGATATTCCTGTAGCCTTCATGAACTTACTTTGGGATATGATTACAGTGAGCTAGCACCTGGACTTTTGTCTTGGGTCACCAAAATTTATAGGAAGCAAATAATAATAATAATAAGCATTTATAAATTTATTTCTTTGAAAATATGTGGCATTTATGTTTATAGTATAGACTCCCTTCAGTAATTCAGAAACAAGTGAGCTCAATACCTAGCTGCAAATTAACTACTAAAAATAGGCAGCAACCAGATGGCATCTGCTGATCATAGCACTGTCTGAAAGCCACATCACAAATAACACAGGTGACAAATTTGCTTTCCATTCTACTTGTCCTGGGCTCCAAAACTGCTCTGCTCTGAACTCCAAGCTCACACAGAGAATGTTTTTCACTCTAAAACAGCTGGGTTCCAAGACAGAAGAGGAACTTCTAAACACCCAAAAGACAGCTGGCTGTGCTTTTGTTGGATGTATGTCCCCGCCTTCATTCCATCACAGATGGAAGTGTTGGGTTGAGCTAAATGCCAACTTCCCTGTGGTCTGTGGTTGAAGTCACATCAGCAGAGTTCTAGACACTCGAGAAATATTGCTTTGACACCTTATGATACCACTTTTCATGAGCTGTACTTAATAATATTCTATAGTTTTCCCTGGTGGCTCAGACAGTAAGAATCTGCCTGCAATGCGAGAGACCTGGGTTCCATCCGTGGGTCAGGAAGATCTCCTTGAGAAGGGATTGGCAACCCACTCCAGTATTCTTGCCTGGAGAATCCTATGAACAGGGAGTCCAGCAGGCTACAGTCCATGGGGTCGCAAAGAGTCGGACATGACTGAACAACTAACACTTTCACTTTTGCTTGATAATACTCTGTAAGTTTTAGAGATGTCATTGAGGACATCACCCATATCATGAGGTCCCATGTATTAAGATCTACTGGAAACCCTTCTCTAAGGCCCCAGTGTTGGGGAAAACTATGCTACTTCTGAACAGTGTAGGATGACACAGGAGACCTTCAGCAGACTGTGATATCTTCTTTGCTTGGCCAGTAAAAAACTCAGAATGAAATTTGCAATCCAGTTCTACAGTGTTCCATAAACTTATTGTATGATTTATTTTTATCTATTTATTTTATTATGATATATTACTGCATTCATTTTCTTTTAGTTTCCTGAAATCTTTTCTGTAGGAAATAAGATTGTAAATAATTAAATTTACAAATTCATCAATCATATAGCTATTTTTATTTATTTACATCCGTATCTCCTTCCAGAAAGGATTTTAAATGTCTCCATCAGGTATATCTAAAGATAAAATTGAAACTCAGATGGTATTTACCTCAATTTCATTTTGTTTCATGGAGATACTGCATATGCACAGACCATTTGGATGAATACTTACTGAGATAGCTAAAAGAATGAATAGTAAAACAAATTATTTAATGCACTGAGATAATTTAAAATGTAAATTGGGTTTTCCCCTTAGATATAAATCAGGACAGGAATAAAGGACATTTTTTCTGGTACCTATTTGGATGGACAGAGAGCATTGAGTACTAGCTACCTTCCAACATCTTGACAGAATGGAGATCCCCCAGACCTTACTCATTGTGCTGGGGAATATGGGAAGGCCCCCCAGATTGATAAAATTAAATTTCCATCATCCCATAAAAATAGAAGGTTGAAATTAAATTGCAGGTTTAGAAAAATAATGGTCTATGTCTTGTACAACTTAATTTGTGTACATATTGAGGCTCATAATATGATGCAAGATGATATTTTCTCTTGTGTTGTTCAGTCACCCAGTTCTGTCCAACTCTTTGCAACCCCATGGACTGTAGCACACCAGGCCTCCCTGTCCCTCACCCTCTCTCGGAGTTTGCCCAAGTTCACGTTCACTGCATTGGTGATGATGTCCAGCCATCTTACCCTCCGACACCCTCTTCTTTGCCCTCAATCTTTTCCAGCATCAGGGACTTTTCTGTGAGTCAGCTGTTTGCATCAGATGACCAAAAGACTGGAACTTCAGCTTCAGCATCAGTCCTTCCAGTTAGTGTTCAGTTGATCTCCCTTAAGATTGACTGATTTGATCTCCTTGTTGTCCAAGGGACTTTCAGGAGTCTTCTCCAGCACCACAGTTCAAAGGCATCAATTCCTTGGCATTCTGCCTTCTTTATGGTCCAGCTCTCACAACCGTATGTGACCACTGGGAAGGCCTCTATAGCCTTGACTATACAGACCCTTGTCAGCAGAGTAATGTCTCTGCTTTTCAAAACACTGTCTAGGTTTGTCATCACTTTCCTGCCAAGAAGCAATCATCTTCTGATTTCATGTGTGCAGTCGTAAGATATTTTCTCTATGTACATGCATATGCCCATCTGCATGAATTCATATATGTACAGTATTCTTCTGAGCAAAATTGCTAGGGAATATAGAAACCAGCTGGTGTTTAAAACCTGTATTTTACAAAAAAGGAAACTTCCTGTACCTTTTCCTATTAAATTAAACCTGTCATTTTTGTTTGCTTTTATCAAAAATATAAAGTGGTTCATTCCACATAATACAGTTATTTTAAAGTAAATATTAGGAATATCAGTTGGAACATTTAAAGTTATTGATACAGTATATTTCTCCAAGGAGAAAAATAATTTACTATAACTTCAAAGCATTTTTAAGAGATTTTTCTAATCAATCTGGACCACATTTAATAAATAGAGAACAGACATTTTTGTTTTCAGGTGAAGAAGTTGCACACTGAAATGGCTAAATGACTACTGAAATTGATATAGTGGGTCTGTGAAAATGGAATGATCAAAATATTATATATATTGTTTGACCTTGAACATTACTTATTGATTAACATGTAGCCTGGTTTTACCATAATGAGTTATTTCTTCTTTGTCCTTTTTTCATTGTCACTTCCTCTTCTATAAATAGGACCCACTTTTGAATCTCATCTATGGAATAGATAAGTTCCTTACTGTGGTGATTGTATATAAATGTTCTCCTCTCTCTCCTGAAATCATGACTCTGATAAATTATTCAATAACAGTAGGAACCGATAGTTATGTGTGTGGTTCTCAAGACCCAAAAGCACACATCAGAATTAGAACTACAGCCTATATTCATTGATGAATCCACCCTTTACCAAGTCAGTCGTGGCTTTGTCTGTGTGCTTCCTACACTAGGTTTGGATCTCTGCCATAAGACTTTCCCATCTTAATTTATGTTATAATTTTCTGTTCACATAAGCATCTCTCTCCTTGGACTATAGGCTCCTCGAGGGTAGTAACAATCACATCATCTCTGTATTCCCCCTCAGTACCCAGCACAGCTTTGTGTAGGACTGGCCTATAACAAGCATGCACTGAACCAAAACAATATGCAATGTGACTCAAAGGGAGAGTCTGTTTACACAAGGTCTCATTTGCAGTGATTCATTTAGTCATACAACAAGCTGTCCAGCCAAGAGTTGGCACCATTCAGGAGCTGCGAAAAGCATCCTACCATTGCCTATTCACATTTCCCTCTCTACTGCCTGTCATACGTCTTAAATGACTGCAGTGCCAAGGCGCTGATGGAGTGCCCTTGCCATTAGCCCATGGCCATCTGTCATGCCAGGCTGCGGATGGCAGCAGGTCAAGGGATCCAGGCAAGGAGCCAGAACCAGGAAACCAGGATACAGACAAGACATGAGGGTCACAACAGTAACAGGGTTGGTCAAAAGTCATTAAACAAATACAAGTCCAAAGGACACTGACAGCAGAGGACAGAGAATGATAAAAGGCTCAACAATGAACAAACGAGAAATGAGCAAAAGTTGAAGGTCAGTCCAAAGTAGAGGGTTATGGTGACCGAATGAGGTTACACACACAGATGTCAGGACTGGGAGAAGACACTTGTCATGGAAATTTAAATAACAGTTCCATGACCAGACCTACTCATGCATGTTTAACTAAACTATTTTAAAATAAATCTTGTAATATCTTGTAAAAAGCATTATCTTATTGTATGATAAAATATTAATTTACTAAATTTAAACACTTTAAATAGACCACAATTTTTGCAAATCTATTTCAGATTTTCTTCTATTCTTCATCAAGAGCTTCAAAATAAGAGATACATGACTGAAGGGATACCTGAGAGGCCCCATTCCACACATTGCTTTGATCATACTGACAAGCATCCAAGCAAGCAAATTTTAACCCCTAGCTCACTAACACCACATCGAATCTCCTTAACCTGGTTTTTTTCAGGCCCTCCACAATGCGGCTCCCACCTATTTTTCCAACCTGAACCCCTAAAGAGTGATTAGCTATCCCCCCAGAGCAAAAGTAAAGGAGAAGCCAAGAGTTCCATGAGCTCTGGGTAATTCTGAGTCTTCCCCATCCTCCCTCTTGCCATCAGCAGGAATAAAGAGGGGCACCTCCTGGCAAGACCTCCACCCTTTCCTCCCCTGCCTCACTCACAGTCTTCCCACCATCATCTACCTTGAATCCTGTGAGGCCAGCTTCCTTATCCTATATCCCTATGCACACGTATCAGAGAAGCTGTTTCAGGCCTCCAGATCTAGACTCATGCCTAAAATCACAATAGCTCCCTTCAGCATACTTCCTCCTTCCTCATTTTCCATTATTACGTCTGACATGAAATATATTTTTCTTATTCCATGGCTATCTCCCTCTACTTGAATAAAGCCTCTATCAGGACAGGAATTTTTGTCTGTTTGGTGTTCTGCCGTATACTCTCTGCTGAGAACAGAGCCTGGGACATCACAGGCACACACAAAAAAATATATCTAATGAACAAGTGAAAAAATCAGTTTTAACAATCTGCTCTACACCCTGGATGCAAGAAAATATCACATGGTTCCTCCTTCTATTCAAATAGTTCCCTTGCTACAGCTCAGGGCGCTCCCTTGCTCCTGTCTGCCTCTGCAGACCCTATCTGCCAAGACCCATCTACAGTCCCTCCTCTTCTGGAAAGCTTCCTCAGCCCGTTCCAGCCCACAGGTATCTTGTCCTCCCCTGAACCGCCATGGTATTTATTGTCATTTAATCATTAATCATTGTCTTGCCTGTACCAGCTCTGCACACTTATGTAGAATCACTGTTTATATCTTCTGAGGTTATTTAACTTATCACTTTTAATTTGTCTTCTAAACCAGACTGTACAGTGATAAGAGCAGGAATCTTAATTTTATTCTTCCTTATTTGCCCTGTAAAACCTTCCCACAGTAGAGGAGTTCATCAGGTTATTGTCAAATAAATGATTGAAATAATTTAGAACCAAGCCTTGAAGGAGGAACAAGTACAATTTTCAGTTATCTGTTCTAAAGGATGAGAGCTTTTTTGCTGTTGTTAATCTTTTAGTGAAAAATAGAATAACAGAAGTATTTCTGAAAAACAGAAAGTATTTCAGACAGAGTGTCGTAAGTTAGGGACAGTAGAACCAGCGTGAAAGCAGCACGGAACAGACTGAAAGACTGCAGTAGGCCCTGTCTGCCCAACATCCGTTTGCTCTCCTCCTGGCAAGCCCTGGCTTTGTTCAGGTCTCCATTCTTTTCTGCACGGTCATGTGCGTTAGGGGAAATGACGTAAGCCTCATTGCCAGGGACTGAATTCCAAATCTCTAAGTTAAGAGAATCCCATTAACCTCACCATTAGTTGTTTTAATCATTTGATCCTATTCTGGGCATGTGATCCAGTTCTGGGCATTTGATCCAATTCTAACCAATGAGAACTGAGACAAAGTCTATTGAGGGTCTTCTGGGCAAGACTCCTTGATCTTCAGAAAAAAACCACAAGAGAAAAACAGCTCCATCTTCTACTGATGAACATTGTTCTATCTGGGTGTAGTGGTTGGTGCTGTCACAGCTATCCTGTGACCAGGCTAGCTTGAGGACCATACCAATACTCAGAATAATGGAACCATTAAAAGAGAGGAAAAGCCTGGGTTTTTAATGATGTTTATCAGCTGAACGAAGCAGTCACTCTTCTTTCAGATTTTTGTTAATAAGTTCATAAATTTCTCTTATGTATATTTTTATTGAAGTATAGTTGACTGACAATGTTATATTAGTTTCAGGTGTACAACATTGCGATTCAATATTTTTAAATATTGGGGTTATTTTTTAAATATTACAAAATGATCACCACTACAAGTCTAGTTACCATCTGTCACCATAAAAAGCTATTATACTGTTATGACTATATCCCCTCTGCTGTATAGCGTATCCCTGTGACATATTTATTTTATAACTGAAACTTTGTACTTCAGTCCCCTTCATTTACTTTAGCTACCCTCCCATCCCTGTGACAATCACCTATGTGTTTTCTGTATCACTGTTTCTTTTTGTTTTATCTGTTCATTTTTTTTAGATTCCACATGTAAGTAAAAGCATACAGTATATGTCTTTCTCTAACTTACTTCACTTAACATAATGTCCTCAAGATCCATCCATGTTGTCACAAATGGAAAGATTTCGATATTTTAAGTTGATTTAAGACAATTTTCTGTTACTTGTGCCATGAGCATTCTGCATAATGCAATGATTTAAATGCTTGCTCAAAATGGGCTAGGAACAAAGACCTGTAACTGAATATTTATAGCAACCTTAATAATAATAGCAAAAATCTGGAAATAATCCAAATGTCATCCAGGTGGTATATGGTTAAGAAAATTGTAGTATATATTAACACAATGGGATAATACTCAGTAATAAAAAGGGATAAATTCCTGATACATCCAACAATGTGGATAAATCTCAAAAGCATTATGCTAAGTGAAAGAAAGTCAGCCACAGAAGGCTACATACTATATGATTCCATTTATCTGATATTCTAAAAGAGGAAAAATTATGTGTAATGGTTAGTTTTGTGTATTAAAAAGCTATAGTAACAAGTCTTTGGTCAAACATCACTCTAAATTAAAATTTGTTAATTGTATTGTAATAAAATACATTATTATATAGTAGATATATTAAACAATTTATTGTATAATAAAATGATAATACATATTATTATTTATTATAATAAATGCATAATACTGTATTATATTATAAAATATAATAAAATAACATGAAATTTACCATTTTAAACATGTTTAAGTGCACAGTTTAATCATGTTACGAACATTCACAATGCAGTGCAACCAACTCTGGAATTCTTTTCATCTTGAAAAACTGAAACTCTATACCTGCTTGAACAATAGCTCCCCATTACACCCTCTCGCCAGCCCCTGGAAGCCACAATGTTTTCTTTCAGCTTTCTATGAATTTGACCACTCTCTATACTTCACGTTAGTGGAATCATACAGTATTTATATTTTTGTGACTGTCTTATTTCACTAAGCATAATATGCTCAAGATTCATCCATGATGTAGCATGTGTCAGAATTTCCTTTTTTAAGTCTGAATAATAGTCCATAGCCAGGCTGGATGAAGCACAAGCAGGAATCAAGATTGCCAGGAGAAATATTAATCACCTCAGATATGCAGATGACACCACTCATGGCAGAAAGCGAAGAAGAACTAAAGAGCCTCTTGATGAAAGTGAAAGAGGACAGTGAAAAAGTTGGCTTAAAACTCAACATTCAAAAAACTAAGATCTTAGCATCGGGTCCCATCACTTATGGCAAATAGATGAGGAAACAGTGCTAACAGTGACACTCGTCATTTTCTTGGGCTCCAAAATCACTGCAGATGGTGACTGCAGTCATGAAATTTAAAAGATGCTTGCTCCTTGGAAGAAAAGTTATGACCAACCTAGACAGCATATTAAAAAACAAGAGACATTACTTTGCCAACAAAGGTCTGTCTAGCCAAAGCTATGGTTTTTCCAGTAGTCATATATGGATGTGAGAGTTGGACCACAAAAGAAAGCTAAGTGCTGAAGAATTGATGCTTTTGAATTGTGGTTTTGTAGAAGACTCTTGAGAACCCCTTGGACTGAAAGGAGATCAAACCAGTCAATCCTCAAGGAAATCAGTCCTGAATATTCATTGAAAGGACTGATGCTGAAACTGACGCTCCAATACTTTGGCCACTTGATGCGAAGAACTGACTCAACGTAAAAGATCCTGATGCTGGGAAATATTGAAGGCAGGAGGAGAAGGGGACAACAGAGGATGAGATGGTGGGATGGCATCACTGACTCAGTGGACATGAGTTTTTGAGCAAGCTCCAGGAGTTGGTGATGGACAGGGAAGCCTGGCATGCTGCAGTCCATGGGATCTCAAAGAGTCAAGACAAGTGAGCAACTGAACTGAATAGTCCATTGTATGTGTATACCACATTTTGTTTATCCATTCATCTGTCAATGAACACTGGGGTTGCTTTCACCTTTTGGCTACGATGAATAATATTCAAGATCCTGCTTTCAATTATTTGGGTTTATATTTAAAAACAATTGTGGTATCATGTGAAAAAATACTGTAAAATATGCCAATATATTTTATATCAATGACGTATGGATTGATATGTTTTATATACTTAGTTAAATAAAGTACCTTATTAAAATACACTTCACCTTTCTTACTTTTTTAGGTAAGGCTTTTTTTCTTAAGATGTGATTAACATTTAAATTAGTGGGCTTTAAGTAAAGCTGATTACCCTCCATAATGTGAGTAGGCTTCACACAATCAGTTAAAGACCTCAAAAGAAAAGACTAAAGAGGAGAAGGAATTCTGCTTCCATACTGCCTTTAGACTTGAGCTGCAATAGCAGCTCTTCCCTGGGTCTCCAGACCGCAGGCTTGCCCTGCAGCCAGCCCCACAATCACATGAGTCCATTAAATCTCTCTAAATATGCGCAGAGAGGGAAAGGTTCCTGTTTCTCTGGTGATCCCTAACTAATACACAAAGGGACAATAAATGGATGGGTAGTTGCCAACGGGCAGGATTCAGGAAAACAGATGGACTACAAATGGGCACAAGAAAACTTTTTGATATGAGGGAGATATTCTAGATCTGCACCATTAACTATAGTAACCACTAGACACGTGGCTATTAAGCACTTAGAATGTGACTAGTCTGAATTCAGACATACTATAAAAAAGCGCATCAGATTACAAAGACTTTGTATGAAAAAATAATGTAAAATGCGTCAATAAATTTTGCATTGATTACATATTGATTGATATGCTTTATATATTTAGTTAAATAAAGTATCTTATTAAAATACACTTTACCTTTCTTACTTTTTTAATGTGGCTATAAGAAATTTAAGATTATATACATGGTTTATATTATACTTCCACCAGACAATGCTGTTCTGTATTTTGATTGTGACATTAGTTACATGATTATATACACTGACAAAACTCTGTACTCTAAAAAGAGTGAATTTCATTGTGTATAAATTATAAGTAAATAAACAAAATTTTAAAACATGGGCTAGGAAAAATAGAAACAATTTTATCATATAAAAGATACTATAATATTCATATTAGGCTCATCCCCACTGTTGGATCTTTGTCCCATGTTCTTCTCTGTCCCTAGAAATTAAATGTTATTCACCTTTTAAGAACCGGCTAAGTCAGTCTCATGCATTGCCCCCATTCCAGCTCTTCCCTGCCTCTCTGTCCACTAAGTTCTTGTTCCACTGAGAGCTGCAGTCTTATTCTTTCTTCATGACATGGAATTTGAGCTTGCTGGGTCAAATACCAGAGAAGAGAGGATGAAGGACTTAGGGGCAGGGATTGTGTTCAGAACATGATGAGTTCAAAACTTTAGATCCAGCCAGACTGGTTTTAAGGACCTGGGCTGACAGCCAGTTGCTACAGCTCAGCATCGTAACATTTTCCAGGTGTTTTTGTGAATGTTACCTTTGGCTTCCTAGCTGGAGCAAGTTACCTAAAGCCAGGAACTATGTCTTATCCTCCTTGGGCAACCCCTGAGATACCCACTGCTCCTGGGTTTGACGCGCAAGAGTACCCCTGACTTAAGGAAACCTAGCTTTCCAAGGACTCCACATCCCTTGTGACCTTCTCAAGGAATACCAGTTTACTCTCTCACACCTCATGTACCTGAAGATCAACGGATATGGTTAGTGTCTATTTTATTCCTCATTGCAGCTTCCAGAATCACACTCCCTCACTCTCTTCGAAAAAAAGCCATGTGCTGTTAAAGAACATGAGCTTGGTGCCGTTCCACCCTCTCCCTGTCCTCCTCCTTATATTTGAGAATTGCAGGGCACATCTCCTCACCTGTCAACAGCGGTAACACCTGGTTCACGTCTTCCTCTCCGCTCTACTCCAAGTCCTTCTATCAGTGACTTAAGAGACAACCCAGCCAGCCCCAAACACTGACTTCTGGGGGTTATATTCAGCAGATGATTTTGAGCAAAATCCATACGGTGAATTAGTCTCCTATACCTCCTGCTCCTTAATTCCATCTTCTCTTCACCAGCCTGTAGTATTCTGAGAAAGGCACTGGAGAAGGAAGAAGGCTTGTGCAAGAATAGAATGTGGGGAACACTGAAAGGAATGAGGTCTTCCAGAAGCTTTCAGGGAAATAATATGTTCCCAAACATTTATGGTTCCTTTTATAATTTAAAGACTGATTATTTCATTAATGCATTTTAGTGTGACATGTTGACCAATTATAAGCAAAGAGAACAAAAGTCAAAGTGATCCAGAATTTCACCCTCTAGAGAAATCTCTACTAAAATTTTAGTGAATATTTCTTCCCAGACTTCCCCTTCTAAACACCTAAATTTTCCTTATTTATAAAATGCCAACTTAAGGGAGTTTGGGGGAGAGTAAATACAGGTACATGTATGGCTGAGTCCCTTCACTGTTCACCTGAAATTATCACCATATTGTTAATCGGCTATATTCCAATACAAAATTAAAAATACAGAAATAGAGAAATGAGTGCTGATGGGGAAAACAACAACAAAAATTTAACCAGTGCTCAATTTTGTTTTCATTAAACTCCTGGGGGAAAAAAATAAGATGCCAACTTAGTAAATATGCTATTTTATAACTTGCATTTTACATTTGAAATAACATGAGTATCTTTCCAAATTAACAAATATGTTCTACATCATAACTTTTAATTTTATACCATAATTTATTTAACTAATTCACAAAATTTACTTTATCTACAAATTTTTGTTATCATAGGCAGAATAGAATGAACACTTTTGTAGCTAGATCTCCGTGCACATTTCTAATTTCCTTCGGGTAAATTTCTATACATAAGATTTCTGTGTTAAAGAATTATAATGTTATATATTAATATCTAAGTATGTTTTAGATAGAATATCTAAGATTTGTGAATAACTACCTCTTTTTAAATGCGTTTAGACTATTATTTGGCAGAATTTCCTTTCTAAGTTACATCACCAAATAACTAAGCTTCTATCCATATTAGCATGAATGATTTTTGTTTATTCATTCTTAAAGTTGCTAGCCTTTATCACATTTATTCAATAAATATTTATTTAGGAACTACTGTGTACAGGACACTACCAGATGCAAGGGATAGGAAATAAGACACCCGGAGTAATGGTCCCAGTGTGATTCAATCTATTTTTCTTGTCTCTATGAAATCACAGAGAAAGGTGAATCTATTTTTTTAAACTCTCAATTGGAGGATAATTGCTTCATAATGTTGTGTTGTTTCTGCCATATAGCAATGTGAATCATCCATAAGTAGAGAAAGGTGAATCTAAACCAGCCCACAGTGATCAATAAAAATCTCTTCTTCTTGGGAGATGCCATCTGGAAGACATCTTTAAGGAAATCATCAGGTAGCCCAAATATCAAAAATGGTCCAGAAAAGAAAGAACACCCCAGGGTAAAGGGGAAAAAAAATGTGCCAAAGGACAGAAGCATAAAAGAGCAGGTCATTTTATGTGACTGAAACATACACAACTGGAGCCTTGCCTGAAACCTAACATCACTAAAAGTACTTGCTGGTAGTGAGGGAATTCTGTGCAGAGGCTATATTACTGGACTGCTACCATCGTTGATTAATTGTTGCTCTTTGTTTATGTCCATTAACCTTCTGCTGCTGCCGCTGAGTCGCATCAGTCGTGTCCGACTCTGTGCGACCCCATAGACGGCAGCCTACTAGGCTCCCCCGTCCCTGGGATTCTCCAGGCAAGAACACTGGAGTGGGTTGCCATTTCCTTCTCCAATGCATGAAAGTGAAAAGCGAAAGTGAAGTCGCTCAGTCGTGCCCAACTCTTAGTGACCCCATGGACTGCAGCGCACCAGGCTCCTCTGTCCATGGGATTTTCCAGGCAAGAGTGCTGGAGTGGGGTGCCATTGCCTTCTCCGATTAACCTTCTGAAGTCCTATTAATTCTGAATAAACTCAGTCAGCTCAGTTTTTCTGTTTGAGCCCAGGAGCTAATGTTTGAAAGAAAGTTCCTCTGCACTAATTCCATGTTTTGGATAAACTCTGTACAAGGGAGCAAATGGCTGAAGTCCAGAGCCCACAGCCCCAATGGAATATACTTTTCAGCCTCAAGAGACACCCTGTTTGACCCAGACACTAGACCTATTTTTCAGATTTTAAAGTCTTCTGCAATAAGTAGGAGGAAAAAATTCTATTTCAGTTCTGCATATAATCAAAACAATAAATCAACATGGGATAATTTTTTCTCACTAAACATTGTTTAAAATGTATTATTATACCAAGAACACAATTTTTTCCATTACTCCAACTACAGCTGAAAAAATAAAAATTTTCCATTTATATACAGCTTTAAAGTATTCAAAGCACTTTTACATATTACTGATTTGAACCTCAAAACAACCTTGAAAAGCCTTGAGACTCAAAACAACCTTGAAATATTACCCATATTATAACACATATTTTTGCAGAGAAGGAAACCAAAGTTGAAAATAAGTAGTTTACCCAAAATGACACAATTATTATGACTAAACCACACTGTTGAAGTCTGAAAAGTCTTAGTCGAGACTGGACTAATAGTCCTTCTCTGGGGCTCCCATTGTTCCATTGCCTATCCCTTCCAAAGCTCTCATTCTACCACTGTTTCTCAAGCTTTAATGTACATACGGATTATCACTCCATTGACTTAGAGGTGGGGACTGAAATTCTGCATTTCTAATAAGCTCCAGAGCAATGCTGGTGCTGCTGGTCTCAGGCATTCCAATGGATCAGGACAGCCTGGTTTGGGTGGTGTCTTTTTAATTCTCCTGCACCCCACTGGAAGCCCCATAAGGCCACGAATTATGCGTTATTAATCAAAAACATTCCTAGCATTTAACTCAAGATATGACAGGCTATGAAAGTTTCTGTAAAAGTGAAATGAATGAAAAATTAAGTGAATAAATGAAATCCATGTTTCTAGCCTAGAGCTGCCTCCAGTATACTATGCTGTCTCTCACAAACAGTGGCCAGACTGCCTTTCCCTTTTAACTACCACATTAGTTAAGGAAAACGCCAGCTTCCTTAAGAAAACCCATTATCTCAGTGGCTAAACACATTGAAGAGGGTTTTTTCTTGCTCATGTAAGTATATATGAGTGTTCCCTCTTGGGGTAGGTGAGGAAAGGTCTGCTCCACTCAGTCATTCAGAATCCAAGCTGACAGAGGCTGTACCAACTGCAGTACAAGGCTGTCAAGGTCACCTCAAGAATCAACTTCTACCTAGCCTGTGAAGCCTGAAAATAACTCATCCGTTACGCCGCTGTTCCAAGAGAACCTGGGAAATGCAGCCTTCAATTGGGTAGTCACACTCTAGCAACGATACACCAGAGAAGAGGGCAGAAGCCACAGGTGGACACAGTGTCCTCTGCTCCTGTACAAGCCCCCATGACAACCCACTGTGTGTTAACGGTGCTCCCTATTTTCCCAGATTGTATGGGCAAATTCGTGATTTTCCCTTTTCCCGGATTTCCTTTACCCAAACAAGCTCCATCTGTTCAATTCCTCCCCACCCTTCAGTGCACATCTGGAAAGATATTTTTATGCAGCTTTTCCAGATCTCACAAACAATATGTCATCTCCCTTTCTTGAATCTCTCCTATGCTTTGTACTTTTCTAATACTCTCCAACACATTCTACCATGCAGTTCAATTATGGTGTACTTATAAATTCCCCAGGTTTATACTTGAATCATCTTGGTAGTCCTCTCAAGCATCTAGTACAAAACTTTACATATAGCAGCAATTCAGTAAATAGGGGCATTTGTAAGTTGAGCTGAAAACACATATAATAAATATAAAGAACTCATCTGGTAATAACCTTGCTCTCTGTTTTTCGACAGAGGAGACAGCTATAACTCCAAACTTGAAAGTAGAAGAACTGCCAGTGCTCAAAAGCTACAAATATAGCTAGAGCCAGGGCATAAAATGAAATACTTCTGGCTCATATAGTTCCACTGAGCCACACTGCATTTTATACACTTCTTCTTTAATGGTTCAGACGTACAGTTCTTAATATCACATGGAGACTCATAACCTTCAGAATACAGCATGAATCAGCTGGCTGCACTGCAAAGAGAATATAAAATGCCATCAAGAATGTCCTAACTGGAACAGTAAACTTTTAAAGTACAAACAACTCATCTGTTAGCAGGCTGGCATTTGACTGTCTGGAAAGTAAATACATTAGAAAGATATCTTTAAAGAGATCCTATTACCTGTGGAAGTCAGCAATTTTCAATGAGTCCGTAGCAAGTCTAGGTAAGAGATGCTGTGGCCCAGCCTTTCTGCAATGAATACAGCATGTTTGCTCAGTGTGTGTGCTCACTCAGTCATGTCCAACTCTTTGCCACCCCATGGACTGTAGCCCACCAGGCTCCTCTGTCCATGGGATTTTCCAGGCAAGAATCCTGGAGTGTGTTGCCATTTCCCCCTCCAAGGGATCTTGCTGGCCCAGTGATCGAACCCGGGTCTCCTGTATTGCAGGCAGATTCTTTACTGTCTGAGCCACCTAGGAAGCCAGATATAGCATAAGCAATCCCTTAGTCCTAACATGAAGAGTTTCTAATCACCAGACCTTGAATCTGCAACAACTTCCTTAGCCTAAGCCCAATGTCCTCACTTACCCAGTTTATGGGGCATGGATTCTTGGATATACAACCTACAGAAGGATATTGTTAAAAATGTAAATCCAAACACAAATGCATCCTTCGTTGTCTTACCAAATTGGTTTTTCAAAACTTTGCCTGAGCAGTCTGGTTTGCTTAAAAGTGCTCCAGGGAACACAGAGTCCAGTCCAGGGACCTAGTGAAGAGCCCACCCAGAGAAAGAGTTCCTGCTTTAGCTTGAACAAGGCTGTCGCTTTTCCCCTGAACCCTGGAATTAGCAGCTCTCTGCAGCTGAGACTTTTCAGGGTGTAGGCAAGGAAATATAGTTTAGAGTATCTTCCAGGAAAAGGGATCCTCTTTATTCTTTACTCTTCCCTATTGGTTCTCAAGCTATCCTGGCAGGGCAAGATCAAAGAAAGGCAGGTGACTCCAAATTGGTAGGTGGTGGGTTTAATATGTAAGGGTATTTACATATGAGTCTCAGCTTGGGCTTCTCGCGCAACCCATCTGAATGGTAAAACCTTTATGTAGAGGGCTTAGCGGAGTTCAGTGACATGCAGCAGCCAGATGGTCTCCAGGACACCTTATTCTCCCAAGGCTGCATCCATGAAAATGGCTTCTACTGTGGAAACAGTGGGCGGGACGTACAGTCCTCGGACAGAAGGAGGCTAGATGCCTCTGATTGCCCAGATCCGGCTCTCAGGTCACGTGACAATCACTTCTTGTCAATGACCTCCTCCAACACTGTCCCTCATGATCCGACTCCCAGGCTGTGGGACTTTAATAAATCAATGTTCAGATCCTGATGCTCTTGGTGGGAAAAAAACTCTTACTTATTTTGGGAATTATTATCTTGATCTGTGTTTTCTCTTGTATGTGCCTCCATTGCTCCTATGGCATCTGCCTCCAGTGCAGCCAGACTGCCATCAAATGAGCTGCCTCCAGGCTACTGAAACCCCCTGCTGGTAACTCAGAGCACATTGTGGAGGCAGGATGAGTATAGGGTTGCACGAGCAAGTCATGAGGGTGGACCATTGGAGGAGGTCACAGAGAGGTCATGACCGCCCATTGACCCCAGCAGAGGCTCCTCAACTCCCTCCCTTGAACTTGGAATTATGTTCTGTCCACAGAGCCACCAGGACTTCCCTGGTGGCTCAGACGGTAAAGTGTCTGCCTACAATGCGGGAGACCTGGGTTTGATCCCTGGGCCAGGAAGATCCTCTGGAGAAGGAAATGGCAGTTCTCTCCAGTACTCCAGCCTGGAAAATCCCATGGACAGAGGAGCCTAGTAGGCTATAGTCCCTGGGGTCACAAAGAGTCAGACACAACTGAGCAACTTAACTAACCTAACCTAACCACAGAGCCCATAGTACTGGGCTATTTCACAGAGAAGCCTTGAGAGAGTAGTATGCTTTTGGCACCATATGAACAGTATAAGAGACTGAGCCCAGTTAAGGCCTCAGTGTAAATTTTTAAGATTCTGACTAGGTGGGGGTGCAGAGATCTATTGGCCGTCCTGTGGCCACCTAAGACAAGCCAGGAATGAAGTTCCCTTGCTTCCTAAACCTGCCACCACCAACTGGGAGTGACCCACCTCCTTCTCCAGTGCCTCCCTGCCCTCTGTGTCCAGAGACCAGTTTCAGATTTCACCCAGAGAACTTCTGAAGTTGTGAATCGACATTTCCACTGCCTCACACTCAAGTGAAAAACATGACCATACTGAAGAATAAAGGAGGGGGAAAAAAGGTAAGCTTGAGCAAACTTCCTCTTTGGGAAAGTGTTTAAAAAACAGGATCAGAAGGCAAGCTTCACAGCTTAAACACTGAGAAATGTTTAGCACAGTCCTTCCACCAGCCCCAATATGTATAAAGGAGTATCAATAATGTTCTAATTTTTTGAGTTGATTAATCTTTATCTCTTAACAGGGAAATATGAAATATGAAAATTTTCTTGATGGATTTTGGACAACACAATTTTATGGTTGTCCTAGGGTAGACCTTCCTATTAAAAGGTCCCCTATAGGAGATTGGGACTTAAGAAAATAGTTAACACTAGTTCTATGGCTATCATCTCAAAATAAAGGATTCCTAGTACTTTTGACAGGTAATCCAGCAAACTGAATTTCTCAATTAAACTTAAATTATCAATTAAAGGAGCATTGAAGGATGTGATCATGTTGGATATTGCAAGGGATGCAAAGATGAGTTAAGCCGTGATCCTTTCTTCAAGGGGTAAATTGTCTGTTTGGAAGTTTTTGTTGTGGGGATTTTGAGTGAGGACGGCTGTGGGAAAGGTTTTTAAAAGTCAAAAATAATTGTAGGACATGGAAAAATATAAGTTCCAAAGGCAGTAGCACATGAGAGTTCAGAGGAAGGAGCACAAGTAACTGGTTGGAGGGAGTAAGACAGTATGCTATAAATGGGTGGGGTTTGAGAAGACTTAAGACTTGAAGATGGCTAGTGTTTTGTCCAAAGGAAAAAGGTGGAAAACATTTATGTAAAAAACCAACATTAACAATAGTCATCATCCTCATGACTGGCATTTGCTGAGAGCCCACTCCAGTTTTCTTGCTTTGAGACTCCCATGGACAGAGGAGCCTGGTGGGCTACAGTCCACAGGGTCGCAGTGAGTCAGACACGACTGGAGCGACAACACTCACGCATGCACTCTGGTATTAGGAACTGTGCTAAGCCTTTACAGACAGTAACTCCTGTAATCTACACAACCACACTGCCAAGTAGGATCTGTTATTATCAGAAACCGAAACTCTGGTTTATTGCCCAAGACCACATAGCTAAAAGTAGCACAATCTGAAACTGAGAATAGGTCAAGTAACTAAAAATCTAGTTTGAATAGAGCATTCAGTGATCATCAATAAACAAAACAAATTAAGTGTAGAAATGCAGGTCAGAACTTCCCAAGGCCCCAGATGTTGAATTAAAGAATTTTTGCTTAGTTGACAGGCAAATGAGCAGCCACTGAAAGGTTTTAAACAGTCTTTGACATTACCCAAGCTGATGGTGTTGCACAGACGTAATGGAGTAGAGGGAACCAGAGTGACAGCAAGACTAAGAGGTCACTGCCAATTTTTCAGATAAGAAGCAAAGTTAGAGTGAAGGTCTTGATAATGAAGTAAGAGATATGATAAACATTAAAAAAAAAAAAAAGTCGACAGAACTTGCCAACCACATGATTAAGTTTCAGTTATCTTAGAGAAAATCAGAGTCAACAGTGACACCCAGATTTGGGATCAGAGGCTGATATGATGGTTTCAGAAATAGAAATAGGTAAGAAAGAATTGTTGAAGAGAAGATAATGCCCATGAAGTCCTCCACCTTCACCTCCTCCTCGTCGTCACCAAAACCACAGTCTGCAGGTGATGACTCTTAGCCTAAGTCAGGCGGCACTCTAAGCAGTTTACACTAATACTAACTAATTTAGAAATAAAAGCAAGTCATAAGGAACATACTAATAATACCCCTCATTTGATAAATAAGAAAATGGAGACACAGAAGGATAAAAGCCCTATCATTAATAAGTAAGCAGTTCCCAAAACCTGTGGGACACTGTAAAAGCAGTGGAAGGGGAAAGTTCATAGCAATACAGGCATACCTCAAGAAACAAGAAAAAAGTCAAATAAATAACCTAACTCTACAACTAAAGCAACTAGAAAAGGAAGAAATGAAGGACCCCAGGGGTTAGTAGAAGGAAAGAAATCTTAAAAATTAGGGCAGAAATAAATGCAAAAGAAACAAAAGAGACCATAGCAAAAATCAACAAAGCCAAAAGCTGGTTCTTTGAAAGGATAAATAAAATTGACAAACCATTAGCCAGACTCATCAAGAAACAAAGGGAGAAAAATCAAATCGATAAAATTAGAAATGAAAATGGAGAGATCACAACAGACAACACAGAAATACAAAGGATCATAAGAGACTACTATCAGCAATTATATGCCAATAAAATGGACAAAGTGGAAGAAATGGACAAATTCTTAGAAAAGTACAACTTTCCAAAACTGAACCAGGAAGAAATAGAAAATCTTAACAGACCCATCACAAGCATGGAAATTGAAACTGTAATCAGAAACCCTCCAGCAAACAAAAGCCCAGGTCCAGACGGCTTCACAGCTGAATTCTACCAAAAATTTAGAGAAGAGCTAATACCTATCCTACTCAAACTCTTCCAGAAAATTGCAGAAGGTAAACTTCCAAACTCATTCTATGAGGCCATCATCATCCTAATACCAAAACCTGACAAAGATGCCACACAAAAAAAAACTACAGGCCAATATCACTGATGAACATAGATGCAAAAATCCTTAACAAAATTCTAGCAATCAGAATCCAACAACATATTAAAAAGATCATACACCATGACCAAGTGGGCTTTATCCCAGGGATGCAAGGATTCTTCAATATCCACAAATCAATCAATGTAATTCACCACATTAACAAATTGAAAAATAAAAACCATACGATTATCTCAATAGATGCAGAGAAGGCCTTTGACAAAATTCAACATCCATTTGTGATAAAAACTCTCCAGAAAGCAGGAATAGAAGGAACATACCTCAACATAATAAAAGCTGTATATGACAAACCCACAGCAAACATTATCCCCAATGGTGAAAAATTGAAAGCATTTCCCCTACAGTCAGGAACAAGACAAGGGTGCCCACTTTCACCATTAATATTCAACATAATTTTGGAAGTTTTGGCCACAGCAATCAGAGCAGAAAAAGAAATCAAAGGAATCCAAAGTGGAAAAGAAGAAGTAAAACTCTCACTGTTTGCAGATGACATGATCCTCTACATAGAAAACCCTAAAGACTCCACCAGAAAATTACTAGAGCTCATCAATGAATATAGTAAAGTTGCAGGATATAAAATCAACACACAGAAATCCCTTGCATTCCTATACACTAATAATGAGAAAATAGAAAGAGAAATTAAGGAAACAGTTCCATTCACCATTGCAACAAAAAGAATAAAATACTTAGGAATATATCTACCTAAAGAAACTAAAGACCTATATATAGAAAATGATAAAACACTGGTGAAAGAAATCAAAGAGGACACTAATAGATGGAGAAATATACCATATTCATGGATCGGAAGAATCAATATAGTGAAAATGAGTATACTACCCAAAGCAATTTATAGATTCAATGCAATTCCTATCATGCTACCAACAGTATTTTTCACAGAGCTAGAACAAATAATTTCACAATTTGTATGGAAATACAAAAAACCTCGAATAACCAAAGCAATCTTGAGAAAGAAGAATGGAACTGGAGGAATCAACCTGCCTGACTTCAGGCTCTACTACAAAGCCATAGTCATCAAGACAGTATGGTACTGGCACAAAGACAGAAATATAGATCAATGGAACAAAATAGAAAGCCAAGAGATAAATCCATGCACCAATGGACACCTTATCTTTGACAAAGGAGGCAAGAATATACAATGGATTAAAGGCAATCTCTTTAACAAGTGGTGCTGGGAAAATTGGTCAACCACTTGTAAAAGAATGAAACTAGAACATTTCAAACACCATACACAAAGATTAATTCAAAATGGATTAAAGATCTAAATGTAAGACCAGAAACTATAAAACTCCTAGAAGAAAATATAGGCAAAACACTCTCCGACATGCATCACAGCAGGATCCTCTACGACCCACCTCCCAGAATATTGGAAATAAAAGCAAAAATAAACAAATGGGACCTAGTTAAACTTAAAAGCTTCTGCACAACAAAGGAAACTGTAAGCAAGATGAAAAGACAGCCTTCAGAATGGGAGAAAATAATAGCAAATGAAGCAACTGACAAACAACTAATCTCAAAAATATACAAGCAACTCCTACAGCTCAATTCCAGAAAAATAAACGACCCAATCAAAAAATGGGCCAAAGAATTAAATAGACATTTCTCCAAAGAAGACATACAGATGGCTAACAAACACACGAAAAGATGCTCAACATCACTCATTATCAGAGAAATGTAAATCAAAACCACAATGAGGTACCATTTCACACCAGTCAGAATGGCTGCGATCCAAAAGTCTACAAGCAATAAATGCTGGAGAGGGTGTGGAGAAAAGGGAACCCTCTTACACTGTTGGGGGGAATGCAAACTAGTACAGCCACTATGGAGAACAGTGTGGAGATTCCTTAAAAAACTGGAACTAGAACTGCCTTATGACCCAGCAATCCCACTTCTGGGCATACACACCAAGGAAACCAGAATTGAAAGAGACACATGTACCCCAATGTTCATCGCAGCACTGTTTATAACAGCCAGGACATGGAAACAACCTAGATGTCCATCAGCAGATGAATGGATAAGAAAGCTGTGGTACATATACACAATGGAGTATTACTCAGCCATTAAAAAGAATACATTTGAATCAATTCTAATGAGGTGGATGAAACTGGAGCCTATTATACAGAGTGAAGTAAGCCAGAAAGAAAAGCACCAATACAGTATACTAATGCATATATATGGAATTTAGAAAGATGGTAATGATAACCCTGTATGCGAGACAGCAAAAGAGACACAGATGTAAAGAACAGTCTTTTGGACTCTATGGGAGAGGGCGAGGGTGGGATGATTTGGGAGAATGGCATTGAAACATGTATAATATCATATATGAAACAAGTCACCAGCCCAGGTTCAATGCATGATACTGGATGCTTGGGCCTGATGCACTGGGATGACCCAGAGGGATGGTACGGGGAGGGAGGTGGGAGGGGGATTCAGGATGGGGAACATGTGTATACCTTTGGCAGATACATGTTGTTGTATGGCAAATCCAATACAATATTGTACAGTAACCTCCAATTAAAATAAATAAATTTATTTTAAATAAATAAATTTATTTTAAATAAATAAATTTATTTTAAATTAAATAAATTTATTTTAAATTAAATAAATTTATTTTAAATAAAATAAATTTATTTTAAATTAAATAAATGAATAAATAAGCAGTGGAGCCTGAATTTAAAGTTAGGCATGCTGGCTCCAAAGTCCATCTTGAAATGTTTAAAACTGCATGAAGGGGACTTTCCTGGTGGTACAGTGGTTGAGACTTAGCTTTCCAATGCAAGGGTTTGGGTTCGATCCCTGGTTAGGGAGCCAAGATCCCACATACCTTGTGGCCAAAAAACCAAAATAGAAGTGATATTGTAACAAATTCAATAAAGAATTTAAAAATGGTCCACATCAAAACAAACAGAGTGAAGGGTGGACATCAAAATGTTATTTTTATTGGGTGCACTCTTTTATTGGTGTTTTTCAGTAGTGTATAGGGGAAATTAGGATGAATAAACAATCTCATACTTGCAGGCAGGACCTCTACACTTACATTGCAAGATCTCAGTACTGAAGCCTTTCCTCTTTTTGCCACGGCACTTTCACAAGAGGCAAGAGTTTTGTCTGCTCACACCTCGCAGTGCTCTATTAACGTTCCAGAGGCAGCCAGCTGGTGTCTTGTCTCCTCTGCATACCCCTCATTCTGCCTCTTATAAGTAATAGGGATTTTCTCTCCTTTATAGAAAAACTGTCTTTTGCACTTTCATTCTTCTGTTCTGATACAGCTGGATCACATATGATTCTGCCTGGGGTTCCTCTTCTAACAGGGCAATTTGAGAATATATACATGTTTCACCTGTGGTGGAGAGCTCAGTTCTTGGCTTCAGTGCTGGAAGCTCTTGCTTCCTACAGAGGAATTGTTTTAATTTTACTCAACTAGAGTCTCCTCCAATATATTTCCCGTTTTCTTGCCTGGGAAATCCCATGAACAGAGGTAGCCTTGCCGATTACTATCCATGGGGTCACAAAAGAGTCAGACATGACTTAGCAACTAAACAACAATAACTAAAACCAGTGTATTGGGGTGATATATTTGTTCAGTTTCCTTGTTTCTTCTTTCCTGATACCAAAACAATGAAATTGACCTGTGTGTGGCCATGAGAAGGGGCGGAAGAAAAGTTAAGGCAGTACCCAAGGAGAGAAGGCAGGTCCAAGGGAGAGTGGCGAGTGAGAAGCCCAGAGGTGCTACCTGACATCTGATGGTGTGAGTGGCCAAACAAAGTGGCAGATGGGCCGGGCCTTGTCTCCTGTCTCCAGGGGACATAAAATGAGCTGGCACAATTGGGAGGACCCAGAAAACATTACACGTTGCTCTGACTTGCAGAGTCAATGGACAGGACGCCAATCCACAAGCTACATGTAGCTCAACAAAAATTAACCAATGCTTTCGGAGTTCCCCCACTCAATTTACTATGATAAATATTTTTAACCATAAAAATTGAAAGACTGGTACACTGATCATAAGTATTCCTACTACCTAAACTCAACAATTGTTAATATTTTTGTTAATATATTACCCTATTTGCTTTATCAACATACACATTTACACACACTAAGTCTATATTTACATATGTGTATATATTTGTTTTAGGGCTTCCCTGGTGGCTCAGACAGTAAAGAATCTGCCTGCAATGTGGGAGACTCAGGCTCAGTCCCTGGATTGGGAAGATTCCCTAGAGAAGGAAATGGCAACCTGCTCCAGTATTCCTTCCTAGAGAATTCCACCAACAGAGGACCCTGGCCAGCTATAGTCCATGGGCTCTCAAAGAGTCAAACACAAGTGAGCAAGTAACACTTTCACTATATATTTTTTACTAAGCCATTTGAAAGTACACTGCAAACATCATGGCTCTTTATTCATAATTGCTACAGTTTATATCTAATAGAAACTAAAGTGTTCTCCTTAAAGACCATAATACCATTATGCCTCAAAAAACTGAGTGTTTTAATGTGACCTAATAGCTAGACGATAATTAAATTTTCGATATTGTCCCAAAAACATACTGTCAGGATCTAATTTAAGTTCAGCTTTGCATTTGGATGTTATCTCATCTCATTTTTTTAAGTTTTCTCTTTATTGTAGCTGAACATATGCATAGAAAAGGCAACAAATCATGTGTCAAACTCAGTTTTCATAAAGTGAACAAATATGTGGAGCTACCACCCAGATCAAAAGAGGAAATATTACCAACACCTCAGAATCCTTCCTTGTGCTTCCTCTCCATCAGTAAGCCTCCCCAAAGGTAATCATTTCTTTGACGTCAGTTACATTCTTGAACTTTATATAAAGGCACTTTTATAATTCACATCTTATTTTGTCTGGCTTCTTCCAATCAAATGATACTTGTAAAATTCATCAATATTGTTGTATGTAACAGTAATCCTATATTCTTACTGCTGTATATTATTCATTTTACTAATATTCTACGATTTAGTTGCCCATTGTTGACTGATCATTTGGATACCCTCTTTTTTCAAATGCATGTTCTGTCTATGGACATTTTTAAATCAGGTTATCCATGATTCTCTCACTAACTTGTATGTTGCTTTTATACTGAGGATATGAGTTCTTTGTTAAATATATGTATTGTAAATATACTCTTTCACGGTGGTTTGCCTGTTCATTCCCCTAGCTGTGTGCATTTCTGTTATTTTAGTGAATTCCAATCTTTCCCTGTATGACTAGTGCTTTTTGTGTCTTTTTTAAGAACTCTCTGCCAACTCCATGCATATGTTCTGCTTTGTTATCTTTTGTGAGCTTTATTATCTTATCTTCATTTAGGCATAAAATCCATCTGAATTTGATTTTTGTGCATGATATGAAACATCATTTTCACTTTTTTCCACATGGGTATGCAATTGAACCATTTTATTTAATAAAATGACTATTCTTTTCTCTCATCATTGCTATGTCAACATTGCCATATATCACATAACAATATATTGGTAAGTCTATTTCTGGAATTTTGACTATTTAACCTATTTATCTTCCAGACAATACAACATTGTCTTAGTTACTATAACTTCTCAGTAAATATTAAAATCTGCTAGTGTAACTTGCCCACCTTTGTTCTTCAGTATTGTTTTGACTGTTCTTCAGTTCAGTTCAGTTGCTCAGTCATGTCCGACTCTTTGCGATCCCATGAATCACAGCTCGCCAGGCCTCCCTGTCCATCACCAACTCCCGGAGTGCACTCAGACTCACATCCATCGAGTCAGTGATGCCATCCAGGCATCTCATCCTTGGTCGTCCCCTTCTCCTCCTGCCCCCAATCCCTCCCAGCATCAGAGTCTTTTCCAATGAGTCAACTCTTCGCATGAGCTGGCCAAAGTATTGGAGTTTCAGCTTCAGCATCATTCCTTCCAAAGAAATCCCAGGGCTGATCTCCTTCAGAATGGACTGGTTGGATCTCCTTGCAGTCCAAGGGACTCTCAAGAGCCTTCTCCAACACCACAGTTCAAAAGCATCAATTCTTTGGCACTCAGCTTTCTTCACAGTCCAACTCTCATATCCATACATGACCACAGGAAAAACCATAGCCTTGACTAGACAGACCTTTGTTGGCAAAGTAATGTCTCTGCTTTTGAATATGCTATCTAGGTTGACCACAACTTTTGACTGTTCTTAGACCTCTGCATTTCCATATGTAATTAAAAGCCAACTTGTTTATTTTTAGAGTAGATCAATTATGGAGATTTGTCATCTTTACAATAATGGCTCTTCTAATCTACAATATGGAATGACTTTTCATTTATGTATTTAAGTCTGCTTTCTTCTCTTCTCAATGTTTTTATATAAATTCCTTGTACAGCTTTTTAAATTGAGTTTTAATTAATATACTATATTATTTTCAAATATATATATTCTATATTATTTTCAGATATACAATATTGATTTGATATTTTGTACATTATAAAATGATTAATACAGTAAGACTATTGTCATCACCATACAAAGCTGTTACAATATCACTGACTTTATTCCTTATGTGAACATTACATCCTCATGACTTATTTATCTTATAGCTAGAAGTTTGTACCTCTTAATTCCCTTACCTATTTCATCTGTTCCCTACCTCCTCTACCCTCAGGCAACCACTAATTTTTTCTGTCTATGACTCTCTTTCTGTTTTGTTTTTCTTATTTGTTCATTTCCTTTGTTTTTGGATTCCAAACATGAGTAAAATCATATGGCATTTTTCCCTCTATCTGTCATATTTCAGTTAGCATAATACCTTCCTAATCCACACAAAGTTTTACAAATGGCAAAATTTCATTCCTTTTAGGGCTGAGTCATATTTCGTTCTATATATATACAACATCTTCTTTATCCATTTATGGGTGGACATTTAGGTTCCTTCCATTTCTTGACTGAGAAGGCAATGGCAACCCACGCCAGTACTCTTGCTGGAAAATCCCATGGACAGAGGAGCCTGGTAGGCTGCAGTCCATGGGGTCGCGAGGAGTCGGGCACGACTGAATGACTTCACTTTCACTTTTCACTTTCATGCATTGGAGAAGGAAATGGCAACCCACTACAGTGTTCTTGCCTGGAGAATCCCAGGGATGGGGGAGCCTGGTGGGCTGCCATCTATGGGGTCACACAGAGTCAGACACGACTGAAGCGACTTAGCAGCAGCAGCAGCATTTCTTGGCTAATGTAAGTAGTGCTGCAATGCACCTATAAGTATATATACCTTTTTGAATTGGTATTTTTGTTTTCTTCAAATAAATTTCTGAATCATATGGTACAAATGAAATTGCTGGATCTTATGGCAGTTACATTTTTAGTTTTCTGAGGAAACTCTGTACTGTTTTTCATAGTGGTTGCTTCAATTTATATTCCAATGAATAATGCACAGTGGTTCCCTTTCCTCAGCGTCTTCATTAATACCTGTGGATGCTTGTCTTTTTAATGATAGCCATTCTGACAGGAATGCAATGACATTCTAGAATGCAAAAGTAGGAAGTCAAGTGATACCTGGAGTAACAGGCAAATTTGGCCTTGGAGTACAAAATAAAGCAGGGCAAAGGCTAACAGAATTTTGCCAAGAGAACTCACTGGTCATAGCAAACACCCTCTTCCAACAACACAAGAGTAGACTTTACACATGAACATCACCAGATGGTCAATACCAAAATTAGATTGATTATATTCTTTGCAGCCAAAGATGAAGAAGCTCTATACAGTCAGCAAAAACAAGGCCGGGAACTGACTGTGGCTCAGATCATGAACTCTTATTGCCAAATTCAGACTTAAATTGAACAAAGTAAGGAAAACCACTAGGCCATTCAAGTATGACCCAAGTCAAATCCCTTATCATTATACAGTGGAAGAGACAAACAGATTCAAGGGATTAGGTCTGACAGAGTGCCTCAAGAACTATGGGTAGAGGTTTGTGACATTGCACAGGAGGCAGTGATTAAAACCCTCCCCAAGAAAAAGAAATTCAAAAAGGGAGAATGTAGTCTGAGGAGGCCTTACAAATAGCTGAGAAAAGAGAAGCTAAAGACAAAGGAGAAAAGGGATGATATACCCATTTGAATGCAGAGTTCCAGAGAGTAGCAAGGAGAGATAAGAAAGCCTTCCACAGCAATCAGTGCAAAGAAATAGAAGAAAACAATAAAATGGGAAAGACTAGAGATGTCTTCAAAAAATTAGAGATACCAAGGGAATATTTCATCCAAAGATGGGCACAGTAAAGGACAGAAATGATATGGACATAACAGAAGCAGAAGATATTAAGAAGAGGGCAAGAATACATAGAACTATACAAAAAAGATCTTCATGACCAAGATAACCATGATGATGTGATCACTCACCTAGAGCCAGACATCCTGGAATGTGAGGTCAAGTGGGCCATAGGAAGCATCCCTATGAACAAAGCTAATGGAGATGATGGAATTCCAGTTGTGCTGTTACAAATCCTAAAAGATTATGCTGTGAAAGTGCTACACTCAATATGCAAGCTATTTTAGAAAACTCAGCAATGGCCACAGGACTGGAAAAGATCAGTTTTCATTCCAATCCCAAAGAAAGGCAATGCCAAAGAATGCTCAAACTACCACACCATTGCACTCATCTCACATGCTAGCAAATTAATGCTCAAAATTCTCCAAGCCAGGTTTCAACAGTATATGAACCATGAAATTCCAGATGTTCAAGCTGGATTTAGGAAAGGCAGAGGAACCAGAGATCAAATTGCCAACATTTGTTGGATCATAGAAAAAGCAAGAGAGTTCCAGGAAAACATCTACTTCTGCTTTATTGACTATGCCAAAGCCTTTGATTGTGTGGACAAAAAAAAACTGGAGAATTCTTCAAGAGATGGAATACCAGACCACCTGACCTGCCTCCTGAGAAATCTGTATGCAGGTCAAGAAGCAACAGTTAGAACTGGACATGGAAAAACAGACTGGTTCCAAATTGAGAAAGGAGTATGTCAAGGATGTATATTGTCACCCTGCTTATTTAACTTATATCTAGGGTACATCATGTGAAATGCTGGGCTGGATGAAGCACAAATTGGAACCAATACTGCTGAGAGAAATATCAATAACCTCAGCTAGGCAGATGACACCACCCTTATGGCAGAAAGTTAAGAGGAACTAAAGAGCCTCTTGATAAAAGTGAAAGAGGAGAGTGAAAAAGCTGGGTTAAAACTCAACATTCAAAACACTAAGGTCATGGCACCCAGTCCCATCACTCCATGGCTAATAGGTGGGGAAACAATGGAAACAGTGACTGACTTCATTTTCTTGGGCTCCAAAATCACTGCAGATGGTGACTGCAGCCATGAAACTAAAAGACACGTGCTCCTTGAAAGAAAAGCTATAACACACCTAGACAGCATGTTAAAAAGCAGAGAATTACTTACCAACAAAGTCTGTGTAGTCAAAGCTATGGTTTTTCCAGTGGTCATGTATGGATGTGAGAGTTGGATCACAGAAGAAGCTGAGCACCAAAGAATTGATGCTTTTGATCTGTGGTATTAGAGAAGACTCTTGAGAGTCCCTTGGACTGCAAGGAGATCCAACCAGTCAATTCTGAAGAAAATCAGTCCTGAATATTCATTGGAAGGACTGATGTTGAAGCTGAAACTCCAATACTTTGGCCACCTGATGCAAAGAACTGACTCATTAGAAAAGACCCTGATGCTGGAAAAGATTGAAGGCAGGAGGAGAAGGGGATGACAGAGGATGAGATGGTTGAATGGCATCACTGACTCAATGGACATGAGTTTGAGCAAGTTCCGGGAGCTGGTAATGGACAGGGAAACCTGGCGTGCTGCAGTCCATGGGTCACAAAGAGTCAGACACAACTGAACGAATGAACTGAACTGAACTGAACTGATCCTGACAGATGTGCATTATCTCACTGTGATTTTTGACTTGCATTTCCCTGATGATTAGCTATCTTGAGCATCTGTGCCTGTTAGCCATCTGTATGTCTTTTTTGGAAAGTATCTGTTCAGGTCCTCTACTCATTTTTAATCAAGTTCTTTATTTTGTTGACACTGAGTTGTGCACATCCTTTATATATTTCTGATGTCAACCCCTTATGTGTCACTCGCAACTATCTTCTCCCCTTCAATAGGCTGCCTTTTCACCATCTTGATGGTTTCCTTCTTTGTGCAAAAACTTTCTCATTTGATGTAGTCTCATTTGCTTTTGTTGTCCTTGCCTGAGGAGACAAATTCAAAAAAATATTTCTAAGACCAATGTCAAAGAGATTACAACCTATGTTTCCCTCTGGAAGATTTATGGTTTTAGGACTTACATTTAATTCTTCAATTCATTTTGAGTTTATTTTTGCATATGCTGTAAGAAAGTGGTCTAGTTTGTTTCTTTTGGAGGTAGCTGCCCAGTTTTCTTAACACCATTTATTGAAGAGACTGTCTTGTCCCCATTTGTATATTCTTGATTCCTCTGTCATAAATTAATTGACCATATAAATGTGGGTTTATTTCTGGACCCTATTCTGCTCGATTGACATATGTCTGTTTGTTGTGCCAGTACCATACTATTTTGATTACTGTAACTTTGTACTATTAAGTCTGCGAATGTGATGCTCCAGATTTGTTCATGTTTCTCAAAATTGCTTTGGCTACTTAGAGTCTTTATGGTTCCATACAAATTTTAGGATTTGTTCCAGTCCTATGAAAAAATGCCATTAGAATTTTGAAATTGATTGCACTGAACCCATAAATTGCTTTGAGTACTAGAAACATTTTAATGATACTGATTCTTCTAATCCATGAGTATGGTATATCGTTCCATTCATGTATGTCATCTTCGGTTTCTTTCACTAATGTCTTGTAGTTTTCAGAGTACAGCTATGAAAAATGTAACCTTCTTGTTAAACTTATTCCAAGATATTTTGTTCTTCTTGATGTGATTGTAAATGGGATTGTTTTCTTTATTTCTCTAACTCTTCATTATTAGTGTATAAAAGTAAAATAGTTTCTATATATTAATTTTGTATCCTGCAACTTTACTGAATCTTTATTAATTCTGATAGTGTTTTGGTGGAATCTGTAGGTTTCCTATATGCACTATCATGCATCTATAAATACTGACAACTTTGCTTCTTTTTTCCAACATAGAAATCTTTTCTTTTTTTTTTTTTTTTTGTCTGATTGCTGGGGCCAGGCCTTCCAGTACTGTGCTGAATAAAAGTGGAAAGAATGGACATCCTTGTTTTGTTCCTGATCTTACAGGAAAACATTTCAGATTTTCACCATTGAGTATGAAGCTAACTGTGGATTTTTCATATATAGTCTTTATTATGTTGAGGTATTTTCCCTCTATGCCCAGTTTCTGGAGAGTTTTTATTGTATATTGTTGTTGAATTTTGTCAAATGTTTTCTATGTATCTTTTGAGATGATCATGTGACTTATATCCTTTTTTGTGTTAATGGGATGTATCATGTTGATTGATTTGCAGATGGTAAACCATCACTGCATATCCTGAATGAATCTGACTTGATCATAGTGTATGATTCTTTTAATGTATTGCTGAATTTGGTTCACTAATATTTTGTTGAGGTTTTTTTATGCCTATATTTATCAGAAATATCAGCCTGTAAGGTTCTTTTTCTGTGGTGTCTTAACTGGTTTTGGTGTCCGTGTCATAATGGCTTTGTAAAATGAATTTGAAAGTGTTTCTTCCTCTTCAATTTTGCGGGGATAATTTGAGTAGAATGAGTTTTAACCCTTATGTAAATGCTTGGTAGAAATCACCTGTAAAGCAATTTGGTCCCAGACTTTTGTTTGTTGGGAGGGTTTTGATTACTGGTTCAATTCTGTTGTTAGTAATCAGACTATTCAAATTTTCTTTCTATTTCTCCATGATTCTGTCTTAGAAGAGTCTATGTTTCTAGAAATGTATCTATTTCTTCTAGGCTGTCTAATCTGTTGACATATAATTGTTCATAGCATTTTCTTATGATCCTTTGTATTTCTGTGGTGACAGTTGTAATTTCTCCTCTTTTATATCTTGTTTTATTTATTGGGGCTCTCTTTTCTTCTTCATGAGTCTCGCTAAAGGTTTGTCAATTTTGTTTATCTTTTCAAAGGACAAGTTCTTAGCTTTATTGAACTTTTTTTAGTCTCTGTTTCATCTATTTTCACTTTGATCTTTCTTATTTCCTTTCTCCCAGTAACCTTGGAGTAGCTTGTTCTTTTTCTGTATATCTAACCTGTTGCTGCTTTCCTCAAGCATATTTTTTATTTAAGCTATTGTATTCTTCAGTTCTATTGGTTATTTCCTATATTTTCTATATTTTTGTTGAAGTTATTAAGAGCAAAAGCATTTCACCACACCAAGTAAAATGGGAAAAATAATTAGAAGTATATTTACAGTTAGCCCTGTGTATCTAATAATATCCAACCAGTTCCTGAGTTCTTAATATAGGAAGAAAACTTAGGAGCAGTCTCAACTTTCTAGAGTTTAATATCATGAGCTGCCATCTGTATGTGAGATACCCAGTAAATAACAACATGAATTGCAGTGGCCTGAAGTGGGTTGAAGACAATCTGTTGCTAACTTAATTATACAATCTTGGGCAAGTCAGTTAGACCGTCTAAATGTCTGATTCTTCTTCTATGAAGTGGTCAAAGTAATAGTACTGCCCTCTCTTGTTTGTTGTGAATGTTAAATGAGATAGAACAAGTATAATACCTAATATGGTTTCCGGCACATTGAAAGTGAAAGTGAAGTCACTCAGTCGTGTCCGACTCTTTGCGACACATTGAGTGCAGGCTACCAGGCTTCTCTGTCCATGGGATTTTCCAGGCAAGAGTACTGGAGAGGGTGGCCATTTCCTTCTCCAGGGGATCTTCCCGACGCAGGGATTGAACCCAGGTCTCCTACATTGCAGGCAGACGCTTTACCATCAGAGCCACCAGGGAAGTGCTGGCACATTAAGTATACTCAGTAAATCCTAGGAATTTTTATCTTAATCCTAGCCCACTAACACTCTGGTAGTAACTCTTAGAGAAGCACTGGAAGGCCTAGAGAGACACTAAGTCAGCAAATGGAAGGGTAAACAGTAAATTTTACCTCCTTAACACTTTTGTCCTGAGAGTGGTTAAAATACTACAAGGTTAATTTGTGAAACTTTCCTGATTCTGTCCCCTAAGATCTGCTGCTTTTGGGTAAAGAAGCATTATTTTTGTCAATGTATATGAAAGCCATCTTCTGGGGAGGAGAGCTCTCTCCAGATACTTCCTTCTATGTCTGTTACTGTCCATGCTTGCTTACAAACATTTGTCAAGCACCTCCTATATTCCAGTCTCTGAGCAAAGCGGGTGGTAGACCAACGAAAGGCCTATGCCAAGCGCCAGGGCTCTATTTCTTCTACGTATTTATGTCACTGAGTCTTCACCAACGTCCCTAAAGCACATACTATTTTTATCCTAATTTTATGGATTAGGAAACTGAGAAACAAAGAGGGTAAGTAATGCTTTGAGGTCACAGAGCTAACTATCAGTGACTTAGTACTTGTCCTCATGATGCACACAGCCTACAAAGTAGAATGTTTTTCGGTAGAAGGTGTTTAAGCTCTATTAAAAGTAATATCGTTCAAAAGCTGGCAAGCATCCAGGCAATCAGAAATTAACTTGACACTCAATTTTTATCTAAACATTTGGAGTCATGTATCCACAGCCTGTCTCTGTCATTCTTGGTGTCTCATTATTTGTCTACATGAAAGATATAATCACTCTCGGTGCAAGTAATTGTAATGGCCTTTTAGTGAATTAAACTGGAATTCTTTTGAAGTGCTATTAGAAATACTAATATGACTCTGTTCTAAAAGAAAAAAAAGCCATGAAGTGTGTTAATTACAAGTATCAGTAGGTTAACTGACAATTTTGTTAGAAGTGGTGTTAAGAAAGCTGGAATACTGTGTATTAACAAAACACTAGCATAGCCGAACTTTGTTAAGAATGACTAAAACATAACATGTAAGAAAATATTTAGCTAATATGAAAACTTAAAATTAAGTGCCAGGCCTAGGTACATATGATTCAGAATGTTACCATTAATTTGCAATCTTGTTAAAGTTATTATTTTACTGAGCATGTGTGTGGCATGATTTCCACATTGTGAATTTGATCACTGTTGCTATATTGGGTGGGTCCAAGGCAACTGAAAGAGGAGAGTGAAAGAGTTGGCTTAAAGCTCAACATTCAGAAAACGAAGATCATGGCATCTGGTCCCATCACTTCATGGGAAATAAATGGGGAAACAGTGGAAACAGTGTCAGACTTTATTTCTGGGGGCTCCAAAATCACTGCAGATGGTGACTGCAGCCATGAAACTAAAAGACGCTTACTCCTTGGAAGAAAAGTTATGACCAACCTAGATAGTATATTCAAAAGCAGAGATATAACTTTGCCAACAAAGGTCCATCTAGTCAAGGCTATGGTTTTTCCTGAGGTCATGTATGGATGTGAGAGTTGGACTGTGAAGAAGGCTGAGCGCCGAAGAATTGATGCATTTAAACTGTGGTGTTGGAGAAGACTCTTGAGAGTCCCTTGGACTGCAAGGAGATCCAACCAGTCCATTCTGAAGGAGATCAACCCTGGGATTTCTTTGGAAGGAATGATGCTAAAGCTGAAGCTCCAGTACTTCGGACACCTGATGCAAAGAGTTGACTCATTGGAAAAGACTCTGATGCTGGGAGGGATTGGGGGCAGGAGGAGAAGGGGACGACCCACGATGAGATGACTGGATGGCATCATGGACTCGATGGACGCGAGTCTGAGTGAACTCCAGGAGCTGGTGATGGCCAGGGAGGCCTGGCGTGCTGTGATTCATGGGGTCGCAAAGAGTTGGACACGACTGAGCGACTGAACTGAACTGAACTGAAGGCAACTACATCTGTCTTTGGACTCTAAAATGCCAGCTGTACATTTTTAAGATGTAATATAAACATTACTTTAAAGGAGACCTTTCTCAAGAAACCACAGTCATACATGAAGGAAATGTTGTTAGAAGCCTCTTCTTCAAGCTACAGTACAGTATTTTTGCAGTTAAAAAGACTCGGGATTTCCTCGGGATTTGGAGGTAGAAGGGCTTCCCTTGTGGCTCAGCAGGCAAAGAATCTGGCCACAATGTGGGAGGCCTGGGTTCAATCCCTGGTTGGGAAGATGCCCTGGAGAAGGGAAAGGCTAACCATTCCAGTATTCTGGCCTGCAGAATTCCTTGACTATACAGTCACAAAGAGTCAGACAACACTGAGTGACTTTCGCTTCACTTGGAGGTAGAAGGAAATAACTTAAATCACTAAATATTAATAAGCAATCATCTGAGCACCTGGGCTGTGTAGGTAACTATTGTGAGTCTTAGATGTTTCTTCATAACAACTTTTAATTTGTTGTTATTGTTGTGCTTTATGGTTTTTCTCACTCCTACCATCCCCTCCCAACACACACACACACACACACACACACACACACACACACACACACACACACACACACATGCTAAAATACACTGTAAAGAAAGGGATCTACTTTTGTTTTCCTCTTTCTGACTTACTTCACTCAGAGAACTCTACTTAGTGTTCTAGCAGTCACCGTAGTATTAGTCATGCGGTCGTGTCCTCCTCTTTGCGACCCATGGACTGTGTAGCCCACTAGGCTCCTCTGTCCATGGAATTCTCCAGTCAAGAATACTAGAGAAGGTAGCCATTCCCTTCTCCAGGGGATCTTCCCAACCCACAGATCAAACTGGGTCTCCTGCATTGCAGGCTGATTCTTTACCATCTGAGCCACAAGGGAAGCCCACCCAGTGCTCTATGGTGACCTAAATGGGAAGAAAATCCAAAACAGAGGAGATACATGTATATGTATAGCTGATTCATTTTGCTCTGCAATAACACAACATTATAAAGCAACTATCATGAGAAACGCTGGGCTGGAAGAAGAACAAGCTGGAATCAAGATTGCTGGGAGAAAGATCAGTGATCTCAGATATGCAGATGACACCACCCTTATGGCAGAAAGTGAAGAGGAACTAAAGAGACTTTTGATGAAAGTGAAAGAGGAGAGCGAAAAAGTTGGCTTAAAGCTCAACATTCAGAAAACGAAGATCATGGCATCTGGTCCCATCACTTCATGGGAAATAGATGGGGAAACAGTGTAAGACTTTATTTTGGGGGGCTCCAAAATCACCGCAGATGGTGACTGCAGCCATGAAATTAAAAGACGCTTACTCCTTGGAAGAAAAGTTATGACCAACCTAGATAGTATATTCAGAAGCAGAGACATTACTTTGCCGACTAAGGTCCGTCTAGTCAAGGCTATGGTTTTTCCTGTGGTCATGTATCGGTGTGAGAGTTGGACTGTGAAGAAAGCTGAGCATCAAAAAACTGATGCTTTTAAACTGTGGTGTTGGAGAAGACTCTTGAGAGTCCCTTGGACTGCAAGGAGATCCAACCAGTCCATTCTGAAGGAGATCAACCCTGGGATTTCTTTGGAAGGAATGATGCTAAAGCTGAAGCTCCGGTACTTCGGACACCTGATGCGAAGAGTTGACTCATTGGAAAAGACTCTGATGCTGGGAGGGATTGGGGGCAGGAGGAGAAGGGGACGACCCAGGATGAGATGGCTGGATGGCATCACGGACTTGATGGACATGAGTCTGAGTGAACTCCAGGAGTTGGTGATGGCCAGGGAGGCCTGGTGTGCTGCGATTCATAGGGTCGCAAAGAGTTGAACACGACTGAGTGACTGAACTGAACTGAACTGATACTCTGATAAAAATTAATTTTAAAAATAATAATTTATTTTTGTCATATCTCAAATATCTAGAAAATGCTCATGGTTTGAGGTCAATACATAATTGGTAGATGAATATATGAAACTAGAAGATGTAAGACACAGACTTCACCCTCACAAGGAGGCAGCATGGAGTAGAAGAGGACACCAGACAGGAAGTCCAGAGACCAGGTTTTCCCCTGTGCTTGGCCAGGACTTACTTGTCAACCTCAAGCAGAGGGCCACAAGTTCCTCATGTGGAAAGCAGTGGGACTATCACTAAGGTCTCCTTTTTACTTTAAAATTCTGTCATTCTATGTCCATCTACAGACTCCCCAGGTGGCACAAATGGTAAAGAACCACCTTTGATGGTAAAGAACCATCAATGCAGGTAGATATAAGAGACCCAGGTTCAATCCCTGGGTTGGGAAGATCCCCTGGAGAAGGACATGGCCACCCACTCCAGTATTCTTGCCTGGAGAATCTCATGGACAGAGAAGCCTAGCAGGCCACAACCCATAGGGTCGCAAAGAATCAGACACAACCAAAGCAGCCTAGCATGCACACATGTCAATCTTCAAATAAGTGAAGAGTGTTCAGCCTCAGATATGGAAAGAAGAGTGCTTACTCAGGGCTGTTCTAGGAGGCAGTACGTGCTCAGTCGTGATGCAGATCTCCAGAGAGGTGGATCTGGACTCTGGAATAGCTTCCTTTGGCTGCTTTCACAAATTAACACAAATGTGACAGACAGAATTGTATTCTCTCCCAGTTCTGGAGGCCACAAGCCCAAAATCAAGGCGCCTACAGGACCACATTCCCTCCAGTGGTTCAGGAGAGATTTCAGTCCTTGCCTCTAACCAGCTTCTGGAAGCTGTCCACATTCCTTGACTTGGCCTCTGTTTTCATATTCCCTCCTCTTCCGTGTGTGCGTCACCTGTGTGTCTCTTACACATAGAATTGAGGGCCCACCCCATGTTCCAGGATCACCTCCCTATCTCAAGGTCCTTGATCACTTCTGCAAAAACCCATTTTCCAAAAAATTTCATGTCCACAGGCTCCAGGGTTTAGGGTGTGAACATGTTTCAGGGGTGCCACTGTTCAGTCCACTACAAGCACAGAAGGAAACCATACAATCATGGCCATTTTCCATACATGGTGCATGCATGGTGAGTCGTTTCAGTCATGTCCGACTCTGCGATCCTATGGATGATAGCCCACCAGGTTTCTCTGTCCGTGGGATTTCTCCAAACAAGAATACTGGAGTGGGTTGCCATGCCCTTCTCCAGAGGATCTTCCCAACCCAGGGACTGAACCCATGTCTCTTACATCTCCTGCATGGGCAGGTAGATTCTTTACCAATAGCACCACCTGGGAATTCTCCGGCCCTAAAGTCTGATGCAAGGAAATGCATGATCTTTTGTTGTTCTATAACTTTACTCTCTCTGTCCTGAATTCCCCATTCCCCTGAGCAGCGGACTCCAGAGTTCAGGGAGTGCAGGATTTCTGTCCTTGGGGTGCTGTCCATCCTTGTGAGCATCAGCTGAGACCGCCTCAGTCCGCTGTAGCCTCTGGTCAGCAGTCTGCACAGGTCACTGTCTCACACTCCCCAACAATATCATCCTTTCCCTTCTCAGGCCTGGGACCTTGCTGCTTTAGCATCCTGCAGGGTACCTAGGACTTTACCTCTCTGGCTCAGACCTCTTCTGCCTCACTGTGCATGGAGTTATAGAAATTGACCAGGAAAGTCTTCCCCACAGATGAAATTAAAATGAATTTTTTCTACATGGATATTAATGGAATGTATTGTCTCACTGTTATTGGAAATGAGCCTGGATGGTCATCTCATAGAATATTGCAAAGAGATTCTGGTGAAAAAGAACAAAGAAATTCACTGAAACTCATAGGACATTCCCCTTTATAGGATTTTAGAAGAAGTTCTCATGCCTTTTAACTGTATAAATGAAAAAAACTTAGGCCACGAAGATTTTTGAAACTGCTTTCACCCTATCGTATTGTAACATAGTGGCGTCACCCACTGTGCCCCCAGGAATAAGGGTTAATCCTCAGTAAAGGCTCGTGCAGTTCCTGCTGTCTGGCAAGGTGTGGACTCTGCCTCTGGCCCATGGCTAGATCAAGCCAGTCCTAATCTCATCAGTTCTAAAGTGAATTTCCTATTTAGTTCTTTGGCCCATTTTTTGATTGGGTCCTTTATTTTTCTGGAATTGAGCTGCATAAGTTGCTCGTATATTTTTGAGATTAGTTGTTTGTCAGTTGCTTCATTTGCTATTATTTTCTCCTATTCAGAAGGCTGTCTTTTCACCTTGCTTATATTTTCCTTTGTTGTGCAGAAGCTTTTAATTTTAACTAGATCCCATTTGTTTATTTTTGCTTTTATTTGTAGAATTCTGGGAGGTGGATCATAGAGGATCCTGCTGTGGTTTATGATGGAGAGTGTTTTGCCTATGTTCTCCTCTAGGAGTTTTATAGTTTCTGGTCTTACATTTAGATCTTTAATCCATTTTGAGTTTACTTTTGTGTGGGGTGTTAGAAAGTGATCTAGTTTCATTCTTTTACAAGTGGTTGACCAGTTTTCCCAGCACCACTTGTTAAAGAGATTGTCTTTACTCCATTGTATATTCTTGCCTCCTTTGTCAAAGATAAGGTGTCCATATGTGTGTGGATTTATCTCTGGGCTTTCTATTTTGTTCCATTGATCTAAATAGACATTTCTCCAAAGAAGACATACGGATGGCTAACAAACACATGAAAAGATGCTCAACATCTCTCATTATTAGAGAAATGCAAATCAAAACCACAATGAGATACCACTTCACACCAGTCAGAATGTCTGCGATCCAAAAATCTGCAAGCAATAAATGCTGGAGAGGGTGTGGAGAAAAGGGAACCCTCCTACACTGTTGGTGGGAATGCAAACTAGTACAGCCACTATGGAGAACAGTGTGGAGATTCCTTAAAAAATTGCAAATAGAACTGCCTTATGACCCAGCAATCCCACTTCTGGGCATACACACTGAGGAAGCCAAAATAGAAAGAGACACATGTACCCCAATGTTCATCGCAGCACTGTTTATAATACCCAGGACATGGAAACAACCTAGATGTCCATCAGCAGATGAATGGATAAGAAAGCTGTGGTACATATACACAATGGAGTATTACTCAGCTATTAAAAAGAATACATTTGAATCAGTTCTGATGAGATGGATGAAACTGGAGCCGATTATACAGAGTGAAGTAAGCCAGAAAGAAAAACACCAATACAGTATACTAACACACATATATGGAATTTAGAAAGATGGCAATGATGCGCCTGTATGCAAGACAGCAAAAAAGACACAGATGTGTATAGCGGACTTTTGGACTCAGAGGGAGAGGGAGAGGGTGGGATGATTGGGGAGAATGGCATTGAAACATGTATACTATCATGTAAGAATCAAATCACCAGTCTATGTTCGATGCAGGATACAGGATGCTTGGGGCTGGTGCACAGTGATGACCCAGAGAGATGTTATGGGGAGGGAGGTGGGAGGGGATTCATGTTTGGGAATGCATGTACACCCATAGTGGATTCATGTCAATGTATGGCAAAACCAATACAGTATTGTAAAGTAAAATAAAGTAAAAATAAAAAAAAATTTTTTTAAAAGAAGAAGAAGTAAACAGTCTTTAAAAAATAAAATAAAATAAAGCGAATTTCCTGAAAGTAAGCATCAACTGGATGTCTCCTAACTCCCCTGAAGAAAATTCAATAAATGTTAATTGTATCCATATCTCAAAATGCACACAGCAGTCTTGACACCCCACCCAGCGCCCTTGTCTTCTGACTGCTGTGCCCTGAGTCCTCCTCTTAGAACAGGGGGTCCCTCTCCGAGGCCCGGGGCCAGGTGTGGGGGTGACTCATCTAGGAAGTGGATGTGGGACAAGATAGTGAGCGAGGCAGGATCAAAAAGAGGTGATGGCACCTCAGGGCCTGTGGTCAGGGAAAGCAGAGGGTGCCAAGGTTTCTATACACATCTAGGAGTGTATTCTAAACAGCAGGCTCACTGGAGGGAAATCACACTTTTGAGGAGTAGGCAAGAGAAAATGCTGGTCTTACCCTTCCATTTTTTTCTCCCAGCCGCCCACCCCTCTTCTCTTCCTAACCTGCCTCCCTTTTTCCAAGTATCACCCCAGATAAAAAATCATCTCCTCTTCTCCCTCTATTTCTCCTTTTTTCCTCATTTTTTCCTCTCTCTTTCCTTTTACTCTTCCTCAAAAGACCATGATATACAGTTTTAATTAAATTTTTGTGTGTTAGGTCAAATTCTGTTTTCTTCTTCTAAGGAAGAATGAAGCCATTTAAAATTTTTATTTTTTTTTCTTCCCTTGGCAAAAAAGCCTCAAAATTTGTTTTAAATTGTTCTTTACACTCCATTGCCCAAGATTATTTGTACCCTATAGGACAAAGAGTTTCAAAGATAACTAGATTCCACATGAGACCTTTAAAGTCTTACTTTTGAAAGTTCTGTCCTCAGGAAGAGTTCTGTTCTTTCTCTCTTGAATTCAGAGAAAAATTATACAGTTTGAGTCTATGGAGAAAGTTAATATCCCTGTGATCTGGGGAAGATAGAGGCTCTCTATACCAGGTAAAGAGATGCACACTGCCCTGCCCTTACACATCACATTGGCCCAAGAAGGGGTATGCTGCCTTTATGAGATAAAGGGTTTGCCCAGATTGAGGGAATTGCCTTTCTTTGGTCTTCTCAGAGAAAGGACTCAGGACTCCTCAAAGGAGTTCTGCACATTGAGTTTGGAAGCAATTTCTACGTGTACTTGCTGAGTTGTTTATTTTGTATGTATTGCTCAAAGAAAAGACAAGATTAGAGTGCTCAGGATCTGGGTTCTCTAAAACTATGAAAGTGAAAGTGTTAGTCACTCAATTGTGTCTGACCCTGTGCAACCTCATGGACAGTAGCCTGCCAGGCTCCTCTGTCCATGAAATTCTCCAGGCAAGAATACTGGAGTGGGTTGCTGTGTCCTTCTCCAAGCGATCTTCCCAACCCAAGGATCAAACCCAGGTGTCTGGCATTGCAGGCAGATTCTTTACCATCTGAGCCACCAGAGAAGCCACTCAAAAATCATAACCTCATCCAAAACTAACATGTCTTCAAAGCTTCACTTATTAAGCACCATGCTATGCAGTAATTATTGTACACACTTAGGTAGTCCACTTTACTCATTAATCCTGATGTGTGTCCATGCTCAGTCACTCAGTTTTTTCCGACTCTTTGTGACCCTATGGGCTGTAGCCTGCCAGGCTCCTCTGTCCATGAGATTTCTCAGGCAAGAATAGTGGAGCAGGTTGCCATTTCTTCCTCCAGAGGATCTTCTTGACCCAGGGACTGAACCAACATTTCCTGCTTTGCAGGCAGATTCTTTAGCACTGAGCCAACTAGAAAGCCCTATCACATGTATAGGTTACGTACCATTATTTCTACTCTAGGTATGTAGAAAATAAGGCATGGGAAGGGAAAACAATGGGACCAAATTAACAAATTAATTAATGTTAGAGATGAAATTTTAACACCAAATCTCAAGTTCTTTCTATACACTGTATTTCTCTCATTTAAAATAATTGACCTTCCATGTCCCTTCCAGATCTAAAATTAAAGGATTCTGTGATCTCTATGCATGCTAAATCACTTCAGTCAAGTCCAACTCTTTGTGACCTTATGGTCTATAGCCTGCTGGGCTCCTCTGTCCATGGGATTCTCCAGGCAAGAATACCGGAGTGGGTTGTCATGCCCTTCTCCAGGAGATCTTCCCAACGCAGGCATTGAAGCCTAGTCTCTTAAGTCCCCTGCATTGGCAGGCAAGTTCTTTACCACTAGCATCACCATCTCTATAAAAATCACCATTTTCATAAATTTCAAACAGTATTCTATTCTTTGTCATATTTCTTCATAAAAGTTGGTTTCAATCTCCCAACCTGTACTCTTTCCAAGGAAATTTTTTCAGCTCATGCTTGAGAATCTCGCTTTCCACTGTGCTTACTTGTTTAGGTAGTCAGTGCTTTTCCAGCTAAATCAGCTCATGCTTGAGAATCTCGCTTTCCACTGTGCTTACTTGTTTAGGTAGTCAGTGCTTTTCCAGCTAAATCAGTCACCACAGTTTTATCCACTCAAGTAGGGAGGGCTGAGCACAGGCCACCACCCAACCTAGACACTAGAAATCTGTGCAGAAGTGAACTTGATCTGGGGAATTCAGGGGCATGAGGATTAACCAGCATGGATGCAATAAAGGGAGAAGGTTGGTCTCTATGAAGGAATAGATTTGCTGGGTAGGATATGGTCAGATTAGGAAGGACACTGAAAGCCATCCAAGTAATAGTTTAAACTTGATGCTTCAGGCCAGTGGAAGCCAATAAACATCTTTGATTCAAGGTATGGTTATAGTAAAAGCAATGTCTCAGAAAGATTCACCTCACAGTGTGATGCCGGATGAACTATACAGCTAGAAAAAGAACAGAACCAGATGCATCAGCCAATGACAGATACAGAAATCTAAGCACGAGCTAATGAAAGAAAACTCAGACAAGGTCAATAGAAACAGGACTGATGTCTCAACACTGGACTAAGCTGCATTTCTTTGTTCCCTGAAGACAATTAACTGTTTAAGTTACTTAGAGGGCTTAAGTGGTGATGTAGTTGCTGACGTGTTTAATAATGGAAACAAATGAACAAACCATGATAGATTACACTTAATAGTCCTTTCTCCAGGCCTTGCAGCCCTTTCTCTTTTGTACACTGATGCCATTGTCTACTTGATACTCTCCCACTCTATATCTTTAGGAAAAGTTAACATGTGGGAGAAAGCTCGAATTTTTATTACTAGTTGGTGAACAGGTGCAGCTGGGGGAAGGTAGCTGGCATGAAAAGACCTGGGTTTCTAGCCCGGTCCTACCAACTGGAAGCTGTGTGGCTTCAGGCAAGTTATTTCACCATTCGGAACTTCCATTTCCTCAGCTGTAAAATGAAGATTACAGTACCTATCTACAGGATTATGGTCACATTTAAATGAAAAAAAAAAGTACAGAAAAGTACTTCATACATTTTGCAGTGCGATGTAAGTATAGGAATTATACATAAATCTCAACTAAAGCTCTCACGCCTTCAAAATGAAACTTCATTAAAAATCTCTACAGTTATTTTCCACGAATACTGGTATGTGCCCAGCAGCAGCAAATGAAAGGAAGTGGCCTCAGGCAAGTAGGTGATGTCAGAAGTACTTTCAATCAGGAATAGAACTCCATGCAGGCTTGAGAAATAGCATCCATGATGCATCATAGCCAGAAAATACATCCAGACTTGGAGGGACGGCCTGGGTATCAGGCATTAGGTGACGGAATCCTAGGCAGACTTGACACAGGAGTTCAGGCTAGGGAGGACTGGCAAGGGGGAAGCCAGACCCCAATTTCAGAGGAACTTAGAGACAGAAAAGCCAAGGCAGGATCACGGGCAGAGAGACGAAACAAGACAGAGATATGTGATATAATAAGAAATTTATATTTAGTCTTCATCCTCTTTAGAATTTCCTGAGCAGTAAGAGCATCTTTTGTCATAATACTTGATCTCTTGTCCTCAGTTCCTGAAATTGCTTCAGTTTCATAAAGGTGGAATGGGTCTCCTGTTGTTCATAACAGACTCCTTTCCATCACAACTGGAAATTTAGTATTGATGAGATTGTATTGTGGTACTGATGACTTTTGGAAAGCACTTGATAATGGGGGCTGGTTGTCAGTGGACCCAGCCATGTGACTAGAGGCTTGGAACTTTGTCTCCCACCACTGAGAAGGTGAATGAGGCTGGAGACTGAGTTCAATCACCAGTGGTCCACAAGTCAATCAATTGTGCCTTTGTAATGAAGCTTCCACAAAAACTCGAAAGAACAGGATTCAGAGAGCTTCCTTGTTGGCGAACAACATGGAAGTTTGAGAAGAGTGATGTTCTCGGAAAGGGCATGAAGGCTCTCCCCGTACCTTGTCCTTCGCATCTCTTCCATCTGGCTGTTCCTGAGTTATGTCCTTCCGTTTGTTGTTTAGTCTCTCAGTTGTGTCCACCTCTTTGCAACTCCATGGACTGTAGCCTGTCAGGCTCCTCTGTCCATGGGATTTTCCAGGCAAGAACACTGGAGTGGGTTGCCATTTCTTTCTCCAGGGGATCTTTCCAACCCAGGGATCAATCTGCGTCTCCTGCTTGGCAGGTAGATTTTTTTTACCACTGAGCCACCTGGGAAGTTCATACCCTTTTATGATAAACTGATAACCCAGTAAGTGAAATGTTTCTCTGAGTTCTATGAGCTGCTATAACAAATTATTTGAACCCAAGGAGGATGTTTCTGGAAACTCCAATTTACAACCAATTGGTCAGAAACACAGAGGATAACCTGGGTTTGCAACTGGCACCTCAAGCAAGAAGTGAGGGTGGGAGGCTGTCAGCTCTTGTAGGAATCTGATGCTATCTCCAGGTAGATTGTGTCAGAATTCAGTTAAATTGTAAAATACCAGCTCTTGTTGGGTATTGCTTGGTGGGTAGAGAGGGGACCCTTCCCACCCCACATAGGAAACTGGTCCCATACCCTTTCAGGCATGTTGCCAGAGATATTTACAAGAAAAGAATTTGACATAAGGAATGTGGCAGCAATTTTGTTATGAAACCAGGATTTAAGATGTGAGCCAGGCAATCATAAAGTTAATACAATGCTGAGTTGCCTGAGCTCCTGGACTCAGGTTCTAGAAATTTCCCCTCAACTGGTGAGGTTGATATGGATTTAAACTTCAGTGCTGCTGCTGCTGCTAAGTCACTTCAGTCGTGTCCGACTCTGTGTGACCCCATAGACGGCAGCCCATAAGGCTCCCCCGTCCCTGGGATTCTCCAGGCAAGAACACTGGGGTGGGTTGCCATTTCCTTCTCCAATGCATGAAAGTGAAAAGTGAAAGTGAAGTCGCTCAGTTGTATCCGACTCAAACTTCAGTGCAGGAAGTTATATATATACCTATTAAATTTCATCTTGCTTCTTTTGGCCCATTAGTCCATCTTGTCAGTACTTTTTGAATCTTGACACTGTCATCCAAGTAATTAGTTGTTCCTCCCTGTTTCATGTCATCTTCAGATTTGATGAGTGTACTTTCCGTGCTTTGCAGCTGCTTTATTAAAAGTTCAATGAGATCCTGAGGCACATCCCTCTCTAGAAGATAGCCAGCTTCAAAGCCTCTTAAGACACTCTCAGTGAGCACTCGTTCCTTCACCTTCCTACAAGAGTCAGATGCCTTGCTAAAAGCCCCAAACACTGACAGTCACAGTTCTGCCCTCACTTTTTCCACTTAGCTACCTCTGCGTGCATGCTCACCTCTTCCTCCCACTGCCTTCCATCTCGAAGTTACAGTCACTCTTTCTGCCAAAGTCCATTCCTGTGCCGTGAATCTCAACACCTCCAATTCGTCTCTAGGTCTTTAATTCATCATTTTTCTTCTCTTTGTTTTTTTCCACCTTCTCCTTTCTACCAGCTTCTTCCTTAGCCAAGCACAGTGGTTCTCCACCTTTAGCATTCATTAGAATCTCCTGGAAAGCTTATTAGAGTACAAATTACTGGGGTCCAAGAATTTGCATTTTTCTAACAAGTTTCAGTGGCTCTAACATGTAGTCCTTGGGCTAGCAGCACCTGGAAGCTGGTTAGACATGTGCTCTCTGAGGCTCCACCCCAGACCAACTGAATCAGAAACTTGGGGGCTAGGGCCCAGCCACCTGTGTCTTGACCAGATCTCCAAGTGATTGTCATAAATGTTAAAGTGTAAGAGCCACTGGACAGCATATTGAGGAAAAACTAGGGCTTTACACCCTAAATTCGAGTTTATATCCCTGCCCTGTCCCTTCCTGTGTACTGAGGTCACATGGCTTAGCATCCCTAAACCTCAATATTTTAATCTATAAACTGGGAATGTAATACCTACCTCTGTGGATGTAAATGAAGGTTAAATGAGATAACATATGTAAACCACTCAGCACAGTACCTAAGTATTCAATAAATGGAAGCTATTTTTGCTTAATTGATCAGAAGATACCTAAATCTCTATGTATCATCATTTTTGAAAAGTCCCTCCCTCTACTCCATGTCCCACTCTACCTTTCATAACCAAGGTCATAAAAATCTGTATCCTTGTCTCTGCTTTCCTATACCTCATCACCCTTTAGGTGTTCCCAGAGACAATGGGAGCTCTTGAGTTCAGTCCGATTATCTCAGATCTCCCATACATGGCCCTAGAGGCAGGCAAGCACTCAGTAATGTGTGTATATATCGAATGCATAAATCAATAAAGTGAACTGTATCATATTACCTAGTAACTTTCATAACAGGAAATTAAATATTCACATAAGAAAAAAGAAAATTAATTACCTTCTAAATTCACACTGTGAATAGGAGTCATCACTGCCCCTTCTAGATCTTGACTTCAAATTCACCAGTCCTAATTGTCTGAAATCCTCTCTCTTCTCTTATTAGAAATTGGGATAATTACCTGTTTTGGACTTTGCATACCTCTCTTCATAAACCCTCCAAAATTACCAAGAGTAGTTTCATAATCAAACCAGTAAATACTTTAATTTTGCCAGAATGCAGATTACCCAGACACTTGAATACCTTTAGGGCAGCTAAGTGCTTTCTCACTATTGCTTCCTTTATCGAAAATTTCTGTTCTTTTTTCTATATTTGTTCTGCTGTTTTTAGTCTGAAGATCGTTCTCCTTGGTAGAAAAGACAGAGGTGAAATCAAAGCTTGGTAGTTCTGTTCTCTCAATCATTTAGCCTCACACCTCTCATCCCTACTCCATCTAGCCTTTATCCCTTCCTGACACGTTAGTTCAAAATACAGATTTGAGTGCCCTTTTCTATTATCTTTAGCATTTTATCATGGCAAAGTTTAGCCTTGCTGATTACATGCTTACATTCTTACTGTTAGTTACTTTAAGAATAGTCATCCTTGGTGATGAGTCCCTTTCAGTATTTTGTATCTTGGTCCAGGGAGAGCAGCTGAAGAGATAGAAGAGCCAGGCTGGCATGGTGCAAGGGTCCCCTCCCCTGGGGAAATCCTAGTAGTACAAGCAGCATAGGTCATCAGAAGGACACAAAGTTTGCACATCAGATCTTAAAAACCAGTGAAGACCTGACTGGCCAGATGTCTCCTGTTGAACAAGACAGTCCCGTGTTTTAGCTTCTTATCTGATAGCATGGACATTTCAAATTTGCTATGTTAATTTTAGATGTGCCCTATCTTAATTCCAGATTGCTACTCAATCAGCTGTGCTTTGGAACATTTCAACTTTTAGTCTCTCACTAAGTTAAGTATTTAATGATCTGTAAACAAACACTTGAGATGATGCTGCTTAAAGGGACTCTGATCCTCTGTACTTTACTGAGTGAATGAATTCACTCTTGAAACTATCTTCCAATTTTTAAGTAATGAATCTGCTACTAATGTCAAAAAAAAAAACATGGGGCTGGGTGTGGTGGGGTTGAAGGGAAGGAAGCATTACTATGAAAAAAACTTTGGGGCTTTTAAGCCCCAGCACCAACTGGGGTATAGTGTTTATGTGGAGACTTTCTGGCCATAACTGGAAGGGAGGATTAGGGAAGGAGAAAGAAATCAGGAGGTAAAAGTGGAGGACCAAGAGACCAACTGATCATGAGAGAAAGAAAACCTATGTAAGTGTAGGTTGAAATAGGTCGATATTTAAGAAAAACTCCAAGAAGAAAACACAAGAATGAGAGAGAGCCAGAGAGATTAATTTAAACACAAAGATGATTTTGTTAGGAGACCTAATGCCAGAGGAAATATTAAAAAGCAAACAAGGAAAACAGAACAAGAGTGAGTAGGAAAGACAACGGTGTGATAAAGCTATTCATTATCTACACTCACTTCAGATTCTAATAATGGGATTGATGTTTTGCTGGTTCTCATGCTTGGAGACCATCCTTTCGAAACATGCACTCACCTGAGAGCTTCCTGTTTCTTTCAATAACAAAAATTTATCGCTCATAAGAACCAGTTCTCACAGGACTGTCAGATTCTTTTTTAAATAACCTCTCATGCCTCTTGGTTCCTTTCTAGAATCTCAGGTTTTAAGATTATGTTTTTTGATTAATCTCCTTCTCCCTAGAAGTTAAGGTTCTTTCCTCTGGCTATTGCATATATCATAACATAGACCCTTTCACTCCAGCAATTAATCTTCCCTTATTCATCAAATTTAGCTACAGCGTGCCAGTTCCCCTTTTCAGTTCCAAGAAATGAAACTGTCAGGAGGGCAACTCAAGCGTTCTTAGATGTTTTTCTTCCATTTTATTGTCATCATTGTCTCATCGTGTTTGAAAATCTGTCATGATGTGGTTTCATCTGCAGTCCCCAAAAATGTTTGCACATAATTCTCCACCTCAGATCATAGAAGTAGAAACAGATCCAAATCACTTCTAAACAGACTCTGAAGTCACAGAAACTATCACCATGCAGGCAGCACCAGAAGATTTCTCGGGTCTCTAAGACTGCCAGGGCACAGGAAGGTGGAACTGGGCATGCTGCTTGGGCCAGGGTCACCAGCGTTAAGTCCTAGCCGGAAGCAAACAAAACTGGAAGTGGTGAGAAACAACAAGTGTTGACAAGGCTGTGGAGAAAAGGAAGCCCTTATGCACTTCGGTGGAAATGCAAATGGGTACAGACACTATGGAAAACATTAAGAAATTTCTTTTAAAATTTAAAAATAGAACTACCATACAATCCAGCAACTCTACTCCTGGGTATTTATCCAAAGAAAATGGAAACACTAATTCAAAAAGATATACGTATTCTGATGTTCACTGCAGCACTACTTACAATAGCCAAGATATAGAATCAACCTAAGTGTCCAGCCACAGAAGAATGGATAAAAAAGATGTACATATATATAATGAAATATTACTCAGCTATAAAAGGAATGCTGGAGAAGGCGATGGCAGCCCATTCCAGTACTCTTGCCTGGAAAATCCCATGGACAAAGGAGCCTGGTAGGCTGCAGTCCATGGGGTCGCTAAGAGTTGGGCACGACTGAGTGACTTCACTTTCACTTTTCACTTTCATGCATTGGAGAAGGAAATGGCAACCCACTCCAGTGTTCTTGCCTGGAGAATCCCAGGGACGGGGGAGCCTGGTGGGCTGCCTTCTATGGGGTCGCACAGAGTCGGACACGACTGAAGCGACTTAGCAGCAAAAGGAATGCAGTCTTGCCATTTGTGGCAACATGAATAAATCTGGGGGTATTATGCTAAGTGAACTACGTCAGACAGAGAAAGACAAATATCGTATGACCTCACTTTATATGTGAAATATTAAAAAAAAACAGACTCATAGATACAGAGAACAAACGAGTGCTTGCCAGAAGAGAGGGGTGTGGGAGGATAGACAAAGTAGGTGAAGTGCGAAGTAGGGATTAAGAGGTACAGACTTGCAGCTAACAGATAAATAAGTCATGGGAATGTAGTGTACAGCATAGGGAATATAGTCAATAATATTAATATTATAATAACTTTTTTGGTAGGCAATCTATAAAAATGTGGAATTGCGATGTTGTATACCTGAAATGAGTTTATTGTAAGTCAGTTGTACTTCAGAAAAAGTGGGTTGATGAGATATACAAAGATCCCAAATGCCTGGAGGGAAGTGTGCAAAAGCACCAAACGTGGTGTGCTTCCCAAATGTCGGAGCCAACATTCAGATGTGGAGCCAAGAGTTCATTAAATTTTAAAAAAGGAAGTAGAAAAATACCTGGAGCAAACCAGTGTAGTTTGTTTTCCTTTTGGCTTTGTTTCATCTAACTGTGTTCTTCATGGCTGCAGAATCTCATCTGTTTGTTCACTACTCTATTCCTGGGGGCCTCTCACAGTCTCTTGCACATAGTAAGTGCTTAAGAAATTATAGTGAATCAATCAAACATCAGTGTTTTCAACTAACTTTTTGTTTTGAGTTGGTTTTTTTTTTTTTAATAGACCAGCATGGGTGTGGTACTCAGTAATGAGAATTGATTCAGAGCCAAGGCCAAAGCAGAGATTACACAGAAGAGCTGAGTCAGCCCATTTGGCCAGGGCATACCCTCTGTCAGAGTTACATCAATTTAGAGTTTTCCTGCAGTTTCAGTACTGCTAAGCAATCTCTACTATAGAAATAAGAGAGAACCTGCATTATGCATGAGTATGCTTCTCACACTAAAAACCTAGCATTGCTAAGTCTTCATGAGAATGTTAATGTCTTCTATGCCATAGGTAAGGTTAAAAAGAAAAAAAAAGATGACAACCACTTTGAAATCATAATAAAATACATTTTGAATCAACTAGACATTTCAAACAATTACTCTTTTGAAAGGTCTTTCCCTAAGTAAAATTAATCTGAAAGCTTAGATGACAACTATTAAATGTATTTTCACCTTGGTTAAAATTGTCACTAGTGAGAGTCTTTTAATGGCCATTTTGTTTTCTGTGCTGCAAAAATGAGTGGATTCAATACTCATCTGAACTGTATAATAAATAGCTTAACAATTCTCCAATTTCAAGCTAAATTTTCCATCAGGAAAATGATCTCACTCTCATTACTTATATTGAAGCCTGCCCAGTTCATTCAAAAGATTTCTGCTCCTTATAATATTGCAGAGCAAGATGCTTTCATCCAGAAGTCTTTGGGGCAATAGAATCCTAATATCTGGCGCTTTGTAATTTTGAAATATTATGAATATTTGGTCTCATTTTTGTAAGAACATTGAGGGCTTTCTATGCTGGTTTTCTCAATCCTGACCTCCACCTTCGTCACCCCCTCAGGGGAGTGTGGCAGGCACTACATAAACCACCAGAAGCCATGGCAGAGGGCTAGACCTCAAGAACACACTTCCCACGGAAAGGCTTTCCTGAGTTTTGACTCCTGATACAGCATCATCTGGTGGCCGTGTCCTTGCTGCTGAGAAAGCTGAGCATGAGGAAAACCCAAGAAGGTGAGATGGAAAGCACTGCCTTGGTTCAGTTTTCTTAAATTGTCCCTGAGACATGGAAGCCGCAGCGACTACAAGAAAATTAATGCATGGATACTATTGTGAAGTTTTCTACTTTACAGAGTTAAAGGAAAGAGGACCTACAATGGCGCCTAGTAAATGAGTAAGAAAGCTCCTTTCCCTCCCGGTACCCACAAAACACAGTGATCCTGCACTCAGCTCTCACATGTTCATGGCCACGACTGGAACAAAGCAGAAAAGAGAAAAAGCATTTGTGTTTCTCCACTGACTCTCCTTCCCTTAGTTCTGGCCCTGGGCTGTGGCTAGATATGGAATGCACAGTTCACTGGCTGCTGGATGTGGAACAAGAAGAGGTGAACTCTGATGGCAAAATTACCAAGGTGAAGGCTACCTACGGAAGCATATACATGCTCAAAGGGGAGAAATCATCCAATATGATACAATTCTGACACCAATCCCCATGTATGGGGGGAGGGGTTTCCCACAGCACCAGTGGGGTGTCCTCCCATTCAACTCAATTCTGACAATATCTGCCTGGAGACGGCATCGGGTCCCACAGGTTGAGGACTCAATCTGACAAGACCACCCCCTGCCAAAGGGCAATCTCAAACCCAGATCATCACCCATGCTCCTGACTGCCCCGTTACAGACCTAAGGTTCCAGTGACCCCCTCCTGGGTTTGATGAGTTTGCCAGAAAGTCTCACAGAACTCAGAGTAACACCTTATGTACTAGATTACTGGTTTACTATAAAAGACTATAACTTAGGAACAGTCAGATGGAAGAGACAGGCAAGGCAAAGTAGGTGAGGAGGAGCATCAGTTTCCCTGCTCTCTGTCACTCATCCTACAGCTCCACGTGTTGCCATGCAGGAGCTTTCCAAACCTCATTCATTTGGATTTTTCTGGAGGCCTCATTACATAAGCGTGATTAAATCATAGGCCACTGGTTACTGGATTCAATTTCCAGTCTCTCTTTCCTCAAACCAGTCAATCCTAAAGGAAATCAACCCTGAGTATTCATTGGAAGGACTGATGCTGAAGTTGAAGCTCCAACACTTTGGCCACCTGATACAAAGAGCCAACTCATTGGAAAAGACCCTGCTGCTAGGGAAGACTGAGGGCAAGAGGAGAGGGGAGTCACAGAGGATGAGATAGTTAGATAACATCACTGGCTCAATGGACATGAATTTGAGCAAACTCTGAGGTATAGTGAAGGACAGGGAAGCCTGGCGTTCTACAGTCCATGGGGTCACAAAGAGTCAGATACAACTTAGTGACTGAACAACTTCCCTCCCAGGAGAGGGAGGGTAGGGTTGAAAAGCCTGAAAGAAAATTCCAGCCCTCTAATCTCTTGATTCATTCCACCGACTGCCAGCCTCCACCTCAGGTTACTTAGGGACTTTCCAAACATCACATTATTAACACAACAAAAACACCTTGATCATGCTCAACAGTTAGAAAGTTACAGAGTTTTAGGAGCTCTGTGTCAGGAGCAAGGATGAAGATCAAATATATACTTATTATAAATCAAAATATCATATGTGGACATGATGGAAAGCAAGGGAAACTCTAAAGCATTATGGCCAAGGCCAGATAGGAAAATGGAATCTGAAGCTCAAAATCTAGAAGAATTCAAACAGGCAAAACCCAGAGAGTGACTTCAGGAGGCTGAGCCCCAAAATATCCCCTGACACAGCACTGAAGTGGAAAGAAGTCAAAAATCCATGTTTTTTTAGGCAGGAGCTTAGGTCGGAGCAGCTAATAGCATCATGCCCATCAGGACATTGTTAAGATCATACCCCTGGTTCCTTATAAGCTTATATTTTATATTAAGCTTGTATTATATCTTATATTAAACATATAGTGTCTGTGTGTGTGTGTGTGTGTGTGTGTGTGTGTGTCTACCTGGCCCCTGAAATATTAACAATGGCAACTAACAGTCTCCCCTAGGAAATAATAGGAAAGCCATTTATTCTATCACTTGAGCATAAGGTAAGACCCAGCGCTGGGCTGGCAAGCTGTTTTTTACTTCTAAAATCCACGCTCAGAGCATGTATTTTGTTCAGCGAAAGGAAAGAAAGTAAGCTAAATAAAAGGTTTGGGTGTTTTTTCTAAATAGTTATGACATGTGAACAATTATGTAGTTGATTGTTAATGCCATGTAAGCACCCTGGAGCGGGGAATGGGGAGACAAGAAAAATGCTCTGAGGAGGTAGGAACTACACATGTGTGGAATACCTCCTTATCTTCTATATCTGAGTCTTGAAGAAGGGAGAACTGTGGAAATAAAGCAGAAAACATGAAACAAACAAAACCATTCATAATACATGAAAATGGGCAAGCAAGAAGGTTGGCATGCATAAGGTGTTAAAAAAAAAAAAAGGTGCATTTGTGCCTAATGTTTCTGATGAATTGTTCAAGAACACTTCATCCTTGGAGAAGGATTTCCTCTAATTCTGTCAAGGTTGCTGTCTGCATGGGTTATGTGCCAAGTAATTGTCCAGTCTCAACTTAACAGTGTCTAGAGGCTATTTTAAAGATGAATGGAAACATAAAACATATTTTGTCCTATTCTCCATTTTGGATATGTGTCCAGAACAAAACTTACACTTGAAATGAAGAAATGGGATTTTTATGAGTTAGTTTTCTCTTTTTCCTTCACATCACTGACAGTAGAACAAAACCATTTAGAGGAAGATAGACCAGTGTCATGAAAGTATTTGTATATATTTGTTCTTACCATGGTACACAAGAGGCATCTCGAATCCCCTCCCTGACCAAAAAACCCAGGACATTATTTAAGCTTTGCCATCACACTCTAATGCTTTTCAATAGCTGAAAGAATTTTGCATTTCTTCCCATAGGAACTGTTAACTCAAAAAGATAGATTCTCTAACAACATACTCTATCAGCAAATTGTATCCATTTTACTTTCTAAAATAGTTACTTTCTAAAAAATATATGTTAAGAAAAAGTGAAAGGAGAAAAAGAGGATCTCCATTTATGAATTGTGCTCTTTTTATTCATACTATTTCCAAGACCAGGCAAATTATTATAATCTTCTTAAAGAGAGATACACAATTCCACCTAAGAATTACCATTTTCCTAAACCAGTGCAAAGTAAAGTTTCCATTAGATGCCGAGATAAATCATCTGTGTATTCTTATATGTGCACTAATATGTGCAATTCCTGTTGAATTTCAAGGTTATAAACAATTCCTAAACTCCAGTTCATGCTGGTATTTTAATGTGGATTATTTGTCCGTCTCTGTTGGTGTCACTTTTTTTGATTTAATCGTTATCCCTTTCAGGCTGGCACTAGTACATTCAGTTGGCTGACGGGACCCAACCATCATCCCAGCTAAGAATATCAATTATGTTTTGAAAACATACAATTTAGTTCGTGCAGAAATCACTGTATATGCATCTTGGTGTTTTCATAAGACCCTTTATTTACTCTAAACCGTCTTATGCTTTTCACCGTTTGGTCATGTAGTAACAGTTTAACCTTCTTAAGTCTTTTAAGAAATCTTTAAGAGAAAAAGGAAAGTTTGGCTTTAAGTATACAATTTTTGTTCTTAGAAATATCAGTTTCTCCATGAACAGCTAAAATGAGGCAAAGCTTCCAACCTGCAGCTGAAAGGACTATACTGTACAGGCAGCTTTCAATCCATCTGAATCGGCAAAGGAAAGGACCTTTCTGCCAGCTGGATGTGGGTTTCCCAAGTTTTTTCCCTCATTCATATCTGAAAGGGATACTGGACTAAATCTCTAATAGATGTCCTATTTAAGGCCTGTTGGCAGGGGATTCCCACAATGGAATCTGGAAGCACTCATACACACTTACAGACGCACGCGTGAACACCCCGCCCCACTCCTTTGCTCACTCAGGGTTATCAGGACCCAGCTCCCCAAGCTGCCTGATTCCTGGAAGCACAAAGAGGCTCAAATGAACCCATCCCCTCCCTCCACCATCAGAAACAACAAAAAAAAAAAACAAACAAACAAAACTGCCTGCTTTTTTCTATCCCTATTAAATGGGATCATGGCAGACAATGTCCACTCACATGGCTCAAGCCCTTTGATCCTATAGAGCAAACCACCCGCATCCTCTTCACACAACCAGTGCACCCAGCCACACAAACACACACGGACGCACATGCACATACACAAACATGCAGTGACATCGGGGGTGACCACCCTCCCCTCCCCGTGCCCGCATGCTACATGACGGAGACAGAGACAAGGGGAAAGAACTTGACTTCACCTCCTCGAACCAGTTCCAAAGCCCTTTGTTCAGTGACAATGGCAGAGAGTTCTGTCTGGGGTTTTCCATGTAGGAGCCAGAAACCCTGTCTTTCTGCAGATAGATGCCCATCTAGAAATAATGTACTACTGTACAGTGCAGAATGCAGATAAACAATCACAGCACAGTTGAAAACTGCTTTGTGGAGCCTGATTCTCCACAGAGTGCCATGCTCCACCAGGGTCAGCATGGCAGAGGGGGGCTCTCTCCCCGCCTGCCATTCTTTTAGGATCAGCTGTGTCAACTCATGTAGGAAACTCTTCATTAAAAATAGTCAAAACTGAGACTTCTCTGGCAGTCCATTGGTTAAGACTCTGCACTTCCAATGCAGGGGGTACAGGTTTGATCCCTGGCTGGGGAACTAAGATCCCACATGCCCATAGGCCACATGGTGCAGAAAAATAAATGAATAATAAAATTATATATATATATATATAATTTTTAAATAAGATAGTCAAAATCAAAACCTGATATTGCGCATGAGAGAACATGGAGGAAATATTTGTTCATATCCCCATCTCTAGTGGTCTACAGCACCATTTGCCCACCTTTTACCATGTTCCTTGGGACGGATTTGAAACGTGATCAAATGGTTTTAACAGTGTCCTCCCAATTTAACCCCTCAAAATAAGCAAGTAAATAAATTTTTTTTCTGAATGCGTCTCCAACATTTTATCGATGTATCATACATGTTAAAAAATTAAAATCATCTTGCATATGCTTTTCTTAAGTTTTTTCACTGAAACATGTTATTTTGCCATTAAATATTCTTCAATAAGAATTTTTTGATTAAATATTCTTGACAACGTTTTAATTTAATTAGACATTAAACATTTAGATGTAACTGGCGACTAATTCGTGTTTGGTGTGGATCTGATAAAGCCTGAGGAAGTCCAGAGTCCACCAAGCACCTGGAGTCTTACTTTTCTCTGTTTTATAACCCATATTTAAGAAATGGACTTGTTTGTTTCACTGATGGTTTATAATTCTTGAGAATGTGTGTATTTGTTACATTTAGGCATGGTACTAGCTGGCTGGGTGTGAAATATTATTTACCTCTTTTGTAAAATGCCAATCCACTCCAGTATTCTTGCCCAGAGAATTCCATGGACAGAAGAGTGAGGAGGGCTACAGTCCATGGTATCACAAAGAGTTGGACACGACTGAGCAACTACACACATATTTGTTAAATATATATATATGTTTTACAATTATGATTTTAGAGGATAGAATTACAGTACATTTATTGTCAGACTCTATATAACCCTTGTGACTATTTAATTCTAATTTTTAATCTACAAGAACATGAGTAGAGATGGTTATTGGTAATATTCCCTTTCTCACTGTAAAGCCTGTTAAACTCTAATCATTTCCTGAAGACATTTGTCAAGACAAAAGTACAATACAGCATTAGCCATACAAGCAGTCATTTTGGTATGAATAAAAGATTGTTGACCATCCTTGGCTTTTAACGCTGCAGACCAGGGACAATTATGGTTTAAGCTATATGTCCCCAAGCTGAGAATTCTTACACAAAACCTCCTCTTCATCACCACCATCAGACTTGGGATCTGTAGAAAGCCTCCCTAAAAGATCCTATTATAATTCAACCTTCTCTTAAACTTGGATTTTAATGAAATAAAACTTATTTAGGATGATTTGAAAGCACATTCTTCAGCCACAGAGAGAAAGAAAAATATCCCTCCTATACACTGTTGACACAGTTTCATTGTCCTCATCTAACAGCAGTAATAGATAATTAATTGATTCAGCTAACTAATGATTATTAGAAAGAATAAGTTATGACCAATCATTCTGAGGATAAAAATCATTATTTTTGGCAGCTCTTCTCTGGTTCAATTCATTTATATTCAATAATTCCACCTAACAAATCATTCACGTGGTTACTTAGGACCTTGGCAGTTTCATTGGGAAGCTCTGTTGCTCAGTTTTGCCAAACCAGATGTTTTTTGAGCAAACTACTGAGAACTCTCTGTGTTGTGACAGGCAGTTGGCAAGTCCTCCTTTGAAAATATTCCAGGATATAACATACCCACTACATTCTATAGTACAGAGCTTTGGGACATGATGATTCCTTTGTTTTTGTTAACAGTGCAGATATCAAGGGGTTTTCTATAGAAAATTCTGTTCCCCACCCAAAGATTTTCTTTTGAGTCATCTCAGTGGAGAATTGAAATGACTGTTCATTCAGTTATGAGCTTTAGTTGGATTCCAACAGGAACATCAAACATAACACTGGTTGATGGAAGATGATGGGGTCAGGAGAGGCTTTTAAAGAATGCAACCCCTGGGATGATCATGAGGACACGTGGGCTGGAGTTTGGTGGGGTGAGGGGAGGAATGGCATGCCAGGTAGAAGGATCAGCGCATGAAAATAATACTGCAGCATAGAGCAACACAATGTAATGTAGAACTTGCATGCTGCTAAGAATGGTAGGAATGAGGGTGCCGTAGGCAGGGAGGGTGGCAGGAACTCAGGCTAACGCACGGGGAGGAGGCAAGCCACAAAGGGCAGTCTTTGCTAAACCAAAATGTCTGAGCTTTATCCTGAAGAACATGGGAGCTCATTCAAGGATTTTAGGGACGTGATGTGATATGATTTATTGTTTAGAAAGGTTACTCCAGCAACAGTGTAGAGAGTGAGGGCGGGGAGGACTGGAGGCAGGGAGGACAGTGTGGAAGCAGTATAGACAAGAAAGGGCACAGTAAGGTAGTGACAATGAGACCCAAGAGCAGGAGGGAGATATAAAACATATTTGGGAAGTAGGATTCATAGGATAAACTGACAGTAGAAGAAGAAAAAGACTAGAATTAAGTATAGCACTCAGGTTTCTGGCTTGGGAAATTATGTGAGTAGTGGTGCCAGTCTCTGAAATAGTGACTGCTGGAGTACAATTGGAATCTTCTCCCAAAATAATAAATTTGATTAGGAGCATATTGAATTTGAAGGGCAGATAGGATATTCAAGTAGAGCTCTCTTGCAGACAACTGGGTCACATGACTGTGGAGCTGGGGAGAGAGACCTGGGTTGTAGGTATAGATTTGAGAACTTTCAATATATAAGTGGTAGATAAGGGCCATTGGCTTGAAGGAGGTCATCCAGCATAAGTGAAAGGTCAGAAAGTAGAGGGCCAGGGACGAAGATCATTGTCCAGAAGAAAATCATCAGTAACCTTAATGGTAGCAGTTACACTGGAGCACTAAGGGACAGAAGGCTCATAGCAGTGAGTTAAGAAGTGAATGGCAGGTACAGAGGTGGCCAAGTCTTTGGACTTTGGTAGAAACAACCAATGCAGAAATGCATGGAGACATGTGTTCTTTCTCAAGGACTTTAGTCACTTTGGCCGCCTGATGCAAAGAGCTTACTCATTAGAAAAGACTCTGATGCTGGCAAAGATTGAAGGCAGGAGGAGAAGGGAGCAACAGAGGATGAGATAGTTGGATGGCATCACTGAATCAATAGACATGAGTTTGAGCAAACTCCAGGAGATGGTGAGGGAACCCTGGCGTGCTGCATTCCATGGGGTTGCAAAGAGTCAGACATGACTAATCGAGTGAACAACAACAAGAAAACTAGGGACCTAGAAGGAAGACAGAAAAATAACTAATGTGATGATAAACTGGATTAAAGAAGTGCTGAGTCTGAAACAACAAAAAAGTGGTCACACATGAAGTATCACACTCATTTGGGGCACTGTATCTTAAATTCTAGCTTAATGGGCTTGAAGTTCAAAGATTCACCCCTCCTTTCCATCACTTCTGGAAAAGATAAAGAAAAGACCTCAAGTATTAAGCCAAAAGCAAGACCAAAGAATTAGACATCAATTATTATGACAACTGTTGGGTTCCCTAGAAAAACGGGAGGAAGTGGTGGCACCTCCTCCCTCTCACCCACTCCAAATTAAAAACAGTCATGGCTGAGCTGCCCTACTCACCCAGGAATCAGAGAAACTGGATATTAAAGCAAAGTCATGGAACTTCCTGGCTGCCTCTAAAAGACAGACTCCATCTTGCTGCCAACGTGCTCACAGCCTGGAAGGAGGAAGGAATAAAGTCAAGTCTGTTAAGTGATCCTTGGGGCTGAGGCTGGCAGTGAAAAAAACAAGATAAAACCTGTTCATCACCTTTTTTTTCAGGCAAACAGTTTATTTCCCTTGATCATATTCTTTCTTTTCTATGCATAGATATACATAGATTTTTAAAATATATATCAAGCAAAATTGGAATTATACTGGTAATACATAGTTTTGTCACTGGCGACCCACTCCAGTACTCTTGCCTGGAAAATCCCATGGACAGAGGAGCCTGGTGTGCTGCAGTCCATGGGGTCGCTAAGAGTCGGACATGACTGAGCGACTTCACTTTCACTTTTCACTTTCCACTTTCATGCATTGGAGAAGGAAATGGCAACCCTCTCCAGTGTTCTTGCCTGGAGAATCCCAGGGACGGGGAAGCCTGGTGGGCTGCCGTCTATGGGGTCACACAGAATCAGACATGACTGAAGCAACTTAGCAGCAGCAGCAGCATCATAGTTTTGTATTCCACTTTTTTTTTATTGGAGTATAATGGATTTACAATGTTGTATTAGCTTCAGGTGCACAGCAAAGTGATTTGATTACTCATATACACATAGTCATTTTTTTTTTCAGATTCTTTACCCATATAGAGCATTACAGAACATTAAGTAGAGTTCCCTGCACTATACAATAGGTCCTTGCTGGTCATCTATTTTATATATAGTAGTGTGTGTGTGTTAATCCTGAACTCCTAATTTATCCCTCTCCTCACTCAAGATTTCCCTTTTGGTAACCATAAATTTGTTTACAAAACCCGTGAGATTGTTTAAGTTTGCAAATAAGTTCATTTGTATCATGTTTTAAAATTAGATTCCATGCATAAGTGATATTTGTCTTTCTCTGAATTAGTAGGATCATCTCTTTTTTTAATATAAATTTATTTATTTTAATTGGAGGTTAATTATCTTACAATATTGTATTGGTTTTGCCATACATCAACATGAATCCGCCACGGGTGTACACGTGTTCCCTATCCTGAACCCCCCTCCCTCCTCCCTCCCCTTGCCATCCCTCTGGGTCATCCCAGTGCACCAGCCCCAAGCATCCAGTATCATGCATCGAACCTGGACTGGCGATTCGTTTCTTATATGATATTATACATGTTTCAATGCCATTCTCCCACATCATCCCACCCTCGCCCTCTCCCACAGAGTCCAAAAGACTGTTCTTTACATCTGTGTCTCTTTTGCTGTCTCGCATACAGGGTTATCATTACTGTCTTTCTAAATTCCATATATATGCGTTAGTATACTGTATTGGTGCTTTTCTTTCTGGCTTGCTTCACTCTGTGTAATAGGCTCCAGTTTCATCCACCTCATTAGAACTGGTTCAAATGTATTCTTTTTAATGGCTGAGTAATACTCCATTGTGCATATGTACCACAGCTTTCTTAGTATGATAATCTCTAGGTTCATTTATGTTGCCACAAATGGCATTATTTCATTCTTTCTTATGGTTAGTAATATTCCATTGTATATATGGACCATATCTTCTTAATCTATTCCTCTGTCACTGGACATTTAGGCTGTTTCCATGTCTTGGCTATTGTAAATAGCGCTGCAGTGAACATTAGGGTACATTTATCTTTTTGAACCATATTTTTCTCTGGATATATGCCTAGCAGTGAGATTTCTGGATCAGATGATAGCTCTATTTTTAGTTTTTAAATGAACCTCCTGCTCTTCATAGTGGTTGTACCAATTCACGTTCCCACCAACAGTGTAGGAGGGTTCCCTTTTCTCCACACCCTTTCCAGTACATATTGTTTGTAAATTTTTTGACGAAGGCCGTTGTGACCTGTGTAGGTAACGCCTCATTGTAGTTTTGATTTGCATTTCTCTGATAATTAGTGATGCTGACTATCTGTTCATCACCTTTGAGGTAAAGTAATCCTAGCCATTAACAAAACCTTGGGCCAAAAGTTGTTTTCAACAATAAGATTAGCTGCAACTCTTTCTTACAGTGGGATGAGAAAAAGAGCAGGTAGAGAAAAAACAAAAGTATCCACACCAATCTCTCCCTAAAGAAGAGGAAAATAAAATTCCCCTCCTCATGGCAGTGTGTGGACAGAAAAAGAGAGTGTCTCCCCCAACAAAGGACAGCCCATTATCAGCGGATCGAGTGGGAAATAAAGAATCTAAAGTTGTGTCAGCTGAGAATGTTTGGAGCAAGAGAAACATACCTTAAGTGAGTCAAAAAGGATCTATTTAAAAGAAATAATGACACTTCTTTGCATAGCCTGAGATGGAGACTAGGGCCAACAGATGAGCGCTAAAGTCAGACTGACCATCTGTCCTGGTGTGCCCAGGACTGGGGGCGGGGGGAGTATCCCAAGGTACAGAGCTCGCCATGAAAACCAGGGCATTGCCAGGCAAGCAAGAATGTGGGTCATCCGTGATGACAGATTTCCCTTCAGTTAAAGAAGACGCCTTTCAACCGTCAGAACTTTCCAGTGGGAGATAACAAGCTTGCTGTCACTGGAGACATTCAGACTCAACCCCGCGTGAGGTGGTCAGTGACAAGGAGGTGGGAGTTGATGACTTTCCAAGGAGAGCTCACCTGTAGAGCTAAGGATTTCATGCACATACAAGGTGGATGTGAAATGAGGAGAAGCACTCCTCAGTCACCAAGGAAAGGAGTCTGTTCACTTCCAAACATGCCTCCTAGTCTCAGTATTCACTTTTTTCTCAAGGTTGACTGCTTGAGGCGAGTACAGAGAACAGAGTTGGTGCCCTTCCCCAGGGCCAGCCTTAAGGCCTCAATTAAAGGAAAATAACCAGTATCAGCTCACAGAAGCCACCCTGAAGCAGGGAGAGCATTCCTGTGCCCTGGCCTTTTAAAAATATTGGAATATAAGCATTATCAAATTATTGGCTTGCTTTCAGAATATGTATAATAACATTCCTCTAAGAAACTTTTTTGTTCTTGTGTTATACACACACACATATATTCAAGGGAGAGGAGGCAAACTTAGCTCTAACTAACTTAAGTTCATTTCTATTCTGTTTTGCCACCCACCACATTATCTCTAACACACACATACACACATGAACACATATACAGTTTTATTCTGCTGGAAATGACAAGTGCATTGCAAGTCAGATGCTCACTTAAAAGGACTGGATTTTACTTAACACTGAAGCCTCATGTTGAATTAAACAGTGGCTGGGCTCGGGGAAGGGACATTAGCTCATGTAAGCCTCTCTCTGAAAGAGAAAAAATCTCTTTCTCTTTTTTTTTCTCGCAAAGAGAGAAATTTCCTTCTTTCTCAAAGACATTTATTGAGGATCTGCTTTATTTATAAGAGGTGGGCCAGAAAACACTGCAAAGGATATGGTCTGTGTTATCACAGACTTGTGAGAGTACAGAAATGCACTTGTAACAAATAAGTCCCTAGGTCACAATTACCAGTGCCTTTGTTATATCTTTAAGCCTGTGGACCAAGGGCAGCAGTGAGTCACAGCTGAAGGAGCCTGTGTTCTGCTTGCCAGAGACTGAACTGGCCCATAGTCCTCATAGGAACTTATGGTTGGAACAACTCCACGTTCCCATTTCCTCAAGACAGCCCTGGTGTGCTCATGTTTTTCCAGCCTAATTTTTAACAGCATCCCAGTTTGGATGGTAAATTGAAGGATCATTTGATATGGTGCTTTCACCGGGTGTGGTCAAAGTAAGGGCTGAAATTGAATAACCAGTGGCACTAGATTGTTCCTCCAGGCTGTCTCTAGTGTTGGGTTTCTAGCATACACCCATACTGAGTCTAGGTCTCAAGCAGACTTTTTTGTCTGTGTACATACGGCTGTATTTTTCTTATCATTAAATCAGGAGTTAAAGGGATTTGTGTGCGTCTTAAGCCATTTCGATTGTGTCCAGCTCTTTGCAACACTGTGGACTATAGCCCACCAGGCTCCTCTGTGCATGGGATTCTCCAGGCAAGAATACTGGAGTGGGTTGCCATGCCCTTCTCCAGGGGATCTTCCCCACCCAGGGATAGAACCCATATCTCTTACAATTCCTGCATTGGCAGGCGGATTCTTTATCACTAGCACCACCTGGGAAGCCCTAAAGGGATTTATGAGCAGTCAAAACATAGTAAATTAGAATTCATAATATTTTTCAGTAATGCCTTTGTGGGCTTTTGTTTTCTTGTGGGCTTTTGTTTTGTTTTCATATCTGTTTAACAATAGGAGAATAGAGAATAACATTGTTTGGCTAACAGTTGGTGATTTTTTTTTTTTAATTGGATATTCTTTTTGGCACTGTTGCTACTTTGCCCTGTCAGCTTGGCCAAATCCACCCTAGAAAAATACGTAGGTTGGACTTCTCGCAGGGACACTCTTTCTCATTTTCACTATTAGTATGCTTCACTGGGTGACCACAATATTTTAATGGCTAGGTGACAAAAGTCAAGCCTGCAAAAAACATTGACCCAGATACTGAAGATTTCAGAAGACTCGAGCAAGATCTGGAACTCAGCCAGCTGGCCCCAGCCAGGGACGTTTTACAGACTTAAAGAACAAGTATAGGACTGTGACATTCCCAAACTGGACCAGAGGTGTCCACCAGTCACCAGGAACTCAGCAACCTATAATTAGTATTTAGGAAAAAAAGACGTTTTAAAACTAAGGATCATATTGAAGAAGGAAAAGACTAGAAAAGTGTCTCCAGAATGACACAGACAGGCGGGGAGAAAAAGAGGAGGAGAGAGAGGGGAAGCACAGAACCAAATTGAAGCTGGTCCTTCAGGGGACTCGGACCTGTCCACAGATGAGGGCCACCCGCCAGCAAGTCTCCATGATTAAGGGTCTAGAAAGCTATACTAATATCAGAGAGTCAGGCAGACAAGCCTCATCCAGTTAACACAATCTTAGTTGGGGAAGAGAAGATGCTAAATAAAGCATCGTGCTGTCACCCGACAAATCCTTACTGGGCATCTGTGACCTGCCAGGCCCTATTCTAGGTGGGGGCCTGAGACACCCAGTCAACAAATGAACAAAGAAATTAACAAGATAAATTCAGATAATAAGTACCATGAAGAACATAAAGCAGAGTGAGGTAACGGCGGCATTATGGGGGAAGGGAGGGGCTGTTTCAGCTTCAGTCATCAGAGGAGCTCTCTCTAAGGGGAGGCGATCTGGATGAATAAAAGGAGTGAAACAAGAAAGGAGCTGAAGACAAGAAAGCAACCATTGGGTTTGCCAGCGTAGAACTCGCTGGTGATCTTAGAAAAAACGGTTTCTGTGGAGAAGTGGCACCTGCCGATGGGAGTGGGCTGATGAGGTGGGGACATAGTGAATGCGGATGAGCAAGCAGAGACAAAGACAGCGATCCCCCTTCAGACGTGAGCTTTCTAGATGTCAAAGGGTATGCGCAGCTGCAAGAGGATTTTTAGGACAAACCAACCTGGAGCATTGCTAGAGGAAGAGTTCGACGCGCAGAAAAGAGAAGGAAGAAAGTCCTTGCAAAAACAGGAGAGAATCACATCCATAGCACATGTGGAGGCTGGTCTTTGACAAAAAGAGGGTACTTCCTCTGTTAAGAAAAAGGGAAGAAGGGAAGGGACTCATGCAAGAGTGGTTTTAAGTGGGTCTGAAAATGGGAACTTGAAGTTTTCGTCTCATTACTTCTATTTTCTTAATGAAGTAAAACAAATGAAATCATCAGGGAGAGCGAGAGTAAAGAAAAGACGTGAGATGTGAAACGAGGGGAGAAAATGTAAAATAATTATCTTGAGAACGGTTGAGTTTACTAGGGAAACACTATAATGTCACGCAGTACCAAGTGCCTATTTAAGGGATTTAATATTGCCTTCTCTAATGCATGAAAGTGAAAAAAGAAAGGGAAGTTACCCAGTCATGTCCGACTCTTAGCGACCCCGTGGACCGCAGCCTACCAGGCTCCTCCGTCCATGGGATTTTCCAGGCAAGAGTACTGGAGTGAGGTGCCATTGCCTTCTCCGAATATGATGATGGATTTGTTTAATGTACAATTCCAGTCTGCCTGGTCATTGATTTTTCTCCAGCCATACACAATTGTTCAGATGTAGGTGCAAAGTAAATAGGGCTATGAGGTGGGTGTGAGGGGTGGAGAGGTGGATAAGGAAGTTGGGAGTCTCTACAAGGATATGATTTTTCCCTAGTGGCTCAGACGGTAAAGTGTCTGCCCGCAATGCGGGAGACCTGGGTCGGGAAGATCCCCTGGAGAAGGAAATGGCAACCCACTCCAGTACTCTTGCCTGGAAAATTCCATGGACAGAGGAACCTTGTAAACTACAGTCCACGGGGTCACAAAGAGTCAGGCACGACTGAGCGACGTCACTACACTTCACTTCACTTTGAGCCATAAAAATCTAATCTGGGCTGAAAAAAAGAGGAGGGATGAATAATGAAATTGTGAGGACATTAACGGAGTGGGCATGTCAGTGAGCATGTGTCAGTGAGCATGTACCAGAGAGCAAACACTAGGCTGTGATGAGACAGTGAAATAGGTGAGGCAGAGATTTCGGAGGTTAGAAGGATGCAGGCTGTTGCTGTGGCAGCGAAGTAATGTGGAAAAGGCAGGAGGGGCAGCACAGGAGACGAGGGGAAAGAGCGCGGGTGGGGTGGGACCACATCACACACTGCGAACAAACCTTGGGGAACTGAAGCACAGCTGGCTTCAGAGGCTGTTAGAATGTCACCTGGCGGTACAGAAAGATTCAGGATATGTGTTCTAGAGTCAGACTGCCAGAGTTTGAATGCCAGCTCCCCCATTTTCTCATAGAGTCTCCTTCAGCAGGAAAATAACAGCAAATACTTAAATGCTATTTACTGAGCTCTTTATGTACAGTATAGCTCACAGTAAACACAATGAGTTAGGCACTCTTTTCTCCTCTTTATTCAGATAAGAACAAGTTGCTTGACCTCTGTAAAGCTCATAATGATATGATAATGATAGTTTTCTACTTTATGAAGTTATTGTAAGTTTTCAGTGAAATATTCTGTGCATCACATGGCCTGGCTCAATAGAAGTGTTCTGTAAATGTTAACGATTTAATATTGTTAGATGAGAACAAAAAGGTTAGCCTCAAAGAGCAGGGTTTAAATGATAAAGGATAAAGATCTGAGAGCAACACTGGGAAGCAGGGAGGACAATGACCTCACTTCTGGGTAAGAAGATGGGGCATGAAGCAAATAAAACATTACATTAAATTTCTTAAAAATCCTAGTTAAGAGTGTCTGAGTGGATCTCAGGAAAAGAACTGAAGAAAAGAGAGAAAAGCCTACAGATAATTGAAGAGTTTGTTACTCAAGAAAGGAGTTTTAGAACATGGAGAAAGTGACAGTGATGGAGAGTGCTGAATTGGAAAAGAAATGCACAGAAGGGTGTGGGGGGAGCTACCAGTCCAGTGGGAACGCATCACAGGCACCAGCTGCCAGGAGATCGGAGTGCTTGAGAAAGCTCTGACTCCACTCAGAGGTCATGGAACCAATGCTCATGAAATGACATCTGTTCAAAAGGGAAAAGCAACTTGGAAAAACAGGAAACAGGTGGCTCATTTTCAAAGAACAGTATATATGTTCATCTGACTGGGCAAAATTTATCCTCAAATCCAGCAAACATTTTTTTTTTTAATCATTAACTAGATGCCAAAGTCTGAGCTGGGTACATTCATGTATATTATCTCATTTAATCCTCTCAATCACAAATCAAAATTGCAAAGGTTTAATATTAAGGGTCAGGAACGGTGGCAGTAAGGAGATACCCCTCGTCCAAGGTAAGGAGCAACAGCTGTGCTTTGCTGGAGCAGCCGTGAAGAGATACCCCATGCTCAAGGTAAGAGAAACCCAAGTAAGATGGTAGGTGTTGCAAGAGGGCATCAGAGGGCAGACACACTGAAACCATACTCACAGAAAACTAGTCAATCTGATCACACTAGGACCACAGCCTTGTCTAACTTAATGAAACCAAGCCATGCCTGCAGGGCAACCCAAGACGGGAGGGTCATGGTGGAGAGATCTGACAGAATGTGGTCCACTGGAGAAGGGAATGGCAAGCCACTTCAGTATTCTTGCCTTGAGAACCCCATGAACAGTATGAAAAGGCAAAATGATAGGATACTGAAAGAGGAACTCCCCAGGTCATTTAGGTGCCCAATATGCTACTGGAGATCAGTGGAGAAATAACTCCAGAAAGACTGAAGGGATGGAGCCAAAGCAAAAATAATACCCAGCTGTGGATGTGACTGATGATAGAAGCAAGATCCGATACTGTAAAGAGCAATATTGCATAGGAACCTGGAATGTTAGGTCCATGAATCAAGGCAAATTGGAAGTGGTTAAAACAAGAGATGGCAAGGGTGAACATCGACATTCTAGGAAGCAGTGAACTAAAATGGACTGGAATGGGTGAATTTAACTCAGATGACCATTATATCTACTACTGCGGGCAGGAATCCCTCAGAAGAAATGGAGTAGCCATCATGGTCAACAAAAGAGTACGAAATGCAGTATTTGGATGCAATCTCAAAAACGACAGAATGATCTCTGTTCATCTCCAAGGCAAACCATTCAATATCACAGTTATCCAAGTCTATGCCCCAACCAGTAACTCTGAAGAAACTGAAGTTGAACGGTTCTATGAAGACCTGCAAGACCTTTTAGAACTAACACCCAAAAAAGATGTCCTTTTCATTATAGGGGACTGGATTGCAAAAGTAGGAAGTCAAGAAACACCTGGAGTAACAGGCAAATTTGGCCTTGGAATGCAGAATGAAGCAGGGCAAAGACTAATAGAGTTTTGCCAAGAAAACGCACTGGTCATAGCAAACACCCTCTTCCAACAACACAAGAGAAGACTCTACAGATGGACATCACCAGATGGTCAACACCGAAATCAGATTGATTTTATTCTTTGCACCCAAAGATGGAGAAGCTCTATACAGTCAACAAAAACAAGACCAGGAGCTGACTGTGGCTCAGATCATGAACTCTTGATTGCCAAATTCAGAATTAAATTGAAGAAAGTAGGGAAAACCGCTAGACAATTCAGGTATGACCTAAATCAAATCCCTTATGATTATACAGTGGAAGTGAGAAATAGATTTAAGGGCCTAGATCTGATAGATAGAGTGCCTGATGAACCATGGAATGAGGTTCCTGACATTGTACAGGAGACAGGGATTAAGGCCATCTCCATAGAAAAGAAATGCAAAAAAGCAAAATCGCTTTCTGGGGAGGCATTGCAAATAGCTGTGAAAAGAAGAGAGGCGAAAAGCAAAGGAGAAAATAAAAGATATAAGCATCTGAATGCAGAGTTCCAAAGAATAGCAAGAAGAGATAAGAAAGCCTTCTTTAGAGATCAATGCAAAGAAATAGAGGAAAACAACAGAATGGGAAAGACTAGAGATCTCATCAAGAAAATTAGAGATACCAAGGGAAAATTTAATGCAAAGATGGGCTCGATAAAGGACAGAAATGGTCTGGACCTAACAGAAGCAGAAGATATTCAGAAGAAGTGGCAAGAATATATGGAAGAATTATACAAAAAAATCTTCATGACCCAGATAATCATGATGATGTGATCACTTGTCTAGAGCCAGACATCTTGGAATGTGAAGTCAGTGGGCCTTAGAAAGCATCACTATGAACAAAGCTAGTGGAGGTGATGGAATTCCAGTTGAGCTGTTTCAAATCCTGAAAGATGATGCTGTGAAAGTGCCACACTCACTATGCCAGCAAATTTGGAAAACTCAGCAGTGGCCACAGGACTGGACAAGGTCAGTTTTCATTCCAATTCCAAAGAAAGGCAATGCAAAAGAATGCTCAAACTACCACACCATTGCACTCATCTCGCATGCTAGTAAAGGAATGCCCAAAATTCTCCAAGCCAGGCTTCAGCAATACGTGAACCGTGAACTCACTGATGTTCAAGCTGGCTTTAGAAAAGGCAGAGGAACCAGAGATCAAATTGCCAACATCCGCTGGATCATGGAAAAAGCAGGAGAGTTCCAGAAAAACATCTATTTCTGCTTTATTGACTATGCCAAAGCCTTTGACTGTGTGGATCACAAGAAACTGTGGAAAATTCTGAAAGAGATGGGAATACCAGACCACCTGACCTGCCTCTTGAGAAATCTGTATGCAGGTCAGGAAGCAACAGTTAGAACTGGACATGGAACAACAGACTGGTTCCAAATAGGAAAAGGAGTACGTCAAGGCTGTATATTGTCACCCTGCTTATACAACTTCTATGCAGAGTACATTATGAGAAACGCTGGACTGGAAGAAGCACAAGCTGGAATCAAGATTGCTGGGAGAAATATCAATAACCTCAGATACGGAGATGACACCACCCTTATGGCAGAAAGTGAAGAGGAACTAAAGAGCCTCTTGATGAAAGTGAAGGAAGAGAGTGAAAAAGTTCTTAAAGCTCAACATTCAGAAAACTAAGATCATGGCATCTGGTCCCATCACTTCATGGTAAATAGATGGGGAAACAGTGGAAACAGTGTCAGACTTTATTTTTTTGGGCTCCAAAATCACTGCAGATGGTGACTGTAGCCATGAAATTAAAAGACGCTTACTCCTTGGAAGAAAAGTTATGACCAACCTAGATAGCATATTCAAAAGCAGAGACATTACTTTGCCAACTAAGGTCCATCTAGTCAAGGCTATGGTTTTTCCAGTAGTCATGTATGGATGTGAGAGTTGGACTGTGAAGAAGGCTGCGCACCGAAGAACTGATGCTTTTGAACTGTGGTGTTGGAGAAGACTCTTGAGAGTCCCTTGGACTGCAAGGAGATCCAAGCAGTCCATTCTGAAGGAGATCAGCCCTGGGATTTCTTTGGAAGGAATGATGCTAAAGCTGAAGTTCCAGTACTTTGGCTACCTCATGCGAAGAGTTGACTCATTGGAAAAGACTCTGATGCTGGGAGGGATTGAGGGCAGGAGGAGAAGGGAACAACCGAGGATGAGATGACTGGATGGCATCACAGACTCGATGGACGTGAGTCTGAGTGAACTCCGGGAGATGGTGATGGACAGGGAGGCCTGGCATGCTGCTATTCATGGGGTCACAAAGAGTCGGACACGACTGAGCAACTGAACTGAACTGAACTGAATATTAAAACAGAGTGGATTGGTCAGCAGGTAAGCTGGAACGGTTCCACCCAGTTAACCCCCAGGGATGTAACAATTACTTTGAAGGAAACAAGATAGACACACCAACCTATATTCTTTCCCTTCATTCCTTCCCTTCATCTACCTCAGTGCTTCTCAAAGATTTTCTGTATAAAACCACTTACACTATCCTGTATGGATAATTTAAAGGATTTTCAAGAGTAATTCTGATTTTGCCTTAAACACTGCCCATATAGTGCGAAGGAAGGTGGGAGTCCTCCGTTCAAAAATGTACTGATACATGGAAAATCTTGCATTCTGGGGCAATGACCCACGTGACAGGGACACTGGGTAGATAGAATAGTTTCTAACCCCAATTCCAACAGCTTAAGAGCTTGTTGCCCTAAAATCTCATTATACACTGGGACATAAGGCAGTGGTGCTTTGGCGACTTTCTAACAGAGAATTACATCAAAATAAAATGAAGATAAAACATAGCTTAGAGAAGACAAATCTTAGAAACACAACTGAGGTAGGAGGAAAAACGGGAGTCAGAAGACATGGGAGAGTGAACACAAGACCACTCAATAATTCATGAGACTTGTGTCCGTGTGTATGTTTGTGAGTGAGTGTGTGCGAGGACTTTCAGAAATTCCTGGAGAAGGGGAATTTATAAGAGGCTACAATCCTGCATCAGGCAGAACAAGGTGGAAATTCTCAAAAGCAAGAGAAATATTTGAGTGGTAGATTTTAGAATGATTTCTGTGTTTTTCTTTCTTATGTCTTTGTTACTTGTTTATTTCTGACTTTTAGATTAAAGTATCATTAAGCATATCAATTTATTCAACTGGTTTTCAAATTTACTTTGAATTAGAAAAAAAAAATTTTTACCATTCCATAGAGGGAGAACATACCTAATATCTAATAATATCTGATATCTGATAATATATAAAGAACAAATATGAATACATACAACTACAGCACCAAATAATGTGTTTTTAGCCTCTCATAATTGCAGGATACCAAAATTACTGGCTGATTTATTCATGCCTCCAGGTATTAGAGGAAAGCCAAACCCTTTGTCCTAGGTTAAGTGAACAAAACATTTTGGTGACTGAATTGGTTTACATTTTGACCATTAACATTTGACAGGATAGAGACAATATTAAAATGGCAATGGAAATGTGTCTGTTTGTGGTTGATAAACTTATTAAAATATTTCAGAAAACAGAAAACAAAAAGAATAATTTCTTCCTTCAGATTTTGAAGCTATAACTGCAAAGATTCTTACTTTGCTCTTTGTTAATTGAGAATGTATACAATAATAACATTTGAAAAACAGCAAAGGTTGCAATTTAGCTTCTGCTGCTGCTAAGTCACTTCAGTCCTGTCTAACTCTGTGTGACCCCATAGACGGCAGCCCACCAGGTTCCCCCATCCCTGGGATTCTCTAGGCAAGAACACTGGAGTGGGTTGCCATTTCCTTCTCCAATGCATGAAAGTGAAAAGTGAAAGGGAAGTTGTTCAGTCGTGTCCGACTCTTTGCGACCCCATGGACCGCAGCCTACAATTTAGCTAGGGAAATGCTAATTTCTCTAGAAAAATATCTTAGGAGAGGGTGCATTACAATGGATCAACTTTTATATACAATACCACTGAAAATAGTAAGCAAGATTGTTTAAGAGTAATCATCAGAGAATTTTGCATCTTATCTTTTAATAACATTCATATGTTTACTTATCCCTGGGTCGGGAAGATCCCCTGGAGAAGGAAATGGCAATCCACTCCAGTACTATTGCCTGGAAAATCCCATGGACAGAGGAGCCTGGTAGGCTATGGTCCATGGGGTCACAAAGAGTCGGACCCGACTGAGCAACTTCACTTCACTTTGTGTTTACTTGACATTATAATATAAAAATATGTGTGGCTAATAAACTGAAAACAAAAGGAGAAGGGGCGGCAGAGGATAAGATGGTTAAATAGTATCACCTACTCGGTAGACTTGAGTTTGAGCAAACTCTGGGAGAGAGTGAAGACTAGGAAGCCTGGCATGCTGCAGCGCATGGGGTCACAAAGACTCAGACACAACTCAGCAACAATAGACACAGCTTTAATTTCTAAAGTATATTCTATTCCTAAAATTCTATTCTTGGGAAACTCTGTTGTCAATAGCTTTCAGAATGAAAACTAGAAATCATCATCACAACTGATTCTATCTTCTAGTTAATGAAATTGAGTTTCTCTCTCAAATATCAATATAAACTAGAACAGGAACACAGAGTTCTTTATTTGGCTCTAACAAAATACCTAATTTTCTTTCCACCTTCATTCATTCTTTTTCTATTTATTGTACACAAACTCTTATCAGTTACTGTGTCCGCAGTCACTGAGAAATCAGAGATAAAGGTCCCTGACCTCCAGGAGTCTGAAGAGGAAAATAATTTCAATATAAATGAAAAGGGGCTATGATCTAAGCATAGGGCTTAAAATGAGCTCACAAGACAGACAACTAAACCAGTGGGAAGTTTCTCTAAGGAGCTGATGTCCAGGCTGTTTTGAAGGATGCATGCATGCGTACTAAGTCGCTTTAGTCATGTCTGACTCTATGCTACCCTATGGACTGTTGCCTACCAGGCTCCTTATCCATGGAATTTTCAAGGCAAGAATAATGGAGTGGGTTGCCTTTTCCTTTTCCAGGCAGAGGGGCCAAATGATCTTCTATGCTATGCTAATGAGTGGGATTATTTTTTAAGGCATAAAAGAACTATTAAAGATGTTAAATAGGATTATAATAATATGATTTGCATGTTAGAAAATTTTCTAGTTTTGAAGATGAAGAATGGATTTTATGAGGTCAGAACTGAATTTGGAGAAAGTAATAAGGTGATTGTTTCCATCAATAGATGTTAATGCTCAAAATTCAACCAGTGACAGGAGAAGGAAATGAATTTGGAAGATATTAAAGATGTAAAATTGACAAGACTCTGACACTAGTTAGACATAATGTGAAGAGTAAAGTTGAAACCTAGACTGTGTCCCAATTTCTCTTGGATGACTGGGTATCTGCTGGTCCATTGAACAAGACACTACATAGAAGAAAACCACATTCAGCAGAGACTCCAATTTTCTAACCAAGTTAGGTTTGAGGTGCCTTGACATAGTCAGGGCAAAAGTCCAGGAGAGATATCTGCATGTAATGTGGATTTGAGATTCACCATCATGCAGGTCATAGTTGAAGCCAGCAAAATAGAGAAGGCCTTTCATAGAAAGTGTGTATATTAAGAAGAAAAGAGGTCTGAGCATGTAGGCAACTACTAGTAAGTACCAATGTTTAAAGGAAAAGTAAAGGAGTAAGGATGCCAAAAAGATACCCTACAAACCATGAAAGAGTAAAATGAAAAGTTTTCCTAGACAAAATGAACAAGAACACTGAACTCTGAGGAGAGATGTAGGAAGAAAAAAACTGAGAAGTATCAATTTTAGCAGTGAGAACCTAATGATTTGGACAGAGAAATTTTAGTTAGTAGACAGGAGTAGACTGCACTGAACTCAAGTACAAAAGAAAAAAGAGATGAAGAGGTAAAGACAGTGCTGTCTTCTTTGGATAATTTCAGCTGTAAATGAATTAGAAGAATAAACTAGTAGATAGAGCATGCTGTAGGGTTTGGGGTGGGTATTGATTTGTGGTTGTGTTTGTTTCCTTTGTTTGATATGGAGATTTCAGTGTGTTCACATACCAAGGAGGAGAAAATCCTAACAAGACAAAAATACAAGAAAATCAGTGGTACCAAATAAGGACAAAAAGAGGAGGGGAGTCAATGGAACAATGGAGATTAAACTTCTGACAGTAGGAAAAATAATTCCTCTAAATTGTAGAGAGTAAATTATGTCCCGGCCGAGAAAGAGCTATCTAAGCAAGAAGAGGGTGGAGAAAGAAATAGGAAAGTAAGGAGGAGGTTACCTCCTGACAGGCTCTCTGTGGTCAAGGAGGTAAGAAAATCATCTGCTAAGAGAGGTGGGAAAGTCAGCAGAATCTGGCCCAGGGAAGAATATTTAAGGTGTGAAATAACTTAATAAATTATGCATGTGTATGTCTGCTTACTGGTTAAGTTTATTGAGAAAAAAAGTAATAATATCACAAATGAAAGCATTTGTCAAAAAGAGTTAAAGACTATATTTGTGAATATTCTTACCCCCTGACTTTTGTTTCTTAATTTCATTTGTATCCTTGTACCCTGCCAATAAGTGGCACCCATTCTATAAGGATATGCTACATGTAGGTAATATGTTTTCTGTTAGGCAAATTGCAACAGTATTTAATAAGCATAAAAAATCATTGGCCATATATATTTACTTTATGTTTGCATTTATTATTATTTGTTGTTGTTGTTCACTCAGTCATGGCCTACTCTTTGTGACCCCATGGACTGCAACATGCCAAGCTTTCCGGTCCCTCACCATCTCCCAGAGCTTGCTCAAACTCATGTCCATTGACTCGGTGATGCCATCCAACCATCTCATCCTCTGTCGTCCCTTTCTCCTCCTGCCTTCAATCTTTCCCAGCCTCAGGGTCTTTTCCAATGAGTTAGTTCTTCACATCAGGTGGCCAAAGTATTGGCGCTTCAGCTTCAGCATCAATCCTTCCAACGAATATTCAGGGTTAATTCACATTTATCATAAATTCCATTATTTTCCAAGACGGTAGATTAATACTAGTGGTGGAAAATAGGCTTAAGACTATTTTAATAGGAAAACTGTATAAATTTACTTTTACATGAAAGGAATACAATGTAATCACAGCATATAAATCTTTACTAAAGAGCTATATTATATTTTCACTTGTAATTTTTTCTCCTACCTTGTCATCTTATTTTAATTCCCCTTTAATTGCACTTTGATTTTCTGAAAGGGAAGAGTAAAATAAAATAAATGACACAATGATTTAGACACAGCAGTAGTGTAGCTCAGATTACAGATTGATGATGTATAACTGTGTTAAATAAAATATACTACATGAGTAAGATTTTAAGGAAAAAAAATCCATATTTCATATGCGGTTAATAGTTGAATTCCTATGGAGTCACATTCCTAAGCCAAAAGTAATGATCTAAATCTGAGCAAAAACTTCTGGTGGAAGTCTCCTAATAATTCATTGAGAATGTAAATGCAGTGAACTGTAAATTAATATCTCCTACAAAGATTGAGCTGGATATTTCTCAAAGTAATAAATTTGCTCGATACTTTTTAAAAATTTCCTTTCATTCCTACAAAGGACAAATGGCTACTGTGAATGACAAAAGATCAGTCAATTAGAGTAGTACTGGTATAAAATAATATCAAGTTTGCTGTTAGATATATCATCTTGAATTTGGTGCTGCTCTTCTAAAGCACTTCTGCAACTATACTGTGTCAAACTTGAGTTCAAACTGCTTTCATATGCAAAGTCAACCATTAGTCATTAACAAAAATTGTTAAATATGTAACCCAATGCCTTTTTCTAGTGTTTACAAGAATTGTACTAGATTGGTGAACAGAAAGCCTACACATATAATCTCCTAATTATAGTGCAGTACCTGATAATAGAAAATGAATTTGTAATTGTAAAATGGGCATCCTGTTGAACTTTCCTATGAAATTTGAATGCACAGTGTAAGCAAAATGGTTAATTTCAACTCAAATTCTCTTTAAATCTATAAATGGAAGATAGTTTTTTTTTTTAATGTCAAAAAAGTAATTTTAAAAATTTAAAAGCAAAAATGACCCAGCAATCACACTGCTGGGCATACACACGGAGGAAATCAGAATTGAAAGAGACATGTGTACCCCAATGTTCATTGCAGCACTGTTTATAACAGCCAGGACATGGAAGCAACCTAGATGTCCAGCAGCAGATGAATGGGTAAGAAAGCTGTGGTACATATACACAATGGAGTATTACTCAGCCATTAAAAAGAATACATTTGAATCAGTTCTAATGAGGTGCATGAAACTGGAGCCTATTATACAGAGTGAAGTAAGCCAGAAAGAAAAACACCAATACAGTATACTAATGCACATATATGGAATTTAGAAAGATGGTAACGATAACCCTGTATGCGAGACAGCAAAAGAGACACAGATGTATAGAACAGTCTTTTGGACTCTGTGGGAGAGGGCGAGGGTGGGTTGATTTGGGAGAATGGCATTGAAACATGTATAATATCATATAAGAAACAAATCACCAGTCTAGGTTCGATGCAGGATACAGGATGCTTGGGGCTGGTGCACTGGGATGACCCAAAGGGATGGTATGGGGAGGGAGGTGGGAGGGGAGTTCAGGATGGGGAACACGTGTACATCCGTGGCGAATGTGTATGGCAAAACGAATACAATATTGTAAAGTAATTAGCCTCCAATTAAAATAAATAAATTTAAATTTTTTAAAAAAGCAAAAATGAAAAGTGAGTGGGAATGTGTGTGTTTTCTCCACCTTTAAACTCAAAAAGGCTAAACAGCATGCTTTTGGAATCTTTATAGCGCTGATTGTGAGTTACTTAGCAAATGTGTTTTCCCTTATATTTATAACCTGTCCTAAAGGCCTACCATTTAAACTTACAGTCCAGTAGCAATGCCATGAAACACTGGGCTAACATTCAGAAAATAGCCAAGCTAACTGATGTAATATCAGAACATACCACAGAGGGAAAGCTAACTGGCTCAAAGAATATTACTGTTAAGTTTTGGATTAAAGCTAATTTTAAGGTTAGGGTTGAACTTTTTTGCCTGCTCTAACTGAGCTAAACCGTCATCACAGTGTTCAGTTTTTTTAATTTTTCATGTCTAATTGTAGTAAAAAAAAATACCATTTTAACCATTTTTAAGCTTAAGTTCAGTAATGTTAAGTATATTCACATTACTGTGTGACAGATCTCTAGAACATTTCCATCCAGCAAAACTCAATCTGTACCCACTGAATGATAAGTCCCTATCCCCCTACCCAACCCACCCCCCAGCTCCTGGCAACCACCACTCTACTCTCTGTTTCTGTGAGTTTGACTAGATATCTTGTATAAGTGGAATCATACAGTATTTGTCTTTGGATGATACCATTCTAACGGCAGAAAGTGAAGAGGAACTAAAGAACCTCCCAATGCGGGTAAAGCAGGACAGTCAAAAAGCCAGCTTAAAACTAAATATTAAAAGAAAACCAAAACTAAGATCACGGCATCTGTCCATTATTTCATGCAAATAGAAGGGGAAAATGTGGAAGCAGTGACAAATTTATTCTCTTGGGCTCTGAAACCACTGTAGATGGTGACTGGAGCCAAGAAATCAGAAGACAGTTGCTTCTTGGCAGGAATGCTATGACAAACTTCGTGTGCTGAAAAGCAGAGGCATCACTCTGCCGACAAAGGTCCATATAGTCAAGGCTATGGTCTTCCAAGTGGTCACGTACGGTTGTGAGAACTGGACCATAAGAAAAGAAGAGCATCAGGGAATCGATGCCTTCAAACTGTGGTGCTGGAGAAGATTCTTGAGAATCCTTTGGACAGCAAGGAAATCAAACAAGTCAATCTTAAATGAAATCAGCCTTGAATACTCAACTGGAAATACTGATGCTGAAGCTGAAGCTCCAGTATTTGATCACCTGATGCAAACAGCTGACTTGTTGGAAAAGTCCCTGATGCTGGGAAAGATTGAGAGCAGAAAGAGAAGAGATGTCAGAGGATGAGATGGATGGATGGTATCACTGATACAATGGGCATGCACTTGGGCAAACTCTGGGAGATTGTGAGAGATAGGGAGGCCTGGCGTGCTGCAGGCCATGGGTCACAAAGAGTTGGACATGATTGGGCACCCAAACAACAAAAATATCCTTAAGTTTCATCCATATTGCAACATATGATATGACTTCCCTTTTTTTAAGGCTGAATAATATTTGATTGTTTGAATATTCCACATTTTATTTATCCATTTATCTCCCAAAGAACACTGTGGTTGCTTCCATCTCTTGGCTTGTAATAATACAGCAATGAACCTGTGTATGCAGATATTTATTTGAGAACCTGCTAATGTTTATCTTTTTCAACCAAATAATTATAAACTACATAAAACGTGTTTACACAGAACATTGTATTAATTCTTTAATAACCAGATCTTTTATAGAGAAAGAGTACAATCAAAATTATGAATAACTATACACACAAGCCATTTATACTGTTTAATTGGGTAATAAGATCAAAAATGATAAATACATCTCACTCTCTTGTGAGGTTTTGTTTGTTTGTATCTGTTAAGGCCCTCTCCCAGTTGTTTGACTGACTTTAGCAATTAAGGCAATTAGTCCAGTTCAATTTGTTTCTCTGGCCTTACATCCTGGCAGAGCAGATGGCTGAATGCCATTCTGGGAGAGGTTCAGATAAGGCTTGCATTACAGGCTGATTATGAGCAGCAAGACTGAGAGGCTGCCTGCCACCTCGAACCTGGAAGCAGAGGAATCCAAAGGGAAATGCAGAAAGATGAGAAGAGGCTTTCAGGAAAATATTTATACTATTTGTCTTTGGGGTCTGACTTGTGCAGTATAACTTAAGTTCTCATTCCTCTCTAAAGAACTTGCTTATCAAAGGAACAGTAGAAAGTCCAGGTTAAAAGTTTATTCAAAGAAAGAGTGAACATTATTCCAAAAGATTTTAGTTTTTAAAACATGCAATGAGATAAAATCAATAATGGTAAAAGATCTAAATTAATCGTATTGCTAGTTAACTTCCAAAAATTCTTATTCATATATTTGAATCAAAAGATGATAATGATGTGAAGTGAAGTCACTCAGTTGTGTCCGACTCTTTGTGACCCCATGGACTGTAGCCTACCAGGCTTCTCCATCCATGGGATTTCCCAGGCAAGGGTACTGGAGTGGGTTGCCATTTCCTTCTCCAGGGGATCTTCCTGACCCAGGAATCGAACCTAGGTCTCCTGCATTGCAGGCAGATGCTTTACCCTCTGAGCCACCAGAGAACCCTGATACTGATGTATTATAAATAATTCTACTAAGTAAAATGATTCAATAAAATTAAACTTCAAAAGGCATGAAAATATTTGTCCAACAATATATAGATTTTCCGCAAAAAATTTTCTGCTATGAAATTCTCTCATTTTCATGAGAAGGAAAAAGCATAATTTTAATAAAATAGCATTTTAAAAATGCACAGAAAATCAGTCAAAACAGTGTATTGACCCAACATTTAAGAATATGGATTAGAAAAATACTTCATGTTCACAGATTGAGCTTGATGTGGTCAGAAAAAATGACATTTCCAAGCCTAGACATCAAACAGTGTTGCAGTGAGATGAATCAGGGGCTTTCTGGTGTCAGGTGGACCTTCTCATCACGAGCAGGCAGGTTAAACTGTGCTCTGTACACTGTGATGAAAAGCTATTTCCTTCTAATGACTCTATGGTGATTTAACCTAAATTAAATATTTAATGCTACAATCTTAGCACAACTAATGCTGATTAATTTTGTGTTCACAGTCCCAAAAAAGATCCACAAAAAGACAATAGTCCCCAGTCCTCCTAAGTCCAGGGCCTTGCCTCCCCAGTCCTCCTAAGTCCAGGGCCTTGCCTCCCAGAGTCAAGCTAACATCTGCCACTGAAGTCCCCTAGGAAGCTGATGTTGTTTCCTGTCTTGAAATTAGTTTGGAATAAAAATTAAATATATATGCCTGCAAGACTGTCAACTAGCACTCCTCAAAAACATAGAAGTCATGCATGAGGGCTCCTTTTCTGATTTGTGAGTATATTAAGGGGATTGGTGGCTCAGCTGGTAAAGAATCCTCCTGTGATGCGGGAGACCTGGGTTCAATGCCTGGGTTGGGAAGATCCCCTGGAGAAGGGGAAGGCTACCTACTCCAGTATTCTGGCCTGGAGAATTCCATGGACAGTCCATGGAGTTGCAAAGAGTTGGACGTGACTAAGTAACTTTCATTTTCACTTTCTTAAGGGGATTGGAAGTGATTTTTTTTGAGACTAATAATCAAGGGCAATATTACTCCCTTTTAACAGATCTAATTAGTTAACTAATGGGGAGTGCATTGTCCTGACCTAATGGGAGAGGAATAGAAATACACATAAATAAATAAATGGGGCTGGACTGAACAGAGAATGTGAGAATTTAGGCCTATTTCCAGATATTTATCTTGCCTATAACATAAAACCACCTAATATAATTTACATAAAACAATTTTAATTATGGATGCTTGTTTCCCCCACCCTTAACTTGAAATCAAAGCCAAGAATTCTCTTTCAATCAGGAAAGCTGCTTGAGAATCTAATAGCTTGACTCTATCCCAGTGGTTCTCTGGCTTTCCAAACTTAGCGAAAGAATTAATTGGATGTTTATTAAAATGCTGATTCAGAACTTTTGGCCTGAGAGAAAGTTCTGATATAGTAGGAATCTGATTTATCTGCATACACCAGGTAATTCTGAGGCAAACGGTCTGGGAAGCAGGACAAGCTACATAATTTGTGAGCTCAATGTGCCTTGATCAAAAATAATCAGGAATTTCAAGATGACAACAGCAGTATTAAACCAAAAGCAAGGCCTTTCTAAGTATGGGCCCCTGTGTGACTCTGTAGGCCACACACTCATGAAGCTGGCCCTGCTAGGCAGCTGATAAACACTGTTCCAGGTGGAGTTGAAGCCAGACAGCCCTACATGTCTCCAGAGTCCCTAGGGACTGAAATAGAACCTACCCCATTCCACCAAAAACCAGGCCCAGAAGAGCCAACCAAAAATGACTTCTCTTTCTCAGAAGTCCTTGAGGAATGCTGTGTTAGGACCTTCTTCTAGAACAGAGCAATTCCTTTTAAATCCAGTTTTTGAAAAATTCAAGAAAGAGCCAAATGTCAGTAGCCCAGTTGGAGGCCAAATCTGTTTATTTTCATTTTCTCTTTGACGGCTCGTCTATAGTTCTGTCTTTCTGGTGGCATCACTATGAAGTGTAAAGAGACACAGAGAATGTGAAGAACAGCATAGCAGGAGGCTTTTCTCCAGCTGTACGCAGGCTGGGCCATGAGCCCCAGCGCGACTGTAAGTCCTCTCAGCCCGAAATGGACATGCTGTGGGCCAGGATGTCCATTGTCCTTGAGGACCGTATCCAGGGCCTTTCTGCCTGGAGGCATTTCCTCCCCACCCAAAACCCAGGCACAGGATAATGACTACTCCCTTCACGTAAGAGGAAAACCTAGGTGAATCACCAGACCAAAGGTCACTCCAAAAGGCGGAGTGAAAATGACAGTGCCTGGCAACTGAACCAAGGAGACCTCAGATTTGCCTACAAAGGTCAGGAGGCCACAGAGAGTTTGTGTACAAAGGTCGTGCAGCTCAGCACAAAATGAGCATGAGGGAAACCAAGCCTAGCACAAGGGCTGCAGCACAGAGTCCAGGAGCTCTGAACAGAATGTAGTAGCGCCAGCAGCAGTGCCCTTATTGAGGCAAGGTGGTAAATTATCACATGAACCCAATCATTAAGGATAAACCCTTAGAAAAAAGTGAAATTCTGTGCCAGTAGAAGAGTAGATAAAAGTCAGAGGAAAACAAAGAGGACTCTGGCCAGGACTCAGAATTGGTCATCAGTCCTAGGATGAGGAAGACAGCTAAGTTGGTAGGTAGGAAGGAAGGTAGATTTAAAAATCTGTGTTATCTTGAAGAGGAAATGGTAATTAAATACGACCTTCTCAGTTATACATATTGCAATGAATTCTCAAATAATTTATATTCTAATACTCTGAGTTAAAAGGAAACAACCCTCAAGAATTATAAATAAACATATTAAACCAAAATGGACCCCACAGACTGTGACATGCTCTCAGTTCCTAATTAGGGAATTATGTTTCCCAAGTCACAAATTACACATAATCTCTGCTACACTGTTAGTTAAATCAAGTTGGTCCAGGTTGAGCATTTCCAGATTATTTCACTTTATAAATTGTGTCAAAATAAAACATCCCAACTTGGGTTTATCAAGACAAGTCCTCAAAACATGGTATCAAATAGTACATGGTTGAAAGATCCTATAGGTGATTCAAGCTAATGACACCAAAAGAGAAAGTGAAAGTGAAATCACTCAGTCCTGTCCAACTCTTTGCGACCCCGTGGACTGTAGCCCACCAGGCTCCTCTGTCCATGGGATTCTCCAGGCAAGAATACTGGAGTGGGTTGCCATTTCCTTCTCCAGGGGAATCTTCCCAATCCAGGGATCAAACCCGGGTCTCCCGCATTGCAGGCAGACGCTTTAACCTCTGAGCTACCAGGGAAGCCCAAAAGAGAGGGAGTGGCAAATGGAAGGAAACAGAGAATAAAGCATCAGAGTTCCATTGGAATGTGGACAGAAAAGGGAATTGCAATAGAACAACAACAAAAAAAAAAACCTCTCATGTTATTCTACTTAAATATAGATTTCAAAAACTCTACCTTTCTACCACTCATTAGAAGCAAGTATTTGGGGTTTCCACAAAACTATGATCAAGCCAAGTCATTTTTCTGAACTTCTATCTCATCAATAAAATGGGAATCACCTTTTGGAGTCAAGATTCCATAAAAAACGAAATAGAACTGCCTTATGACCCAGCAATCCCACTGCTGAGCCTACATACTGAGGAAACCAGAATTGAAAGAGACACGTGTACCCCAATGTTCATCGCAGCACTGTTTATAACAGCCAGGACATGGAAGCAACCTAGATGTCCATCAGCAGATGAATGGGTTAGAAAGCTATGGTACATATACACAATGGAGTATTACTCAGCCATTAAAAAGAATACATGTGAATCAGTTCTAACGAGGCGGATGAAACTGGAGCCGATTATACAGAGTGAAGTAAGCCAGAAAGAAAAGCACCAATACAGTATACTAATGCATATATATGGAATTTAGAAAGATGGTAACGATAACCCTGTATGCGAGACAGCAAAAGAGAAACAGATGTATAAAACAGTCTTTTGGACTCTGTGGGGGAGGGAGAGAGTGGGATGATTTGGGAGAATGGCATTGAAACATGTATAATATCATATAAGAAACGAATCACCAGTCCAGGTTTGATGCAAGAGACAGGATGCTTGGGGCTGGTGCACTGGGATGACCCAGAGGGATGGTATGGGGAGGGAGGTGGGAGGGGGGTTCAGGATGGGGAATACATGTACATCCGTGGCGGATTTGTATGGCAAAACGAATACAATATTGTAAAGTAATTAGCCTCCAATTAAAATAAATTAATTTAAATTTAAAAAAATAATAATATATGCATTCAATTCTTTCCATTTGCAAGGGGAAAGGATGCACATTCCTGTTGCTTCTGTTTCAAAAGCCACAGCACCAGGCCTCCTGAATAGAGAGCACCCACCCCCCTCAAACGTGAGCACCTGCTCCCTCTAGTCCAGCAATTCTAGTTCTTCTACCGGCTTCTCTCTGTGTCTTTGCTTCTATAGCTTTTTTCTCCGTGATCTGTGACTTTCCTTTTTTTATTAGCCTTTAGTGCCTCATGGTTTCTACTTCCTCTTTTCTGGGTGCACATGTGTTCCAAACTATGTGTACCTACACTGGCATTCTCCATTCAGACTACTGAGAAACAGAGAGACTGCCTGGGTTAGGCAGACACAATCCAGAAAGCGCATTCCTACAAGACAGAGTTCTCATGCCAGGCCCACACAGGGTCACTGACTGGCCTACAGATGGTGCCTTCAGGTCAATCCTTTGTCCAACTAACTGCTGGACAAATCATGAGGAATCACCTGCAATAATGATCCTCAGAAGGAGCAACAGATAGGCAGGCACTTAGAGCATTCAAACCTCAGGTAAGCTCGGAGCTCAGTGAGGAGAATGAGCGTGGTCTTTAGCTGAGACTGCAGAGCCCTTTGCATGCAATGTTCCCTTAGTATCTTTAATTTTCTTGAAGAGATCTCTAGTCTTTCCCACTCTGTTCTTTTCCTCTATTTCTTTGCATTGATCGCTGAAGAAGGCTTTCTTATCTCTTCTTGCTATTCTTTGGAACTCTGCATTCAGATGCTTATATCTTTCTGTTCGGACAGAAATGGTATGAACCTAACAGAAGCAGAAGATATTAAGAAGAGGCGGCAAAAATACACGGAAGAACTGTACAAAAAAGATCTTCACGACCCAGATAGTCACGATGGTGTGATCACTCATCTAGAGCCAGACATCTTGGAATGTGAAGTCAAGTGGGCCTTAGAAAGCATCACTACAAACAAAGCTAGTGCAGGTGATGGAATTCCAGTGGAGCTGTTTCAAATCCTGAAAGATGATGCTATGAAAGTGCTGCACTCATTATGCCAGCAAATTTGGAAAACTCAGCAGTGGCCACAGGACTGGGAAAGGTCAGTTTTCATTCCAATCCCAAAGAAAGGCAATGCCAAAAAATGCTCAAACTACTGCACAATTGCACTCATCTCACATGCTAGTAAAGGAATGCTCAAAATTCCCCAGGCCAGGCTTCAGCAATACGTGAACCATGAACTTCCAGATGTTCAAGCTGGTTTTAGAAAAGGCAGAGGAACCAGAGATCAAATTGCCAACATCCGCTGGATCATGGAAAAAGCAAGAGAGCTCCAGAAAAGTATGTATTTCTGCTTTATTGACTATGACAAAGCCTTTGACTGTGTGGATCACAAGAAACTGTGGAAAATTCTGAAAGAGATGGGAATACCAGACCACCTGACCTGCCTCTTGAGAAATCTGTATGCAGGTCGGGAAGCAACAGTTAGAACTGAACATGGAACAACAGACTGGTTCCAAATAGGAAAAGGAATACGTCAAGGCTGTGTATTGTCATTTAACTTCTACGCAGAGTACATCATGAGAAATGCTGGACTGGAAGAAACACAAGCTGGAATCAAGATTGCTGGGAGAAAGATCAATAAACTCAGATATACAGATGACACCACCCTTATGGCAGAAAGTGAAGAGGAACTAAAAAGCCTCTTGATGAAAGTGAAAGAGGAGAGCGAAAAAGTTGGCTTAAAGCTCAGCATTCAGAAAACGAAGATCATGGCATCTGGTCCCATCACTTCATGGGAAATAGATGGGGAAACAGTGGAAACTGTTAGACTTTATTTTTCTGGGCTCCAGAATCACTGCAGATGGTGACTGCAGCCATGAAATTAAAAGATGCTTACTCCTTGGAAGAAAAGTTATGACCAAACTAGATAGCATATTGAAAAGCAGAGGCATTACTTTGCCGACTAAGGTCCATCTAGTCAAGGCTATGGTTTTTCCAGTGGTCATGTATGGATGTGAGAGTTGGACTGTGAAGAAGGCTGAGCACCAAAGAATTGATGCTTTTGAATTGTGGTGCTGGAGAAGACTCTTGAGAGTCCCTTGGACTGCAAGGAGATCCAAGCAGTCCATTCTGAAGGAGATCAGCCCTGGGATTTCTTTGGAAGGAATGATGCTAAAGCTGAAGCTCCAGTACTTTGGCCACCTCATGGGAAGAGTTGACTCATTGGAAAAGACTCTGATGCTGGGAGGGATTGGGGGCAGGAGGAGAAGGGGACAACAGAGGATGAGATGACTGGATGGCATCACTGACTCGATGGACGTGAATCTGAGTGAACTCTGGGAGTTGGTGATGGACAGGGAGGCCTGGCGTGCTGCGATTCATGGGGTTGCAAAAAGTCTACATGACTGCGCGACTGGACTGGACTGAACTGAGCTGCACTGCGGAGCCCTTGCTCTGATGTTGGTCTCTGACCCAGGCATGTTCCCCTTTGGCTCTGCTGGCTATGCTATGGGATTTGAAGGAAGGTATTGCTACATGCTTATGACATAGACAGTAACTTTTCTGCTTTGTCATGATGTATCAGGACATCCTAAAAGCCTTTCTAATAGCTTATTTCACCTTTTAATACTAGTTGGCTATTTTCCTTTTCTAGAAAGAGCTTGTTTACCTGATTATTTTTTTAAGTTAGATTACTTCTTTCCCTTATTAACAAGGAGTTCATTTTATATTCTAATTACCAGTCCTTTGTCAGTTAGATATATTGCAAAATCTTCTCCTCCTTTCTTCAGTGGCAACCCACTCCAGTACTCTTGCCTGGAAAATCCCATGGATGGAGGAGCCTGGTAGGCTGCAGTCCATGGGGTTGCAAGAGTCAGACATGACTGAGTGACTTCACTTTCACTTTTCACTTTCATGCATTGAAGAAGGAAATGGCAACCCACTCCAGTGTTCTTGCCTGGAGAATCCCAGCAACGGGGGAGCCTGGTGGGCTGCTGTCTATGGGGTCGCACAGAGTCGGACACGACTGAAGCGACTTAGCAGCAGCAGCAGTTCCTCATTTATTAATTGTCTTTCATTATTTTTCTTTAATGAAAAAGAACTGCTTAATTTTAATGTAGGCATATTTATCAGCGTTTGTCATTTGTTTTGTGGTTTTGTTTTTTGTTAAGAAATTCTTCCCAACCCTGGTTCATAAACACATTCTCAAAAGTACTCTTCCAAAAGTTGCAAATGTTGCATTTCACATTTAGATCTGTACTGCAACTGAAATTGAATTTGAAAGTGAAAGTGAAGTCGCTCAGTCATGTCCGACTCTTTGAGCCCCATGGACTGTAGCCTACCGGGCTCCTCCATCCATGGGATTCTCCAGGCAAGAGTACTGGAGTGGGTTGCCATTTCCTTCTCCACAGGATCTGCCCCACCCAGGGATCGAACCCGGGTCTTCTTCATTCCAGGCAGACGCTTTAACTTCTGAGCCACTAAGATCTCAATTTTTTTCCATATTGACATCAATTGCTCCCAAATAATTTATTGAAAAAAATCATTTTTCCCACTTATCGTTAGTAAAACCTCTATAATATATCAAACATCCTTATTTGTGTGGTCTGTTTTTAAGTCCCCTATTCTGTAGCATTTACCCATTTGACACTGAACCTGTATCTCACTGTATTAATAACTATAGCTTTATAATGAAATCTGGATATTAAGTAGAACAAATACCCTTGATGTTCTTCTTATTTACAGTATGTTAATCATTCTCAGCTTTGGCATTTCTACATAAAATTTAGAATCAACTTGTTACATTTATAACAACCTCCTCCATCTCCAAACAGAAACCCTACTCAGAAATGTATTGGACTTTCATTAAGTCACAGACCAATAGTGGAAGAACTGACACTATAATTATTTATTTAATTATAAATAATTAATATTTATATAACTCTTCTTTAATAACAAATTAAACTTTTTTATTTTTCTTTGTGAAGGTGATACCCATACACGATTATATTTATTCCTTTATAGTGTATGTTTTAATGATGCTATTGATAGTATCGTTTGTAAAAGTTCATTTTCGAAACTTTTTCCTTGTCGTGCCAAACTTCAATTAATATTTTATATTGATTTTTAGATCTAGAAGTCTTGCTAAATGAGTATATTAACTCCAATATATTTTTAGTATATTATTTGTGCTTTTCTTCACAATCTTCTGAAACTTATGACAACTTATTTTTCACTTTGTAATATGCATGCCTTTTTTCCCTTGAGTTTTTGTACTGTTTCCCTGTTAGTTACTCAGTCATGTCTTACTCTTTGTGACCCTGTAAACTGTAGTCAGCCAGACTCCTCTGCCATGAGATTTTCTAAGCAAGAATACTGGGATGGGTTGCCATTCCCTTTCCATTTGTACTGGTTAGGCTCTTCATAATCATACTGAGTACAAGTAAAAACAGGGGGCATCTTTGTTCCCAGTCTCAAAGGGAAAAGTTTTAAGATTCTATTAAAAATCTTTTAAGATTAAAAACATTAAAAAATTGTCTCTGCTGTTTGGTTTTTTAAAACAGATATCTCTTATCATGGTAAGGAAGTTCATTCTGTTGCTAGTAGAGAAGATTTTGATTTTATTTAAGTTATGAATCGGAGTGGATTGTATCACTTCCTGTTTGTGTACCTATTGAAGTCATCACATGATTCCCTCCTCTAATCTATGAATATGATAAATTACATTAACAGACTTTCTATTTTTACACAAACTTGTCGTTCCTGGGATAAATCCAAGTTGATTATTCATTCATTCCACAAGTACACACTTTACTCCCAATTTGCCAGGGGCTATTCTGGACATTATATAAATAACCTTGTAAGAGTACCACAGACAGAAAAGTGTAAAAAGAGAAAACAGCAATGAGAAACTGGGATGTTTGAAACTGAGAATTCTCTAAGTATTAACAGAGATTCTGAAAAGGACTGAGGTATGCTATGATAATTAAGTTATTGAGGTTAGGTAAGGAACATGGATCATTAAAAAAGAGGAGGTCAAGGAACTGAGACAGCAAGGTCTCAAAGCGAGTACCTGTGTGAGCATTAAAGTCTTCAAACAGTATGATAGAAATAAGGTTGGAGAGAGTGAGTGTGAGCCAGGAGCCAAAATTTTAGGGACTGAGGGTAAATGATCCAGGTCTCATTAAATGACTGCAAAAAGAAGGGATTATGCAGACTGATAATTTGAAATGAAAAGCTTAGGTAGACAGGAGAAGAGGGAAAGACTGACCTGGAACAGCAATGAGTCTCAAGGTCCATTTCTGGGGGTAGGTAAAAGTGTGGAAGGAAAAACAGCCACCATTGAAGAAGACTGGATGGGGAGCAACGTCCTCTGGAGAAAGCCAGTTTTCCGCTGAAGTGAGAAAGTGAAGTGTTCAGACAAAAAGAGTGAGAATAAAAGGAGTTTCACAAGTGATTGAATGTCAGTTCCAGAAGACACAGTGAAAAGTTTTCAGATGTTAGGAAGAAGAGAATGTTCAGATATATGGGGAAAGACGGTTGGAGATGAAATAGTTCTGGGAATAGGGGGTTTCTTGTGAAACAAGAATAGCGAGGGAGATTGGACATAATGAAATTGACTCTGACGAGCTCTAGGTAGAGAGATGAGGCTGAGTTTAGGAGAGCAGAGAGCAAAGTAGAGGGGTCTGGGCTGCCTTCTTCACCAATGTTAATGAAAACCTTAGAGACTGGAGAACTGCAGACTTATTCCAATGCAGGGAAGCTCTCTCCTGACCTAGCCAATAGAAAGGGGCCAAAGCATACTCTCTCTTTTAAGCATATTTATATGTGTGTGTGCTAAGTCATTTCAGTCATGCCTGACTCTGTGCAACCCTATGGACTGCAGCCTACCAGGCTCCTCTGTCCATATCCTTCAGGTAAGAGTACTGGAGTGGGTTGCCATGCTCTCCTCCAGGGGATCTTCCTAACCCAGGGATCGAACCTGTGTCTCTTAGGTCTAACCTGCCTATCACTAGCGCTACCTGGGAAGCCCCCCCACACAAACACACATACATATTTTTTATATATAGATATATAATATTTAGCCATATATCAGTTCAGTTCAGTTCAGTCGCTCAGTTGTGTCCGACTCTTTGCGACCCCATGAATGGCAGCATGCCAGACCTCCCTGTCCATCACCAACTCCTGGAGTTCACTCAGACTCATGTCCATCAAGTTAGTGATACCATCCAGCCATCTCATCCTTGGTCGTCCCCTTCTCCTCCTGCCCCCAATCCCTCCCAGCATCAGAGTCTTTTCCAATGAGTCAGCTCTTCCCATGAGGTGGCCAAAGTACTGGAGTTTCAGCTTTAGCATCATTCCTTCCAAAGAAATCCCAGGGCTGATCTCCTTCAGAATGGACTGCTTGGATCTCTTTGCAGTCCAAGGGACTCTCAAGAGTCTTCTCCAACATCACAGTTCAAAATATGGGACTTCCCTGGTGGCTCAGACTATAAAGCATCTGTCTATAATGCGGGAGACCCCAGTTTGATCCCTGGGTCAGGAAGATTCCCTGAAGGAGGAAATGGCAATCCACTCCAATACTATTGCCTGGAAAATCCCATGGACAGAGGAGCCTGGTAGGCTATAGTCCATGGGGTCGCAAAGAGTCAGACACGACTGAGTGACTTCACTTTCATGTATATATATATAGCTGATTTTATTTGCTAATATTGTTTTTAAGATTTTTCCATTTGTGCATGTATGTGAAAATATCCTGTAACTGCTCTCATTCAGGTGGGTTTTTTTCTTTTTAGTCTATATTATGGACTGAACGTGTCCCAAAATTTATACATTGAAGCCCTAAACCCCCATGTGACTGTATTTGGAGACAAAGCCTCTAAGGAGGTAAGAAAGCTTAAAATGAGATCATAAGGATAAGGCCCTAATTTGATGGGGTTAGTGCCTTTATAAGAAGAGAAAGGGACCCAGACCTATCTCTGCCACCTGAGAACACATAGAAATGGAAATCATCCGCAAGCCAGGAAAAAGGTCCTCATCAGACACCTAATGAGCTGGCACCTCGATCTTGCATTCCCAGACTCCAGAACTGTGAGAAATAGAATTCTGTTAAAGCCACCAGTCTAAGATACTCTGTTAGGGTGACACAAGCTGACTGCTGCTGCTAAGTCGCTTCAGTCGTGTCCGACTCTGTGCGACCCCATAGACGGCAGCCCACCAGGTTCCCCCGTCCCTGGGATTCTCCAGGCAAGAACACTGGAGTGGGTTGCCATTTCCTTCTCCAATGCATGAAAGTGAAAAGTGAAAGTGAAATCTCTCAGTCGTGTCTGACCCTCAGCGACCCCATGGACTGCAGCCTACCAGGCTCCTCCATCCATGGGATTTTCCAGGCAAGAGTACTGGAGTGGATTGCCATTGCCTTCTCTGACAAGCTGACTAATAACAGTCTATTAGCATGCTGAATTGACTTCATTAATTTTTAAAAAATGTTTTTAATTGGATTTTTTAAAAAGCTGTTTGTTTTTGCTGGTCACACCATTCAACATATGGGATACTAGTTCCCCAACCAGGGATCAAACCCACACTCCCTACATGGGAAGTGTGGCACTCTTAACCACTGGACCACCAGGGAAACCATGAGTTCATTAATTTTTAAAAATTAAGGTTGGTTTAACTCTTGCACTCCTGGGACAAATACCAGTTGGGCATGATGTATTATCATTTTTATATATTGTTTGATTCAATTGGCTGAAATTTTGCTATGAATATTTTCATCTGTGTTCATGATGAATATTACAGTTTTCTTCCCTTGTTATAGATTTGCCTGCTTTGGATTTCAAAATAGTATTATCCTTGGGATGAGCTGGGAACTCCCCTCCAATTTTCTGGATGAATTTTTAATGGAGTTTGTATTATTCCTTCTCTAAATGTATGGTGGAATGCATCTGTGAAGATGTCTGGGCCAGGCAAGAATTTACCTTTTGGAAAGTTTTAAACTACAAATTCATTTTTAAAATGGATTTAGGAGTTTTTCAGGTTTTCTATTCTTCTTGAGTGAATTTTGGTAGTTGAGTCTTTCAAGGGATTTGAACAGTTCATCTAGATGGTAAACTGTATTGCCACAAACTTCTACCTGTGGAATCTATACTGATATTAATTCTTACTCTCCTGGAGTTTATATCTTCTCTTAATAATTTTGATCAGTCTAACTTAAGATACCGTTGATTTTCTCTTTTATCTATTATCTAATTCTTTGATTTCTAATCTTTCTAATCTCTAATCTTTTTCTTTCTCCCATTATATATGTGTTTCATTTACTCTTAGCTGAGGTCATTGATTTGAGCTACTATTTTTTTATCTAGTATAAATATTTTGTACCAGAAATTTCCATCCATATATATTAGCTGTATCCCACAGCTTTTTATTGGATATTTTTATTTTATTCAGCTCCAGATACTTTCTGTTTCCTTTTTTGATTTCTCCTTTGGTCCAAGGTGATATATATAGAAGGGTGTTATTTACTTTCCAAACATTTCGAGATTTCCATGAGTATCTTCCTGTTTCTATTTCTAATTAAACTTTATTCTGGCCATAAACAAGCTTTGTATGACTCTAATGCTTTTAAATTTATGGAGAGTTGTTTTACGGCTCAGAACACAGTCAATCTTGGTAAGTATTCTATGCACTTGAAAAGAATGTGTGTTCTGTTGTAGATTGAAGAGTTATGTAAGTAAGTAGATCAAATTGATTAATAGTGTTGCTCTAGACTTTTATATATTTTCTAATTCTCTATTTTGTTCTATCAATTATTGAAAGAGGACTTAAGATATCTGTCTATAATTATAGATTTGTCTATTTTTTGTAGTACTATCAGTGTTTTTCTTTTTAATGTATTTTGAGGTTTTGTCAGGAGGGGCAGCCGTAAGGAGATACCACTCATCCAAGATGAGGAGCAGCAACTGCGCTTTGCTGAGGCAGCCATGAAGAGATACCCCATGCCCAAGGTAAGAGAAACCCAAGTAAGATGGTAGGTGTTGCAAGAGGGCATCAGAGGGCAGACACACTGAAACCATACTCACAGAAAACTAGCCAATCTGATCACATGGACCACAGCCTTGTTTAACTCAATGAAACTAAGCCATGCCGTGTGGGGCCACCCAAGATGGGCAGGTCATGGTGGATTGGCCTGACAGAATGTGGTCCACTGGAGAAGGGAATGGCAAACCACTTCAGTATTCTCACCTTGAGAACCCCATGAACAGTATGAAAAGGCAAAATGATAGGATACTGAAAGAGGAACTCCCCAGGTCGGTAGGTGCCCAATATGCTACTGGAGATCAGTGGAGAAATAACTCCAGAAAGAATGAAGGGATGGAACCAAAGCAAAAACAATACCCAGTTGTGGATGTGACTGGTGATAGAAGCAAGGTCCGATGCTGTAAAGAGCAATATTGCATAAAACCTGAATGTTATGTCCATGAATCAAAGCAAATTGGAAGTGGTCAAACAGGAGATGGCAAGAGTGAACATCGACATTCTAGGAATCAGCAAACTAAAATGGACTGGAATGAGTGAATTTAACTCAGATGACTATTATATCTACTACTGTGGGCAGGAATCCCTTAGAGAAATTGGGTAGCCATCATGGTCAACAAGAGTCTGAAATGTAGTACTCGGATGCAATCTCAAAAACAACTGAATGATCTCTGTTCGTTTACAAGGCAAACCATGAATTTGAGTAAACTCCGGGAGTTGGTGATGGACCGGGAGGCCTGGCGTGCTGCGATTCATAGGGTTGCAGAGTCGGACACAACTGAGTGACTGAATTGAACTGAACTGAACTGAATCATATACACAAGCATTTCAGTTTCTTGTATCTTCTTGGTAAATTGACACTTTATCTTTGTGACATGATCTTCTCTATCCTTCATAATATTTCTTGCTCTGAATCTACTTTATCTGAAATAATATAGCAAGTTCAGATTTCTTTTGATTTGTAATTTTCATGTTTTATCTTTCCATCCTTCTCCATTCAACCCATTCCTGTCTTTATGTTTAAAATGGGTTTTGTGGGAATTCCCTGGTGGTCCATTGATTAGGGCTCAACATTTTCATTGTCAGGGGCCAGGATTGAATCCCTGGCTGGGGATCCTGAAACCCATGCAGCATGTCCAATAAATAAAAATAAAGCAAAATGTGTTTTTGTAAGACACATATAATTGGGTCTTTTTTATCTGATCATCTGCCTTTAATTGGATATTTAGATCATTTACATTTAATGATTATTGATATCAGTTCAGTTCAGTTCAGGTTAGTTGCTCAGGTGTGTACAACTCTTTGCGACCCCATGAATTACAGCATGCCAGGCCTCCCTGGAGTTCACTCAAACTTATATCCATCGAGTCCGTGATGCCATCCAGCCATCTCATCCTCTGTCGTCCCCTTCTCCTCCTGCCCCCAATCCCTCCCAGCATCAGGGTCTTTTCCAATGAGTCAACTCTTCTCATGAGATGGCCAAAGTATTGGAGTTTCAGCTTCAGCTTCATTCCTTCCAAAGAACACCGAGGACTGATCTCCTTTAGAATGGACTGGTTGGATCTCCTTGCAGTCCAAGGGACTCTCAAGAGTCTTCTCCAACACCACAGTTCAAAAGCATCATCAATTCTTCGGCACTCAGCTTTCTTCAGTCCAACTCTCACATCCATACATGATCGCTGGAAAAACCAAAGCCTTGACTAGATGAAACTTTGCTGGCAAAGTAATGTCTCTGCTTTTCAATATGCTGTCTAGGTTGGTCATAACTTTTCCTCCAAGGAGTAATCGTTTTTTAATTTCATGGCTGCAGTCACCATCTGCAGTGATTTTGGAGCCCAAAAAAGAAAGTCTGACACTGTTTCCACTGTTTCCCCATCTATTTCCCATGAAGTGATGGGACCAGATGCCATGATCTTCGTTTTCTGAATGTTGAGCTTTAAGCCAACTTTTCACTCTCCTCTTTCACTTCCATCAAGAAGCTTTTTAGTTCCTCTTCACTTTCTGCCATAAGGGTGGTGTCATCTGCATATCTGAGGTTATTGATATTTCTCCTGGCAATCTTGATTCCAGCCTGTGCTTCCTCCAGCCCAGCATTTCTCATGGTATACTCTGCATAGAAGTTAAATAAGCAGGGTGACAATATACGGCCTTGACGTACTCCTTTTCCTATTTGGAACCAGTCTGTTGTTCCATGTCCTGTTCTAACTGTTGCTTCCTGACCTGCATATAGGTTTCTCAAGAGGCAGGTCAGGTGGTCTGGTATTCCCATCTCTTTCAGAATTCACAGTTTCTTGTTATCCACAAAGTCAAAGGCTTTGTCATAGTCAATAAAGCAGAAATACATGTTTTTCTGGAACTCTCTTGCTTTTTCGATGATCCAGCGGATGTTGGCAATTTGATCTCTGGTTCCTCTGCCTTTTCTAAAACCAGCTTGAACATCTGGAAGTTCACGGTTCACGTATTGCTGAAGCTTCCGCTTGGAGAATTTTGAGCATTCCTTTACTAGCGTGTGAGATGAGTACAAATGTGCAATAGTTTGAGCATTCTTTGGCATTACCTTTCTTTGGAATTGGAATGAAAACTGACCTTTTCCAGTCCTGTGGCCACTGCTGAATTATCCAAATTTGCTGGCATATTGAGTGCAGCACTTTCACAGCATCATCTTTCAGGATTTGAAACAGCTCAACTGGAATGCCATCACCTCCACTAGCTTTTTTCAGTGATGCTTTCTAAGGCCCACTTGACTTCACATTCCAAATTCACATTGATATGAGTGGGTTTAAATCTACCATATTGCTATTTGTTTTCTATTTTTCACATCTGTTGTTTGTTCCCTTCTCTTGGCCTTTTTTTGAACTAATTATGTTATGGTTCCATTGTTTCTCCTTTGCTGACCTATTAGCTATACTTTTTTGTTATTTTAGTGATTTTTATAGTTTATATTATACATCTTTAATTATCAATTTACCTTCAATTAATATTTTAGCATTTCACATGTAATATAATAATTTTATAACTATACTTTTATTTTTCTTCTCCCTATCTTTGTGCCTTTGTTGACATATGATTTGCCTCTATGTGTTTATTAACTCTATTTTTTTAAAAGAGTCAATTGTCTTTTTGAGACATTTAAACGCCAGGAAAATAAACTATTTTATATGTAGCACATAGTTACCATTTCCAGTGCTCTGTATTTTTCGGTATAGATTCAAATTTCCATCTGCTATAGTTTTTCTTTTGCCAGATCTTCTTTCACAAATGTAAATCTGATAATGTCACTCCTCCGCAAAAACTCTCTAATGAATTCCAATCACACTTAATACAAAATCGAAAATCCTAACCCATGATCTGTTACATTCTATATGATCTGATCCTAAGTTACCTTTCTGATTTAATGTCTCCTCCCACTCATACCTTAATTCTTCCCCAGCCACACTGGCCTCCGGCCAAACACATGCTCCCCTTAAAGCTCTTGTACTTGTTCTACCCTTTAGTCACACAGCTCTTTGCCCAAATTATCACTTGTCCCCCTCATTTTATGAAAATCTTTCCTCCAGCATCACGTCATCAGAAAGGACACATATACACTTCATTTCATATGCTTTATCTTACTTTCTTTTCAGAGTTCTTAATGTTACTTGAACTCATATTGTTTTTGTCGATTATCACTTGTCTCCATCATTAGAATGAAGCTCTATGAAGGCAAGCATTTTGTTTTATTCACCCATGTATCTCCAGCACCTTGACAGTGGCATCAGGCATATAGAACTAGCCGAGAAAGAATATTGCTTTCCAATAACTACCAGAGTTAATTTTGATAAACACTATTGTTCTGCATGAAACAAATTCTGAAAAACAGGAAGGCTGGATTCTGGAAAGAATTCAAAAATAATCCACAAGTTTGGCAATCTTGAATTTGGAGTTTACTTTCTATTAATCTAAATTAGCTAGCTTTTAATTTCAAAGCTATAATTAGGACTTTGCCTCAGGGCAATAGAGGGTAAAGAACAAAGGACAAGAGAAGCTTTTTTTCCTCTTAATTATCCTTCATCCTCCAAACCCCCAGGTTTACTGAGTACACAGAGGCACGAGGAAGGAGGAAAGGGAGAGGATGAAGTGCTAAACTTCCCTGGGAGATGAAGGAGCTGCCCATCCCTCCTCCCTCCATCATAACCTACCAGGTTCAATCAGGTTTCAGAGTCCAAGACTTTGGAAGTAGATAAATCTATGAAGCTGTTCCACCTTGAGTGGCTTGTTCAATTATTTTATCCACTCAGTTGACTGGAAATTGAGTGATGGTCAGAAGCCTATACTGTTGGACGCAACCAAGGGACCCAGGGTCAAGGTCCTCTGTCCGTGGCCACTCCGCTCAGCTTTTCTGCACCTCGCTAGGACTAAAGGTTCTCTCTTGGCATTACACTGCATATCTGCTTAGTGGCTCAGTTGTGCGACCCTGTGGACGGTAGCCCACCAGACTCCTTTGTCCATCGGACTTTTCAGGCAAGAATACTGGAGTGGGTTGCCATTTCCTGCTCCAGGGGATCTTCCTGACCCAGAGATTGAACCTGTGTCTTCTGTGTCTCCTGCACTTCAGGCAGAGTCATAAGGGAACCTCTTGGAATTACATTATTAATATTGGTCCCTAATTTATACCCTAATTAATTTTGGTTTATACCGTACTTAGTCATCATTTCCTGTGACTTATGGAGGTGAATTTATGCTACATAAATGCTGTTGAATGCAAATAACTGCATATTTTATGTTTTTCATCCACAAAAATATCCATACTTATAATCTGGGAAGAAACAATTATAAACTGTTATGGTACTAAATTTTGGATGGGGTTCCATAAGTAAGAATTATCTCCCAAACTCCTTTTATTACACCATGTTATCATAATTTATATATTTTAGAAGTATTATGCAAAATAAATGCAGGAAATAAAAAAGCACTTCACCTGGGATCCATTCTTTTCCATGACCCTGTAATCCACGACTACAATAAGAGTTAGATATTTTGACTACCCTGGTCTTTTACTTATATATAAATTGTCTAAAACCATTTTTATATAGTCCACAGTCCACATTTTTCTCAATAGATTATTTCAAAGATTAAAAAATAATTTATATGAAGCATTTGACATATACTCATCAATAATAAATATTAGTTTGTATTGATTAATAAGTGATGGTATTATATTTACATAGACTTATCCAAAAACTGTAAAATGATTCTCAAGACAATCCTTCCGGTTTTCACAGACCTGAATTATAAGAAATCTCTAGCCAAAACTACATGTGCTGGAAGATATAGAGTGAAGTAATATTTTTTAGAGACAACAGTAATTTGATGATTTCCTCAATCTCTTTTACCATGAAAGTATGATAGAAACAGCTTTTATTCGACCACTAAATGTGATTTGGGCCTCCATTATGAGTCAGGTGCTGGAAGATAGCAGCAAAAACACAGTAGTCTCCCTGATCCCGTTGAGCTTGCAAACTGTCATGAAAGAGAAGTATTAAGCACATGACTTACAAATATGAAGACTATTAAAAATGTAAGTAAATAACAAACCCCTAAACTAAAGGTGATTTTAGTCAAGAAAGACTTTTTGAGGAAGTAAGATGACTTTTCATTTTATTGATATATATATATATATACATATATATATATATATATATGAGATCTCATTCATTAGAGATTTTGAAATCCTGGGAAATGAAATTTCAAACTTTCATATGTGGTTATGATAATTGTAGTAAAGTCATTTTAAGCAGGGGTTAGATTCTGCAGTTACCACCTGATTATTGTATATAGTTAAAATTACTTTTAGAAATTCATTAAACTACCCCCCAAATTCAGTATATGTGCTAATGCTGCTGCTGCTAAGTCGCTTCAGTCGTGTCCAACTCTGTGCAACCCCATAGACGGCAGCCCACCAGGCTCCCCCGTCCCTGGGATTCTCCAGGCAAGAACACTGGAGTGGGTTGCCATTTCTCTCCCCAATGCATGAAAGTGAAAAGTGAAAGTTAAGTCGCTCAGTTGTGTCAGACTCTTCGCGACCCCATGGACTGCAGCCTGTGGAGATTTTGGAAATCCATGAGACTTTCCAGGCAAGAGTACTGGAGTGGGGTGCTATTGCCTTCTCCATATGTGCTAATATTTATATACTATTGTCAATGTTGAATTTTAACTGTATCCTGTGCTACTGGAAAATAACAAAGGTTAAGAAATTCCCACACACGCATTCCTTTTTGTAAATCATTATAAAATAAAATGACCCTTAGATGAGAATGATACCCTCCGTCAACCTAAATAAAGAAGTAAAGTGAGACAAGCTCAAATTACCAGAAATTGAGCTTGTTCAGGAATAGCAGAGGAGCTGCAACTCGGGAAACACATGCTATAGCAAAGTTATAGGCAAGTCTGTTGAGGGCTTGGAGGCAAGGAGTACAAGGAGGGGGAAGTCCAGCCGGGGTTCAGCAGTAAGTTCTTTGGCATGGGGCAGGATTCTATGCAAACAGTCATCAGTCAGGAGATAGGTCTCCTTCTTCTGTAAATCAGGCCTTTGGGGAAAATCAGCCTCTCAGTTCTTAAGTTCCATTTTTGTAAGGACACATGTGTGAGATTCTGCATTTCGTAGTCTCCAATTCCATTTTACTTTATTTATTTTTCTTTTTAATGTTTGTTTTGGGGTTTTTTGTTTTTTGTTTTTGTTTTTTTTGGCTGTGCATTCAGCTTGCAGGATCTTAATTCCCCCCAGGGACTGAATCCAGTAAAATAAGTAGAATGTAAAAGCGTTGAACCCTGAATGACAGTAAAAGCACTGAGTCCTAAGCACTGAGTCCTAAGCACTGAGTCCTAAGCACTGAGTCCTAAGCACTGGACCGCCGGGAAATTCCCTCTCCAGTTTCATTTTAGATTGAAATCCTTTCACACCCCCTAGTTACTTATGATGAGACCAAACATAGTCCCTCCAAATTCCCATTCTTTGCTTCATAAATGATTTTTTTAATTGGAGTTTAGTTGCTTTACAATGTTGTGTTAGTTTCTACTGCACAGCAAAGTGAATCAGCTTTCATAAATGGTTAGACAAAAGGCTCATCCCCACTGATCAATGTGAACAAAACTCTTCTTAACCAAACTTTAGTAATGTTTCTCTTTCCTCCAAGGTTCCTGAACTTTGGCTCACCCTCAGCCAGAGCCAACACACAACCCACCTAAACAGATAGGTCTCAGAATAAAACATCCTCTGAACTATTATCCAATCATACTATACTGTTATCTCGTTTCACTTCTCCCAACCTGGTTCCTTCTAGCCTTGTTTACTCCTCTCCATAAAAGTAAAATCAATTCCTTTTCCCTCACTCTTGAGATGCTCGCCCTTCCCTCATCTTAAACCTTTCGAATACAGTCTCTCCTTACTAAGTCTGGATTTGTTTTTTATTTGACACCAAACACTGGAAACCAACTCAGTACCTCTCAGTAAGTACAATCCAATGGACATGAGTATGAACAAGCTCCAGGAGATAGTGAAGGACAGGGAAGCCTGACGTGCTGAAGTCCATGGGAGCACAAAGAGTTGGACACGACTGAGCGACTGAACAACACAAATCACGTTTTCTAGCATCTGAACAGTTTAATGTTTTTTCTCCATTGTTCAACGGATAAAACATGTATTTGGTAATAGAGCACAAAAAATACATGCTTTCAAACATGACAATCACAAGGAAGATGCAGGGATCATGAGAGTCCCAAGAGTAACCAAGACTGAAATAAGAGCAAAGGCCTGTCCTCCATCCCAAGCTCCAGAAAATACGCGCTCACTGATGGAATGGCTAAAGGAAATGCCACTGTGATTTTTTTCTTCCTTTTCTTTCCTTTTTTTCCTTTTTTTTTTGTTCTGGATATATACATATATATATAAAGTCAGGTGTGAGATTCAAGTGTGATATGTCTTCTCCATACTCTAAAACACTATAATAGAAAGGGAGACAAAAGACAGAAAATACAAGAAAATCTCATCTATCAGGAATCCTTAGAGGATGTGTCACTCTGAAATGTTGGAGATTTGCTCACTTAAATCTCTTTGTAGAAATCTTTCTGAATTGCATTGCATATTTTACTGCTTTCTTCAAAAGGTACTCTAAATATAACTTAACCTTTTCTTGGATGATGTACAATCACTGTTATTTTAAAATAAAATTCCACTCTAGTGTATTGCAGCGATGAATGCATGACCTACTGTGGTGCATAAGACTATGTAAGGCTGAGCTTTCTGAGTTCTCTTCTTCCTTTTCATCTTCCTTCCCCTCCCCTCCTCCTTCCTCTTTTCTTTCTCCTTCATTTTTTATAGTAACTGTATCCTTTCTACTGTAAAAAAAAAAAATCCAGTATTTTTTCCCTCTGTCACTGTATGTGCCTGTGACAGGAACTCTTCTCCTTCCAAATGCTTCTTGTTATATGCTTTAGCTTTGGGTTGGGGACAGGAGGGAGAATGACAGAAATTTCCATATCTAGGACCTGTACCAGAGTATTCCGGCTCTAGGGGAGGGCTCTGGGAGCTTTTCTACAGAACCGACTGTTCACCTGTGAGCAAACTACATAAGCTTTAGCATTTTGGATCTTTTTGTTCCCACCTTGGTTGTGCAGAGCTCTCTTTATTTCCTGACTTCCAGCCATGTTCCAAACATTGAAAAAGTAAGATATACAGAAAAGAACATCTTAGAAAAACATGGATGATGACAGTCAGGATGAAGACTTTTGTTTGGAGAATTTGAAGGGACAGGCTAACATGTCATGTGAAAATGATTTCATTGGAAAGACCAGTTCCCTTTCAAGTAATATAATTTCCAAACCAGTCATTTTTTAATAGAAAGAAGGATCTGGAAGTATAATTTGGTCAAAAAAAAACTTGACTTGAGGCAGAGTACTTGGTTCAAACTAAAGACCTGACATGCATTAGTTGTGTGCCCTTAAATAAATGATTTATCTATACTAATTTTCAGTTTCTCAACTATAAAATGGAACTAGAAAGACTTGCCCTACCTGTACAATGATATTTATGTCAAGAAAAAAAAAGTAATATATTTTTGATGTGGTTATAAGCTGTAAAATATTCAAAGTGAGTGGACTAACTAAATATCATCCACCGTGAACAAAGCGTCTATCCACAAGTTTTCTGTGAGTCTGTTGTAGCCTCCATGGAAGTTTCCCTCCTAATTTTCTGATGATTCAAAGTACCTAGAATAGTGTTTCTCCAATACTGATTGACATGGATTGTGTTAAATTGCATTGTTAATTGCAGATTCCAATTTGGACCCCTGGGGATCAGGTGGACATTTTATATTTCTAACAAGTACAACTCACCTGGAGGCAGTTTGCTACTAACCTATCAGTTTGTTAGAACTGCAGAAATCCCTAGCCCTACAGAATCAGAATCTACATTTAACAAAATGACCAGGATAGTATGCATTTTAATGTTTGAGAGGCCCTTTGCTAGCTTATAGAAATGATGTTCAAAGGTAAAAATGCAAATTCTCAAACCTTACTCCACCCAAACTGCTGAGGTCTCAGACAAAAATGAGGAAGAGGGTTTTAGAAACTGAAAGAAAATTCCTTCTTATAAAGTGGCAGAGAACTTGCTGAATTATGCTCTAGAGTTTTGTGGAAGGTAGAACTTTCAAGCAATGAATTTGGATCTTAGCAGAGGAGATTTTCAACCAAAGTATTAAAGGAGCCACTTGGGTCCTCCTTACTGCTTTAGTAAAATGTGAGAGGAAAAAGTTGAATTAAGAAAGCAATTGGTAAGCATAAAGGAACCGGAACTTGAAGATTTGGAACATGCTAAGCCTGACCATACTGCCAAAAAAATAAAAAGGGAGGGAGGCGGGAAGCTTGTCCTAAAGACAACTCTAGAGGTATGGCTCAACAGTTCCTGGTAAAGGATGTGACTCATGGATTGCAATCAACCATCTCAGCAGAGGCTTGGAAAAGAGATGCAATTATATCAGTGGTGACACTACCAGTTTGGACCAAAGGAGGGGCTGAGAAAGTGGGACAGAATGAAGGAAGCTGTCACCTTGAATTTTACAGGATGGAACCATAGAAGTTTTTGGCTGTGCACGTGCTTTACCCTTCAGTAAAAAGGAAGAATGACCCCAAAGTTCATTCAGAGATCATCAGGGCTACCAACTCAGTTTCAACAGGCCTTATGGCCTGCCTAACATGAGGTTGTGACCCTGCCTAAGGGCCCCCAAGACAGGGCCACCACCCTAGTAGGTCCAGAAGGCAGGGCATCAAACCGAAGAGGATTATTCGCAAGCTTTCAGCTCTAATGGTATTTGCCTTGTTAGGTTTTGAACTTGGTTGGGATCCATCATCCCTTTTTCCTTTCCCATCTCTCCCTTTTGGTATAGCAATGTCTATCTTATGCCTGTCCCATCATTGTATTTTGGAAACACCTAGCTTGTCTGATTTCACAGGTTCACAGCTAGAGAGGAATTTTGCCTTAGGATGAGTCATACCTCTAGTCTCACTCATATCTGATTTAGATGATATTTAGATGAAACTTATAGAGTTGATGCTGGAATCAGTTAAGATTTTGGCGGCTGTTGGGATAAAATAAATGTGCGTTGCATGCAATAAGGACATTAATTTGGGAATACCAGGGGCAGAATGGTATGGACTGAATTGTGTCCCCGAAAATTCATCTGTTGATGTCAGTCAGTGTGTGACTGTGTTTGAGGATAAGGTAAAGAGGTAATTAAGGCTAACCAAGGTTGTACGAGTGGGGCCCTAATCTGATGAATGGTTTTATAAGAAGAGGAAGAGATCCTTTGACCTCACATAACTTGAGGCCTATGCACTCGGGAAAGGCCATGGAAGAACACAATGAAAAGTCAGCTGTCTGAAAGCTAGGAAGCAGGCCCTCACCAGAAACACTGTGTAACATGATCAGATTTTACATTTAGAATGGATTAGAGGAGAAGAACAAAAAGCAAGTGGACCAAAGAGAATGTTGTAGTCCAGGTGAAATATAACAGTGGCTGAGACTAGGGTGTTGATATTGATAGGGGGTAGAGCTGTGGAGAGGTGGATAGACTCAACGGATATTTAGGAGGAAAAATCTTAATGATGGATTAGATGAGGATTGTCAGGGCTGGCTATTGGCTTGTTCAACTGGATAAATGATGGTGTCATTTACTGAGATGAGATAATAGAAGAAGACCAGGATTATGGAGGAAAGAACATTCCCTTTAAATTCTGTGTTTACTAGGATGCAAACAACATACACAAGTGGGGCTTTCCTGGTAGCTCAGTGGTAAAGAATCCACCAGCAATGCAGGAGACACGAAAGATTTGGGTTTGATCCCTGGGTCAGGAAGATCCCCTGAAGAAGGGCATGGCAACCCACTCCAATATTCTTGCCTGCAGGATCCCACGGACTGAGGAGCCTGGTGCAATAAGCTGAACACAACTGAAGTGACTGACCACAGCACAGCATCATACACAAGTAATGCAAATGAATTCTGACTATTTAAGTGCAAGAAAATGGAGAATAAATGCTATCAAGAGCTCACCAAGTCAAAAAATTCTGATCCACAAGCCCTTGTAACCAGGCAGGAATCAAAGCAGGTCCAGAAGTTAAAGAACCAGGGGTCATAAGAAGTATCTTTTAACAAGAATCATCTGACCAGAACACCCTGACACTACAAGAATTATTCCATTATACCACCAAAGTTGAAACCTCATCCTATCTTTATGTATGTACTCCATATTAAAACTTACAGTCCAAGGTACCAAGGTGTCTAATTGGCTAGTTATATGATCAAGCCTGTCTTCCAGGGCAGACAAAAAGAGGAGCTGACATCTTTAATGTCAGTAGTGGGAGGTGAAGCACTTATCCTTTCCAAGAGAATATTCACTGCGGAATTCCCCAAATAGAAATATGGCTAGATACTAGACAGTCAGAAATAAAATGAAAAATGTACGGTCCACACCTTTGGCAGACAAACATTTGTTCATATCCTTTTTCCCAAAATCACACTTCCCCCAGAATTGTTCTTCGTAATACAATTCATTACTTGTACCACAAATACACACTCCTTTTCCAAATGAAGACAGTCCCAAGTCTTCAAACACAAGTCTGCAAACTCTGGGTAACGTCCCCTCCTCCTCTAGTTTTATTGTGATATGTATTCTGTTGTTTTTCAGTCGCTCAGTTGTGTCCGACTCTTTGAGACCCTGGACTACAACACACCAAGGCTTCCCTGTCCTTCACTGTCTCCCAGAATTTGCTCAAACCCATGTCCATTGAGTCAGTGATGTCATCCAACCATCTCAACCTCTATCATCCCCCTCTCCTCCTACCCTCGATCTTTCCTAGCACCAGGGTCTTTTCCACTCTTTGCATCAGGTGGCCAAAGTATTGGAGTTTCAGCTTTAGCATGAGTCCCTCCCATGAATATTCAGGCTTGATTTTCTTTAGGATTGACTGGTTTGATCTCCTTAGCCTCAAAAGTAAATTTTAGAGTTAACCACTATTATTTTATAATGGAGCTTCCCTAGTAGCTCAGATGATAAAGAATCTGCCTACAATGTAGGAGACCTGGGTTTGATCCCTGGGTCAGGAAGATCCCCTGGGTAAGGAAGTGGCTACTATTTTATAATAAGCCACACATATTATGCTCTAGAATAGAGCATAGAGGAATTAATTCCACCAGACCTGCAGTTTAGGGCTAGAGAATTAAAATGTGACCTTAAAGGATTGTTTTTCTATTTCAACCCCAAGGATTCCATGACCACTGGCAATAATCCCATTGCAGTCAGCCCATTTCATTCCCTGCTGTCATTACAGTAACCAGGCCCACCAGGCCTCCAGTGGTAAGTGACCTATATGGGTTCTGCTGCCTTAAGGACTCACTGTTCCTACTGAAATCAGGAAATTCATTTCTATTTCAGCTTCTCTCACACACTCCAGAGAACTGCTACACCACTTTTGTAATAAGCCAGAGATCCAATCACAATGTATGTCTCGAAGTCCTAGTGAATAGAATGTCTTCAGGGCCTGCTGGAGGAACATATTTATTGGATGAGTGGACAAGACATCTATAATAAATCAAATCCAGTATTCCAATCTCCCAATTCTTTGAATTATTTTCTTTACCTTATTCTAAGTCATGTCTGACACCTCTGTTCATTTGTAAGTCTAGGGTAGTGCTCACCAGCCCAGTTCTTTACCTTCACATGCCATCAGGAATCTCTGACAAGTGAACTCATATCAATAAATTCAGTCTAATATAAAATTATGGTTCTCCATCTTTGGTTCTATACCTTAAATTTCTATTCTTCCATACGTTTTGCAAATGACTGCTGAAGTAAATTGATCAAGTCCCACAGCCTTTTGATATCTAAGCCTTCTTCTCCCAGATTTCACTTTTATAACTGGTGCCCTGGGGCTTTCTGGGCTTTAACTCTGGATACAAGTCTGCAAATAATTCTGGTTCCCACTAGCAGCATAACTGCCTCATTTAAGGGCTTAGTAGTCACACACTGGGGTTTCCCTGGTGGCTTAATGGTAAAGAATCTGCCTGCAATGCAGGAGTTTGATCCCAGGTTCAATCCTTGGATCCAGAAGATCCCCTGGAGAAGTGGAGAAGGAAATGGCAACCCACTCCAGTATTCTTGCCTGGGAAATCCCATGGACAGAGGAGCCAAGCGGGCTACAGTCCATCGGGTTGCAAAGAGTCAGACACGACTTAGCGACTAAACAACAACAATCACGTGTTCATCGCATGAATCCTCTGCATCCTCTGATAAATCCCTTCACTTTAATTTATTGTTGGCTGAAGGAAGCCAGTATTGCTTTCTGTTATCTGCAGTCAAAATTTGGAACCAGGAATTAGAAACGAGAAAAGCCATGAACGCCTTTATCAAGTTATAGGAAGATAACCCAGAAATCTATGGTAATCAGTGACCAAAAAGTAGTTAACTATCATCTTTGGTCACCTGCATCAAGTATATCCAGTAGGGGTAAAGCTCTGGGGGACAATGTTGCCAGTACCAGTGACTTATTCAACAAATTCAGTGACTGCCAGCGGAAGTTAGGGCTTTTGACAGCATTAGAAATCTTAAAGAAAGAGATGATTAAATACAAATACCTAAAGCTTTGGTCACAGTATGAATTAAAACCTAGGAAATTCCAGTGACTATTCCAGAAGTGACTGTTCCAGTCTGACTAACAGAATCTCTCATCTCTGGCGAAACCTAAGCCAAAATCAGACTTCCACCATTCCCAGGGTGAATTCTTTGGGTGTTGCTACTTTTCAATGTCCATCTATCCAGTTCTCACATGAAAATAAGAGTTGCTTGTTTGCAAGTGGTACCAAAAGAGTTTGGATCCTGTTGGGGGACCTCCCCTAAATGCACCTTTGTTCTCAGAAGCAATCCTTATTTCTCTGACTATTCAGGATTGGAAAATAAATAAGAACTGAGGTCACCCTTCAGCTCTTAGAACCACAAAGGACCATAAACAGAAGGAATGATCTGGTCAGAACATGAAAACCACTGCTGCAGAATACCAGTATTGCCATCTAAGGCAATAGGTCTATAAATTGTTTGAGCAGGGCTCAAAGACTTGTGAGTTCATGATTCTCAGCAGACTAGTGTGGACTTTGCTATGGGTCCCCTATATAAAAACCAGTGGAGGTTCTCCTTTCATCTTGTTCTAAGTGCTGAGAGTGTGGCTCTGTGACCAGTGAGAATATTTTTCTCTGGTCTCCAGAATTCAGAAGGTCGTTTACCAGTGTGTGTCTGGTGGCCGGTTGAATAGACTCAAAGTCACAAGCAGCATTTTCTTTGTCTGGTTGTGCTAGCTCTCAGGGGAGTTAGTCATAAGGGATCCTTGTCCATAAGAGGCCTTTGTCATCTCAACCTTTGTGACTTTGTTAGTACTGGGAAAGTCTCATCCTACTAGCACCTGCCCAGTGTCAAAGACTAGCCAGTGTGTAACTAGAGGTGTTTCCCATCCCATGACAGACTGGAGTCACTGTTTTCACTGCACAAGTCCTACTGCTTAATTTTCTGGATGTTATAAGGGTGTTTTGCACCCTCTTTGGGGGTACCTCTTGCATCCTTGGTAAAGCTATACATAGGCTTATTAGTTTGAGTTGCTATTGAGATTGGGAGTTCCCTCATTCTCAGATGGTAAATAATCTGCCTGCAATGCAGGAGACCTGGGTTCGATTCCTGGGGTGGGAAGATCATCTGGAGAAGGGAAGGGCTATTCATTCCAGTATTCTGGCCTGGAGAATTCCATGGACAGAGGAACCTGGCAGGGGATGGTCCATGGAGTCGCAAATAGTCCACATAACTGAGCAATTAAGCACAGCATAGTATTAAGATTAACATAAGATCCTATTGTCAGTGCCCAAATGATGGATTTTTTTAAGTGATTATACTTAAAGGAGAAAAAAAAAAAAAATAGGGCTCTCTGTCCTAAACAGTTGTCTTGAAGATACCTGTAGAAAGACAAAGTTGAAAAGTGAATACAAAGGAATAGAACACTAGCCTGAGGGATTCCCCAACAAGATGAAATAATAGAAATTAAAACAAAATTAAAGTCCACATACAATGTGAATTCCATTTCCTCAATGAATCCCTTAACAGCTCAAATCCTCCAGCTTTCTCAGAAAATTCCTTAAACATCCAGCTGCTTATTTTAACTTTCCTTCTCCTACAAGATTTACAGGGAGCACTCAAGTCACTCTAGCGCCTCTAGTCCCAAAGCCCAGGGCATACAAGTTACTCAGGTAAATGTTAAAAGCCAGTAAGTGAATTTAGCAGAAGCACCCAAGACAGACAGTAAAGCTTGCTTTGCTGTCCCTTAAAAACACCTCCTGCTTTCCAGGGCTCCTCCTGCTTTTAGGCTCTGCCAGCTTCAGGTTTTCTTAAGCAATGTCCTTTGCAGATATGACCTAGACCACACCCCCACCACCAGCACCAGCACCGAAGAGTTCATGTTGCCTAAACCACAACAAGTCTTTTGAATTATAAGACCCTTTTACCTCCACTTTCAGAAGATCCTACCAAATTTAAAGAGGAATTAAAAAGATTAATGGCCATTTGCAACCCTACTCACAAGAACCTTGTTTGGCTGCTAAGGGGTGTTCTTCCCACCCATGATTATACTGTAGTTATCAGACAAGCCAGATGGCCCCCTGGAAAAAACCCTCCTCTCAGAGGAAACAGATGGCCAAAAATTCTCCCAGGCCCTTCTGCAAATGATCAGGAAATGGCTTAACTGGAAGCTGATATTCAGGGACAAATAGAAATACAAGAAGAGGTTTTCTCCTCGAAGGTGAATTGGTTTGAGGTTAAACTGTGCACTCAAACAGAAGCACATACAAACACCTTTGTTGAATGCTTTGTACAAACTTTTCAAAGCCACACTGCACTAAACCCTAAAGCTCTAGAACATAAAAATTCTCTAATTTCCACCTTGGTAGAAAATTTTCTCCCTGATATAAAATGACAAATTCAAATAGTGTGGTTCAGTGGGTTAACCCACCTCTGAGCATTATGATAAAAGCAGCTCCCCAATTCTTTGAAGATAGATTATAGAAAAGAGAAGAATTAAAGTCAGTAATTCTTGATTTGCAACTTGAATCTTTAGAGAAACAAAAGTACAACTCTGAGAGCACCTCAAAATCCACTCATACCACTTCTTATTTGCCTTCAGACATTTGCAGGTCTAAAAAATCCAGACAATGACTGTGCAATTGTCCTGCACAGAAGAAAAAATAAGAAAAAATGGAAATAGCAATTGCCCTAGACTTTTGATAATAGATGAATAGACTCCAAAACTCCTAAGAAAAAGCTTACATTCTTTCCCTATCCTATGAAGTTATAAATCTTACCAAGTCTTTGAAATAGTAACACCTCAGGAAATAAATACCACACAGCCCCCACTTAATAGGGACTAAAAACAAAGAGGGGAGGCTTTTTAAAATACAGACTGCTATAGAAACTCCCTTGCCCAAAATCTAGCCCACGGAGCCTCCATAAGATCACTTGTCAAGGGCAAATATAAATCTTAAATACCTTCTCCATAAATGTTAATAAAAAGCTTTAGCCATCTCAGCAAGGTAATCTTAACTTATTCTGTCCGGCAGAGATATAACTTGAATTCAACTGCTATTTATAAACTAGCAAGTTTTATATTGTTATATTTGATTCATGACTAACTTTTTAGAATAAAAGTTATTTTTTAAAACATTTTCTTTCTTTTTATAAAGTTTATTTGTTATTTATTTGCTTGGCTGTGTTGAGTCTTCATTGCTGTGAGCAGCCTTTCTCTCTAGTTACAGTGTGTAGGCTTCTCATCTCAGTGACTTTTCTTCTTGCAAAGCATGGGCTCTTGGGCACCAAGGGCTCAGGATTGTGGTAGGAGATCTCAGGAGTTGTGGCTGGTGGGCTCAAGAATTGTGGCTGATAGGCTGCAGAGCTCAGGTTCAATAGCTGTGGTGTGCAGGCTTAGTTGCCCCATGTTCTGTGGAATCTTCCCAGGCCAGGGATCGAACATTTGTCCCCGGCATTAGCAGATGGATTCTTAACCACTGGACCACCAGGGAACTCCTAGAATAAAAACTTAGATCTCTGTGCCCATATGTTTACGTATGTACATTACAGATATGCATTTTTCTCTATTTTCCAGATGATATTACCAATTAATTTGTAAAAGAACTCTTTTTAATTGGCTTAAATTGTTTATGAACTAAATGTATAAAATTCTCCAAGCCAGACTTCAGCAATACATGAACCATGAACTTTCAGATGTTCAAGCTGGTTTTAGAAAAGGCAGAGGAACCAGAGATCAAATTGCCGACATCTGTTGGATCCTGGAAAAGGCAAGAGAATTCTAGAAAAACATGTATTTCTGCTTTATTGACTATGCCAAAGCCTTTGACTGTGTGGATCACAAGAAACTGTGGAAAATTCTGAAAGAAATGGGAATACCAGACCACCTGACCTGCCTCTTGAGAAACCTATATGCAGGTCAGGAAGCAACAGTTAGAACTGGACATGGAACAACAGACTGGTTCCAAATAGGAAAAGGAGTACGTCAAGGCTGTATATTGTCACTCTGCTTATTTAACTTCTGTGCAGAGTACATCATGAGAAACGCTGGACTGGAGGAAGCACAAGCTGGAATCAAGATTGCCGGGAGAAATATCAATCACCTCAGATATGCAGATGACACCACCCTTATGGCAGAAAGTGAAGAAGAACTAAAGAGCCTCTTGATGAAAGTGAAAGAAGAGAGTGAAAAAGTTGGCTTAAAGCTCAACATTCAGAAAACGAAGATCATGGCATCTGGTCCCATCACTTCATGGGAAATAGATGGGGAAACAGTGGAAACAGTTTCAGACTATTTTTTTGGGCTCCAAAATCACTGCAGATGGTGATTGCAGCCATGAAATTAAAAGACACTTGCTCCTTAGAAGAAAAGTTATGACCAACCTAGATAGCATATTCAAAAGCAGAGACATTACTTTGCCAACAATGGTCTGTCTAGTCAAGGCTCTGGTATTTCCAGTGGTCATGCATGGATGTGAGAGGGACTATAAAGAAAGCTGAGCACCAAAAAATTGATGCTTTTGAACTGTGGTGTCGGAGAAGACTCTTGAGAGTCCCTTGGACTACAAGGAGACCCAACCAGCCCATTCTAAAGGAGATCAGTCCTGGGTGTTCATTGGAAGGACTGATGTTGAAACTGAAACTCCAATACTTTGGCCCCCTGATGCAAAGAGCTGACTCTTTGGAAAAGACCCTGATGCTGGGAAAGATTGAGGGCAAGAGGAGAAGGGGAAGACAGAGGATGAGATGGTTGGATGACATCACCAACTCAATGGACATGGGTTTGAGTGGACTCCGAGAGTTGGTGATGGACAGGGAGGCCTGGTGTGCTGCAGTTCATGAGGTTGCAAAGAGTCGGACACAACTAAGCGACTGAACTGAACTGAAACTAAACATACCTAAAACTCAGAAATAGAGAAAATAAAATGTGTTTCAAGTTTATATGATTTGGGATAATCTTTGGTAAATAGAAACTAATTTAAGTTGATTTGATTAAAATAGACATGTCTTCAGAGTTATTAAGCATAATGCAGACATACAATTTTATTTTGTCAAAGAAGAGAATAGTACTAGGCTTTCTTCACGTTGTATTTGTATAGGCATATGTCATAAGTGCTCCAGAAATAGTACAACATACTTTCAAATCCAATATGTTCTAGCATGATGTTATCACTTATAACTCTTAATTACTATCTTAAAATGTATGTCACAGAAATAACTAAAATTTCCTTGACAAGAACCTTGTCATGAACTTTCATCAGATCTTTAATCGTGGGCATTTTAAAGTCTTCTGCATTTAGTATTTTACCCTGATGATTTTGCAAAAATGTTTCATCTTCAGAGAGATTCATGGAAAGGACTCTGACAAGTACTGTAGAATACTGATAACTTACAGATCATACCACCGAATTGGGTAAGAATTTACAAAACTCTAATGGAGAAACTAATGGCTTCATAAAGCTGCTAACAAAAGATCAAGATCAACAAGGAATAATTACATGGGACTGAATGAACTGATGAGGATGATTATAATTTTCATGAATTTTTGTTTGAAAAGTTGTTGGTTCCTTTATTTATTTATTTATTTTCTGATTTAAGAAAACATTTCTCTGTTTTCTCTCAGGCTATGGCTAACTTAAAGCAGTTTGGTAAAGTATACTCCTGTGAACAAAGAAAACAATTACTTTTTCTCTCTACCTGATCACTCTAGAATTTGAAAGCTCTCAATGAGCATTCCTATTTTCATGGCAATATAGTTATTTGCATAAGCTCAATTATGAATCTCTTCTCTTTGCAACAGGACACAATTGAAAACATTAGTCATATTATCAAGGCTTTGACCAGAATGTCACATTTAAGAGAGATATGCATAGACTTAAAATTTGACCACACAGCTTTAAGAAACTAAGATAGAATTAATGAAGTCAATAAAGTCACTTGGAAAAACAATCTGATATCTTGCCTACAGGGTTCCTAGAGCCTTATCAGGTGAGGAAGGAAGGTCACTTCCTGACAGTTTCAGGAAGCTCAGGATCTGGGGGACCTTAAGAAGAGAGGAATGTACCCAAATCTATAGGTACTGCACGCAAAGTCCAGTTTGGCTCTTAGCCTCAAGAGGCTTTTTAGAGTTCAATATGAGTCTTTTTATTAAAAGTTTCAGCATATTCCAAGATATGGTCATTCACCATTCTTGCTACACGTATGTAAACAAGCAGGTCAAGTTTATTAAACTAGAATTATTTGCAAGCGAATTAGTCTTATTGTGGTTCTCTTTGATAGAAATGGAGTGATGAGAGGGAGAAAAATTATGTTTCAGTACTACATCTTTGTGGATATCAAAGATCAGTGCTATTAATTGTCTTTGAGGTTTTGTTTTCTACCTGTAAACTGGACTGAAACCTGAATTTTCGTTTTCTCCAATATTTGACTACAACTCTCCAAACTATTATTTCCAAATTGTCCCCCCACCTTTCTGACTTGAAATCATTGAAAACTAAAACTGCCCTTTTTCCTAAAGCCATGCAAGCTAATGTAGGACAACTTGATATAAACTTCAGAGAAATCACCGCAACAGCTCATGTATGGACAGTCTTTGCACCTGCTGCTTTGTGAACCATTCAGATCATCACAGATATTCATTCAATCCCCAAACCAGGAAAATTTATCAAATTGCCACTGCTTGCCCTCATCTATCTGAAAATGCTTCGAGTTTGATATCTAGAAATCTTTATTGGTTTTCTGCAGAACTCAGAAACTAGATGTATGATCTACTTCAGTCATTAATCATTGTTTTTCTTTTGTTTCCATAGACATGCCTTCTATTAAATGCCTGAGAGCTAGCACAATATAGGTCTAATTTGGGGCTCCCACTGCAGGAGATGAAAGAGATGCAGAGATGCAGGTTCGAGTCCTGGGTTGGGAAAATTCCCTGGAGTAGGAAAGGGCAACCCACTCCAGTATCCTTGCCTAGAAAATTCCATGGACGGTGGAGCCTGGCGAGCTACAGTCCAGGGGATCACAAAGAGTCAGACACTAGTGAGCATGCATACACGTGTTGCATCACCAGTTCCTGAAATGAATTTATCTGAACCAACCTATTCTTAGGAATAGAAGACTGGTTCAATGAGATGGAACAATCTACCAGCACAACTTATGAGAGTGAAACTTCTTGAGAAAGTTTCAAAGGCAGGATTGAAGGTGAACAAAATAGGCTACATCAAAATATGCCACTTTGGCATGTTGATTATTCTTAATTAAAATTATTCAAGAAATAGCCAGTGCAAGAAGAACACTCTGACTCTCTTTGTCTCCCTGAATGCCAGAAATAAATGTCCCATGTGAAAGTGTCCTCTTATACCAGGAAGGTAGAAGGCATTTTTATCACCAGAGATAGGAAATTCAAGGCTGAGAAGGCTATATAAAGAAAGCTTATTACTTCTTTATTAAATTGCTACCCCAAGCCTAAACCCCTTCATTCTGTCAAATCTTCACAAATAATAGTTTATCTAAAAAGTATAAAAGTTGCTTGCACTGGTTAGTCTCATATTTTTACGAGCTCCTATAAATATGAAATTAAATTTGCTTTTCTCCTGTTAATCTTATCTCACGTCAATTTAATTATTAAACCTGCCAAAGAAGCTAGAAAGGAAAAGGGAACAGTTTTCCTTCTCTACATAAGATATGTACAAAAGTGTCATTGTGGTAAAAATTTTAATTTTTTTTCTTTTTGTTGACCATATATCCTAAATTTTCTATAACACATGTATTATATTTGTGATAAGCTTATAAAACTATAAAAATGCAAAAGGTAAAAACAATTTGAGTAGAAAATATATAGTTAATAGGTGTATGAATAGTATATGAAAGCAGAAAAACAGAAAATTTTTCAGAATGTCTGGGTGTTTTTTTTTGAAGAAATACTGTTTTCTGTTTTGGTAGAATTAACGGAACATAGAAGAATCAGATACAGATTCTGCTACACATTTTATAATACATCCTATTAAATACTTCTGAGTTCTTTAAAAAATTATAATAGTAGTCAATTCTTTAAAATATTTCAGCTTTTTGAGTTAAAGATCTTGAAGATAGATGATAGGGGAAAGAAAGAAAGGGAGAAAGAAAGAAATTATATAATAGATACAAATTTTACCCTGTTAGTCTTCTCAATGACATTGTGTTAGAATCTGATGCTAGATGATTCTCCAGTTCAGTTCAGTTCAGTCGCTCAGTCGTGTTCGACTCTTTGCAACTCCATGAATCGCAGCACGCCAGGCCTCCCTGTCCATCACCAATTCCCAGAGTTCATTCAGACTCAGGTCCATTGAGTCGGTGATGCCATCCAACCATCTCATCCTTGGTCATCCCCTTGTCCTCCTGCCCCCAATCCCTCCCAGCATCAGAGTCTTTTCCAAGGAGTCAACTCTTTGCATGAGGTGGCCAAAGTACTGGAGTTTCAGTCTCAGCATCATTCCCTCCAAAGAAATCCCAGGGCTGATCTCCTTCAGAATGGACTGGTTGGATCTCCTTGCAGTCCAAGGGACTCTCAAGGGTCTTCTCCAACACCACAGTTCAAAAGCATCAATTCTCTGGTGCTCAGCTTTCTTCACAGTCTAACTCTCACATCCATACATGACTACTAGAAAAACCATAGCCTTGACTAGATGGACCTTTGTTGGCAAAGTAATGTCTCTGCTTTTGAATATGCTATCTAGGTTGGTCATAACTTTTCTTCCTAGGAGTAAGCGTCTTTTAATTTCATGGCTGTAGTCATCATCTGCAGTGATTTTGGAGCCCCCAAAATACAGTCTGACACTGTTTCCACTGTTTCCCCATCTATTTGCCATGAAGTGATGGGCCCAGATGCCATGATCTTAGTTTTCTGAATGTTGAGCTTTAAGCCAACTTTTTCACTCTCCACTTTCACTTTCATGAAGAGGCTTTTTAGTTCCTCTTCACTTTCTGCCATAAGGGTGGTGCCAGCTGCATATCTGAGGTTATTGGTAAGTGATTAACAATAATAATTATCTAATATTAATGTATGTTATTGTGCTACTAATATAATTGTATGTTATTATGTTAATAATTAATATTATTAATAGCTGTTATAATACCTTATACTCATAGAACATTCTCTGATAGACAAACAGTATCTAATTTAATCATCATAACAACTCTTTCAATTAGGAGTCCCCATTATTTTACAGAAAAAAAAAATGGAAGCTAAGTGTTTAAAAATCCACAGAAATCAGAGCTAGTTTTAAAGATAGGTCTTCTGATTCCTAATCCAGCTCTCTTGCCCCTGCATCATTTTGCTTAGCATAAAGTGCTCCTCTAAGCAGTTGACTTCTGGAAACATTTTGGTCACTACAGTGCTGTGAAGTACAGTTAATTTAATAGCAATTTTCCATGTATACAAAAAATATGAATAATATTACTTATCCATGTTTTATTTAATAGGAAAAAGTGTAGAGTGTAGAAGTGATTCAGAATTTTAAAATCTTACTTTGGTTTGACTACTCAGTAAAAATATATACTTCTCAAGCTGAGAATTTATAGCATTTTCCTCTAGGTACTTGAAAATCTTTTTTGACTTTATACTCTCCACTTACTACTTTTCAAATATTTAATACCATTTTGTACAATGTCAGCTTCATCCTTTTATTTTTACCTTTTTTTTTTTTTTTTTGCTTAAGGTATTCCAAGTTCTCAAGATTCTTATAAATGAGTTCTGAAAGGAAAACTTTTTTTTATAATAAATTTATTCAAATATAGTTCACATACTATAAAAGCCACCCATTTAGTGTGTACAATTGTAGTATATTCAGAGTCATGCAACTATCACCACAGTCATGCCCTCAAAAGAAACCTCATATCCTTCAGCAGTGACCTTTCACTATCTCAGGACCCCAGACTAAGGCAATCAATTACGTCTTAAGTAAACTAAATTCTTACTTTTAAAAACACTGAAATTAATTTCTTGGTATATATATAATAGAGAGAGAGAGATGGGCTTTAATACTAAGAATTTTTTTTAAAGGAATGGCATGTTAAGGCACTTGATATTTTCATTGTTTGTTGGTTGCTGTTCAGGTTATAATACATCATAATAGTCAAATACATCATGCCCATTTAATATTTGGGAGAAACTGGAGAATCAAATGATCTCAGTGGACGCTCAAAAGCTGTTTATAATCTAACAGCCAGATTGCGTATCTCAAGCTCAATAATTTTAAGCCCAGTAATTTGTAGAAACCCTATATGAGACCCAGTCAGTTTCAGACCATTAAGTCTAATCCATATATGGGTCAGTGGTTTGGAAATCTTCCCTTCTCTTTTCCTATGTTAATTTGAGTATGTCCCTCCCATTCCCACGGTCTCGGTTCAGTTCAGTTCAGTCGCTCAGTCGTGTCCGACTCTTTGTGACCCCATGAATCGCAGCACGCCAGGCCTCCCTGTCCATCATCAACTCCCAGAGTTCACTCAGACTCATGTCCATTGAGTCAGTGATGCCATCCCGCCATCTCATCCTCTGTTGTCCCCTTCTTCTCCTGCCCCCAATCCCTCCCAGCATCAGAGTCTTTTCCAATGAGTCAACTCTTCCCATGAGGTGGCCAAAGTACTGGAGTTTCAGCTTCAGCATCATTCCTTCCAAAGAAATCCCAGGGCTGATCTCCTTCAGAATGGACTGGTTTCATCTCCTTGCAGTCCAAGGGACTCTCAAGAGTCTTCTCCAACACCACAATTCAAAAGCATCAATTCTTCGGCGCTCAGCTTTCTTCACAGCCCAACTCTCACATCCATACATGACCACAGGAAAAACCATAGCCTTGACTAGACAAACCTCAGACCACTATTAATTATACCAAGCAATCAGACTACCAGTCACACACTCAATAGATATAATTTGTTCAGGTCCTCTCTGCAACAAACCTGCTTCAACTTTAGCCCCTAAATGAAACTATGTGTTGCAAGAGAGTGCTTCAAGTGAATTTTGTTCTATGGACAAAGAACCACAAGTGAACTCCTATTCATTTATAGAGACCAAGAGCTAAGAAAAAGTTCTGCCCTGAAGGGCAATATGAAAGACCAAATATGTAGTGCAAAGAGCACATTTATAATGCAATAAAACTGGGAAGACAAGTGCTGTTGTGTCATAGCTGCAGAGAGTTTCTCCAAAATAGGAATAGGAACAAGCACATGCGGTTTCATTTCGCTTTATTTCATGAAAAAGTTTTCACATGGGCAGAGTAACGTATCATAATTTTTCTCATTTTCTGAGTTTGATTTGTCTGGGAAAAAAATTGTGATCTTTATGGAATATGGAATGGAGAGAAAAAAACTATTTTTCAAAAAAAAATAAAGCTATTTTTAAAAATAAATTTCCTGAAAGATGATGCTGTGAAATTGCTGCACTCAATCTGCCAGCAAATTTGGAAAACTTAGCAGTGGCCACAGGACTGAAAAGGTCAGTTTCACTCGAATCCCAAAGAAAGGCAGTGCCAAAAAATGCTCAAACTACCGCACAATTGCACTTATCTCACATGCTAGTAAAGGAATGCTCAAAATTCTCCAAGCCAGGCTTCAGCAATACGTGAACCGTGAACTTTCAGATGTTCAAGCTGGTTTTAGAAAAGGCAGAGGAACCAGAGATCAAATTGCCAACATCCGCTGGATCATGGAAAAAAGCAGGAGAGTTCCAGAAAAACATCTATTTCTGCTTTATTGACTATGCCAAAGCCTTTGACTGTGTGGATCACAAGAAACTGTGGAAAATTCTGAAAGAGATGGGAATACCAGACCACCTGACCTGCCTCTTGAGAAATCTGTATGCAGGTCAGGAAGCAACAGTTAGAACTGGACATGGAACAGACTGGTTCCAAATAGGAAAAGGAATACGTCAAGGCTGTATAGTTCACCCTGCTTATTTAACTTCTGTGCAGAGTACATCATGAGAAACGCTGGGCTGGAGGAAGCACAGGCTGGAATCAAGATTGCCAGGAGAAATATCAATCACCTCAGATATGCAGATGACACCACCCTTATGGCAGAAAGTGAAGAGGAACTAAAAAGCCTCTTGATGAAAGTGAAAGAGGAGAGTGAAAAGTTGGCTTAAAGCTCAACATTCAGAAAACTATCATGGCATCTGGTCCCATCACTTCATGGGAAATAGATGGGGAAACAGTAGAAACAGTGTCAGACTTTAGATTTTTGGGCTCCAAAATCACTGCAGATGGTGACTGCAACCATTAAATTAAAAGATGCTTACTCCTTGGAAGGAAAATTATGACCAACCTAGATGGCATATGGAAAAGCAGAGATATTACTTTGCCAACAAAGGTCTGTCTAGTCAAGGCTATGGTTTTTCCAGTGGTCATGTATGGATGTGAGCGTTGGACTGTGAAGAAAGATGAGCCACAAAGAATTGATGCTTTTGAAATGTGGTGTTGGAGAAGACTCTTGAGAGTCCTTTGGACTGCAAAGAGATCCAACCAGTCCATTCTAAATGAGATCAATCCTGGGTGTTCATTGGAAGGACTGATGCTGAGACTGAAGCTCCAATACTTTGGCCACCTCATGTGAAGAGTTGACTCATTGGAAAAGACTCTGATGCTGGGAGGGATTGGGGGCATGAGAAGAAGGGGACAGCGGAGGATGAGATGGCTGGACGGCATCACTGACTCGATGGACATGAGTCTGAGTGAACTCCGTGAGTTGGTGATGGACAGGGAGGCTTGGCGTGCTGTAATTCATGGGCTCACAAAGAGTTGGACACAACTGAGGGACTGAACTGAACTGAATTTAAAATTAAGGAAAACTCTTTCTCTAGTCATAGGAAGAAAACTTTTTTCCTTCAGTTTCACTCAGTCAAGAGTATATCTTCTAAAAAAAAAAAAAAAGCTATCTCTTCAAGTCATAAAATTCAAATATATATATACCCGAGTTCTGAAAGGCCATTGTTGGCCTTCTCTAGCCAGGCTTTCTGCCTGAATTGTTCTTTTCCTGATTCTTCAAGCACTGAGCAGTAATAACACTCTCCTCACATTCAGACTCTGCCATCATTCATATTTTCTCAAGTTTAAGAAATATAAAGTTGATTCTTTCATAACCCTTTTGGTCCTATTTTTATAGAGTGAGGAAACACTGTAGGACTCTCTCCCCAGAACCTGGGGCTCTTTCCCCCACTTTTCCTCTCGTGGATATTATTATTATTGGTAGAAATGAAAGTTTTTTTCCCATTTTATTTTTTTAAATTGGAATATAGTTGATCTACAACATTGTGTTTCTGCTGCACAACAACGTGAATCAGCTATGTGTATACACATAGTCCTCCCGCTTAAGCCTTCCTCTCTCCCTGACTCTCCCGTTCCGCACCTACGGGTCATCACAGAACACTGAATTGAGCATCCTGTGCTATGCAGAAGATTCCCACTAGTTTTCACATTTTACACATGGTAGTGTCAGTTCAGGTCAGTTCAGTTCAGTTCAGTCGCTCAGTCATGTCTGACTCTTTGTAACCCCATGGACTGCAGCACACCAGGCCTCCCTGTCCATCACCATCTCCCGGAGTTCACTCAGACTCACGTCCATTGAGTCAGTGATGCCATCCAGCCATCTCATCCTCTGTCGTCCCCTTCTCCTCCTGCCCCCAATCCCTCCCAGCATCAGAGTCTTTTCCAATGAGTCAACTCTTCACATGAGGTGTCCAAAGTACTGGAGTTTCAGCTTCAGCATCATTCCCTCCAAAGAAATCCCAGGGTTGATCTCCTTCAGAATGGACTGGTTGGATCTCCTTGCAGTCCAAGGGACTCTCAAGAGTCTTCTCCAATACCACAGTTCAAAAGCATCAATTCTTCGGTGCTTAGCTTTCTTCACAGTTCAACTCTCAGATCCTATACATGACCACAGGAAAAACCATAGCCTTGACTAGACGGACCTTAGTTGGCAAAGTAATGTCTCTGTTTTTGAATATGCTATCTAGGTTGGTCATAACTTTTCTTCCAAGGAGTAAGCGTCTTTTAATTTCATGGCTGTAGTCACCATCTGCAGTGATTTTGGAGCCCCCCAAAATAAAGTCTGACATTGTTTCTACTGTTTCCCTATCTATTTGCCATGAAGTGATGGGACCAGACGCCATGATCTTAGTTTTCTGAATGTTGAGCTTTAAGCCACCTTTTTCACTCTCCACTTTCACTTTCATCAAGAGGCTTTTTAGTTCCTCTTCACTTTCTGCCATAAGGGTGGTGTCATCTGCATATCTGAGGTGATTGATATTTCTCCCAGCAATCTTGATTGCAGTTTGTGTTTCTTCCAGTCCAGCGTTTCTCATGATGTACTCTGCATAGAAGTTAAATAAGCAGGGTGACACTATACAGCCTTGACGTATTCCTTTTCCTATTTGGAAACAGTCTGTTGTTCCATGTCCAGTTCTAACTGTTGCTTCCTGACCTGCATACAGGTTTCTCAAGAGGCAGGTTAGGTGGTCTGGTATTCCCATCTCTTTCAGAATTTTCCACAGTTTCTTGTGATCTACACAGTCAAAGACTTTGTCATAGTCAATAAAGCAGAAATAGATGTTTTTCTGGAACTCTCCTGCTTTTTCCATGATCCAGCGGATGTTGGCAATTTGATCTCTGGTTCCTCTGCCTTTTCGAAAACCAGCTTGAACATCTGGAAGTTCACGGTTCACATACTCTTGAGGCCTGGCTTGGAGAATTTTGAGCATTCCTTTACTAGCGTGTGAGATGAGTGCAATGGTGGGGTAGTTTGAGCATTCTTTGGCATTGCCTTTCTTTGGGGTTGGAATGAAAACTGACCTTTTCAGTCCTGTGGCCACTGCTGAGTTTTCCAAATTGGCTGGCATATTGAGTGTAGCACTTTCACAGCATTATCTTTCAGGATTTGAAACAGCTCAAATGGAATTCCATCACCTCCATTAGCTTTGTTCATAGTGATGCTTTCTAAGGCCCACTTCACTTCACATTCCAGGATGTCTGGCTCTAGGTGAGTGATCACACCATCATGATTATCTTGGTCTTGAAGATCTTTTTTATACAATTCTTCTGTGTATTCCTGCCACCTCTTCTTAATATCTTCTGCTTCTGTTAGGTCCGTACCATTTCTGTCCTTTAGCGAGCCCATCTTTGCCTGAAATGTTCCTTTGGTATCTCTAATTTCCTTGAAGAGATCTCTAGTCTTTCCCATTCTGTTGTTTTCCTCTATTTCTTTGCATTGATTCCTGGGGAAGGCTTTCTTATCTCTTCTCAAACTGGTGCTCAATTACTTCAGGAAAACCTCTCCAGGAACTTATTTATCTCTTTTAGTTCCTTTGTTAATCAAATCAAAAGAAAACAGAAACAAAACACCCTAAGGGTAGCACTAGTGATACACTTGAAATGGAAAGGAATCTACTTGGAGGAAAACTATACCTAAGAACTTCCACAAACCTTACAACCTTGCAAGTTAGTTTAGAATCTTCCTGAAACAATCATTATATTGCTGCTTCTTCCAGACAAATCTGTCCTGAGGCTCCAACAGTCTCGATAAATAAAACAGTTTCTAATTTAATGCTACTTTGATTACTAGCACTGCAACATTATTTTTTCCAATGTTTTATTCTTCCCTAGGGTTTTAGATCTTCAAAGACTAGCACCAAAGCACCATTTACAACTTTATTTCTATGGAGAGAAATGCTCTAAAATTTCCAAGAGCTATGCCCAAATACTTTGTAGAACACAATGTTTTTCAGTTGGAAACTGCTAATATTGATGAAATGAGTTTTGAAAACAAAAACATTTTTTAACAGGAGCATATAGGGACAGAGGGGGCTCCTTGATTCAGCCTCTTATTCCTGCCTACCCCTCACCCAACCTTGGCCCCAAACACACACAAAGGTGATTGAAGTTCTATAAAAATAATCTACTACTCAAGCTGTTCCAAAGTAATCTGAGGAGGAGAATAAAAAAGGGCCAGATATATGACTGTAACTCCTCAAATAATTAAGAATATTATTGATAGCTTATTTTATACTTTGGTTTATTCTCATCATAATACATTTCATGTAAAATTCAGCATTGCCAACTGAATTATTGAAATTTCAAGATTAATGTTCACAAATGAACAATTTTTTCATATTTATGTTTTGGTTTTTTAAAAATAAAAGTAAAAACTTATTCTGAACTGGAATTTGAAGACAATTAGAAAATCAGCTATAGGAAGATTTATTTTTATCAAAAATCTAACTTGTTGGAACATCTTAGTATTAGTTATTATATATATATGTTAAATTCTTTCATTAGATTACATTATATTTTTAAATTAGAGAACAAAGAATGTCAAAAAGATTTTTCCATAAAACAAGAAGCACCTTCTAGAAGCTTCCTAGTCAGAAAAGATTTTTGCAATTTAATTTTTGAGAACTTATAGCTTTACAAAAACATTTATTTACCACCGTTTTCATAAAAATATTGTCTATTTTCCTTTGTAATCCTGTTTATAATTATCATTATATTTACTTTTAGCACATCTATGTAAAAATTAAATCTACTCTTTGCTAAAAATGTTATTTTAGAAACAGAGAAATTCAAGCAGTCAAATAAATTGGAGGTTTTTTGTACTTTGGAGGATGTCTCCAACCAAAATCAAGTTTTAAAAAATTACTTGATGCTAAAGATTTTATCTTGAAACATTTTACAAATTGTCAAAGATACAGAGATATAAGCTCTAGAAAAGGAAAAATTAAGAATTAAGTTTGCAAGCAAACTTGCAAGAAGTACAAGGGAGTTGCTTCAGGACTAGCTGGCCATGTAAGAAAACACAGCAAACATCTGAACAGAAAAACTGCACAAAATTCCTAAGGATGCTAAGTTTACATTAGACTATTCATAATGAGAAAACAGCAACTTTATCACAATCACTGCATTCACAAAGATCATCTGTCTTCAGGTAGGCAAGGCAGGGAGTCTGGATTTACAGGAAGTTTTATTATTTGGAGACCAGAACAGTCTCCTTTATTTTTGCTATATACGAGGATACAAAGTATTGTGATTCCAACTGTAGAGTGTGTATGGTTTTGAAATCAGGGCAAGGTCTTATATTTCACTTCTACAACATGTACATTTTTACTTATTGAACATTCTGTCCTCCTTCCTTACCATGAATACACATGGTTGGTTTTCAGGGTTTTAATGTTGTTGATTTAGTTGGTATGTCTCTTCAAATACCTTCTCTGTGAATTTTTTTAAAACTTGCTTTAGCCCAAATGTGAGCATTCCCGCATGTTTTTCTCCTACCTAACACGGACTGGCACCCTTTAATATGTATCCCATAATCAAGCACCCATGCTAATTTCTTGGTTTAACCAGTCATTAAAAGCAGGCTTCACTCTTAATAAATCTGTTTCATAAGAACAATATATAGCAAGAAAGCAGTCTTAAAATAAGCTACATAAAGGTAAACACAAATGAATATAATAGCCACTGTAAAAGATTTAAACACAATATTGCTCAGTCATGTCTGACTTTTTGCGACCCTATGGATTATAACCCACCAAGCTTCTCTGTCCATGGGATTCTCCAGGCAAGAATACTGGAGTAGGTTGTCATTTTCTCCTCCAGGGGAATCTTCCCCACCCAAGGACTGAACCCACCTCTCCTGCATCTCCTGCACTGCAGGCAAATTCTTTACCACTGAGCCACTGGGGAAACCCTAAACACAGTATCAGTTCAGTTCAGTTCAGTCGCTCAGTCGTGTCCAACTCTTTGGGACCCCATGAGCTGCAATATAGATAAATAAAATTTAAGGTGTTTAAGGGAAAAAAATCATCTTTAAGTCCATACACTAAATGTTAAATGTTTCCACTACAGGATATGGGTTAAACTCAAACTGGTTTGATATCAAAATTAAAAAAATGGCGTTAGATTTATAACTTCCTTTCTTCATCACTTTAACATGCACTTAAAAGATTTTATTGCTTCTCTAAAATACTTAGTAACATTAATCTTAATGTTTCTAAATATTTTGTGGTTACAAGAAATAATTCAATAGTTGAAATAATGAAGCATTCCACAAAAGATGATGATAAAGAGACCTTAATTCCCAATGATTTAGCTTTCCAACCTATCTACAAGTTGTAGTTTGAAACAAAAATTACCCTTCCATCATTAAAAATGAAAATTACTGTTTTCTTTTTCAGTCCTTCTAAACTTTGTTACCCTGTTTGGATATGCTGCACTCTTCTGGGCATAGAATTTCACAGCAGTTATCCAAAAAAAGAGCCAAACAGTTGGCTTTATCGAACAATAATTTCCCATTAACAAAAACTTTCGTTTTACACAAAACAAATACTGTAATGCTGGTTAAAATGAATACTAAAATGAAATCTGTAATAAGGATTTTAAAATTTTATTTTAGATTTTCTCACACAGCCTAAATCCTGAGAACAACTATGCTGTGGGCACCTTCCTAAAAGGTGTCAGCTGTTTCCTTTCTTCTAAAGACAACAAGCGGAAACATCTAAAATCACCTTTCTAGAGAAGCATGCGGGATAGAAGATAAGCCTGCTATCAACTAGCTTTCAGAAGTAGGAAATGGGAAGGTAGTTAACTTTCTTCTCTTTGATAACCCTTTATTTGCAGAGCAACAGGGGAATTACAAACACGTTTTGCAAAATAATGCTGTCTAGAAGACAATCTCTGTTGGACCAACTCCTTATTTCCCTGGAAGTAGTCAAATTCAAGTCAATTTCAACAATGTTGAAATTTATTACTTGAAGCTATGGCAGCATAAAACTTCTTTAAGTGGAAAATATGACCAACTTGTATGAGGTAGGTGACTTTTGAAAGTGGGGGTGGGTGGGGGAGCTACACTTTTTTTTTTAAGGGGGAGAGGATTCAGCCGAAGATTTCGGAGCAACCACAGAACCACTAAGGCTCTTAGGTGATAGGATGTTCGACCAAAGAGCTCAAAAGCTGAGCTCAAGAGCTCTCCAAATCACAGCCTCTCATCAAGGGACTTTTGGGTTAACTGCTACCGAGCACTGGCGGAATCCCTGCTTTGGGTAAAGAAGAGAAACCATGCTTCATAGAGATCTGGCAATTCTTGGCAAGACCCCATCCTTCTCGGCCCTCCTGGAGCGGGCCCCGCACGGCCAGGCGCAGGTCCGAGGGGGCAGCAAGGAGGTCCTGCATCAGCCCAGGCGCCTCCTCCGCAACTCGAGACCAGCCACCCTCTGGGACCCGGGCCCGAGGCCAGAGCGGGATAAACTCCCGGACCCCGGGTCCTGCCCGTCGCCTCCGGCCCATGGCCTCAGTGGAGGGTCAGGCTGCCCGGCTTCCCGCCGCCTCTCCCGCCCGCCTCGTGCCTCAGGGGCCCCGGCTACCTCCCCGCCCCCGGCCGGGCCCCCGCGAGGCTGCGCTTCCCGTAAACTCCCCTCTCGGCGCGGCCCCCCTCCCCGCCTCGGCCCCGCCCCCGGGGGGCCCTGAGCGGCGCGTGATTGGCCCGGCCGCGCCGTCACTCTCCGGCCGCGTCACCGCCCTCGTTTCCGACCGCCCCGAGACCGGCAGTGGTGTTAGTGCTCGCGGGGCCGCGGCGGAGGGTGTCGCGCTGCCCTGTTCGCTCCGACTCGCCCGCGGGTCGGCGCGCTAGCCCAGCAGCGCGGTGCTCGGGGCTGCGGGGAGGCACGCTCAGACGCCACCTGGGAAGCGGAGAGACAGCTGGTCCCATCTTCGGGATGAGGAGCAGGCGAAGTTGACGAGTCCCCCACCGTTACCCCTGCTGCGCCTCTCCCGCGCTGCCCTCTGCAAGGAGGTGACCGCGCGCGGCCCTGCTCCAGGTGTGCGCGGGACACCCCGCCCCCGAGACCCGCTAACTTCACCCCTAAGTCCAAAGAGTGGGCTCCGAGGGCGGTGCCGGCAGCTGGACTCCGGACTCCTTGCCGGGGGAGCTGTCCTGGCGGCTCTCGCGGCCGTCGGAGGGTGGAGACCGGTGGAAACTTTATCACCATCCTGGTTAATTACTGTGTTTTTACTGTTTCTCTCCCCGCAGGGGCTGCAGCGAGAGGTCTGTCGCGCGCGCGTCGTTTTCCAAAGGAGCCGCCTCGGGGAGAAGACCCTGAGGGGAGTTGTCTCCCCAGGGGATACCTGCAGCCCGGGCGGGGGGTTTGGGCGGCCTGGATGCCCAGGACGCAGCCCCGCGGCCGCTGACGCCCGGCAGCGGCGAAGTTTGGCTGCTGAGCGGCGCGGCGCGAGGCCACTGGACAGCGGGCGACCCGGCGGCCGGGGCGGCGGGCGCGATGCCCGTGGGGGGCCTGTTGCCGCTCTTCAGTAGTTCGGCGGGCGGCGGCCTGGGCGGGGGGCTTGGCGGCGGCGGCGGCGGCGGCGGCGGCAGCAGCGGCAGGAAGGGGTCGGGCCCCGCCGCCTTCCGCCTGACGGAGAAGTTCGTGCTGCTGTTGGTGTTCAGCGCCTTCATCACGCTCTGCTTCGGGGCAATCTTCTTCCTGCCCGACTCTTCCAAGCTGCTCAGCGGGGTCCTGTTCCACTCCAGCCCCGCCCTGCAGCCGGCCGCCGACCACAAGCCCGGACCCGGGGCGCGCGCCGAGGACGCGGCGGAGGGGCGCGCCCGGCGCGGCGAGGAGGGCGCTCCGGGAGACCCCGCGGCCTCCCTAGAGGACAACTTGGCCAGGATCCGCGAAAACCACGAGCGGGCTCTGAGGGAAGCCAAGGAGACCTTGCAGAAGCTGCCCGAGGAGATCCAGAGAGACATCCTGATGGAGAAGGAGAAGGTGGCCCAGGACCAGCTGAGTAACAGGGCGGGGTTCAGAAGGCTGCCCCCCGTGTACTTAGCACCCCTGAATACAATCGGGGCGATCGACCGGGAACCCGCCGACGCCGCCATCCGCGAGAAAAGGGAAAAGATCAAAGAGGTGAGTGCGCCCAGCTAGAAATCCCTCCAGACCCGCGGTGTTTTTCTGGGAGAAATGACAGACCTTTGAAACTCTTAACTGTGTGATATTACAGTGCTGGGGGTGGGGAGGGGGGCGGAGGGCAGGTCTGTAACATCAGTGTGGGGAAGACAGGGAGGTTTTCCACTTCCACCAGATGCAGTGTCAAAGGCTCTTTCACTTCCCTTTTATTGTCAAAGTAGATGTGACCAATTAGGATCTGAGGTTGAATCCCGTTGTTTTTAACTTGCATGCTCCAGTGAGCATAAACCACACGAAGTAGGTATTAAATACATGGGCAGATCCTGTGCAGACTTCCTCTTCCACTGGCCAATAGGTGGTTAAACGTCCCTGAAAACAGCAACAGTGAAGGTCCCAAACAGCCTTCTAATAAAGTTTGGACGTGGGTTTGGAATGAAGCTTGAATGTAAACGCAAAGCATCAATCACGCATCACAGAAATGTTCCAACAGCAGGCCAGCCCAGCCCGCGTTCAGTCACGTGGCCCCATTTCGCCAGGTGGCATCCTGTGTGTACTTACAGACTATAAAGGTGAAACTTGAGAACTTGTTATCATAGAGGGCACACTGTTGTTTACTTTTCACAAAAAGAAAAAAAAAAAAAAAAGATGTAAAAAGCCAGCCTGCTGCTTCTTGCGTTTCTAGTGTAGCTGGAAAGAGTATTCCATGTGATGCAACAGGTTTTCCTCCCCAGCAGCGCAATGACGACAGACTTAATCTCGGGCAAACATGGACTTTAAGTCTTTCATAATTTCTTTCCTGTAATTTTCGGTTGGAACTTGAAACATATGGTCAGTTTGTGCTTAGCTTGAAGCTGAAGAGGACCTTAAAAATCGTTTCAGACTATCATTTGAAAAATGAACGTTGAAAGGCCCAGAGCCCCAGAACCAGCTAGTGACTGAGTCAGGACTTGAAGCCCAGACTTCTTGTCACCAGGCTGTCTGTGGACAAGCCTCCTTTCTCAGCTACTCTTCCCTGTGAAACTATACCATTCTGGATTTTTGCACAATCCAACAACTGTAGAAACCATGTTAAAAGCATGTTACCCCAAATTTTGATTCCAATTTCTGAAATACACTATGAATTTTCATTTTTTTTTAAGTTTCACAGGGTTTGAAAATAAATGCTGTGTTTTGACATTGGACCAGGTACTCAGGAAAGGAAGCTTCCTGGTTCCCCCCTCCCCCATTTTCAGAGCATAAAAAGAGTTTTGAGGTTGTGAAGAGGTACTTAGCAAGTGGCTGCAGATTGGAGGTAGCTTGATCGTTGTACGACCAGATGAATTGGGTTAAGCTGTAATTGAGCAAGTTAAGGTGGATTTGGGTCCCTTTCAGTTTATCCTAGGCAGACTGCCTGCAGTCATCCCTCCTGTACCATAGCCCATCAGCCTTTTAACTATGGGACCCTTCCTCAGGCATAAAACCTTCCCAGACTTGGGGAAGTGGATTGTACTCCCTGTGACAACTTCTTTCTAGCAGTTCTCCTTCTCCATGAAACTCTTCTCCCACTCTCCAGGAAGATGGAAAAAAGCTCTGCTTTCACCAGTCATCTCCCTCTCCTTTTCATCTCTCAGCCTCCTTGAAAATATCCCACCAAAACCCATAGATAAATTAGCCCCAAATCTGTATCTGCTAATGTTTTCCTTAAGTTTGAAGCAGTGTAATTCACATTTCATGCCTCTGAATTCCTATGAATTGACAGTGCAGATCAAATTGTCCCAGGATATTATTTTAAATATTATAGATCTGTGGATGTGAAAAAGCTATTGGTACCGATTAGTACAGAGTAAAAGTGCATTTAGATCAGAAGCACTGGGGTGGTAGCAGTCAATTCAGGACAGAATATTAACAGTACGTGTTCCTCACGTATCTGTTGCTATTAGATCCAGCATTATCTTTGTCTGTAGATCAAAAGATCTTAATTAACCATGTAAAGGAAATTTATGTAGCCTTCTGTATCAGTGTGATGCTAACATCTTTGTACCTGGATGTTTTGAAACTGCCCAGTCTTGCATAAAGTGGTGGAACTAAATGGATTCTTTAAAATTTCATGTTGCCCTGAGATCCAAGGGGGGTGTGTAGGTGGGCATAGAAAGCCAACATGATTAGCTTTAGTATTTAGTCAAAGACTAATGGGAAGAAATGGATTATGGTTTTCCATCAGATTAGTTCAGGCAGATGTGTTCCTTGGTAAACCAAAAAAAAGGTTAACTCATGCTATTATAAAACTGTGCTGTAAACATTCAGTTTTAGAGAGGGAAGAGTGGTTGCCCATTATGAATGGACTTCAACTTGATACATATAGATTCAGTTTCAGATACTATGTATGCCTTGTCAGGAACCAATGGATCTTTGCCTTGATCTTGATTTGTATTGTTCCTGTTTTTTCTAGTTCTTTTTATTTACTTAGGTTCTCTATCACACCTGGAGGTACTAACAGTGTTATAGGTAAAATTTAGAAAGTATTGATATAAGCAAGTCTTCTAACATATTGGGAGCTTGGACTATAATTTCTGAGCCAAACTTTCATTTTGTAAATTTGGTTTAAAAACAGCCAGTGCTTTTTTGTTTTGCCAACGCAGTTGTGTTACTGGTATTGTGGTAAATTTTTTTTAAAATTTGTGTTAAGGGGAAACAGTCTTTAATTTCAAATAGGATGTTTATTGCCTAGCACTCTTCACAAAAGGTGCTAGCTACATGCTTTCTAGTACTGACTGGATGGATGGTAAATATTTGTCATAAAACTTAAAACTGAAATTAGGACATCCCCCACCCCATGAAAACTTCATAAATAAATAAACTATGGGACTTCCATGAAATTTATAATACATACATAGTACGTATTCCCAGGAGGCTGATCTTTAAGTTGCCCTTAACTTTAAAAAGCAAATGAAGCACAGAAGAGAAAGAGCACCATGGAATTTTTAGAAAAATAGTAATTTCTTTTTCTACCCCAACATTTTTTAAAAAATCAGGAAGCTTTTAGGGGGAGTCTACGCAAAGCATCCACACTATCCTTTAGAATTAGAACCTTAATCCTAATTTAGAGTATAAACTTTCCCCCCCATTTTTGTGTAATTATGGGGAGGGTCTCTGAGTAATAGGGCCTGAAGACAGTCAAACTATCAATGTGATCCCTCCCTTCTTAGACTGGAACCCCCACCAGTCTAAATGGGATGGGAGTGGGGAGGCTGACAGCCAGGTTTGGGCCTATCAAGTATGGTTTTAGGACCAGTTAACTGTTGGGTCACAGTTTTCTTCTCTAGGTTTCTCAAAATAGGCCTTAGTTTTTAATTCCAGAACTGTTACGTAATTAAAAGTTGAAAGAAAATTTTCATATTGATAGCTAATGGTGAAGATATATTTTTATGCCTGACACACTAGCCTTAGGTTGTTCATGAGTCTATAATTTATGTTAACTACTGACAATTAACTTTTATTAAAAATCAGACATAGGAATAATCTACCTTGACATTAAAACAAGACATTTTTATTTTGAAACTTATTTGTATGAGTAGTAGTATGGAAAATAATATTTGCAAAATAATAAAGGCCACCATTTGAAGACCTGACTCTGAAGGAGCTTGGAAGGCCTTGGGTTACCTTGCCTGTTCAGCTCACCAAGTTCTGAAACACACCAGACATTGAGCAGGAGCAAATGCAAGATTTTCCCACTCTTAGGACCTTCCTCAGAGCAAGTAGGTCACGGAGCATTTGTAAAAATTTCTCTCTTTAACAAGTAAATGAATAAATTTAAGATTTCAGCAGTGTAAGTATTAGAGTAGATGCTGAGTGTTGAACATTAATATATGTACAGATGCAGGAAAAGGTTGTTAATGGATAATCAGTTATGCTCAGCTCAATTTTCTGTAAGCTACTGATAATTTCTTCGGGAGGAGTATTTTTCTCTTACTGGGTAACTTAACATTCATATAAAGGAGCTCTATATAGGATCTAGAACCTAGTTAATTCAGTGGAAAAGAGGTTAAAAAATGTATTTTCAAGTAAATGCATCTTTATTTCTTAAGTGAGCTAATAAACCACTCTGAGAAATTTATGCTGATGATTCACATTTGTAAAAAGTGTCAATTGAATGAGTGAATTTGTTGGACTTCAGCAGCTTAGTTAACTTATTTGTATTAAATTATATAATAAGCTATGGTAATACAAATTCATTATCAGAACAAGTTTAAAGCATGGGTCTAAAGGTCAGACAGGAGGAAACCCAACAGGTCAGTATGAGTGATGAGGGCTGTATATACATGGGTAGATCAGCACTGCATAGGACCCTTATATATCATAACCCAGTAGAGAACTTGTGGCCTTTTAAGTCCTTTATAACCTACAAAAACCACTAAAATGTGTTTGTCAAAGGTGAGTTTTGGTTGGTCACTATAGGAGTAGCTCCCCTGCTGGGCTCTGTGGATACCATGAGATGCCTTTCCCCTAAGGAGGCAGAAATGATAAAGGACAAGCCAGTGTTTGGTATTTTAAGAAAGAGATTCTTTGGGGAAACTAAGCCTTGACTTTTCCCTCAGTGTTCTTTGTCTAATGTCTTGTGCAGTATTAAATAATTGAGCTACCTCTAGTCCCCCACCCTTTACTATTAAATACGTTTAAAGGTCCTTTAAACAAGTCTGCCAAATTTTTTCCTATTATCGAAAAATGCTATAAAAATAACTCTGATTTTTGAAAGTAAATGTGCAGTTTAGTTCAGTCACTCAGTTGTGTCAGGCTCTTTGTGACCCCACGGACTGCAGCATGCCAGGCTTCCCTGTCCATCATCAACTCCCGGAGACTTGCTCAAACTCATGTCCATCGAGTCAGTGATGCCATCCAACCATCTCATCTTTTGTCATCCTCTTCTCCTCCTGGCGTCAATCTTTCCAATGTACTCGAAGCCATAAAACATTGTATCTGAATGAGACGTTAGAGATAGCTACCATAAAGGCAGCTGAGACACAAAGATTGCCCTGAAAATCATTTTACTAGTCAGTTAGTGGTAGAGTTGAGCATGGAAGTCCAGTTCTGGGTGAATGTTGCTCATTATCCGGACATGACTTGCCTCCTAAGTAAAATGTCAAGGAGGTGTATAAATTGACTCTCAGATTCATTATTTGCAGACACTAATGTCAAGTAACTGCAAAACATGTACAATCCTGTAGTATTATAACTTTGGTCTCATATGAATTACGTTAACTATTGTAATTTTAAAAAAGATCTTACTAGGGTCATGGTTAAGAAGGCCTCTTCCTTTTAAAGCCATCCTGGGAAATTTGATGATATCTTTTTCTCCTATGAAGATACCTGCAGGGAAACAGAGGAATTAGTAATTACTCAATTGGGCATTCTTTTCAAAGAGAGCTAGGGGAGAAATTAAAAAAAAAAAAGAGGAAAGGGGTGTACCAGCGTGGAAGAGTTCTTTCAAACCATAAATGTAGGTGCTCTTTTGACATTGCACAATGCATAACAGAAGAATTGAAAGCTAACCTGAAGAAGTATATATTTTTTCTAAATTGTGAATATGTTAACACATTTACAGAGACTTGGAAAATAAAGAGCAATTATATATAGTTCCACTATGTATTATAATTATTTCTAAAAGTAGATAAATTAAGATTTTTAGTTGGTGTTTCAATATCAAACTCTCAAAAATTAATAGAATGGATAGACGGAAAATTAGAAGGATAGAGTAGACCTGAAAAAGCGCTATGAATCAATTCAACGTAATTAAGATTTATATAATTTTCACACAACAACAGAGTACAAATTCTATTCTAGTTCCCATAGACTATAAACTTGGAGACACTGGGACATATCCAGGGACATAAAACAAGATGCAAAAATTTCATGGTCTAAAGATCTTGAAATCATATAGTCTGTTCTCTTATCACTATGGAATTATGTTAGAAATCAATATCGAAAGATACTTGAAAATAACCCACATATTTTTATGTGCAATGTGACAGTTACCAAGAGCATCTTTACTTAGCCAAGTAAAAAGCTTCAATAAAGTCATAAGATTGAAAAAATGAAGGGGGTGATTGCAGAGAAAAAAGGATTTAAATGAGAAATGAATATCAAAATGAGAAATTAACATAAAAAATACTTAACCCCATGTGTTTGGAAATAAAATGTCTATTTTTAAATAAGTGTATCAAAGAAACCATAACAAGGGAAATTAGAAAGTATTTGTGACAGAATAAAAATGAAAAGAGAAGTTATCAGAATTTGTTGCATGAGGCTGAAGCTGCTCAATGCAACTAAATGCAATGTGGAATCTTGTATAAGGTATGAAAACAAATAATGGATACTAATATAAAGTTTTTGATATTTGAACAAAATCTTCACTTTATAATACAATGTGATACAATAATACTGTATCACATGTTACTTTCCTGGTTTTTTCTTTTTGCAGCATAGTATGTATTTATATTCTCAGAATTAGATTAGAAGTTTCAAGCCTCATTCAAAAAAAATGTTTTTTTTAAAATCACCAAGATAATAAGCTTTCTAGACTATTAGCAGTGATACTAGGTGCCAGAATAAATGGAACTATATCAAAGTTTTGAGTGAATATAAATTAGAAATCTAGCACTCTGTTCATAGTCAAACAAGCAGAATCAAAATGTAAATTTTTTAGCAAGGCAAAAATTCATAATTTTCTAAATTAAATATATTGTGCATGCTATTTTTGTACATATGTGTATACTTTTGTATGTATATGCATGTATACATATATGTATGTATATATGTATATGTATGTATACATATATGTAGCGTCGGACACGACTGAGCGACTTCACTGTCACTTTTCACTATCATGCATTGGAGAAGGAAATGGCAACCCACTCCAGTGTTCTTGCCTGGAGAATCCCAGGGACGGGGGAGCCTGGTGGGCTGCCATCTATGGGGTCACACAGAGTCCGGACACTACTGAAGTGACTTAGCAGCAGTAGCAGCAGCAGCATGTGTACAAAAGCTTTCTGTTACACTTCATGAAGGCTTGAGAAAGAACAACAAAAAAGAGAGATGGAGAAATTGGAAAACATAAACAAAATAGGAGCACTGAATGTGAAATAGAAAAAAATGAAACAAACTACATAGTACTAAAACATAATCTGTAGTCCAGTAGTTTTAAACATTGCTGCTCATTAGAATCAGGTCTGGAGCTTTGAAGAAAAAAACAACACCTGTGCATTTGTATTTTTCAAAATATTCCAAGATAATTCTAGTGTGCATCTGGATTTAAAAAAACAAGTACAGGTTTTTCTCTTAAATGGTAGTTTTGGGGATATAGAATTTTACTGATTTCTGTTGATATGGTCTTCCCGGGTGGCATAAAGAATCTGCCTGCCAATGCAGGAGATGCAAGAGACGTGGGTTCGATCCCTGATTCAGGAAGATCTCCTGGAGGAGGAAATGGCAACCTGCTCCAGTATTCTTGCCTGGAAAATTCCATGGACAGAGGAGGCTGGCAGGCTGTAGTTTATAGAGTCACAGAAAATGGGACATGAGTGAGCAACTGAGCACACAGTCATGATACAGTGGTATTAAATGAATAATAATGACTCGATGGACGTGAGTCTGAGTGAACTCCGGGAGTTGGTGATGGATGGGAGGCCTGGTGTGCTGCGATTCATAGGGTCGCAAAGAGTCTGACATGACTGAGGAACTGAACTGAACTGAATCACAATAGTGTGATAGGACCAGAAGCCATGATCTTAGTTTTCTGAATGTTGAGCTTTAAGCCACCTTTTTCACTCTCCTCTTTTGCTTTCATCAAGAGGCTTTTTAGTTCCTCCTCACTTTCTGCCATAAGGGTGGTGTCATCTGCATATCTGAGGTTATTGATATTTCTCCCAGCAATCTTGATTCCAGCTTGTGCTTCTTCCAGTCCAGCGTTTCTCATGATGTACTCTGCATAGAAGTTAAATAAGCAGAGTGACAATATACAGCCTTGACGTACTCCTTTTCCTATTTGGAACCAGTCTGTTGTTCCATGTCCAGTTCTAACTGTTGCTTCCTGACCTGCATACAGGTTTCTCAAGAGGCAGGTCAGGTGGTCTGGTATTCCCATCTCTTTCAGAATTTTCCACAGTTTCTTGTGATCCACACAGTCAAAGGCTTTGGCATAGTCAGTAAAGCAGAAATAGATGTTTTTCTGGAGCTCTCTTGCTTTTTCCATGATCCAGTGGATGTTGGCAATTTGACCTCTGGTTCGTCTGCCTTTTCTAAAACCACCTTGAAGTTGGAAGTTCACGGTTCATGTATTGCTGAAGCCTGGCTTGGAGAATTTTGAGCATTCCTTTACTAGCGTGTGAGATGAGTGCAATGGTGGGGTAGTTTGAGCATTCTTTGGCATTGCCTTTCTTTGGTATTGGAGTGAAAACTGACCTTTCCAGTCCTGTGGCCACTGCTGAGTTTTCCAAATTTGCTGGCAGATTGAGTGCAACACTTTCACAGCATCATCTTTCAGGATTTGAAATAGCTCAACCGGAATTCCATCACCTCCACTAGCTTTGTTCGTAGTGATGCTTTCTAAGGCCCACTTGACTTCACATTCCAGGATGTCTGGCTCCAGGTGAGTGATCACACCATCGTGATTATCTTGGTCTTGAAGATCTTTTTTGTACAGTTCTTCTGTGTATTCTTGCCACCTCTTCTTAATATCTTCTGCTTCTGTTAGGTCCATACCATTTCTGTCCTTTATCGAGCCCATCTTTGCAGTCCATTCTAAAGGAGATCAGTCCTGGGTGTTCTTTGGAAGGACTGATGCTAAAGCTGAAACTCCAGTACTTTGGCCACCTCATGGGAAGAGTTGACTCATTGGAAAAGACTCTCATGCTGGGAGGGATTGGGGGCAGGAGGAGAAGAGGACGACCGAGGATGAGATGGCTGGATGCCGTCACCGACTCGATGGACATGAGTTTGGGTGAACTTCGGGGGTTGGTGATGGACAGGAAGGCCTGGCGTGCTGCAATTCATGGGGTCACAAAGAGTCAGACATGACTGAGCGACTGAACTCAACTGAACTGAATCACAATAGTAAAAGATGTTTATCAGTTTTCACAATCAATAGTAGCCAGACCAAAGAAAAAAAAACCAGATAATTACAGCTGCAAGCCATGATGGAAACATGATTAACCTAACAATATAAAATAATCACATACAATTTGTGGGATTCATCTACCCCGCAGTCTATGTCTCTTGGTTGGTACATTTTTTACGTTTACATTTACCTTACATTTAAGGTAATTATCGATATGTGTGATCCTGTTAGCATTTTATTAATTGTTTGGGGTTTATTTTTTGTGGGTCCTTTCCTTCTATGTGTTTCCTGCCTAGAGAAGTTCCTTTAGCATTCATTGTAAAGCTGGTTTGGTGGTGCTGAATTCTCTTAGCTTTCGCTTGTGTGTAAAGCTTTTGATTTCTCCATCAGATGTGAATCAGAGTCTTGCTGGGTAGAGTATTCTTGGTTGTAGGTTCTTCCCTTTCATTGCTTTCAATATATCATGCCATTCCCTGACGGAGTATATATTTTTTAAAGTAGACATATTTAATAATAGCACTTATCTGTGGGATTCATGAAGTATGACAAAAATGAAGCAGACTCACAGGTATAGAGAACAAACTAGTGGTTACCAGTGATGAGAGGGAAGGGGGAGGGGGAAATCTAGGGACAGGGAATTAAGAGATGCAAACTGTTAGGTATGAAATAAGCTGCAAGGAGATACTGTGCAACATGAGGAATATAACCAATATTTTATAATAACAATACATGGAGTATAACTTTTAAAAATTGTGAATCACTGTATTGTTCACTTGTAACTTATATAATTTTGCATGTTAACTATACTTACCTTAAAAAAACAAAAAGTAGACATACGTTTAAAAAGCACCAATCTGGGATCTCTTCACCCAAGAAGGTTCTGGAGATTCTCCGGATGCTTTTACCTGCCCCTGCTACATTCTTTTGTAGCAACATGGTATGGTGAGAAGGGCTAGTTTTGGAGTCAGAGAAGTTGGGCCTGAATCTAGCTTTTACCGTATATTAGTTGTTGTGACCTTAAGCAAGTTGCTTAATCTGTCAGAGCTTCAGTTTTCTCATTTGTAAAATGGCAGTGATAATCAAGTACTCACTTTCTTGGATCAGAAAGCTTAAATGTGAGCATCCATACAAACACTTAAAATGGTATTAGTATTATACATGGGTTTCCCAGGTGGCACCAGTGGTAAAGAACTCGCCTGCCAGTGCAGGATCCATTAGACACTCGGGTTCGATCCCTGGGTCAGGAAGATTCCCTGGAATAGGAAATGGCAACCCACTCTAGTATTCTTGACTGGGAAGCCCCATGGACAGAGGAGCCTGGAAAGCTACGGTCCATGGGGTTACAAAGAGTCAGACATGACTGAAGTGACTTAGCACACATTATTATAAAGCACAGGGAGTGTATAATACATGTTGCTTGCTGTTGTTACTGTTAGTAGTCACTACCTGAAGCCATCAAGCCAAGATTACATTGTTTCAGACACTGTTTAATGCATCAGGAAAGTGGGTAATGGTGTTTCAAAAAGTTTTCAAAAACAAAGTTCAAAGTAGGTTTGCTTAAAGGGTACATTTCCAGTTCAGGATGATCTTTCAGACAGCTATGATTTTACTGTGTTACTGTCAACTCTGATTTTCTCATGTTCCTGCCAAGTCCAAAAAACTTTCGGTATCCTTAAAAATTGCATTCTTTTTCAGCTTCTGTACTTCAGAATATGTGTGAAAGAATTCATTTGTCTCTTTCTCACAGTCTCATGTGCTTGTTCCTGAAGTACCATCTTCTCAGAATGAGCGCAGTTCTCGAGTTGCCTCCTTAAGCCTTGAAATTGTTCTCCAAGGTAGAGAAGAAGAGGGATGAAGTAAAATGCATTTTAACCCATTTTGTCTTTGGAGGAATATTTTTAAGAAGTGTGAAGAAAATTATTTTAGATTTAGCAAAAATGTATGTAATTATGATCAATTCTATAATCAGAGCTCAGTGTGTTACCTGGTAGTCAAAATTCACATAAATCAGGTCTAGTTTGTAACTAGATCGTGGCCTTTTTGAGAGCTTTGAATTTAGATTTATTAAGGTATCCGGCCCAGAAGGACCTCGGAGATACTGAAGCCCATACTCACTTTACATATAAAAAATAGGGCTCTGTGAGCCCTGAGCTCCTGAGATTCCCCAAGTGCGTTTACTATAGAGCTGGGAACTGCCTCTTTAGTTCTCAGGCCGGCTCCGCCTACGATGTCTTGACTCTAATGAGAACATATGCTTTGGAGGCTGGCTGGCCTGGCCCTCCCTCCTCTTCAGCCCTGAATAGCAGGCCGGCAGCTAGAAACCCCACTGAGAGTATCCTAGAAGGAGATGGAAGATCTTTGCTTGGTGAGGCATTGCCTAAGAAAGCAATCCTGGCTAGTTTCTTTGCTCTGCAGAATGCAGAGGTGCTGCCCCACCCCCACTGAGTCCTGTAAAGACTTCTGTGATTATTACATACTTGAAAGAAAACCAAATGAGATTAAGGCTTAAGAGCATTTAGAAGTCACAGCCCTCATTTCTGTCATGTATACTCTGGCAGTTGCTTTAGGCACATTAGAGCCTAGCAGACCTGCAGATAATCCAGACTAGAGATAATGAAATTAAAAAGCCCATGTAGCCTTTGTATTTGCTTGACTTTTGTAACTATCAGTAAAATGCCGCCGTCACTTCCTTTTTAAAAATTGTTAGCCTCTTAGTCTCCCTCCCTCTTAAGCTTAGCAGCAACCTGGTCCCTCATTTGCTCTGATGCACTCTGGTTCCCCTTGTTCTGCATCCTTCCATACAATGATACGCAGGCATACTGTATTAATTTTTATTTGCATTTTTTAATGTAATTATTAGTCAGTCTCCCATTCGATTGTCCTATCTCCAGTGTCTAGTATGAAGGGGCTTAGTATGAGAGTGGGCCTGTGAAGGGAGGGGATAAAAACATGGTCAAGAGCGCCAAGCTCTGCAGGGGTCCTCTGTCCATGAAATTCTTCAGGCAAAGATACTGGAGTGGGTTGCCATTCCCTTCTCCAGGGGATCTTCCCAACCAAGGTATCAAACCTGATCTCCTGCATTGCAGGCAGATTCTTTACCAGCTGAGCCACCAGGGAAGCTCAATAATACAGCACACCACACCCTGAAACAACGTTTGTTGCAACGCTGGTGGGGATATCTGTTTGCCTAGGCCAGGAGTTTATGAGAGAAGGCGCAACAGTAATAATGATGGACCTGTGAATAACTGGTTGAGACATGAACTTGGGCCATCCAGAGACCATGAGCTGTTGCTGGGATCTTCGTACCTGTCAAATCCTTCTTCATGGAAAGGTCTTTGTAAAGTCCTGTGAAGAGCACTTGTTTCTTCTAAGGGATGAGAGGATTCAGACATAGGAGTCCAGGACTCGTGGCTCACACTCGGGATGGCCACGTCCACCTTCTCTGAGCTGATGTTCGGGGCAAGATTAACTCTAGTTCCTCTTTCACAAGAATATGTGCTGCAACTGCTAAAAGATTGCATTTCCTCACTGTCTGTCTGTCTGTTGGGCCACAAGACAAAAGGACAGATCTGTGGAATGATGAAGGCAGCATAGGGTGTATACCTGGTCTCAAAAATCTCATTCCCAGCTGCCTGAAATTTCACCATCACTGCCTCCCTTTCAATCATGTATTACTTCTTAAAGGCTCCTGTTAAAACGATATCACTAAATTTGCCCAGCAGAAATTATTATTCTTTGAGGTTTATCTTAGCAAGGGTGAGAATGAGTTTGTAAAACAAGCAAGTATCTTCCATTGTGTTATTTCATTTTAAAGTAATACCAGCTTAGGAAAGAACATTTTGAAAGTACACAGGAGTAGAAAAAAAGGGGGGGGAAATTCTTCATAGTTCAATCACCCAGTCCCAAGCAATGTCAACACTTCCCACCCCAGCATATTGGTTATTTTTTCTTACAATTAAAACTGCACTATGGATACTTTTTTTTTTAATTTTTCTTTTAAAGTATTATTTTATGATAGCATAATATATGAAATAGAATCATCATAGTTTATTTAACCCTACCCTGGGACCTGAACATTTAGATTATTTCCAGTTTTTTGTTTTTATCTTAGGTTGGGATAAACATCTTTGTCCGTGAAGATTCCAGCTGGTTTTTCATTGCCCTTACCCCATAAGTAGGATTTTTAGTCTTAAATTTCTTATAGGGGAAATGAATAGGTCAAAGAATCATAGTACATTTTGAGGGGTGATTTTTCTTATACTTCCACCTGTAATGTAATGAACCTAGTCTTGACTCTTTTTGATTTTCATGGGTGATGAAACAGTATCACGTGTATTTAGTTTACCCTTGTTTGAGCAGCACTTTTCCCTGTGTTGGTTGACTAGTTGGATTTCCTCATTGTGAAATGTACAGGACAAGGAAGTTTTTAAAGGAGCAGGCTTGGGAATGAAGACAGAGCTTGGAGACCTAAGAAGTGGGACATCAGAGAAGATGGATCCAACAAGCTGGCTAGAGACACATGGGCTCCTGAAGGAGGCAAAGTCCTGAAAGGCAGTAGACAGCATTTTATTTAAAAAAACAACAACAAAATTTGCTTCTTTCCTGGGCTAGATCCCTAGAATTATAAGTAGTCTTTACTGATATGAGTATCTGCCAAGCACACTAGAACAGCCCACTTTCAGTCAGCCAAGACCCAGCCAGCCAACTCCCATTGGCTCATCTTCACTGTTATCATTGGGTTTTTGCATCAGATATTTGAGGAAGATGCTGGGGAAAGAGAGAGGGAATCTTCTATTTTAGAATTCACCAGGATGGCTTCCTAATATTTTTAAGGTCATAATTGAAGCTCAAAAATAATCCAGATAGAACTTCAGAAGTGACCTTTTCCCCCTAGTGGTTCCAGAAGATGGCAAGTCTTACAAAGCTGAATTCTTACAGAAGAAAAATTAACCAAAGGGAAATTGTTGATAAAATTTCAAAGCAACATACATTTTTATGTTTGAAGGAGCAGGCTGATCTTTTGTATATTAGAGGCCTTTGGTGACTTAAGTAGGATAAATCCACATTTTGTCTAAGGTATTTTATTTATAGTATAAAAGCAAAGCATGATTATGAAGTTTAGTTTGGGTTTTTTCTTTCTTATTTTTGGCCAATTTCTTTAAATAAATGTGTTTTTAGCCATGCTTTTTTGATATAGTGAGGAGCTGCACATCTCAAAATGTATTTGTACTCTAACCTTGATTAGTTCATAAAAGTCTTCCAAATGCCAGAACTGTTTAAATTTCGCTTTGAGTTAACATGGTGAATAACGATGGACATAAACATACTATATTATTTTTATAAATTGTGGTTTGAGATGATAGTAATTTTAGACTGTTTAGGATGCTGTTCTCTGAGACATGTTATTTTTGTAGTCAACTAGCAGTGTGGAGTGTTATAATGTGTCTAGTCAACTGCAAGTTTTCATCCCATGATTAGAACTACAGGTTTTCATCTCATGATTAGAAGTGCTTCAGCAGTCCATGTTGTGATTTCAAGAGTTAGCCTGAGTCAGCAATTCTATAAGGCATTCTTAGTAAGTTTATGTAGTAAAAAATGTACTTTATAATTGATGTGCATTTAATACATGGTATATGTTCACTCATATTAAGTATTTGGCTATTTTTCATTATTTAATCCTCCTAGGGGCTTAGTTAGGCTTCCAAGGTGGCCCAGTGGTAAAGACTCCTCCTGCCAATGCAGGAAACACAGGTTCTATCCCTGGGTCGAAAAGTTCCTTTGCAGTAGGAAATTGTAACCTACTCCAGTATTCTTGCATGAAAAATCCCATGGACAGAGGAGCCTGGCGGGCTACAGTCCACAGGGTCACAAAGAGTTGGATATGACTGGGCAGCTGAGCACGCACACACACAGGGCTCGCTTAACTTAGAATGGGTGATGAGAAAAAAGCAGGTGGGGTGGGAGGGGTGCAATTGGAGGAGCATAAAGAAATGAAGATGGTTTATTAACTACTGTTGAAAAGCTGCTCTAGCAGTTAGGGTGAATAAAAATTGTGATTTATTAAGTGTTCTATTAGTAATAAGATACCACAGAGGCTGGAAATACTCCTGTTTTCACTTACTCTGAGAGTGCAGAGTCTTTGTGATGTTGGCCTTTCATAGTCATGAACCTGCAGCAGGACTGTCCTGTTGAGAGCAGGACAAAGTGCTTCCCCGAATTCATCCACCTGAGCAGCTAACCCTGGGCCTCACCCGTAATAGAACCAGTAAATATGTGTTGAATGAATGCACCTTTTTAAACAAGCGTACCAGGAGGAGTTGCTTCCCTAGTGGCTCGCTTGTAAAGAATCCATCTGCCAGTGAAGGAGATGCAGGTTTGATCCCTGGGTCAGGAAGATCCCTTGGAGTAGGAAATGGCAACTCACTCCAGTATTCATGCTGGGGAATCCCATGAACAGAGGAGCCTGGTGGGCTGACGGGGTCCCAGAGAGTCGGACACGACTTAGTGACTAAATGACAACCAAGAGGGGTTACTTAGGTTAAGTGTGACACCCGCCCCTGTTTAATCATGTATTCCAAAAGTGGTGTCCTTGCATCTTTGGAACCTTTGCTACCTGTTCTTAGGGGCTACAGGCTCTTGTCTGGAGGGGAGATGTGATATTTTAATAACAGTCAAAAGTCATACAGAAGCAGGTCTAAAAATGGGAAACAGCTTTTCTAGTTTTAAAGTTTTTAGAATGATTTATAAAATGAAAAGCTGTATTCATTTTCTTATGTGACTTGTAACTGGCTGTGAAGGAGGTTCATAAAAAAATCTTTTAAGCAGATGTAACATCACTGAAATAAATGTAGATATTTGTAAGATTTTTTGAAGGTCAACACTTGAATATAAAAAGTTCTCTTTTGCTTAAAAGTTAATCTACTTTACATTTACAACCCAGCATTTTGTTTTTCAGGTCTGTGATTTTTAAATTAGGTAATCCTTGTTCATTTGTGTTCTTTATTATCTAAAGTTGTGGACTACATTTAATAAGAGTTGTCATTTTTCTTACATTTCAATTTTATACGTTACACCCAAATAAAGTTGTTGTGGATTTTTTTTTTCCTATCTCTGCAAAAAATTTTGAGAGACAATGGTGTTTTTATAAATAGTGCCTACAATATCACATTGAAATGAAAAGTCATGGGTTAAATATCGTTTCCTCTAGAGAAGTTAGAATTTAATAAAACTTTCTCTGTAAGAGGTGTAGTATTTTGAGAAAGAACCTTACTCTTCTGTTTCCCAGTTTCATGTTATATCTCCTGAAAAGTTTATCTCATATAAATAATTGCATGGTAGAGGCTTTGTGAATTTCATGAATTTGTACATGGTCGCTTTTCCAATTCATTCTGCATATTAGATTCATCTTCCAAAAATATCCCTTCCCTCCTGTTGCCCAAGTCAGAGGTTTTAGTGGGCTTCATTTCCTAGGAAGCACTGATTCAGACTTTAGACAGCTTAAAGTCACCTGGAAAGCACATTAGCACTCAGATTGCAAGTTGGTGCTTCCAAAATTTTTAATTCACTAGATCTGGGTGGGCCACACAGAATTTGCATTTTTAACATATTCCTGTGGGTGATGCTGATACTTCTGGTTCCTTAACTAACTAAAGTTTAAAAAACATTGTTCTAGCTGGCATTCATTATCTTCTACAAATCTAGCTCCGTTTGCTGGAGTCACATCCCTTAAATTAGGAAGGATTCTGTGTCTGCTGAAAAGCAAAACTTGCATAGTTACTGTCTCCAAACCACACTCTATTTTATCCTTCTCGAATGGAATGTCTTTTCATTTTCTCAAATTCTATGCCACCATGGAGCTCTCTCACATTCCCAACTTTTACTGTCTCTGCTATCTCCAGAATCACGTGGCTTTGATAGTTTCTGTCATTGACCTGTGTGTTGCTAATTTCATGGGCTTGGTTAGCTTCCAACTAGAGTCTAAACTTCTCCTCTGTATGGAGACACCTTTTTTTATTGCATAGGTTCATGGCCCAGAATTTAACAGTGGAAGACAGTGTGTCTTAACTATAACCAAAGTGAGAAACAAGTATATCACCAAAATTGTTTACAATCTACTCAGATGGTGAGGCACGATGGCAGAGCAGAAACCCTTCTGAGCTTCCCTTTCCAGCTGTGAAATGGAAATGGCGGGTCGTTGCCTTTTGCAGATTTCTTCTAAGAATTAAAGTAGAAGATGAATCTACATGATTCCTGGTACGTAGCATTAGTCATTAATAGTATTTATTGGCAAGTAGGGATTGATTCAAGGAATGGGTTGAGAAAAGAGGTTGTTGGTGAGAACTGGTTTTGAGAAGCCCCTTCCAGGAAAGAAAAGGAAGCTTGAACTGCAGTATTGCCGTGTTAACCCATAGCTTGTCTTTTCTGTTGTTACCTCCCTTCTTAGATGTTATTGCCAAAATCCTTGCTTCCTGTCGTGGGGAAGAAAGCATTCTTTTCCTCTTTTCAATTGTTATCTCGCAGAAGTGATACTCATGCTTAGGAAAACCAGGGAGAGGACATCCATTCATCAGTGGCCAGTTACCTCTGGTTCCTGGTCTGGTGTCACACAAACACTCAGATTTGCGGGGAGGAAAAAAGGTGGAGGAGAAGAATGAAATCTAAAATGCCTTAAGGGCATAGAAAGAAATGTTTTGTGAGTTGAAGAAGCTGAAAATGTTTCATTCAGAGATAGCTACGGGTATAAATTTAGCTCAATAATTAGGCATATGGTGCTTTCATTTAGAAAGTATCTACACCCTGTGTGATAAGATTCGTTGATTATTAGAGCTGCTGCAGCTTTAACTACATCAGCAGCAGAGATTCCTAGAGCATTTAAGACAAGAATTGAAGAGTGAAATGGAAAACGGAATTAATAACTTATTCCTGGTTAGTTTTAATCTGCTCTTTATTAACTTTGTAGTTTATGCCTGGAGGATTAGATTTGGAAACAGAATACCAACTAGTGTTCTTACATTTTACTTTTTTTTATTGGAACATTATATTAAAGACTTTCTGAAGAGTGTTTTGGCTGAATTTAGTTTTAACATAAGCAGTGATATCTAAGTTCTAATGATTCAACCTACAACAATAGAAAACTTTTGATCTATGATATCTATAAGGTTTTTTTTATGTTAGATTTTCAAAGCAGAATCTGTTTAATAAAAACAATTGAGAAGTAAATGCATGCTTGTTTGCCATGAGTCTATTTACTCTACTTTTTTTTCTAGCTTTCCTTTTTTCATGCCACCCCCACCTCCCAGGCCATCTGTTTTCCCCTATCTTAGAATTTAAACCTGTTTGCCATTGGTAGAAAGGAAAATAGGAAAAGTTAAAATCAAGAGGCATTTGCATTGCCCATGCCTTGTCAAATGCTTCTAAAACTGAAAACCAATAGATAATCCTAATTTTATAAATAGGAAAGAGTCCTATTCCAATATATAACATGGTGTGGTAAGCTTAAATACAGAAGTTTAGGAACAGCTGCCCTTAGTGGAGTAGGGAAGAGGGACGCTATTCATCTCTTTCTTTCTTAATGCTTTTTTAATGCAGTTTCTCTAGAATATGCCTGAAAATCGGGGTTTCTGTGTATGTGTTTCTGTGGTTGTAGCTCTCCACCCACCTGTGATCTGGAGAATTACACTCTAGGTTTTTGTAAGGGACAGGCACTAGAATTTGGACATTTAGAAGGGACTTCTGTGGGGACTAGGAAGAAGTTTGATAAACTGTAATACCAGGGTGAGTTAACTAGTTGCAGATTCCTGATCAGGAAAACTACTCTCTGCATGTATGTGTTTTTGATAAGCGAAGGTTTTGACCTAAATCCCCTACTTTGACTTTGATATGGTAATAGAGTTTTAGGATTTTAGGGCTAAGTACACCATACAAGTACTCAGGTATTCGTTTTAGCTGTCTTAACTGAGCCTAACATAGCTGTGTTTTTCTGTCATTCTTTTAACCCGTGCTGTTCATCGTCGTCCATCCTTTATTGTTTTCTCTTGGAGAGGTGATGCCAATGACGCGGAAGCAGAGGGTAGCACAAATAGGATTACACATAGTACATGTCACATTACTAGTGCCCTTACTAATCCGGAGGGGACTGTGCTTATCAGCCAGGTCCAAGGAGCACTCTGGCTTCTTGGAACCTTAAGAAGTGGATTCCAGACATTAGCACTGCACACAGACAGATCACCTTTTCCCTGACCGGCCGGCACTCGCTGCTAGGTTTTAGAATTCCTGAGGGAGAAAGCTGTCCAGTTATATGATTGGTTAACATGTTTGTGGGTCTTTGGCTCTCAATGGAATTGCTTGGAAGCTATCTCAAGAAGCAATGCCTTTGATTGATTTGAAATCTCAGGCATCATCATAGTGTTGCTCGAATTTTCCAAAACACTGGAGGATTTTTGCAGACAGCACTTTCAGGAGCTGATGTGAAGGCGGTAAACTAAACTGGCATGGAGGGAAGGTTCTTCCTCTACTTCCAGGTAGATTACAGCACCTGTACCTCACCTGGAGTATCCTGCCTTCCCAAAGCCCAGGGGCACAGCACACATTAGTGATCCTAAAAGAGAGTGTCTGTATATAATGCACTCTGGTTTTCTATCCTCAATAAGACCCCAAGTTAGCTATTTCTTTATTAAACCAAATTTTGCCTTAATCCTGGAGGAGGAAATGGCAACCCACTCCAGTATTCTTGCCTGGAAAATTCCACGGACAGAGGAGCCTGAAAGGCTACAAAAAGTCCATGCAGCCGCAAAAGAGTCGGACACGACAGAGTGACGAACACTTTGCCTTAGTATTTACAATGAGGTTTTCTTTTTTTAATTGCTTAGTTGACTCAAACCTTAGCTATTAGTTTGCAGGTATGTTTTTGTTGTTGTTATTGTTGGGTCACTCAGTTGTGTCCGACTCTTTGTGACCCCATGGACTGCAAGTACGCCAGGCTTCCCTGTCCTTCACCATCTCCCAGAGCTGGCTCAAACTCACGTCCATTGAGTCAGTGATGCCATCCAACCATCTCGTCCTCTGTCATCCCCTTTTCCTCCTGCCTCAGTCTTTCCCAGCATCAGGGTCTTTTCTAAGTAAGACCCTGATGTATAAAACTGAACAGTGTGAAAAGGTATGTTTTCCTTATGAATAGCAATAACAACTGTAACATAGCTGATAATTTTCACTTTTTCTCTAGATTTAAAATTGTAATGGCAGTCAAGACTAAATATTTAATAAAAAATACAGCTTCTCAGTTATATTCTAAAAGATGCTCCCTTCTTTCTCCCAATAGAATGCATGTGTTAACTTTCCTTGTTCTGAGAACAGTCTCTCCTTAAGTGATTTTCTGTGTAGCTTGATCTATATATAATTAAAACAACCAGTAACTAGATTTTTATAGTCTTCATCTTTGTGTAGATTGTCTCTCCTTTATCTGCTATTTTAATTCTAGAGTGGTGAGATATATGAAAGTAAATTGCATGATACCATTTGTGGAGTATTTACTTCTTGTTAGGCACAGTGCTAACCACTTTCCATGCATAAACTCATTTAATTCTCAGAACAGCCCTGTGAGTTCAGTATTATTTTCCCAGTTTTAGATACAGGAAGTTGAGGGAGACAAGGTCAAGCAGGTTGCCCAGGGTTACAGAGCTCTTGGGTCCTTACCTGGCATTGGACGTGGCTCATCTGGCTACCCGGGCACACGTCCCACTCTCACTGTGCTCGCCACAGTCAGTGGCCCTCAGCCTCCCCACCCCGACCCCCATGCCTTGAGGATCTTACCCAGGACTAAAGCCCTGGAACACCTGTGACAGAGTCACTCCTCTGCCTGAGAAGTATGGAGGGGGAAGCAGGAGTGTGAAGCTTGACACTGTTTCCATCTCAGCTTGTGGCAAAAAGCATGCTGGGGTTCAGGGGATTTTTGTTTTTGTTTGGGTTTTTTATATTTAATTCTCAAAGTAAAACCCATGATCAGTTCATTTGGAAATGCTTTTCTTAAGAGTAATATTATATCTGACATTAAGCATAAGTTAATTAGTGTGTATTAATGTATGTGTGTAGATATTAATAATATGTATATACATAATATATATAAATACATGATGATGTATGTGTATGTATATAATTATCTAAATAATACTTGACGCACTAATGGAAGAAATTGGGAGTTCTGGAAAGTTGTTTAAATCAAAGTGGAGAGGAAAAGTGGTTCCTGAAAGAAAGTCTGAACTTGCTTCCTTCCTCACTCTCATCTTGGGGCAACTATGACTCCAATAGTTTATTTCTTTTAAGTTTTTTTGGATGTGGTGATGATGTGATCGTTTCTTTATATTTATTTTGGCTGCCCTGGATCTTCATTGTAGCACACAGGCTTTCTCTAGTTGCGGTGAGTGGGGGCTACTCTCTGGTTGGGGTGGGAGGGTTTCTCATTTCAGTGGCTTCTCTCGTCGCAGAGCATGGCCTGTAGGATCATGGGCTTCAGTAGTTGTGGTGCTTGAACTTAGTTGTTGCGGCTCTCGGACTTAGTTGCTCTGTGGGCTGGGTAGCTGGGGCTCGTGGGCTTTAGAGCTCAGTCTTGGTGGTTGTGGCACACAGGTTTAGTTGTACCACGGCATGTGGGACCTTCCCAGACCAGGGATCAAACCTGTGTCCCCTGCATTGCAAGGCATATTCTTAACCGCTGAACCACCAGACAAATCTTAAATTTTAGAATGAATAATCTTGCAATAACTTACTTTTCAAGAGAGACTTTCCATTGTGACTATATTAAATGAGATGTGAATTTTAAATTCACAATGAGGTTTATTGCCAAAACAGATCTGTGAGTCAGAGTAACACAACACATCATTACTGACTTGACACTCAGGTTTTATATAGGAATGATCACAAAGACTTATTTAATTGATCCTGTGATGATACACCAGGTCCTAGAACTCTTTCTAAAAGTATATGCAAGTGGGTCAATGCAGTAATCATACACATGTGAATTTTTTTTTAACAAATAACCTTAATATCATTTTCCTTTAATAAACTAAGAAATGTTAGCCAACAATGTCCTCATAGAACTATTTAGGAGTACCATGCTGTGCAAGGCATTGGAGAAACAGCAGTAAGCAGGACAGATGGAACCACTGTGTGTCTGGAATCCAGAGGGATAAAAAGCAAGGATAAATGCTTTGGGGGGCGGGGTGGATTGCAGAGTGTGGTGGGGGATCTGATACGGACAGTAAGCTCAGGTTTGGGGGGTTCAGGAATTCTTTCTAAAAGTAGGAAAGGATTAGAGAAACCTGATCATGAGTAGGACCTAGCCCGCTGAAGGGGTGTTTCCTTGTAGAAAATAGCTATTAGGTCCGGCCAAGGAGCTGAATCTGGGACATGGCAGTTGAGAAGAGAATGCTAAGAAGTGGTCCAGAGAAGTAAAACAGAGAATGGATCTTGAAAGGTGTTCAGACTTTATCCTGAGATCACTGGGAGCCATGGGAAGTTTTAAGTTGGGGAAATAATATCAAATTTGCATTTTTGGATAAGACTGGAGTCAGGGGCAAGTGTTAGAAGACTCTGCGGCAATCTAGGTGAGAGGTAACAATGGCCTAAATGTGCAAAAGTAGTGAGGATAGAGTGAACAGGTCCTTGAGATATTTTTTTTTAATATTTACAGAACATTGTATTTATGTTGGGGGTGGGGGTGGGGAACAGAGTCAAAATGGTTCTCAGGTTCCTGGCTTGCACAAGAGTTTTGGTGACAGTGGGGACCCAAGTGAAGCAGAGAAGTGGGGAGATGTGGTGGATTTGATTTCGGGTGTTCTGCATTAAATGGGAAAGGTATCCATGTGGAGAAGGTCTCACAGGCAGTTGGAAGCACACAGTAAGCCCTGCAAAGAGAGGGGTAAACTAGAGTTATCAATCTTAAGATCATCAATCTGTGGAAGTAAATAAGTTCCGTTGAGGGTAGAGAGTCCTGTTAGAGTTCAGGGCCTAAAGTCTGAAGAACACCAACATGTAAGGGATGCAGAGAGAAAGAGGCAACAGAAAACCTTAGCCATAAACTAGAGTATGACACCCTCGAACGTTTTTGGATATTTTCTGTTTTAAGTGGTGAGTCTCAGCAGTGTCAAATGTTGCTGAAAAGCAAGAGGGCTGAGAATTTGGGTTTGGTAACAAGCAGGTAGAAGGCTGGAGCATCTGCAGTGGCCTGTTTGGGGTGGGAGCCTTGTTGTAATGGAGGTAAAGAAGGACAGAGACAGGAAGGCTGCCGTGAGCAGGACAGAGAGATGGGATGGCAGCTGCGAGATGACAAGGGGCAATGGGAAGGCTGAGGAGAGAAACGAAGTAGCCTGCTGGGCCCTGCCGAGCACACATGTGGGGCTAGCGGCCGTGGATTTGTTATGGCCCCATCTGCTCACTTGTTGGTTTTTTTTTTTTTTTTTTGTCCTTTAGCAGGATTCAGCCACTCTGCCATATTTGGGGAAGGTGGACAAAACAGATTGACCTAGTCTTGGGGTTTCCCTAAGTGTTTGAAACAGAAGATGCATGGTCCCAAGTGCTTTTTTGGAGAATCTGTTAAGAGTCTCATGTTTATAAGGATATAAATTCAGTCAACTTAGGTTAGAGAAAATAAGGAGAGAGATATATTATAAAGATAAGAGGAATAATCTCATGGATCCAGGTCAGGTGGTGCACCAAAACCTCAGAGGGACTGAAATTATGAATCTGCAGAACACTTGAAACCAAGTCTGTTATTCCTTCTGGGCTGCTTGATTGTTTGCAGACATACCTGCTTTATTCTTTCCTCTGCAAACAAATTTACATGGCCAGTGGGTTAAAGGACTGATAGAGGTTCTAAAAAGCATCTCAGAGATTCAGTTCCAAATTTCCAGAACAGAGAATCAGATCTAGCTATAATCAGCTGTGGCCAGGGGGCAGAGAATTGGTTTTTAGCCCCAGCACAGCCAGGGTGCAGAGCCTCTTGAGCGTTGGGGAGAAGAGGGTTGCCTGGCTACACGGAGATCTCCATCATCTCTGCTGCACCCAGCTGCATTTTTCTTATTGGAAGTTTCTCTGTTGTGGGACTGCTTGTTAGAGGCAGATTGGATTTCTGCTGTGTATTCACTACAGAAAGTTCTACTGTCATGAAATTACAGTTCACCAGTATTAGTATCACCGGGACTTCCCCAGCTTCCCCAGTGGTTCAGCAGTAAAGAATCCACCAGCAGGGCTGGAGACACAAGAGACACGGGTTCAATCCCTGGATCAGGAAGATACCCTGGAGGAGCAAATGGCAACCCACTCCCAGTATTCTTGCCCAGGAAATACCATGGACAGAGAAGCCTGGCCAGGCTACAGTTTATAGGGTCACAAAGAGTCAGACAGGACTTAGAAACTGAGCACACACACAAGTATTAGTATCTTCATATTGTTCCAGTAACTGCGATATAAACCTGCCTGAAAAATACCAGTTCATGAGCCAAACCTTCCCTGAGATGTTCATTCTTTAATAGCCTACCATACTGCTGCCTCGATTCCAAGTTTACAGTAACAACAAAAAGTCCTAACAGTCATCTTCTTTTGAAATCCCACCTGCCCATCAAAATACAACTTAAGTGTTCCAATTCTAACCTGTTCCTATCCCCCTTCAGCCGAAAATCATTTGCGTTACTGTGCTCTGATGGCATGCTTTGTTTAATTCTCTATACTATGTTTATTACACTTTTGCTGTTAAAGGCAGCACATGCAGGAGAGTGAGATGAAGGAGCTCGTGGCTGTGTCACTTACGGACAGCCTTACCCTATGTTAAGTACACAACTCGTTGAGCCTTTCTCATCTGTAAAAGGGAGGATAATGCCTGCCTTCCTTGGATGTTAGGACCCAGTGATGAGTGGATGCAAACCTGTTTGCCTCCACTATGATGCAGATATTGATTATTTAAGGAAATAGTTTGGAGGTTGAAGAACCAGGTTTCTAAAACCCCTATCTACCGCTTGGTAATTTGTGGCATAGAAGTGGGTGGATTGCTGTTCTTTCTTGTCTCCAGCGTATCCTGTGCAGTTAGGTTTCTTGCAGCTCTGCAACAAATTATCACAAACATAGCAACTTAGAACAATACGAGTCACTATCTCACAGAGCCTGAGTGGGCTTGTTTTTGGGTTTCTCTGCACTGGGTCTCATAAGGCCAAAATCAAGGCGCCAGGGTCTTATCTGCAGACTTTAGAGGAGGATCCTCTCAGAGTTTCATTCAAATTTGTTGCAAAATTCAGTTCCTTGTAACTGTAGAGCTGAGGTCCCCACTTTCTTGCTTGGCTGTCAGCCAGGAGCCTCTCAGCTCCTAGAGGCTGCCTGCCTTCACATTGAGATAACCCCTCCATCTTCAAACTGGCGATGTCACATTGAGTGTGACGAATCTCTCACTGAACCTCTGACTTGTCCCTTTGCTGTATCTCCTCAGTCTCCAGCTGAAAAATGTTTTTGGCTTCTAAGGGCTCAGGTGACTAGATTAGGTGTGCCCAAATACTGTGTATTTTAAGGTTGCTCATCTCTGTATTTTAAGGTTGTCTTAATTGTCCTTGAGTAACTATCATTACGTCTGCAGACTTTCTTTTTGCCATGTGAAACAACATATTTACAGGCCAAGGGAATGAGCCTCTTTGGGGGGTTTCTTCTAACCACCCATGGGTATTATGTGTGATCCTGTATGTGGTACTAACTGCATGCAGCCCCTTACATACAAAAGTTACTCACAGCCATTGGTGAATTGCCTGTTGCTATGGTTTGTGATCAACCAAGCTGTTACCTCGGAGATATTTTGTGCCTCAGGTTACGGGTAGAGGAAAGCAAACCAAAAGAAACCAGGTTTATAGTCGTTTTGTGTATGTTGCTATTGTTTAGTCACTAAGTCATGTCCAGTTCTTTGCAACCCCATGGACTGTAAAGCCTGCCAGGCTCCTCTGTCCATGGGATTCTCTAGGCAAGAATACTGGAGTGGGTTGCCATTTCCTTCTCCAACAGATCTTCCTGACCCAGGGGTCAAATCCACATCTCCAGCCCGTGTCTCCTGCATTGCAGGCAGATTCTTTACTGCTGAGCCACCAGGTATACCCACCTCTAAATGCAGGTAAACAGGAAAAAGAAACCAGAGATGTATCCACATGTAAAAGAGTATTGGTAAATAAGAAAAATATTCTACTCTTTATTCTTAGAGCTTTTCTTGAAGCCTTTGATAAAAAGTACCTTATTTTAATTTCATTATCGTTATTTTACAAATGAGTATTCTGAACTCGGATATGTGTAGTACCCAATGTTAAAGACTTAAAAATCTTGAGTGAAAAGTATTTCTGATTTGTGTCTGTTCTCCATATGTCATAGCAAGTGTAGCATACAAGTTAGGAGCACAGACTCTGGAGCCAGACTCCTTGGGCTTGACTTCCTTGTTTGCCCCTTATGTGTCCAGTGACCTTGGGAAACTAACTTAACCTCTCTGTAAACTAACTTAACTCTGAAACTAACTTAACCTCTTGGTTTCCTCATCTGTAACATAAGCCCTACTTCATAGAGTTGTCATTGATGGTCAGATGGAGTTGAGCCTAGTACATGTGCTGTGTAACTATTAGGGTTATTGTTCTAATCAAACAGTTTGTTTTAATCATTGCTTCTCAACCAGGGATGTTTTTTCCTCTCCCCCCAGACAGTGGCTGTCACAGTGGGATTATGTGCTCCAGGCATCTAGTGGATAGAGGCCAGGGATCCTGCTAGAAACATCCTGCAATGCACAGAAAAGCCCCCCTGCAACATAGAACTCTGTCTTCCCAAAATGTCAGTAAAACAGAGGCTGAAACCCTGTTTTAAACCAGTGACCTTATATGGTTTTAGTAACACCTTCATTTGCAAATGAGATACTCATGTTTCATTAGTGACTTTTAACACTGAATATCTTCATCCTTGACAGCCATGGAGCTCTGAGTTCTACAGTAAAATAATAATAGTGGGTTTAAAAAAGATCTTAATCTACTTGTCTATTTTTATATGTAACACAAAGTTTACAAGAATGTGCTTAACCTCTGAATACACAATTAGGTATAAGATATACTTTGTTCTTGTGAAGAAATTTACAGAATTTCTAATTTGCCTAATTTACAAACTTTCCAGTGAGCTTTTTTCTGGAGATTATAGGAAAGAAATTACTTGAATTTGACTTGAATTTGGATATTAGCTGTTACTATGTATGTTGAACGGAGAAGGCAATGGCACCCCACTCCAGTACTCTTGCCTGGAAAATCCCATGGATGGAGGAGCCTGGTGGGCTGCAGTCCATGGGGTCTCACAGAGAGGGACACGACTGAAGCGACTCAGCAGCAGCAGCATGTATGTTGAAACAGAGTACAGACAAGATAAATACCCATTATAGCTGCCAGTGTAGAATTTACCTACATTGTAGTGTATGGTCTAGAAAGGCCAGAAACAGTTGCGGCAGTGTCATTTTTATTTCTGACTGTGACATAAAGCTTGTGTGCTGTCTTCACTCCCCACCTCCCTCTTACATATATCGGATGACTTAGAATATGCTTCAGCTAGTCCTTCGTCTCCGTTACCCCCAACCTTGTTACCTTTACCCCAAGTTTGGCTACTTAAGCCATCTTTCTCACTATCCAGGACTATATTTACCCATTCTCCCTTTTCACGGAATTTGTCCTTTTGATGACTGGGTCGGTTAGTCTTCAACACCTGCGCTGCAACTAGGGTGCAGGGAACTACGGAAACTGACCTCCAGGAGGGAAAGCAAAGAATCTGGGCGCGTTCCCTTAGCTTCCTCTCTGTTGTCTGCCTGACGAAATTGAGAACCACAGGACAGAAACACAACAGCCTGCAGCTGTAAATCATTATGGTCATGCTGGGCACCAAGTAGGTACTAGTAGGTGCTCAGAAATACTTGATTACATGATGTGATATACATGCTAAGTATTGGTAAAACTTGTGATTGTATGTAATAGAAATAGATTTTTCTTGTTGCAGTTAACAAATTCTTGGCTCATAAGTGTCAGCAAAAGGAGTGTTCCTTGCAGTGAGGATGACATCCACTCTGTCCTTTTTGGGTCATTATGTTATGTATTAGGCTTCCCTGGTGGCTCAAACAGTAAAGAGTCTGCCTGCAGTGCAGGAGACCTCAGTTCAATCCCTGGGTCAAGAAGATTCCCCTGGAGAGGAAATGGTTACCCATTCCAGTATTCTTGGCTGGAGAATTCCATGGCAGGCTACAGTCCATGGGGTCACAAAGAATTGGACACAACTGTGTGACTAATGCTTTCACATATTACGTATTATGTACCTGTAGAGGTTCAAAGAGAAACACCCAGACACTTCATTTAAAAGGAACAAACAAAATGTTTTTGAATATACACCATATCAGCCATATTTTGTCTTCAGGGCTAGAAACTGGGAAAAGCAGTTTACAGCAGAATTACACTTTTTAATGTGGTCTTCTGTTAAACTTCAAAACTTCGTTTCTATAACACTCTTTAGAAGTGGTAGAACTGTGATAACTAATTCTTCACAGACTTCATGATGAAGAGGGATTAGTTTTAGGAGTAACTGGCATCCTTCAAGGCTTTGGATCATCTCTGTGACCTCAGACTGTTAGAACGGAGAACTTTATCCGTCGGTGGCCACCTCGCTATGGACTTAGCTGCATCTTTGAACCTTAAAAGATCAAACTACACAACAGTTGAAAATGAATTAAGGCCTTCCTTCATTCAGTTTTGAAATGACTGTTACCTGAATCTTATTTGGCCACTTCATAATTTAGAGCCTTGTGATGAAGACATTGTGGAAAAACTCTTTAACAGCTTTACCAGTGAAACTGGTAATAGGGAAATGCTTAAGTTTCTCCCTGGAGAATTAGTTGATCTGGGGGAGGGAGACCTTGGATTGCAATGAATCAGCATTTACACGTATTCTTCTACGGAAAGGACTGGTAAACAGGCTTAGCTCCACAGCAGATGTCACAGGACCATGCCTCTTGCTCGTGTAGTGTGGAGAATGGCATTTTTTTGTGATGGACCAGGCCAGTGGCTTGAGGGGTAGAGACAGAGATGAAGATCTCTATCTGGGCTGAAGATAGAGATCATGCTAGGAAGGCAGTTCAAGAACTGTCTACCATTAGTCCCAAGGGTGGAGCTAAGCTGTGAATCCAGGTTTCAAGAAGAATGCCAGCATCGAGGCATATGATAGTAGTCCTGGGTCTAAGCTAAGCAGAGCCTGGGACCCAGAAGTCCAAGTCAGAGGAGAAAACAGCAGGACCAGAATTCCAGCAATTACTAACACTGATAAGACTTAGAACATGACAGACAGCTGTGTACTGGTTAGCCCCTTGTGGACAGGAGGTGAACGCAGCATTGGTCGTGTAGCTGTAGGCACACAGATGCTCGTGAAAGAAATGAGCAGTTCAGCCTGTCTCTAAGGAAACAGGTGGGAATGAAGTTGGGACTTGGCGTCCAGAGAGTCTTGTATGGGAGCGGTTGCACCCCGCTGCCCCACTGTATCTGTTCTGGAGTTTGCTCTCTGCCTGGCTGACAGGGGTTGGGTGTGCTTCTTTCTCTGTGAGTACGTCCTACAGGAGCCGGCTAGCGGCTAGCATGGTGAGGCTAAGACTACTGCACCGCCCTCACTATTGCCCAGGGTACCTGTTTACCGGTTATGTGTTTGACCTCTTACTACATTCCAAGACCTCAGATCTTTCCCAGTAAAATTTTAAAGTGAGTAGTTAGTTCCTAGGAAGGTATCCTTCTAAGACAGGGCTGAGGGAACAGGCAGGAGGGACACATCCCTCACAAGACTTGACAGTGCATCCTGGGAGAACGTAGAATATTCTCCTGGTTCTGAGATGCATTTTAAACAAGGATATTCTAAATCATAGTACAGAGTCCTAAGCCAAGGACAGTGTTTTATATTCAGTGCTAGGAAGGTATTTTCTGTCGACAGTAGAAGGTCATACTTCTCTATTTGGAACAACAGTCTTGTTTCCAGAAATGAAGGATATGGAATTCTAATATTGTTCAAACAATGAGAAGAAAATACACAGTATAAAACAGTTGGTTTATATGGAAATTGATAGTTGAAGATCACAAATACACTGACCTATTTTAAATAAGATTTGGTGTAGTTATAATAGGAAAAGGCTGTATTCTTTCATATACACACATATATTTGAGGGCGATGAGATAAATTTTATATTTGAGAGAAAGAAATTGTAACTCAGCTATGATACTCCATAAAGTAGATAAAAATTAAACATTCCAACTAGTATTGTTAGTTTTACTCACAAAAGCACAATATTTAGTGAAAATACTATATTATGTATTAATCAGAGCCCTTTTCAAGATAAGAGTGTGATGCAACTATTAAGGTAATTCAGTTTTTACCACTGTGGATAAATTCTATTATAGAAGATGCCTGAACTAATATTTGGGATTTTCATCCAAAAATATAATCTTCTTCTTTGATAACAGTATTTACTTGAACAGTTTATCCCATTCTGAACAGATATTTTATTTTTTTCAAGGAAGGTGGATGAAAACAACTCAGATTGCCCCTTGAAGTTATTGTCTTCTGGGTAAATCCCGGAACCCTGACTACATAATTTTTCTTTTTTAAATTATTTATGCATGTCCCCCTACTGGTATTTTAAACCTTGAACAAAGGACTCAAGCTCCCATAATTTCTTTGACAAATCATGCTATTTACTATTGTGCAACTTTTCTGAACAAACCTTCAGAATAGTTTCAGCTAGGAAACAATATTATGAAAAGAAATAATGCAGAGAAAAACTTCCTATTTCCCCAGATTGGGGGTATGGTATAAGTCCAATTTTGATCTGATCACTCAGGTTTTTAAAACGGTAGTTACTCACATGTTAAATTCATCAGTGATTGGTAATCAGTGAGGTAAGTGACAAAATAACCTTAGTTTGAATTTGAAACATAACGGGGGACTTCCCTAGTGGCCCACTGGTGAAGAATCCACTTGCCAATTCATGGGACACAGGTTTGATCCCTAGTTTGGGAGGATTCCATATGCTGCAAAACAGCTCAGCCCGTGTATCACAACTTCTGAGTCTGTACTGTGGAGCCCTCAAGCTGCAGCTTCTGATCCTACGCACCCTAGAGTCTGTGCTCCACAACACAAAGACCTACCACAATGAGAAACCCACCCACCCCAACTAGAGAGTAGCCCCTGCTCGCCACAACTAGAGAGAGCCTGTGTGCAGCCATGAAGACCCAGCACAGCCAAAAATAAAATTAATTTTAAAAATAAATAAAACATAATGAGGCAGGCTATCGCCATCTCCTTTTCAGGACGATGCCCTGTAGTACGGGATTTACACTCATTTATGGTAGCAGAACAGCCACAGTGACAACACGTCTGCCTGCCTCACACCTCCATTCAAGACAGAAAGAGGGGGAGCAGCAGGGCTGTTGGTCAGCCTTGACTCACGTCTCATTGGCCTGAGCTTTGTCCCATGGCCATCTCTAGCTGTAGAGAGATTAGGGAAACACACATTCAGCTTCTGTAGCTTCTGGACAAGCAGGGAGAAGGAGATTGGGGTGTGGGGTGAGTCAGTCTGCAATAGATAGAATATATATTCATCATTTTCCTGTTTTATTATTGTTTTGTAGTTTTATGAACAATGAAATAAGTTGACCTCTGCTGATAAACTTGGCACTGTTTTTTCTTTTTCCTTCTTAAATCTATGAAGGTCTTTGCCCAATGTTTTAAGCCATGAAATAGCTGAACAAAATTGGAAGTCATTGTACCCAAAGCTAATACTAAGTAATACCATCTACTTTAACAGGTCACTGAATCTGGTGTACGTTTAATTCTGGGCACTTGCCATCCAGCAACTGTAGAATGAATGATGATTATCTCCTTCCAAAAAAAAATATAGCCTTGCCAGAATTTAGAGTTCTAACCGAATGGTTAGAGTAATGCATTTTCAAGCCCAGGGAAATACTGCCATCACTTGCAAAACATCACAGATGATCTTCAACCCATAGAAAATATGGCTTATCGGATGGTAAGGATACAACCGTATTATATGTTAATGCTTGCCTTAACAGTGGTACCACATATAGTCCAAAGTCATTGTTTGCCATATTCAGTATTAGAAACATAGCAGAAGTCTAAATAAACCTGTAATCGAGCATTGGAAAATAATCAGTATTGCTGTACTTTTTTGGTAGGTGTTTGGGCAAAAACCTGATGTTTCCAATTTAGGGGAAATTTATAGAATGGTATTGACATTTAAACTCATTCTGAGCAAAATATGTTTTTTCAGTTCTCAATAAACAAAATTACTAGGGTTTTGTTGGTGACAAAATGTCGTATACTATGAAACCAAGAATAAAGATTATGACCTAACACTGTAGGATGTGCAGAAGGAAATAAACTAATATTGTCACTGGAAGGAAATTTTAGATATTAAAATAATATGTGAAGCAAAAGTCTTTTTCCGTGTATGTAAGATATCTTTTCCCACAGGCCATCAGAAGCAAGAGATATTCTCATTTTTATTCTAGTTTCTCAATCTACCAATATATTTAATGCTGCTCTCCTGTGTCAGCAAGGTTTTTAAGAATGGAAAAATTGGAAGATGGTTTTGCATAGCCTGTTTCTGAAGTCTCACTACTGGAAGTTGAATTTATCCAGGATAATTAACTAATAGAAAGCATGCATTATATGTATCAACAACACATGAGTTAACAGTTTGTTTGGAAACTTATTTGTAAGGCATATTCCCCAGATTTCATGGGTCACATGTTTAACTCAGGACACTGTACAGGCTTCAGAGTCAGCCTGAATTCAGAGCCTCCACCCTGATGGAGGGCTGACCTTGGAAAAATTACTTAACCTCTTGATTTCTTCATCTGTGTGGTTGGGACTCTCAGTGGAGAGACTACTTTCCTTGTAGGATTGTTGTGAAGGACTGGGAGAATATGCAAATGTTTCACATATTTCTTGACATATAAGTGTTCAATGAATGCTGGCCCTTTCTGTTATTAAGGATGATAAGAAAATACCTTTTTGTGACACATCAATTATGAATTTTACGTCTTGCAGAAGCTGCAAGACAAGATTAGCTGCTACTTCAAGATTATACTTAGGAACCAGCATTTTTGATATTTAATATATATAGCTGATGTTTCATAGGTAATTTTTAAAATAGAACATTTTTGTTGGTATACTAGATACTAATGTTTAAAATGGTTATCTGCAGTATACAAAAATTACTTTCATAATATTATATTGTAGACTCTCAAATGACAAGGAGTATCCCAGCTATTTATTAACAATGGACAGTCTTAAGGGTAATTGTTTCAGAAATTAAAAAAAAAATTCCCTATAATATGTGACATTTTTATAAGCAATACAGTGTGAATTCTACCTTCAAGAAGTAATAACTTACAAAATTATACCAATAATTTGTAATCCTTTAGTTAAGATAGTGATTTCTAGTTTTAATTTGAAAAGGGAACAGTTGTGCCCTGCAATTCTCCTACTGATAACAGCTTTATTCATAATTGCCAAAACTTGGAAGCAACCAAGATGTCTTTCAGAAGGTGAATAGATAGAGCGATACATGCAGACACTGGAGTACTATTCACTGGGAGGGATGGGGCTTGGGGGGGAGGGGAGGGAGGCTGGAGGGGGAAGGGATGCATGTATAATTATGGCTGATTTGTGTTGTTGTATGGCTGAAATAACACAACATTGTAAAAATTTTAAAGTATATTTAAATCAAAAAAAGAAATGAGGTACTAAGTCATAATAATTGAGACATAGAGGAACCTTAAGTATATATTTACCAAGTGAAAGAAGTCATTCGGAAAGACTATGTACTATATGATTCCAAGTATATGATATTCTGGACAGTGAAAAACTATGGCGATAGTAGAAAGATCAGTGGTTGTAGGGTGGGGTGGAGGAGAAGGAAAAATAGTGGAGGCCAGAGGATTTTGGGTCAACGAAACTATTCTGTGTGATGATATAATGATGGATACAAAGTCACTATACATTTGCCAAAACTCATAGAATGTGCGATAACCAGAGTGAACCTTAATGTAAACTATGGACTTCTGGTGATGGGACGTGTCAGTTTAGGCTCACTAATGTAACAAATGTATCATTCAGAAACATAATATTATTAGTATTACTACACGTGTGTGCATAGGGAGTATATGGAAAATCTATACTGTCCTTTTAATTTTGCTGTGAACCGAAAACTGCTCTAAAAAATTGTCTATTAAAAACACATACATATAAAAGAAAAAAAAGAAATGCTGTGTCCTGCAACTCTCCTCTTGATAACTGAAGCAGAACAGGACTCTCTCAGGCAACTCTGCTTGCTTAAGAAAATAAGAAGAAAAGAGTGTACATTTTAAAAGGCAGCTATCTCTAACTTTTGCTCATTTTTAGAAAAATTTTACTAATTTTTTTATTATTTATATATTCTTTCTCATTAATTATATTCTAACTTCATAGTATTTGTAACATTTAAAAAAAGGAGTATTAAAAGAACCAATAAAAAGTTTATTAGTCTTCATGAACTTGACAAATCTTATAAACAGATCCCTTAAAGAGCATACTTATTCTAAAACATTGTGTCACACCTGCAGAAAGATAAATGGAGTGAAAATTTGAAGCTATAGAGTGACACGCATGAGTTAAAAGGATGTTTGGACTTGCTTTGTTGTTGTTGTTTAGTTAGTCACTTGCTAAGTCGTGTCTGACTCTTTTGCAACACCGCGGACTGCAGCTCTCCAGGCTCCTCTGTCCATGGGATTTCCCAGGCAAGAGTACTGGAGTTGGTTGCCATTTCCTCCTCCAGGGGATCTTCCCAATCCAGGGATTGAACTCACATTTCCTGCATTGGCAGGTGGGTTCTTTACTACTGAGCCACCAGGGAAGCTTATTTTATTACAAATATTAAAACTAAAATTTTAAAAAATATATCTTTTGAGAGAAGAGATTCACTGAAAATAGGTTTGTTTCCTATGAAGAAACGTTTTTGAGACCTTCTTAGAATAAAACGAAGGTCCGTGGTATCCCAGCAGGGGGTATCGTTTTCTCTTGCCTGCTAAAAGCTCTGTGCTGCTGCTGCTCCTGCTGCTCCTGCTGCTAAGTCGCTTCAGTCGTGTCTGACTCTGTGCGACCCCATAGACGGCAGCCCACCAGGCTCCCCCATCCCTGGGATTCTCCAGGCAAGAACACTGGAGTGCGTTGCCATTTCCTTCAATGCATGAAAGGGAAAAGTGAAAGTGAAGTCGCTCCGTCTCTTAGCGACCCCATGGACTGCAGCCTACCAGGCTCCTCCATCTGTAGGATTTTCCAGGCAAGAATACTGGAGTGGGGTGCCATTGCCTTGTAGTCACTGATGATTCCCAGGTTTGGAAAAGCACTCACTACTAGGCCTTTGCCTGGGAACTACGCAGGGAATATCAGTTGGCATCTGGCCTGCAAAGGACCACTTGCTAGCCTCCCATTGACCACAGAGGTCTTACTTAGCAAGAATAATTAATGGAAGCAGACTTAGATCAATTTAAAATCAACCAAAGAAAACCCAAGAACTCTGATGCTGCATGTTTGAACTCTGTGGGAAGAGACCACAGTCACTGACCACAAGACAGATACTTTTGAGAAGGGAATAACTGCAAGTCATAGACCCTCAGCTGATCCAGAGCTTGTCTGTATAAAGCAAATATTCTCACTAATAAATACTTTTTTCCAAAAAAAGGAGTGTACTAGATAGTCATATATGAACAAATCTTTTTCTAACATCAACTTTTCAGATGCGAAATTACAATTTCTTAGAATATTTATATTGTAGTCAAGTTTGGAGGGGGCTTGAAAGGGGTGTCCTCTACCCTCTTTCATTTGGTAATAGCACAGACATTTTATATAAGAGTGTCAGAATTTGGTCACAGAGAAAGAACCATTAAATAGCTTATAACCCAGTTCTCTGGGCTAGACATAGAAAAACTGGGTTTTTCTTAGGATATGAGATACTTCTTAGAAACAGGACAATCTGTCCTCTATAAGTGGTGATTAACTGGACTTCTCATTTTTTAAAACTGACTTTATCAGGCATTCCGAGTCTTTTTCAGAAGAGATTGCTGCTCTAACTGCTGTTTCAATTCGAGGAATTAATGTTTAGTAGCCCATTAGGATTCATACAATAATAGCATTAATAATTACTCCTCCTTTATGTATCTCCTGCTTTCTTAAAAAAAAAAAAAAACACTAAATCGGCTGTGGGAGAATTCAGGACATCTGAATCTGAAGAAAATGTGGTCACACATCTATCCACTCCTTGGTTATAAGGCAGCCTGGGGTGCCTGGTGACTAATTGCACACACTGGGACAAGGAAGAAGAAGTCAGCTCATGAAGAGGAGGAAAGAAGAGTGGCCACCTTTAGCCCTAGAGGTGGTGATAAAGCTCACGAAATCCTGCAGCTGAAAAGATCAGGGGTCAGCGCAGTTGGCAGCTCAGTGTGATGAAGAAGAGTTCACGGTTCTCCATAAATCCAGGGACAGGAAGGGTCGGAGGAGGGCAGAGCCATCTTGTCCGCCCTAGTAGCCTACACAGTGGGAGGAGAAGAGTTGGGCTTCAGAGCTGGAGAGAGAGCTGAAGCAGAGGGAACGAAGGTCCTGAGGGTTGAAGGATACAATGCAGATGAGAAAAGCTGGCGCTGCTAGGACCCGTCCTGGAGCCAGCTTACAAGTCCAGTTTGGTGTGTGCCCTTCTGCTGCGAGACCCGGCCGTGTCCCTTTGGACCCCAGGTAGGGCTGTCTCCTGTGCCTGGAGCAGCAGGGGAGCTCAGTCTTCAGGTTTGCAAGCAGCAAAAAGTCACGGCATTCTAAGTGATGCAAAAGAAAGAATCAGAATGGGAGAGTTCACAACCTTGCTCTTTCTCTGTGCTATGCTGGGCTTCTGCTTCCTACTCTGTAAAATGGGGTTAATAGTACCCCAGAGGCATTGCTGCTGCTGCTGCTAAGTCGCTTCAGTCATGTCCGACTCTGTGCGACCCCATAGACGGCAGCCCACCAGGCTCCTCCGTCCCTGGGATTCTCCAGGCAAGAACACTGGAGTGGGTTGCCATTTCCTTCTCCAATGCATGAAAGGGAAAAGTGAAAGTGAAGTCTCTCAGTCGTGTCTGACTCTTAGCGACCCCATGGACTGCAGCCTACCAGGCTCCTCCACCCATGGGATTTTCCAGGCAAGAGTACTGGAGTGGGGTGCCATTGCCTTCTCTGACCCCAGAGGCATTAAGGAGGATTAAGTGTGTGGCAAAGCATTACCAGGTTCCTCCCCCAGTGCCGGTAGGTGTGGGACAAAGTTAAGTCACTTTCTTCTTTACAGCTTCTGCACTTGTATGTGTAGAATGGTGTAGGATTTAGAATTACAAATGCTTTCTGAAATGGCAGCTTACCTCTCATTCAGCAAGAAGAGAATTGCTGAGAGGCATGTGCATAGTGCTTTATACATCTCAGGTCTTGAGGACTCACTAATTCTGGGCAGAGTCAACACCGATGTCCTGACAGGCCCTGAACGGTCAAGAGCAGGCACTGAGGCAACTTGGGCTGGAAGTGGGCCAGGCACTGCTCCCTGAGCTGGGGGGGCAGCCTGGAGGGAAGCGTCATGCCCACAGGCCTGAGAACAGAGTAGTCAGGTCTAGACATGTGCCCTTAAACCAGGGGTTGCAGTGCAGACCGCTGGTCTGTGGGCCATCTGTGGCTCACAGATATTTTTTCCCTTTCACTAGTATACTGTTTTTATTCTAGACCCCTGGAAAACCTAGCTCAAACCTTGAAAGCAAGCTTAGTATTTTTTTTAAAGAGTATTTCTTTAAATGGCTTTAGCCAGGGCCTTCACTCTTGTTTGGCTAAATTCCCCCATCATTTTCAGTTGCCCTAAACCTGGCCATTCTATTTCTCTCTGGCCCTTGAATTTTCAATCCTTCTTCGGAGCCCAAAGCAAAGCAGGGCACAAGCCAGGGAGCTGGCCCTGGACCCAGAACCAACAACTGAATGTATTCTATCCCTCTGTCCAGGGGCTGCTGGGTGAAGTACAGGACTGTGTTGAATTTGGAGTGGGCTACAGTCCACGGGGTCACAAAGAGTCAGATGGATACAGCTGAGCACAGCCACACAAACAGCCTTGTGGAAAGGGAGAAAGCAAGTGTTAGTCGCTCAGTCATGTCCAGCTCTTTGCTACCCCATGGACTGGAGCCTGCCAGGTTCTTCTGTCCATGGGGATTCTTGAGGCAAGAATACTGGAGTGGGTTGCCATTTCCTTCTCCAGGGGATCTTCCTGATCCAGAGATCAAACCCAGGTCTCCTGCATTGCAGGTGGATTCTTTACTGTCCAATGGAAAGGGAGAGAGAACTGACGTATTTCAGTTTTGGAAAGAGATAAATTGAGCAAAGTGCTGAATGAGTGTTTTAATTTGATACGGGGTGAATTTGGAAGCTCTCATGGCTGGGAGGGTTCTTTGTGCAGAGCGAGGACAGATAGAAGGTGGGTGGACTCGGACCTTGCCCAGTATACCGTCTTAAGGGGAGAATCTTCCCAGGACTGTCTTAGGTGGCATCCTGGTTCCATTTAGCGTAACAGGGTGCCAAATGCAGTCATTGTGGTAGACTCCAGGCCTGCAGTGTCTGTGAGTGCCGAGTCATACCGTGCTCTGCGTTCTGTGACCTCTCAGTGACACTGACCTCTTCCCTCCCCTGTGAATTTCCCTCCCGCTGAATTGCCCTGTCCACTGTGTGCGTAGCTCTGTGTCCGCTTTGCGCTGTTCTTGCTTATCTCTGTTTAAACTCCTGCACCAGGTGGGGCAGTGAGGTGGAGGTCGGCCTGAAAGCCAGGAACACTCTTCAGATGTCTCCCTGTAGCCAGACGTTATCAGATCTGATCTCCTGACCATGATGTGAGGAAGATAATGCTATTCATTTATTTTTTCATGTAGACGGTAATTTTTAGAGCAGCTTTAGGTTCACAGCAAAATTGAGTGGAAAGTATGGCATATTCCCATAGATCCCTGCCCTAGCACAACCCAATCCTCCCGCATAGTTAACATCCTGCACTGCAGTGGGATGTTTGTTTCCTTTGATTGTTGTTTTTAAAGATGAGAAACTGAGGGTCTGAGAGATTCGACCGTTAGACAACAGGGCTCCAGCTCCCCCAGCTGAAGCCCGCCTGCCTTGCTCCCTGTGACGGCATCCACAGCACAGAGTCTCCTGGGGGCTCAGCGCTCCTTCTGGTCCTCAGCCTTCTTCCCATGGGAATGTAGGGAGCCGGGCTGCACCAGGTGAGAGGCAGGGCCGGCTAGATTGTTGTCTCATGTTCACAAATCTAGACGTTGTTTTCCAGTGGGTGAGCAGGGTTTGGCCAAGCTGTGACTTGATTTCTTGAAGTTTACTTTTTATCTTGTTTCCCTGCTGCCATGTCCCTGTTCCACCAAAGATTAAAGACTGAGAGAGTGATCCTAAAAACGTTTTCAGTTGAGATTTTGATCTGGATGTTTCAGAAGTTACTTTCATGTGACAAGTAATGTCAAAGTTTGGTGGAAATTACTGACAGGCTTTTAAAACCAGTTTGTTCAAAGCATCGATTGTAAATGTAAATTTAAGAGCGAAGGCCATCAATTTCTACCTTATCAGGGCGGTAGATTCAACACCCTCCCCCTTTCTCCGCTAGTCCTCAGCTGAACCAAGTGTAGCCCTCCATGTCCTTTGAAATAGCTGGAATGTGAGTGTCTCTGAACTGGTTGTTGTTGTTCAGTCGCTCAGTCGTATCCAAGTCTTTGAAACCCCATGGACTGCAGCACGTCAGGTCTCCCTGTCCCTCACCATCTCCCCGAGTTTGCCCAAGTTCATGTCCATTGCATCAGTGATGCCGTCCAGCCATCTCATCCTCTGACACCCTCTTCTCCTTCTGCCCTCAATTGTTCCCAGCATCAGGGACTTTTCCAATAAGTCAGCTGTTCATATCAGGGGGCCAAAATCCTGGAACTTCAGCTTCAGCATCAGTCCTTCCAAAGAGTGCTCAGGGTTGACTTCCTTTAAGGTTGACGGGTTTGATCTCCTTGCTGTCTACTGGACTGGTACGTTTGTTTGTTTACACTTAATGGGTGTGGAAAGTGGACTCAGATTAATTGCCTCACTTGGAGTCACACCAGTGATGGCAGAGCTCAGATATGAACCCATTTTTTAAAATGCTTGTGCCTGTGACCTGCTCTTATACATTCCTCCACAGTAAACAAGAGGATTTTTCTATGAGGACATACCACTGGGCAGTAAGTAAACAGTCTCAGCAGGAAAAGAACCTCATGGAGGAGAGGAAGATAATTCATCAACATTGAGCATTCAGCAGCATTGTCTGCAGTTCTGTAATCCCATGGGCGGAGGAGCCTGGTAGGCTGCAGTCCATGGCGTCGCTAAGAGTCAGACATGACTGAGCGACTTCACTTTCACTTTTCATTTTCATGCATTGGAGAAGGAAATGGCAACCCACTCCAGTGTTCTTGCCTGGGGAATCCCAGGGACGGAGGAGCCTGGTGGGCTGCCGTCTCTGGGGTCGCACAGAGTCGGACACGACTGAAGTGACTTAGCAGCAGCAGCTCTACAAGCTTGACATAATTCCCCTGGGCACCATGCAAATAACTGACCACCCCCCCCCACTCCCCCACCCCCGCCCCCGCCGTCTGCTTCCCAGTCTCTCTCTCTCCTTGCCTTCCACCTCCCTCATGGTTTCACCCCAGGTGACCAACCACTGGAATCCTTTAACGGGATGGCTCTTCCTCTTTATTTCACAGATTCCTGGAGAAACCAATATTAGAGCTCCATACAGGGCACTTTGACCACACTGTTTTCTTTTTCTTTTCTAACTTTAACGCATAGAAAATCCCATGGGATGAGGAACCCATTTTGAGAAATGGGTCACAGCAGCTTTTGAAATACAGGCAGATAAGCAATTAGTGTCTGATTTTCCCTTAGGGAAAAAAAGATAAGGAAAGTTCATATATATTACAGTAGTGACTCAGTGAGGTTCTATGCCAGTGGTACATTGTATAAATGGTCATGTTTGGCTAAACAACAGTCTTCTATAGGAAAGCTTTATGCTGTCTTTGAGTCATTAGTAGTACATGGCACAGATTTCCATTCAGACCTGGAGTGGAAACAAATCATCGTAACAATTTTTTTTTTTTCTGTTCTTGTATTAGGTGTATTCCAAAAGCTTTTGGATTTATAAAGTATCTTTGAAACAGGAATAAAGAGTTTACCAAATACAGTGCATTTAATGGGAAGACCAAATCGAACTGAGATGTAATCTCAAGGTGTTTCTGTACCTAGTGTTCATGTACCCTGTCTTTTCAAAGGCTCATTGGTTTCTGTTTGTTTGACTTGAGTTTAATTGGGCTCAATATAGACTTAAATTCAGTAGGTGTGCGATTATTCACCCTGTGCACAGGGTGCCACCACACAGGTCATGCTCATGTAATCCTTACATGCATCCTGTGAGGAATTATCCCAGATTTTCCCATAAAGAAAGCCTGACTCATCCATGATTGTGTGAGTAATTGGTAGTCATTTTAAGTCAAGTTATTTTCCCTTCAAACCTAGTATACTTTTCAACAAAATTAATTTATAAGGAGGAAAATCTCTAAAACACCATCGTATACACATTCTGTTGATGGTTAGAAGATCAACAATCTGGTTCATCATAGGAAGGGTCTGTTGCTGACTCATCAAAGGAAGTTTATACAGTGTATGATTAATGCCACTGGCTTTGAAGTCAGGCCAACACAGGGATGAACCCTAGCTCCACAGCTGTGGAGAAATGGCATGACTCTGAGCAAACATGTTTGTGTTGTAACTTCTCAAAGTCTCAATTTTTTCATCTAGCAAACAGTGACAATACAACATCATTCATAGAGTGGTAACAAGAATTGAATACAATACTGAACATAGAGCATTTAGTGGAGTACCCAGCAGACAGTACAGATGTTTTGGCAGCTGATATTACTAACAGTAGTGGTGAGTTAGGAAGATACTTTACTGATATAGAGTGATTGAAGATAGTGTGCTTTATTATTTGGGGGGACATAGGAAGACTTTCTTATTAATAAAATCATACTGATCTCACTGAAGATTTTTAGTGATAAACAGCCTGTATATAATATGTATGACTTTAGTGATGCTTTTTAAGATATTTTAAAATACGGAGCCAGATTAGAATATTTCCCCATTATGTTCATATTTTGGTTACTGTTGCTAATGGATTGGGGATAGTGGCATGAATAAATTTTGGACAGGTGAGGAGTCCTCAACCCTTTTAAAAAAATGTATACAAAAATAGGTGCAGTGTATTCTTGGAGTCATTAAAAACATCTGTACAACTATTCTATAATAGTTACACAACTGTTTTGATAAGCTCTTAGAGAATAATTTCTTTCCTTGACTATTACTCATTTTCTACTATAGTTCATATCTAGCATAATAGGTCAGAGCTTAGTTTCTAAGCCAGGAAAAAGTGATTGATTTTCATTATATGTAAGTAAACTAATTTTGTTAAAATTAATAAAATTTGAAGATGAAAAATGTATACAACTAATTTATGGCAGAGAGTTTTGGACTTTAAAAACATTTCTAGTATAAGACATCTAGGTTGGGAATATATAGAATTAGCTTCTTTTTTTCATTTCCTATATTTATTTAAAAATACTTCTCCATATAGTCTTGGTCAAGATACATCAGTGTTTAAAGTAATAACTTTGGATGTCTGTACACTAAGTACAGAGAACTTTTTGCAAGAAAAGGGGGAATTTTAAGTATACAGTCCTTATAGATTTTATGCATTATGAGGATGAAATAGATAAATGAATGATTTATCTACTTAGACTTATCTATTAAGAATGATTCACCCTTTTATGATAAACTATCTGTTGCTGGGAACTGACTTTTGAAAATGATATGTATTAATATGTGAAATAAGATTAAATGGATTTAAAAAGTCTCCTTTTGTAGACATACAGGGATGATGTGTATTTGTATGTTATGTGTGTGTTCCAGCTTATTCATACCATTGTCCCCCTTTTAATTATCATCATCCTTTTAACTGAGCAGTGAGTTTTAGTGTTTTAACCTTTAGATCTTCGATGTATGATCTATCTTGCAGCAAAAATGTCTCAAATTCAAATTATAATCCCATTTTTATTTCTTTTCTCAGATGATGAAACATGCTTGGAAAAATTATAAACGTTATGCCTGGGGTAAAAATGAACTGAAGCCTGTATCAAAAGGAGGCCATTCAAGCAGTTTGTTTGGTAAGTAGTATGTGCTTTGGCTCATTCCTGGCAGTAACTTCTCTCCAATCGACTGCACTTGTGGGTGGTGGAGAAAGTCTGTGTGACCCTCCAGATTGTGTTGCTAGGAGACTTGTACACCTGATGGAGTTGTCTGCAGGGGTTGTGCGTAGTGTGTCCTTCAGACATAGCACTGACTGCACTTTGGAACCACCTGCATCCCTTAAAAAATACTGATGCCTGGGGCACACTTCCAAAGATCCTTATTTAATGGGCATGGGCACAGTATCCTGATTTTTAGCTCCCATGTGGTACATAGCAGAGGAGTATTTGTTGGCTGCATTAACTGCTTCCTGTCAGATAAAAGCTGTGTCTTTATCAATAAGCTGGCCAAGGCAGCCAGCCGTGGTGACCTTCACTGTGTCTCAGTGACTCTCAGCTTTGGCTCTGAATTTCTCTTGTTTGCGAGAGAAAGGGAGGATGGAGTCATCTGTTATATGAACTTCCATTCATCCACTTTGGCATCATTTTATTGCTTTGGGTCCTCACAGCCTGCTTCTGTGATTAATACCTTCTCCACGTATTAATAACATTCACATTGTGGAGGTGCAGAAGCTAAGTAACAGAAGTGTTAGATGGATTCCTTGGGTCACAGAGCTCCCCAGCGCCCTTCTCCCTGAACTCCATTCCTCTTCAGTTCTCACAGTTTCGTCTGTAAGTAACAGGATGAAAGGCGGGGGGAGGATGTGAATCTTGGTCTGATACTTCTGAAATCACCATGGAAAAGGTGATGTTCTGTCTTTTAACTGAAGCTGTTATATCGTGTGTGCTGAGTCACTTCAGTTGTGTCTGACTCTTTGCCACCCTGTGGACTTGTAGCCCACCAGGCCCCTCTGTCTATGGGATTCTGCAGGCAAGAATACTGGAGTGGGCTGCCATGCCCTCCTCCAGGGGATCTTCCTGACCCAGGGGTCAGACCTGCATCTCTCACATCTCCTGCACTGGCAGGCAGGTTCTTTACCACTCGCGCCACCCGGGAAGCCCCCTGTTAAATAGATCACATTCTGTGACAAATAACAGCATCAGCTGACCCTATGCGCCACAGTGCCACTTGTGCACCTTCTCATTTAATCCCTGTTATTACGTGCATTTTATAGATGAGAAATATGAAACTGAGAGAGCCACCTACTAACTGGCTGAACTGGTACTTGAACCCACGTGTGACTGGCTAAGGTCAGAGTCTGCTCCTAATCACCCCACTATACTTTTCCATTTATTTAGGACTTTCCATTTGTTTGGCTCCCTTTCCAGCACTGTTATTAATAAACACAAATCTTTGCAAAGTTTATGACCTAGTGCAGAAGACGTATGTACAGATAGTGAATTACCAAAGGACTGGGTGGATTCTTTGAATTGTGGTATTGGAGAAGACTCTTCAGAGTCCCTTGGACTACAAGGAGATACATCCAGACCATTCTAAAGGAAATCAGTCCTGAATATTCATTGGAAGGACTGATGCTAAAGCTGAAACTCCAATACTTTGGCCACCTGAGGCGAAGAACTGACTCATTTTGAAAAAGCTCTGATGCTAGGAAAGATTGAAGACAGGGGAGAAGGGGACGACAGAGGATGAGATGGTTGGATGGCATCACTGACTCAATGGACACAAGTTTGAGTAAACTCCAGGAGTTAGTGATGGACAGGGAGGCCTGGCATGCTGCAGTCCCTGGGGTTGCAAAGATTCAGACACGACTGAGCAACTGAACTGGACTGGGTAGATTCAGTAGATAATCATTGGAAGTTGTGAAAAACAGTAGACTCTCTGGTAGGGAGAAGGACATTGCAGGAACAGTTAGGGAGCACTGGATGAGTTAGGGGGAAAGGCTGGTTGGTTCATCACAGCAACTCACTTTAGACGTGAAAAGAATCAAACCTGGAGTGGTAGCAGTACATGTGGCTTCAGATAATTCTAAAGTATGTTTGAGGACGTGGTGACCAGTTAACATGGGTGATGGTAAATAAAGAGAGAAACCAGACACTTTATGCAGACTCAGAGTTCTTAATTTTTTTTATTGCTTACTATAACTTAAAAAAAAAATTCCAGTTTTGCTTTTATCTCTATGAAAGTTGTTCATACCATTAAGTCTTTTAGTCGTAAATTTGCCATGATCTTTATCAAAGAGATTCCGTAGTTCTGTGTTAATACAGTGGTGATTTTTAAATTTATTGTTAAGCCTTAAAAACATTCCGAGTCTTTCAGCATGGAATGCGGAGGTGAATAAGACGTGACTTCTCCATTTTGAGGAACTTCACAGACTGAAAGGAGATGCATATATGTAGGAACAGGTGGGAGATAGAAAGTGATGAGTGAAAGAGCAATGTAAAGTCTTCCTGCTGAGGGAGTTGAGAGGAAATAAATGAGAGTCAGGCCTGGTTAGGACATGGGAAGAGAGGTTAGGATCAGTCAGAGCTGCAGAGAGGGGGTTGAATTCCATTTTTGAGTAATGGTTTCTTAGAGCTATCACTAAACAATTTTAGATCTAATTATAATTAAAACAGTTTTGTGCAGGTGCACTTTGATGTAATTACACTAAAATTAATATGTGTATTACTCCTTGGTTTCAGGTCTTTTTTTTTTTTTTTTTTTTTTGCTAGAGAATGTGATCACAAATGAAATTTCTAAGAGATTTATTTTCTGCAACTCAGAAAAGACTTTAAAGATTAGTGTACCAGTCTATAGCCTGTGATAATTTTTAGTTTGGTTTGATACAACTTTTAAATTGTCTTTCACTGAAAGAACTTTAGACTGTGTTCAATATTCTTGTTTACTAATAAATTTAGTATTACTCACTTCCTGTCCAAGGTATGCTCAGTGTGGATGTATGGATCTGTCAAAGGTGTTTTATTGAGTAAATATTTTTCTGATATTTTCAGGTAATATCCAAGGAGCAACAATAGTAGATGCCCTGGATACACTTTTTATTATGAATATGAAAGATGAATTTGAAGAGGCTCAAGCATGGGTTGAAGAAAATCTAAATTTTAATGTGGTAAGTTAAACAAAAGCTGCCTATTCAGTTCTTAAATCTCAGTTAACATGGATAAATTCTCCTGTGGGGCAAATTATTGTGTTGTACCCTAGTAGAAACAAATAATGCAATTTTAAATAGTACCTTACTATATTCTTAACTTTCCCTTCCTTAGTACACAAATACATCTTTTTTTTCTTGGCAAATTAAGAGTAAAAATGAAGAAATTAATATTTATTAAGACCTACACGTGCCAAGTATTCTTGTTCAAGTCCCACAGTAACCCCAAGAAATGAGTATTATTTTCACACCTTCACAGATTAGAAATCAGAGCCTCAGGGCTTATCTAGACCACACAGATAGTTGTACATCAGAGCTGTGAGCCCCACAAAAGCCTTGTGCTTCTGCGCTGCACCATGGTGCAATATTGCGACTTTGTTAGATGAACCTTTGTTAGCTAGAACCCAGGGTGTTATATGGTAAGCTGCAGTTCAATGAAAGACCACAAGAGAAATTGAAATAGAGAGGTTTATTACTTAACAGGTCCTGAAAAGGTACATGACTCACCTCCAGGGGCCACACAGAGAGGTCAAGGCAGAGTGTGGACAGAGAGGACCTGGGGCACATGCCTTTATGACGGTAGATCGAGTGCTTCAGGGTTCCGAAGGTAAGGCCGAATTGGTCAATTCAAACCAACTTAGTAGGCTCCAGCAAGGTCTTTTCTGAAGGGCACACAGAGGGCGGGCCCTGGGGGTGGGGGAAACATGATCACAAGAGGGAGCCCTACCAGGAACTGACATTTACTTGTGACCCTGGGGCTTATCAAGGGCACACTCTTGCCTGAGGGACTGCTGCTGCTGCTAAGTCACTTCAGTCGTGTCTGACTCTGTGCAACCCCATAGACGGCAGCCCACCAGGCTCCCCCATCCCTGGGATTCTCCTGAGGGGCCAGTGTTCATTTAAAGCCCCTGCCAGCCACTTGGCCGAACAAAATGGATGCCGAGTCAGTAATACCAGGAAGTAGCTTATCTGACCACACCATATGCATCCAGCAGCAGCTGCATCCAGTTTCCCATAAATAAGGCTTTAAACTTTGTTGATTGTAGACCCGTTTTTCTGGCCGTGTCACGGGGCTTGCAGGATCTTAGTACCCAGACCAGGGATCTAACCTGTGCCCGCTGCCGTGGATGCACGGAGTCCTAGTCACTGGATGGCCAGGGAATTCCCCAAATAAACTTTTACCAGTTTCTATATGAAATATTTTTAAAATTTTGTACACATGCTATCATTTTTAATAAATCTCAGTACCCACTGTACATCAAGGAAAAGGTTCATAATTATGGGTAGTGAACATTTCATGATAGTTTGGGACTACATCTTGTCAGAGCAAATCTAATTCCACAGTCCCTCCTTTACCCTAGTAATGAGATTAACAAAGAACTTGTTTTCAGAACAGGAAAAGTTGGCCCTGGTGATTTTTAGTCATTCACTTACGTTTGCATCATCGGTATTTTTTTAAGTTGAGTTACATACACATACCCACACACATACTTTTTTCCAGATTCTTTTCCATTATAGTTTATTGCAAAATACTAAATAGAGTTCCCTGGGCTATACAGTAAGCCCTTGTTGTTTATTTTATATACAGCAGTATGTGTCTCTTAATCCCAAATTCCTAGTTTATCCCTCCCCCTTTCTCCTTTGATAACTAGAAGTTTGTTTTCTGTGTCTGTGAGTCTGTTTCTGATTCATAAGTGCATTTGTATCATTTTTTTAGATTCTACATATAAATGATATCATGTGGTATTTGACTTATTTCACTGTATCATTTTCAATCTGAGATTACTTTGCAGAAATTCTTATAAGCCTCTTTCTATCTGCTAAGCATTTGCTAATATCTGTAAATCCCCATAACCAGGCACGAGTACCATGCTGTATGTTGAGAATGGACAGAGAAAGGGTGTCTCCCTGCTGACCCCTCTGCATTGTGGAGCTCTTCTCACCAGCACCGTCCAGAGTATTAAAGGCAGCATAACACTGAGTCCTTTTCCTGCCTCTTTGAATTAAAAACATATTCCTGTTCCTCTAATTAATTGCCATAAATAACCCACTTTGGAAATCACTGAGTTAAAGAATCAGATGAGTCTGTGTTTAGTCTGCCTATAACTGAATTTAGAATATAAAAGACACAGTATTCCAACATAAAGGGACCTTGGAAATTGACGTGTTCTGTCTTTTTATTTTAAATATGAAAAAACACGCTCAAGGATTGAGTGATTTTGTAAGATTCTATGGCTTTTTGGTTGGATATGACCTGTGGTAGCTCAGATATAACCAATAGACCTGAGTGTGAAAAATTAAGGCAATGAACCAAAAGGTTTCTTTCTGAGGATTTTTCCAGTAGTCCTATATGAATGTGAGAGTTGGACCACAAAGAAGGCTGAGCATCAAAGAATTGATGCTTTCAAACTGTGGTGCTAGAGAAGACTTTTGAAAGTCCCTTGGACAGCAAGGAGATTAAATCAATCAATTCTAAAGGAGATCAACCCTGAATAATCATTGGAAGGACTGATGTTAAAGCTCCAGTACTTTGCCCACCTGATGCTAAGAGCTGACTGATTGGAAAAGACCCTGATGCTGGGAAAGACTGAAGGCAGGAGGAGAAGGGGACGACAGAGGATGAGATGGTTCGATGGCATCACCGACTCAATGGACGTGAGTTGGAGCAAACTCCAGGAGATGGTGAAGGACAGGGAGGCCTGTTGTGCTTCAGTTCATGGGGCTGCAAAGAGTCAGATACAACTTAGCAACTGAACAACAACAGCAGTTCTTTCTTAATAGTATTTTTGCCCTGCCACGTTATTTTTGCGTAAACTCAGCTACCTTCTGGTAAAGAACTATGGACTGTCTTCAGCTATATATGGAGGAGAGAATGGAGAATGTATTCCCTCCCCATCCTCTCTTCTGGAAAAGGAGGAGAATGAGACCTCGATTCTTCCAGGAGAGTAGACCTTAGTGACATAGGCTAAAGAGTGTCCAGGTTCCTTGTTTGGCACTTATGCCTTTGCTGCCCAAAAGTTTCCCCGAACACTGCAGCAGTTCTTTGCTTTTCCTGTCCAGTGGTAGTCTGAGAAACTCTGAAATCATTTATTTAAAAGGATGAAGCACAAAAGCCTCACACAGTAATAGTCAAGGTAACAGAAGGCAGTTGGCTGGCCTCAGACCATGACCAGGTGACATGAATGTGCTCCATGGACCGTAGGAGCCTGTGAGGAGGCAAAGGGAATCTAATAGGGGCTATCAGGCTATTTAGAACTTACGAAGAGCAAATTCTTTGACTTCTTGCTTGTCAGATAAAGGAATTAGACTATCAGTTGAATGATGCCTAAGATACTGTGCTTTGTTTCTTTAAAATTGTATTTTTGTATTTCTGTAAGATTTTCTTCAATGACTTCACATACTTTTATATAAAATATAATTTAAAACTGTTATTGATAATCTTGGGCTATACCCTTCAAAATATACTTTAAAAACCATAGTCACAGGTCTCAAATTTCACTTTATTTTACTGTTCCTAATGTGAGAGGTCTTGAAATGTATTTTTTGCAGTTCTCTCTTTGAGTATTCAATCTATGGCTTTGCAAAGAGTTGGACACAACTGGGCGACTGAACAACAACTTTGGGTATTGCTATATTTTTCTTTAAAAATATAAAAGTTTATCAGTAACATCCAAATGATAATACTTCCCATATTAAAACTAATAACACATATAAATTCAGGGCAACTATATTGATTTAAAGTGCTCCAGCTACAGTCTTCTAGTTGGTTTTATTATGTCCCATAAAAGAATCTTTCCTGTATTCAGTCATTCTACCCGGAGATTCTGGCAATTGTGTCAGCAATTATAGTTTTCTTTCTGAAAATGCTGAAAACATTGTTCCATTTATGTAAAGGAAGGAGAAATTGGAAAAGTTAGACAGAAAACTTATTTTTATGGATAACATATAGTATCATTCCAGCCTGGATGAATTATTGCTTGTTTTCAAATTAACGCTTTTTCCTGATAAGGTATTTTAATTGACAGTATAAAGGTAATGCAAAAAAAAAGTTAATGCATCCAAATTTATTGCAAGGGAAAAATAAGAACGAAACTGAAATAGAGCCACTGTTGTTGAGAGTTGTTTTATCTTGTGATGCTCCTGAGTATAAACAAATCTTACAGTCAAGAATAAATTTGTTTATATGTGAAATATTCAATTTGCATCACTTACAGGTATAAAGTACATGTTTTTTATTGGTTTATACTGTCATTAACCAAAACTCATTTTCTTTTAATTAAGGCATAGCAAGTTGATGAATCTGCATACTTGGTAGTACAAAGTTCAAATGGCTGTAACAACTGATTTAAATCACTGAGATAATCTATAGGATCGGGGGCTTCAGGTAGAGCTTTCTATTTATTCCAGTTGTCTAAAGGCACAAAGGTCTGGGAAGAAAACTGTAAGGGTAGACTCTGGTGGCTGAGTTTTCTGGTTTTAATTCAAAGTAATCCTAAAACAAGGAATCGGAAGCAGATCCTCGGCTACTCATTACTCATTCATTAATTCATGTATGTATTAATTATATACGAATTACCTTTTAAAAAACCTTTTAGTTTGTGTTGGAGAATAGCTCATTAACAATGTTGTGGTATTTTCAGGTGAACCCCCAAAGGCATCCAGCCTTATATATACATGTATACATTTTTCCCGAAACTCCCCTCCCATCCATGCTGCCACGTAACATTGAACAGAGTTCCATGTGCTATACAGTAGGTTCTTTTTAGTTATCCATTTTAAATATAGCTATAGTAATTACCTTTTAATTGTCAAGTTCTTACCCTAATGAAGCTTATAGTCTAGCAGGAATAATAGTCAAATTACCTAGCTCAGGCCAGGTTTTTTAGGAAATGAAGAAAGGACAAAGGAAATTACTATTTAAAGAGTCCTGAGACATACAGAGTATTAATGCGAGGTGATTTTTTTCATAGATTACCTGATTTAATCTTTGTGACACATTACAGGGGGTAAGTGGTGTTTCCCCTATTTTTATAGACGAAGAGGTAACTAATTAATCTGCTGCAAATCATGCATTAGATAAGACCTGTGCTTTTTAATAAGATCTGCCTAACTCAGTACCCTGTTTTAGTGGAAAGGAACTGCCAAGAGTTGAGAAACATAGGCAGCCAAAGAATTTGAGTCCCTCAAAAGTAGGCATGTAATCTTGATATCTCAGTACTCATTAGGATGTATCATTCCATAGGTATTCACTAAAGATTAATGAAATGATGAGATGTTGTTACCTTGTCCTACTTGCTGACAAACTGTGCTAGACTCAGCTAGGAGAGAATCTGACGTGGAACATGGGTAGAACATGGAATATGACACTGTGCTGTGTCATATTTTTAAATAGTTAGAAATGATCCGCAGTTCAGGTGCAAGTGATGTGCTTGTTTTTCCCTAACCTACTTCCAGAACAGGTTTTTGGTGGCTCCTGATACAGAAAGATCATTAGCCTAAGAACAAATGATCAGGAGTTTCATATTTAGGCCTTTGCAAATTCAGTTCTGAACTTCCTCCTCTCTGCTGCTGCTAAGTCGCTTCAGTCGTGTCTGACTCTGTGCGACCCCATAGACGGCAGCCCACCAGGCTCCCCCGTCCCTGGGATTCTCCAGGCAAGAACACTGGAGTGGGTTGCCATTTCCTTCTCCAGTGCATGAAAGGGAAAAGTGAAAGTGAAGTCGCTCAGTCATGTCTGACTCTTAGCGACGCCATGGACTGCAGCCTACCAGGCTCCTCGTCCATGGGATTTTCCAGGCAAGAGTACTGGAGTGGGTTGCCATTGCCTTCTCCTTCCTCCTCTCTACTGTGACTTTAAAGAAGTATTGATCACCTAGATCCTTCTGTGAGGAATATTGAAAACTGACTTCTATAATGAATTTTATGTCATAGACATTTTCTCCATATAACAATTTCTTATATAAACCCTCAGTAAAAATTAAAATTATTATTAAAAAGCCTTTTCCTGCATTGAGGTAAAGTGATACCTCTGTATGAGAGGATGAGCTTTGAGAATGACAAAGCTAATGATTAGCTTGTTCCAGACTCTAACTAGCAACACAGTGAGACTGATCTTTGGCAAACACTTGAATTGTGCTTTTTAATTGTAATGAACACCATATGTTTTAGATAACAGAGGTATCGGTAGCAACAGTGCCTGCATTTCTTAAAGACCCAGATTATTCTCTTACACAATTGGAATGCCATCCTACTTTTTAGAGAATAAGCTGTAGGGCTCTCTATCTGAAGGTTGTAAATTGACCTCAAGAAGCAAATTGGGATCTCTTCAAGTGCCTGAATGAGTCCTTGGGCTTAGGTCCAGAGCTCCATACCATGGAGTATAAGAGAAGTGACCTTTGCCTTAGTATTGCTTTTATAAAAGCTCTGTTTTCCAGCAGCCTTTACAGCCAATGGTGTAGATGACTGAGTTAATTATCCTGTCAAATGGAGCTGTTCAGTGTTTTCTCTCTGAATGCTAATCACTGTCTGCCAAAGGAGATGATTTCGGTTTTGGCTATAAGGATACTGAGCTATGATCCCTCTGACAGTAATCAGTGATAGAGTGGACTGCTACTTGAGGGCCTTTCTGGACCTGCTTGGTAAAACTAACCTATTAACAGAGAGAAGAAGGTGATTTGCCTATCTTTGTTGCCCGAAGAATTTGTACTTTGTTCATCTTAAGAGGTCTATCATGTTACTTAAACATGAAGTTAAAAGCTGCTTGGACACATATTATACTAAGCTATACTGTTTAATATTGTAATTTAATCTATTAAGAGGAGATGTAATCTTTAAGATGTTACTACAACACACACTTTGAAGTACCACATACAAGTGAATGTGTATGCTAAGCCTAAACATAGACAAAGTTTATAGGTAGTTACCTGTCTTGAAAAGTCTAATGCTGTTTCCACTGGTTCTCAGTAAGATAAAGCATAGTTGTTCAGTTGCTCAGCCTGTCCCACTCTTTGCGACCCCATGGACTGCAGCATGCCAAGCTTCTCTGTCCTTCACTATCTTTGTGAGTTTGTTCAAACTCATGCCCATTGAGTCAGTGATGCCATCCAACCATCTCATCCTCTGTTGCCCCCTTCTCCTCCTCTCCTCAATATTTTCTGGCATCAGCGACTTTTCCAGTGAGTTAGCATCAGGTGGCCAAAGTACTGGAGCTTCAGCTTCAGCTTTAGCATCTGTCCTTCCAATGAATATTCAGGGTTGATTTCCTTTAGGATTGACTGGTTTAATCTCCTTGCTGTCCAGAGGACTCTCAAGAGTCTTCTCCAACACCACAGTTCAAAAGCATCAATTCCTTGGCGCTCAGCCTTCTTGGGCTCTGAGAGCCTTCTCAGCTCGCACATCCATACATGACTACTGGAAAAAACATGGTTTTGATTATATGGAAAGTGAAAGTGAAGTCACTCAGTCGTGTCCGACTTTGCGATCCCATGGACTGTAGTCTACCAGGCTTCTCTGTCCATGGGATTTTCCAGGCAAGAGTACTGGAGTGGGTTGCCATTTCCTTCTCCAGGGGGTCTTCCTGACCCAGCAATCGAACCCAAGTCTTCTGCATTGCAGGCAGACGCTTTACCCTCTGAGCCACCAAGGAAGCCCACAATTATATGGAAATGTGTCAGCAAAATGACGTCTCTGCTTTTTAATACGCTGTCTAGGTTAGCACATGTTAGTAGTGGAGCAGTTGTTATTAAACAGAGTTATGGCATTGGTTTGTAGTGGGGCAGCTGTTATTAATTAATACTTGCTTGTTCCTTGCTTATAGTTCATTGAATAGAAAACTGACAGGAAGTTTAGAGGAATAGCTAGGAGAGAAGTATTCTCTGATATTAAGGCTCAGAGTATTAGTCTAAAAAAAAACCTAATAATTGAAATCGAGAATAGGATTAAGATATTTAAAATTAAGATATTTCTGGAAATAAAAATTCTTTTCTAAGAAGTCTTTTTCAGTTTAAAGCAATCCAGTCTGTCCTGCTGTATGGAACATAAGTTAAGAATTAAGGAGAATTCCTTAAACTTGATGCAGGTTTGATTCTAAATAATTATCTTAAAGCCTGAAGGTGCAAAAGAGCAATGTATCTATCAAGGAACGTTTGTGCCTCTATAATTCCTCAATCAAAATCCATTGCTGAATCTGTTCTACAACCTTAATTTGTTATTCAAATGGGCAAGGCTGTTATTTTATTTACTAAAATCTATCATCTTCAGTTTAGTTCAGTCACTCAGTCATATCCGACTCTTTGCGACCCAATGAATTGCAGCACACCAGGCCTCCCTGTCCATCACCAACTCCCGGAGTTCACTCAGACTCACGTCCATCGAGTCAGTGATGCCATCCAGCCATCTCATCCTCTATTGTCCCCTTCTCCTCCTGCCCCCAATCCCTCCCAGCATGAGAGTCTTTTCCAATGAGTCAACTCTTCGCATGAGGTGGCCAAAGTACTGGAGTTTCAGCTTCAGCATCGTTCCTTCCAAAGAAATCCCAGGGTTGATCTCCTTCAGAATGGACTGGTTGGATCTCCTTGCAGTCCAAGGGACTCTCAAGAGTCTTCTCCAACACCACAGTTCAAAAGCATCAATTCTTCAGCGCTCAGCTTTCTTCACAGTCCAACTCTCACATCCATACATCATCTTATAATTTGCTTATAAAAGTGAATAAGTTGCTTATAAAAAATGCAACCTAATAAGTTTCTTTGAGTTATTTAAGATACCATCCTGTCTTATAGGAGGAGGTTGAAATATATATGTGTGGATCAGAGACCCTCAATATGAGGGTTAGGAGAATATGTTGCCTCACCAATTTAGGTACAATGCCCCTTATCAGCGCAGAAGCAGTTACGGAACGAGAACAACACCCCTTTCCCTTGGCAACATAATTCTCGTAAAAGAAAAGGGGAGAATGAGAGGATAACAGGCAGGAAGGCTAGGGGCCCCCAAACGGAGAAAATAGGCTGCAAGTGTCAGACGTTTTTTATCTTTCTGTTAAGCTGCAGGGCTTCCCTTGTAGCTCAGCTGGTAAAGAATCCGCCTGCAATGCGGGAGACCTAAGTTCGATCCCTGGGTTGGGAAGACCCCCTGAAGAAGGGAAAGGCTACCCATTTCAGTATTTTGGCCTAGAGAATTACGTGGACTATATAGTCCATGGGGTCGCCTAGAGTCGGACACGACTGACTTTCACTGTATTTATATTTGTATATAGCAAGCACATATACACATACTTAGTATGCCAGAGGACAGCAGTACTAAGGAAAGGGGTTAACTTAATGTGGAAATTACCAGTCTAAGACACCCTGGGCAATATGAGACTTTAGTAGGGAAGCCTAGTTTTTGCATGATTTTACCTCTTGATTTTAGTTGCAAACTTAATTATACTACATATTTTATTTAATTTATGTGTGATTCTGGTTAAGTGTGTTCTTTGATTCAACAGCTATTGGTAGAGGAAAGTCAAAGTGAAGGAGCAGTTTTCCAGCCCACATAGTTTTGTGGGTAGGCTTTAAATGTCCAGCTTCCCCTTGCTCATCCATTGTGCATGCAGTTAACAAAGACTGGATCTACTTCTCAAACTGGCACTCACCTGTGTACACTCACTGTGTACTGGACACCATAGAATACACAGGGCATGTTCCTGAAATGTGACCTTACTTAAAGATTTAGGGAATTTAGTCTCATTTAAAATAAACACAAGCTTCTGTATAGCGCAGGGAGCTCAGCTTGATGCTCTGTGATGATGTGGAGGGGTGGGATGGGGTCGGGAGGTGGGAGGAGGCTCAAGAGGGAGGGTGCCGGGGTCCAGCCCCGGTGGATCCAGGGAACTCGAAGGGTGGACGGCGTTGGCGTGGAAAGACTTGTTTGTTTATTAATGTAAGATTAGATTAAGAAACTATAGTGTAGTAAGAAGGTTAAGTGGAGGAAGAGGGCTGAATAGCTTGGTTTACGCGGAAGGCCAATAAAATTCCAGACAAGGAATTTGCACCATCTACGTTGGGCCACCGGCGCCCACTTGAATATCTAAGGGTGCCTCGCCTTAAGCTCCCTTTCGTGCGGGTCTTAACAGCCAGGGCAAGTAAGTAGACCTGGCGAGCCTCCGCGCCCCAGATGGAGATTCAGCCTGATGTTAAAGTAAAGAGCAGAGAGAGGGAAGGGGAGAGAAGAAGAGAGAGAGAGAGACATGGGGGGAGCCAGAGTCCCAAGAAACCAGGCCGAGAGACTAGTTCGAGAAACTGGTCCGAGAAACTAGCCCCCGGCCCCTGGCCCCCATCCTTTATTGTTCAGAAGGCCTTTTATACTTTTGATAAAACATGGAGATCAATGGGTAACACAGAATTATGTAGCGTTCGCAGCCCAGACTCTTTCTATACATCATTTTGTATACAAAAGGTCTCAGGTGATTTACATTATCTTCTGGCCAAGAGGCTTGTTAACACTTTTTAGCTCTCTTCCTTAATGAATGTTAATTTTGTTTCCCCTGAAGTGTTTTTCTTTAATCTGCATCTCCTTAAAGCATTAAAGCTACATCTCCATAAAACAAAGGTGCAGTGGGATACAACAAAGAAGGTACTTAACTCAAAGATCTAATGTTGCTAATACCAGGTCTACTACTTGTTTTTCTATATACCAACTATATCTAAAAATAAAGGATATGAAAATTTGGCAGCAAGCATTGACCCAAAAAATGAAACCTTTAATCAGTCCTATTCTAAAGATTTTGACTCCTCGGAAGCCCCTACATTCCTAGGATGTTTTAAGCTTCCTGTGCCTCCTGCGGTCAGGAGGCCTCAAACAATCACATGCGCAGCTGTACGAGTCCTGCAGGCAGGCTAGAAAGCCATCGGAGGGGTTTTTGGATTGAAACACTCTTTCAAATGCAGAAGACTAAAGCCCTGAATTGACTTTTTCCAGAAAATGTCAGAAGAGTGGAAAAGCAGAGCACAAAAGCCGGCAGATTTTTGTTGGGGTACATGCTTAGGAATTTCCAGAGGGGTCCCTGAAGTCTGAGCACGCCTTGCGTATGTCAGCTTCCTGCCTCATGACCTTGTCACGGGCGGGATTCCTCACACTGGCTCCCGGCAGGAGGGGATATACGGATACATGTAGCTGATTCGTGGTGTTGTACAGAAAAAACTAGCACAACATTTAAAGCACTTATACTCCCATTTTTAAGATTTTTTTAAAGATTATATATGTAAAAAAAAACAAACAGATTAAAAGAGATTACAAAATCTACATTATTAAGATAAATCACACAAAATTCTAGTGTTATAGGCTGTTTGGGGCTCCCATCCTTCACATACTGCTCTCTCCCTGCCCAGACCCCTCTTCAGTCATTAGAGTGACTCACTAGAGAAGTTTTAGAGCATCTGAAAAGATGCTGTATTAATATTAATAGGATGCGTATCTTCATTCAAATTTAATGTTTATTTTCATGTAAATTAGAATCAAGACATTTATAAAATTAGCCTTAAACCCACAGGTTGTAGAAGCTCACTTTGGAAAATCCAGATATTGTATAAAGTACTTTAAGCACAAAAGGAAGTTTGGTCAGGATACTATATTTCAAAAAGAGGATTTGAAACATAACTCACTTATATGGGTATGGGACATGACTCCCAAAAGGATCAGTTTGCATTCTAGTATTTAGAAGATTATGATTCTGCAGTTTCTGATTTGCTATTCATCCCTGAAGAAGCGAGGCCTTATTGGTTTACTTCAGCTGAGGTTTGTCCGGTGTAAAGGCATCAACTCTTTACTGGGTACTTTCACCTGTGCCAGGCAGTGTGTGCAATGTAAGAAGTGCATGGTCCCTTTTTACAAATGAGAAAACCAAGACTCAGAATATGTGGTTTGCCTGGGATCTCACATTTAGCTGTCTCCTGAACCAACCTTTGATACCAGGTCTTTCTGCCTCTAGAGCAGTGTTTTTATAGTCTTTGCCCCCACTATAGCCAAGCAAGATGTTATGTTTTTATCTTCTTAGTCCTTTTCATCTACAGATCTGTAAAGAGTGACCTAAAGTATGTAAATTTCATTCTTCTTACCTAAAACATAGTAAAACCCCAAATGTTAAAAGCTCTCAAACTTAGGTTTCAAATAAGTTGGATTTAACTTTGGGGGGAAAAAAAGGATGAAAAATTATATATTGGGAATTCAAATGTAGTTTTGGCCCCCAAGAGAAGGTAAATATGACTGTTGTGTATGACTAATGGTGATTTGACATTCCTGAATGAGAACTTTAAAGACAGGAACACAAGGAACTAGGAACCTGCATGGATTCACTAACAAGCCAGATTTGCTTCTTGGACGGGCTCACCAAACTATTAGATCTGAGAAATTCAAAAGACAAAGCACTGACCTTGAGCAGGGCACTTTGCAAAACCATCTCTCAATATCTTCGGACAGAGGAAGATAAAATAGAATTTAGGTTCTAGAACACATTGCTGGATCAATAATTGGTTGAACAGCTGTACCCTTTAAGTGACGGATGTCTTGCTGAAGATATATTTATGATGGTGTTTGACATGGCTCAGTCCTCTACTTTGCAATAAGTTATATCAGATATTTATATGAAAGTCCCAGTTATCCAAAAGTTTTCAAAGGAGGAAAAGAAAATGTATAGCAAATGAACCCAAAGCTAGAATAAGAATATAAAATCAACATGCTTCAATAGGCAGAAATGTAGATGACTGTTCTTAGGTTTAAAAGCTAAAATCCACAAGTACAAATTGAGAGTGATAAGATTTGAGGGTTTTATTTATTAGATTTTATTATTAGACATTATTACCTTTAGACATAAGTGTGGCTGTGTGAGCAAAAATAATAATTTCCTTCCTTTTTCCTTATCAGGAATCTTGTTTAATATTAAAGCTTCTACCAATATTTGTATGATACTCATTTAGAGTGATACACATCACAGATAAATTATTACTATGTAAAGTTCTCTAATCAAATTATATTAGGTTTTAGGTACATATTACAAATTAGGGAATACAACTAAACGAACTCACCAGAGAGTCATGTATTATGGTGGTCTTCCCTAACTCTAACCTAGTTATTGTCTAAGTAATTTTCATGATCTTCCTTTTGCAAGAAATTTTTTGGAAAACAAAGTTGTAGCTTAAGCAATTACTTAGCTTTAATTTGTGAGACCCTTACACCTTTTTAGAGAGAACATGTGGAAATTAAACGAAATCACATATCCTTTTTTTCCTGAAAATGTAGACTCCCACTGAAATGTAGACTCCATAATTTGAGGACCTGAGGTTTCATTGCTGTGTCCCTAGAACCTAGGACAGTTCCTGGCACATAGTAGTTGCTTAATAAATGTTTGTTAAGGGAAATAATTTCTCCAAAAATTGTGACTAAGCTCATCTGCTAGATATTGACTCCATATATTAGTTTGCTATTAGCCTTTGTGATTTCGGTGACTGATTTGATGTTAGGCAAAAGTGAACCATTATCACGTAGGCCCAATGACCATGTAAAGAAGCTAACAAAAGCTTGGAGTTAAAGCAGTATACAAGCCCCTGTGTCCCTATCCTTTGAAGCAAAAGACTTTTGCTTTAGTCTTCTAGGCCTCTCTTGAGTCTCAAAAGGCTGGCTCAAGAGTTAATGATTAGGAAATGTGAAAAGGTAGAAGCAAAAAATAGCTATTGGGCCTGGAACATGGTAGCTATTTAGATTATAAATCTTCCACATAGCATAATCACTGAACTCCCAGTATCCCTGAAAGATACAGATAAAGGCCTGGCACACATTCTCACGTTATTTTTACAGGAAACAGACCCACCACAGATGAAAACTGCTGACTGTAAGCACATACAACCTAGTCTAGTTGAAACCAGAATATTGATGATGCTTGAAATTTTACCTTGATGCCATCCAATCCTGAGAATGGTGCATGAGCTGATCATGCACCCTGCAGTCCCGCCCTCACACTGCCTTTAAAACCCCTCCCCTCAGAGCCATCGAGAGTTCAGGTCTTTTGAGCATGAGCTGCCCTTGTTCTCAGTAGCATCGTGCAGTAAACACTGTACTTCCCTTCACTGCAACCCAGTGTCAGTGGACTGGCTTTGTTGTGTGGGCAAGCAGACCCAAAGTTTGGTTGGATAACAAAGTGTATCTAACTTCTATTGTAGGTTAGCTGGGCCAAATTATCTATAATAGAATGTAATAGTCAAATATTATGCAACAGTTGTTGGCAATAATTACTAATTATATGCCAGAATTATATGACCATTAATAAAGATACCTGATGCATTATCATGTGAGGTGACAGGAGTCAGGATAACAGAGACCACGAAGCAGAGTACTCAAGTTTAAATCCTGATTCAACCACTTACTACTTGTCTGACCTTAAAATAGTCACAGTAACCACTATAATTTTGTTTCTCCATTTGTAAAATGGACAAAAGAATAGCAGTTATTTCATACAGTTGATGTGAGGATTAAAAGACTTAGTCATATAAAGAGACTATATGACTCTATAATGCAGGATATAGTACTTCATAAATAATAATAAAAGCAAGCTATTATTGGTGCAAGGTTCAACATATATTATTGCTCAGTGCTCAGTCACTCAGTTGTGTCTGACTCTTTGCAACCTCATGGACTATATAGCCCACCAGGCTCCTCTGTCCATGGCATTTTTCATGCAAGAATACTGGAGTGGGTTGCCGTTTCCTACTCGAGGGCATCGTCCCAATCCAGGGATCAAACCCACATCTCCTGCGTCTCCTGCACTGGCAGGAGGATTCTTTTCCACTGAGTCACCTGGGAAGTCCAACATATAATCCTCTACTTAGAGATGAAACTTACTCTCAAAGAAATATGACCATCCCAGATCAAAAGCAGTATATTTGAGATCCAGCACTAGAACCCAAGCCACTCCAACTTCAGATCCTATTTAACATTCTAGCTGTGCTATTAATACCTAAAATGATGCAGGAAGAGTTATAGAATAATGTTGAACTACCAGCCAATGTATAAAGAGCCTTTATGGCCAAACAGGAAAATGAATAAAATAAAAGAACACAGAACAGAATACTAGAATACCCTGAGCCTGTCACATCTGCTAAAGAGCCTCTTGTGGTGAAGGTAAAAGAGGAGAGTGAAAAAGTTGGCTTAAAGCTCAGCATTCAGAAAACTAAGATCATGACATCTGCTCCCATCACTTCATGGCAAATAGATGGGGAAACAGTGGCTGACTTTATTTTGGGGGGCTCCCAAATCACTGCAGATGGTTACTGCAGCCATGAAATTAAAAGACGCTTGCTCCTTGGAAGGAAAGTTATGACCAACCTAGACAGCAGAGACATTACTTTGTCAACAAAAGTCTGTCTGGTCAAGGCTATGGTTTTCCAGTGGTCATGTATGGATGTGAGAGTTGGACTATAAAGAAAGCTGAGCACCAGAGAATTGATGCTTTTGAACTGTGGTGTTGGAGAAGACTCTTGAGAGTCCCTTGGACTGCAAGGAAATCCAACCAGTCCATCCTAAAGGAGATCAGTCCTGTGTGTTCATTGAAAGGACTGATGTTGAAGCTGAAACTCCAATACTTTGTCACCTGATGCGAAGAGCTGACTCATTGGAAAAGACCCTGATGCTGGGAAAGATTGAAGGCGGGAGGAGAAGGGGACGACAGAGGATGACATGGATGGCATCACCGACTCAATGAGCATGGGTTTGAGTGAACTCCGGGAGTTGTTGATGGACAGGGAGGCCTGGTGTGCTACAGTCCATGGGGGTCACAAAGAGCTGGACACGACTGAGCGACTGAACTAAACTGAACCTCTACTGAATAGAAGGAGGAAATAACTTCATTTTATAAATATTTTTATAATTGGTATTTAAGAGTCAAAATTACCTATAATATTTACATATATTTGACAGTTAAAAGACAAAGCTTTTTCCTCTTGTGTATAAATTTCTCTGAGCAAGCATATAGGATTGAACAAAATTTAAATGTTTCATGCACTTTTCATGGTGATATTTTTCTCAATTGTATCATACCATTTACATATGAACATCCTTTATTCTGTTTCCCACAGAATGCTGAAGTTTCTGTTTTTGAAGTAAATATACGCTTTGTTGGTGGACTAATCTCAGCCTACTATCTGTCTGGAGCAGAGGTAAGATGGAAAGTGGCTTATAAATGGGAATTTTGAAGTGTCTTAAAATCATATTTTCTACATGGCTTTTGTGGTGTCCATTAAATTTTCACATTTTGATTGGCCTCTAGCATATACTGAATTTCTTTTATTATGTACTAATTAAGTGACCACACTGAGAAAGTTCAGCAGAACATGCATGTCAAAAAATGTTAAACAATGCCTTTAAAAAAGCCTGGCTCCATTAGGTTACGTACCATGTGATTAAAACTACAAATTATATATGCCTGTGGACAAAGTCATCAGGTTTAGTAGAGTGGCAAGCTTGTGGATTTCTTTCTTTAAAAATTATTTTAATTTTAGTATATATCCCTGTCACTGAGTCATGTCTGACTCTTTGTGACCCCATGGACTGTAGCCTGCCAGGCTCCTCTGTCCATGGGATCCTCCAGGCAAGAATGCTGGAGTGGATTGCCATTTCCTTCTCCAGGGGATCTTCCCAGCCTAGGGATCGAACCCCTGTCTCCTATGTTTCCTGCATTTCAGGCAAATTCTTTACCCACTGAGCCATCAGACATGTTAGTATAATGTTAGCTTAATTAAAAAAAAATCTGAAATAAAGAAAGCTTGGCAAGTGAGATATAAAAACTAGTATTTAAGAAAATGAGTGAGATATTCTGCTTCCCAGTTAGAAGTCCTGTAGGCCAGTAAGTCCTTGTAAAGTGTTTCGCAGCTCTTCCTAGGTTAAGCTTCATTAATTATCTGCTACTCAGAGCAAAGAAGAAATTTTTCATTTTTAGCTGCTTTTTATCAGTAGATTAAGAAGATTTTTATATCATGCTAATGAAAAGCATAGATGCTATTTCCTCAAGAGGCTTTGGGCAACTTTATGAATAACAACCTAAGTGTCCACTAAGAGTCATTAGTGGACCTCACTTTCAATGTCAACAGTGTTAGAAGCTGACATCAAAGAAAAACAGTCACATATTTCATTTGCATATCAATCAGCTTTGTGTTAGTCTCAGCAGTCTGGCTGGGGCAGGAGTGGATCTGACCTAGTATACTAGTCCATGTGGTTCTGTGCTCCTTCACACAAGCAGAAGCAGAGCAGTAAACGCTTAATGAGAAAGGCTGCGTTCCTTTGTTCTGTCTCTCAGGCACTTTCCTAGTAATAGCAAAACAGCTTGTCATTCGCTTTAGATTTTATTCTGCCATAGAGGTCTTCAAAGTATAGAGAAGGCTTCTACACTCCTCTTAACCTGTCCTCTTTGTGTTAAATCCTGTTCTTCGTTATCCCTTTTCTTCCCTTTTTCTAGTCCCCAATAACTTCAGTTTGTTCATTTTGGTTTAGGATGTTCTAAACACTAAGCAAGGGAATCCATAATTTTTGAAACTCCTACTTAAAATTAGCTACTGGTTTTTTACTGAACAAATTTCTGCTTTTAGCATTTGTGTCTTTGCATACCAAGTGTCTGCATATTCCCTTCCTTTTGATGTGGCATACTTGGTTTTAACTCTCGTCATCATTTCTGTGGGGGTGAGAGAATTTGGAGGAAATAGGACTACTTCATTGTATCTGGACTCAGATAGGGTAATAAAGCATGCAAAGAGAAGCAGTTATGTACTTCTTCTAAATATTTATCATGTAAATTGGATACTTTTTCACTCATAATAGTGTCTTAAGCTTATGTGTTTGTTTCTATGTATGAGTATTCTTATTAGAGACATATATTTATTTACTGATGAAAATATAATACCCACAGATAGTTTGCCTGGATAAAATCATTTGCCTAGGACCTTGTAAGAGTATTTTAAAATTCTATGCTTAGCTAACTGTAGTAAGCAAAAGACCTTAAAGAACACTTCCATTGAAAATAATTATTCTTTTAGTATATTTGCTTTGTCCTTATTCATGTGCAAAAAACATTGTGTTAATTTTATCTATATTTTCTGTATTTTAATTTTATGGTAAAAATTAACTTAGCTTAACTTCCTTTCTTATATACTTCTGTGTGTTTATATAGAATATATTTTTAATTTTAGTTCTTAAAGATTCATCTTCTCACCACAGTTTTCACTGTTCCCTAAATGTTGGACAGTTGGGTTGTTTTCAGTATTCATATAGTTTGAATAATGTAGCTATAATCAACCAGTAAATACATTTATTCTTTAAAGTGGGATTGCCAGATGAGAAACAATTAGTATTAGACTGTTTTACCATCATCTCCTGTTTTTTTCCTACCAGTTACCTCATCACTGATAGTTACCTTTCATTTGACCAGTGCACTCAGGAGAATTGGCTGTCAGGAACAGGATCAAGGAAAAATTATTTACCCTAAGTCTGAGCTTGATCTATTTGTTTCCATATCAAAATGAAAAACTAGGCATTCATTTAATAAAAAGAACATCAACATGGCCACATTATGAATTAGTTGGTTTTTGATTGTTGATAAAGTTCTATGCTACACACTTTTATGTAGATCAAGGTATTACTAAGATAGTCTAGGAAAATTCATCTTCCTAAATTATCTCATAGAGGGACTGCTAAATCACCATAATTTAACATTCTCCTTTCGTCGCTGAGGTTCAGGCGTATTCTGAGAACATCTTATAAATCACTTTCAGAAGTATATAGGCCTACATTGATATAAGCTCAAGATTCTTAAATTTATGCTGCAAAAACAGAAGAGAAACCACTGCTTTGGGTTACATGCCTCAGGAAAATTACAGTTAGAAACACTGAGCAATAATGGAGAATGTCAATGAATTTCTAAACCTACCAAAAGAACGATAGACACATGAAATACATTTTCAAAACTTAAAATGCCCTAGCTCAGTTAAAATATGTTGTAGCATTTTTTTTAAAACCAAGTCACAGGATTTCCAGAGTCTATATAAGGGATACAGATAACCACAAAAAGTATAAACCAATGGGATAAGAATAAGATGAATACCAAACACTAAATAGTATTAAAAATAAAAGAGAGAGCATTGCTGTATTATTACAAGTTCGAGGGTAACTAAAGTCTTTATTGAAGATAGTAAATAGCAGCCTCTAGAATAGCATTCCCCAAATTATATTCTGCAGATCACCTTAGATATGGCAGGATAAATCTGTATCTGTATACATTCTAAAAAATAGGAAAAACTACATCCTATATTTTTTCTTAGAAATTCAAAGTCACAGAAAAAGAAACTAATTTTATTTATCTTTGTGTTTCCCATACTTACTTAACTACAAACTCTTTTTTTTTTTTTAATGTAACATCTGCTAACACTGAGTTACAAACATTGTTTCCCAGAACAAATTTTGGGAAATGTTGATTAAGAGTCGCCAAAGCAAAAGTGACATTGAAGATCGGCAAATGCAAAACAAGGCATTTCAAGAGACAAGATACATGTAGAAAATAACATGTGTGCCTGTATCAAATATTATTGTTAGTTGTACCACAGAAGTCGATGGTTGTGTTGAGCAGAAAGTTAATTTAATGGGATACAGTCGTGTCACAGACATGTGAAAAAAGGCTGAAGAACAAATTGAACCTAACACTCTCAAGGTGCCAGAGAGGATCTTTATAGTTGAACAATCACTCTGGGACATCCTAGAAATAATAAATCACTGATTTTTTTCTACCGTTGTCAAGACGCAAAGCCCTATCAGAAAGGTCAGTTGTCTGTTTTAGTTAATGTGGCCCCATGAGGGTCTTGGGAAATGAAAGAGAAGATATGATAGGAGTCTTCCATGCAGCTTGAATTCTGTATCCCATGAAGACCAAATATAGATAATTTCTCAACAGGAAATTGAGGCTCTGTTGGAAGGGTATGAACAAAAAATGTTTGGGAGTTTAAAAAAAAAAAGGGCATAATTTCACTATGGTGGATAAGAGGATCAGAGGAAATAGACAAGCTCCATGGACACTGATAATTTAATAAAATACTTAGGAAGGCTTTTCCTGATTTGAAAAACTATAAATTGAGAGAGAACATTTAGTACTGACCAGGTATATCATTCTCAGAGGAAACATTCAGTTAATATGGTTTAAGTGTGTGAAGTAGAAAAAAAGTCAACTCATCAAAGCTAAAAAGATTGAATGAGCTTCCAGTGAATAAAAGAAAGAAGGGCATCTGCTCCAAGACTGGGGAAACATGTATAATGGATTTTTACATTAGATCAATTTACTCAGATAACCTTCATTTTGAAGGCTGCAAAAGAATGTTTTCCCAAATTAACCAAAAGAAATCCACTGCTCCAGACATACCAGTAGGAAAGATTGCTAAAGAGCTTCCTGAAAAAGAGAAGTAGCTAAAATCACTAATTTTAAGAATATCAAGGGGGTAAACCTAAAGGAAGGGGGAAGGATTGTGGAGTGGGGAGGAGGGAAATTAGACTGAGAATGTGAATATAGTGGTAGAAAAATCTGGGTTTTTTTTAATCTCATAATAGGACTCAGGCATTTGGGATGCTTACTGGGGCTAGACATCAATTTTGTAGAGTTTATTTGGTGATGTTCCTTACATATACTTTGACATTAATTTACTATTGAAACTTTTATAAAGGAGTATGATAAACTGAATAAGTAATATTTTCATTTAAAAATGTTTAAGTTAGCAAAATGATACTAGATGACAGTAATTTTGCTTAAATGTGTCATTGTTTCCATGGTTAATGAGTTAAATTGTTTCATGTGGAATATTTTATTAAGATTGGAAGTTTATTTTATACTTTAAAAGGGATCTAGGAGTAGGTGGAATTGATTCTAAAATAATGTACACTTTAGTCAAATGAAAATACTACTTTTTTTGTCCTACATTGAGTTATAGAAATCATCCCTGCTGTTTAACTCAGGTTTGCTATATGTCTCACTCTGTACAGAGCTCTATCCTGTATTTATGATTGTTTTCGAAAGCACAGAAATTTTGTTAGCTGTGAGAACTTTATCTCAGTAATTCATGAAAGCAATTCCACAGTGTGCCAATAATTTCAGCTCTAAAACTTATTCATGGCTAATATATAAATGCCCAAAGCTGGTATAGATTTGCATCTGATTGATAAAGATGATAGACCAAACAAGATGATAGGCTTGGCACGTAAAGGAGAGGGAAACTCAGAAAATTAACTTGTTTCTTTATGAAATAGGACTGCAAATTCACATCAGTGAGAAGAGACTAGAATGATACAGTAACAGCCTCAAAAATCCTAGTGGTTTAAAAGAATATGCTCTACCCACTTTCGGTCCGGTGCACGCCACATGGTCTGCCCACGACTCTGCTTCTCATCAACCTCCCTCTGGGGCCCAGACACAGATGGACCAGCTGCCATCTGAGTCATTTGCATTTGCCAAGACAGGAGTCAGGGTGTTGGAGAGTGGGGAGGTAGCAAAAGAAAACCTAGAAAACCACGCAGTGTCTTTTGATGCAGCTGTTGGAAAAACACCTGTTACTTCAGTGTCTCTTCTCATTGGCCAAAGCAAGTCACTTGGTCCCTGTAACTTAAAGGGTTGGGGGAGGGAATGCAGTGTTACCACCACATCAGTTCAGTTCAGTCATTCAGTCCCTCAGTTGTGTCCGACTCTGCGAACCCATGAATTGCAGCACGCCAGGCCTCCCAACTCCCGGAGTTCACCCAAACTCACGTGCATCAAGTCAGTGATGCCATCCAGCCATCTCATCCTCTGTTGTCCCCTTCTCCTGTCCCCAATCCCTCCCAGCATCAGGGTCTTTTCCAATGAGTCAACTCTTCGCATGAGGTGGCCAAAGTACTGGAGTTTCAGCTTTAGCATCAGTCCTTCCAGTGAACACCTGGGACTGGTCTCCTTTAGGATGGACTGGTTGGATCTCCTTGTAGTCCAAGGGACTTTCAAGAGTCTTCTCCAACAGCATAGTTCAAAAGCATCAATTCTTCAGCACTCAGCTTTCTTCACAGTCCAACTCTCACATCCTATACATGACCACTGGAAAAACCATAGCCTTCACTAGACCGATCTTTGTTGGCAAAGTAATATCTCTGCTTTTGAATATGCTATCTAGGTTGGTCATAACTTTCTTTCCAAGGAATAAGCATCTTTTAATTTCATGGCTGCAGTCACCATCTGCAGTGATTTTGGAGCCCAAAAAAATAGTCTGACACTGTTTCCACTGTTTCCCCATCTATTTCCCATGAAGTGATGGGTCCAGATGCCATGATCTTAGTTTTCTGGATGTTGAGCTTTAAGCCAACTTTTTCACTCTCCTCTTTCACTTTCATCAAGAGGCTTTTTAGTTCCTCTTCACTTTCTGCCATAAGGGTGGTGTCATCTGCATATCTGAGGTTATTGATATTTCTCCCGGAAATCTTGATTCCAGCCTGTGCTTCCTCCAGTCCAGCGTTTCTCATGATGTACTCTGCATAGAAGTTAAATAAGCAGAGTGACAATATACAGCCTTGACATACTCCTTTTCCTGTTTGGAACCAGTCTGTTGTTTCATGTCCAGTTCTAACTGTTGCTTCCTGACCTGCATATAGGTTTCTCAAGAGGCAGGTCAGGTGGTCTGCTATTCCCATCTCTTTCAGAATTTTCCACAGTTTCTTGTGATCCACATAGTCAAAGCCTTTGACGTAGTCAAAAAAGCAGAAATAGATGTTTTTTCTGAAACTGTCTTGCTTTTTCAATGATCCTGTGGATGTTGGCAATTTGATCTCTGGTTCCTCTGCCTGCCTGGGAGTAAATAGTGTTAATGACTGCCCCAGTGGCCACTGACTTGGGTTAAACTGTGTAGCCTTCCCAACTGCCAGGAGAAGCAGAAGATAGGAATTTGTGAGAAGGAGACCTGTTTCAAGGGTTCCCAAACTGGAATTAGCCTGCACCACAAGGAAAAGACTTCCATCCTGTGGCCCTCGGGTAATAAGTAGAGATAGGGATAGGAATAGGAATCATCATAGGATAGGAATACATATCTTCACTAACTTTTCAAGTAAAAAGCTACTCTTCTAGCACATGTCTGCAAAAATTCTGTTTCTCTAAGAAACATCTTCATTCTAGACTTCTCCTCTAACTTTCCAAATTTCAAACAGCAAAGTTGAGAAACAGAGGTAAAGTACTTTATGGAACAGAAGCACCTGTCAGCAGCCCTGAGTCGTCTGGTGGGCGAGCGGATCGTTGCTCTTTGGCATCACCCTGCTGTGTTGAGCCCTCCTGTGGACCTGGTGGTTTTCGTCCAGCCACTGTTCTCTTCCGTTAAAATGTTTCATTAGGCCAGGTATTTCTTGTTTTATAAAAACCTAATGTAAAAAATGAGGTAATATGTTTACATTTAGATTTATGTTGAAATATTTCATAATTTACAATACCTGTTAAAACCAGTGCTTCAAATCAGTTTCATTGCCTGAATTACATTGACATGGATTTCTAATACTAAATTTGTATGTGTATATAAGTGAAGTGAAGTCGCTCAGTCGTGTCCGACTCTTTGCGACCCCATGGACTACAAGGCTCCTCTGTCCATGGAATTTTCCAGCCAAGAGTACTGGAGTGGGTTGCCATTTCCTTCTCCAAGGGATCTTTCCCACCCAAGGATCGAACCCAGGTCTCCCACATTGAAAGCAGATGCTTTACCGTCTGAGACACCAGGGAAACCTCAGATTATGTGTATATATATGTGTGTGATTTAAACAAATGCTATATTTTTCCAGGAATATTTCCTTATATGTTTTTTCTTTGAAATTATTATGATGTCCTTTAGAAAGGTATCATGAGGTAGCTATAGCAAGGAATTTTAAATTTAATGGGACTGGTAGAAAATTCCTGAGAATTGAGATAATTTACCATCTGTTGAGTTCAGGTATTGAGTGAATCAGCATATGCTATTGAATACCTACTTTGAGGCACTGCGCTTGGTGCTGCAGAAACAGTGAACAAGGGAAGTAGTCTCCGTTGACAAACATTAATCCAGATGTTACAACGGCCCTATAAAGTAAGAGTGGATATTGTTTTTATCCTCATTTTATATAGGAAGAAACAGAGCACTGAGAGTTAAGTAACTTACCCAAGGGCATATAAAGTAGCAGAGCTGGCTTTCAGAGCTGGACAGTCTAGCTTTAGGATACCAAGCAGCAGCCAGACATTAGGGATCTCAAACATAGGCGCTAGAAGTAGGCTCTAGGCTTGAACTTATGAGTCATGCATGGGTGCCCAGTCGTGTCTGCGCACCCTAGGACTGTATCCCTCCAGGCTCCTCTGATCGTGGATGGAATTTTCCAGGCAAGAATACTGGAGTGGGTTGCCATTTCCTACTCCAGGGGATCTTCCCGACCCAGGGAACAAACCCACTTCTCCTGCAGCTCCTGCATCAGCATGCGGGTTCTTTACCACTGTGCCACCTGGGAAGCCCAGACTTAGGAGTCATCAACAGCTAAATGATAATTGAGTGGATAGAAGGGAATGGAGCTGCTAAGAATATATATAGATTGAAAAGAGATAGCCTAAACATGTAGGCATTAGTGAGAGAAAGGAGCTAGAAAAGGAGACTAAGAAGCTGGAAGTTGTAATCCCAGAAGTAAGAGGGAAACCGACAAAATGTGATTATCACAGAAGCAAAGGGAAAGTGATATTTAAAAAATGAGGAAATACTCAGTTGTGTCAAAGGTTGCTGCTAGGGCAGGATGTCTCAGGACTGAAAAGTATCTTTGGACATAGCTATATAGAGGTCATGGATAACTCTACTGAAAGTACTTTTGGTAGAGTAATAGCATATAATCCAGATTGATTTTGATTGAAGAGGAGATCCTTAAGGTAATGGAGGGGAGGATTCAGAGGACAACTTGATAGAGTGTTTCCATCTCCTTTGCAGTATGAGAGAACAGAGGAGAAGATAGGCATACATGTGAGTGCCTCGGCAGATCTGGGGGCAAACATATGAGATATTTATTATCCAATGGTCCTTGTTAACTGTGTGAAGAAGAATTACCAGACAGGGTGTTGCGAGAAGAGAGTAGGTATTTCAGATGACTTTGTGTACTTTGAGATTGTCATCCTAGAGAGGGCTGACTAGAGAAACATGGTAGCGTTTCTGGACAGCATCTTGGTGGGAGACCATGAATTCATGGTGGCATCAGTCCTCAGGAGTATGATACTTGTTTCTCCAGCAGTGCTCAGCAGTTCAGATACAAGCATGGAGAAGGTAGCTGGTTTGTTTTTGTTGAGTTTTGCTAGACAGATGAGACAGAGACATCAAAAAAAGGCATGGACTTTATATGGTATTGTCAAAAAAAAAAAAAAGTATTAAAATTATAGACCATGAAGTCCAAGAACAAGTTTGACAGTATGAAAAAAATCAGGTGATTGATAGAAAATCGACTGGTTAAATTGCCTATTTAGTTGAAGTAGGATAGCAGTAGTAGCAGTAATTTAGCAAATAACTAGACATTCTGGAAGTTAAGGCTGTACAGTGGAATGTATAAATAAGAGATCTAAAAAATAGGGCAGTTTTGAGTGATGTCATAATCCAGGATGACATCACAAGGATGAGTGACTAAGGAGATTTTGCCAGAAACTCTGCATGGCTTCCTGTGCAATGTATTTTAATTTAAAAACATAACTGGTCTTAAAAAGAAAAAAACCTTCCAAGCATCAGTGAACTTATTTTTAAATTTCCTAAGATATAAACACTTTACATAATATTTATAAATCCATATGGAAATATGTACTGAACAAAGGTCACTACTTAAACAAAAAGGAGAAGAATATTCGTGCAGTATGAAATTTAAATATATGATTGTTGGGTAAACATTCATGACTGTAGAGCCTTAAGTTAGTACAGATGATTGGAGTTGGCAGTAGAAATGTAAACAAATGCATATTAACTAGTCAGATTTAATGTAACTATGTACCTGTGCAAAGCTATTTCTTTTCAGCTATAACTAGATGAAATTTTGTCTATGATAACTGTAGTAAATTTAATTGTAGTGATGTGAATTTGTTTTCAATTTCCTTTAGTCCATTCACAGTGCTATAATGGTGTGGTAGAATATCATAAACTAGGTGGCTTATAAACAAGAAACATTTATTTCTTATAGTTATGGTGGCTGAGAAATCCAGGATCAAGGTACCAGAAGATTTTGGTGTCTCCTGATGGTCAGCTTCTTGTTTCATAGATGGCCATCTTCTTTATGCGTCCTCATGTGGCAGAAGGGTTGAGAGAGGTCTTTAGGGTATCTTTTATAAAGGCACTAATCTCATCCAAAACAACCTCCAAAAGCCTCCACCTGTCTCCAAATTATCATTGCATCAGGGATTAGTATTGCACGTATGAATTTTGTATAGCAAGTGCCTTCTAAAGTAAGTCGTTGAAGATTTCATTTAAAAAGCTTTCTGTGTTACCACTTTATGATGCAGATGTATAGTTTTATGTATTTCTTTAAAGTTTTTCCTTTAAAACATTTTAGAAGATAGTTCATTGACAAATTTTAGGGTTAACTATCCTAGTAACTGCAGCCGTTTCTGCTACATCATGAAGTGTTTCTTCTAGAGAGATCTGTTTATGTATCCCAATCCAGGGATCAAACCCACATCTCTTATGTCTCCTGCTTTGGCAGGTGGGTTCTTTACCACTAGGGCCACTTGAGAAGCCCTTCTCTGGATATACAACCATTAATTTTGCATTTGGAAGTTCGTCTTATAATTTAGCTGAAAATTCTTTTCCGTTGATAATAAAGAGAACCTAAGCCTTGAGGGTAATGTTTGTTTTTAACTTAATAATTGATCTTTATTTTAATTTGAGTTATCCAATTCTCCTGAAGCAATACAAATAATGACTAATTCCAGGGTCCTGCAAAATAAGGAAATCCAAGAGATTTAATAATAGGGCAGAGAACTCAAGAATTTCCTCACAGCTCTTAGTTATAAACACTTTTGTTTTTCATTCATGCCATTAGGTAGACAGTTAGGGTTAGAACAGATAAGTAAAAGAGATTGTCACCTTTTCTTCTAAATTCTGTTTGGTTAATTTATTTGTTTAATATTATTTTAACATATTTAAGTTCTTGATATAATAATAACCGCAATTACTCTAATGTATAAATTGCTGCTAACTTCTGTGTTTCAATTCTTACAGCTCACTTGGTATTAAAATTATTAATTTTTTTTTTTTAACCCACTGTGTCTCATGAACTTCCTCTGGTCAGGTAGAAAGTATACATATTATTCAATTTAGATTTAACTATTAATTCAAATAACAACCGTAGTATGTGTTTTGAGTTTCTGCTATCTAGCCTTTATAGCTATAGAATGCTATATAGTGCTATATAACTAGACTTTTCGTTACCATCTGAGCTACCAGGGAAACCCAGAATAATATTAACCTGGAGTTTAACTCTCAAAAATGAGATATAGTGAACTTTAAAGCTCTTTCATCTTGTCAGGCTTGCAGTTATTAACATGTTTAGTTGCTTATGGTTCACATCTTTATTCAGCAAATACTATGTGCCAGCTCTGATAATTTTGAGCATCTATTATGTGCCAAAGTGTGTTCTTATATCTGGAGGATTCAGTGATGCACAAATTAGATGAAGTCCCCGCTCTCGTGAAATGTGCATTCTAGTGAGGTAAAATATTAAATAAGTTCACAGTATAACGTCAGATAAAAGTAAGTGCTATGAAGAAAATACAATTCAATCATGGGATAAAGAGTGACAGAGATGGATGGGACAAGGACTACTTTAGCATAAAATGGATCTCAGATTGGAATGACACCATTGAAGATTGGGAGAAAATAACAATCTAAACAGAAGAACCTAAGAATTCAGAGTTTATAGTAGATTTCTCTCTTTTCTTTGGAACAGAGAAGAGGAGGAGGACAGTGGTAGTGATGATAATGGTGGTAGTAAGACCATTATCTTCGGGTTATTGTATGCCAGGTATACAGTATCAATACTGGAGAGATTTCATGAACTCCGTATTGTAGCTACACTGAAGGTCTGACTGGCTGATTCCTGAGTCATATAGTAAATGAGAAAACTGGAATTAGACCCTGCTCTGTCTGTACAATGACCCTATCCACATATTCCCAAATCCAGAGTTACCATAATCTTCCTTTATTTACTTGCTTATCAGTTCAACATGTAATGAGCCAGCTGCAATCTTCTGAAACCCATGAAATCTTCCACTTTTCTGAGCAACAAGGAATAATTGATGTATGAAAACTAAGCTATGACATGGTAACACTTAAGAGTTTATAACATATTTTTATTATTCCAATCACATTTGAAAGTATGTATTCATCATATTCATGTCTTTTTCCAAAACAAACTTTTCCTTGAATTTTTCCAAATAGTTCTTCGAGTTGCAAGTGTTCTCATTTCCTTCTCTGTGATTTTATTCTTCACTCTCTCACCCTCTTCCTCAGAATAAAATATATTTTGAGAACCATAGTAATTGAGAGCACTGAATGATGTGCATATATACAATTTAGAAAAAAGAATAATTACTTTCAAGTTTTGAATCATATTTTTTGATAAAGAAATATGAAGGGAAAAGGTAGTACGTTGTCATTTCAAATGAAATTAAAATAGTTTGGCTTTATTAACACATAAATTGTGAAGGTTTACCAATACAATTGAAATGCTTTTATATAATTAGAGAATTCCAAAAAGAACTTAGAAATAGCTCATAAATCTACCATACGTTGACAACACTTTAATAAATTTCTCCTGACTGAGAATAAAAATTTGGAATACAGTTGCCTACTTGCTTTTTATATTAGACAAAGAGAAGAAGGAAAGCTCATATTTATTGTCATATATCATAAAAGTAACTGCAAAAAATGATTAAAATATCTACTTCTCACAGTCATTAAAGATGTGCAGTGAACCGTTTTCTAGTAGGTTTTCCTTCCATTAAGTTAATTGTTGTCACAAGAGAAGACTGAAAACCAGGGCCCTTGAGTTAAACTAAGATTAGATCCAGGGACCTGACATTTCTCCAGTTTTTCCTAGGAGTTCATTCCATTATGGAATTTCAGGATGCTACTTCAAATAATGGGGTTTAGCTAGTGCTCAGATAAATGGGTAGTTGCCACACTTTCAAAGATTGCCAGCCTCCTGTCACCACTGCCTGGCATGCACTTCCCTCCAGTATTGCTTACCTGTTCAATGCATTCTCCCCACTCACATATCTAGACAGATGCAGAATGATCACTGACTTCTCCTTATACAAAGTCACAATAAAGTAGCAACACTTCCAACTTCTTTCTCCCCCTCTTTCTTCCCTATCAAATTAGCAAAGACTAAAAACATGTTAATACCCAATTTGGTGAGAATAGGATAAAAATTGGCTCAACATTGCTGAAGGAAATGTAACTAGATTTAGTTGCTCCAAAAAGCAATTAAGTACTATGCGTAGAGGAAGATCCTTACTCTAAAGGTATTTATTTGGTTCCAGTTATTCAGCGTTGGGGAATCTACCAAAGGAAGTAATCCAAAATGTAATCTTACTATGCCAAAGCAGTTAATGAATGCATTTTATATAAACAGTAAAATAGGAAGAGACTCTGCAATTTCCAACAGTAAAAAAATGGTGGAGCAGCTCATGGAATGCTCACATAATGTCATGTTGCACAACCATTAAAATTTATGCTTGTTAATTTATTTGATGACATAGATATTGATAAACAAGAGACAAAATTTAATGTGTATACGATTGTTTTTAATTCCCATCACCCATTTCTGGCAGCTACTATTCTGATCTCTATATTTGTGAACTTAGTGTTTTTGTTTGTTTCTTTGTTTTCAGCTACAAAAAGATAGAATAACTACATAGGGCATTATTCTTAAACGTAAACAATATTTGCTTATGATTGTTACGATCTTTCCCATGTCTTTTTGTGTTGCTAATCAGATTTTTCAGAGTGACCTAGTAGTAATCTTAGGATCAGAAAAATATTAAAAGAAAATTGCAATAAACTTGAAAAAAACCCTTACCAAACTTTTCCCCCTAAAGTTCCTCAGGATTCAGTTGTTCTAGCCTTTTTTTAAATTTGACTATTTTTAACTTTTCTTATAAGAATCCAGCCTGTGAAGTCTTGAAAGTCACCTTTCTCCCTTTCTGACATCTGTTTCATAAAGAAAATGACTTTACTCAGTGATAATTGAATTTCCTTCTTTATAGTCAATTTATAGATTTCCATTTCAGATGGTGGATTTATTTACAGCAACATCTATTAGATGCTAGTATCATCCTCAGTTCACATGGAAATGGAGGTAACACAAAGTTTAAGTAAACAGATTGGTCATCAACCCTTAATCTTTATATTTTCAAAAGCAGTTTAAAAAGACAAAAGCTGATTATAGTAACAAGACTCTTTTGTTACACACGCCTATCTAAAGTGATACAAAATAGTATGTACAGTATTTCATACTCTTAAAAAAATGCATTCATGGGAAATCTCTGCATTTTCCATCCTCAACCATTTAAAAGTCCAAAGAGTGGAATTGCTTGTGATTATTATTATAGATTCAGTAATAAAGTTTGTGTTCATTACTAGCAAAGAAGGAAATCTGGAACTCCTGAGGCATTTGGCTCAATCTGTGACTTTGTCTTTCTCTACAGGATCTAATTGAAAGAAGGTATTAGGGAAGACATAGCAGAGAGCCTTTTTCCTGTTGTTACAGCAGTAAATATCCTTAAGAAACTTCAAAAACATGCATGCTTGCTTGAAGGAGAGAGTAAGAGAAAAGCTGTTCAGTAATGAGCCAGGGAAAAAGGAAAACCTTGTCTGTGAGATAAAGAAAGTGACTATATAAAGGGGAGCGTATAGACTACCAGACACTCGTGAGACTTCTCAAATCAAAACCTAGACTCACTTTATGACGGAAACCCAAGGTAATTAGAAACTATTTCAGATTTGTAACATTTTCCTTTGTTTTTCAAAATCTAAAGCAAATGTGACTATATGAATTGATAGAACTTGCTTATGGGTACACAGATACTGGCAGTTTCTATATTTTTAAAATACTTTTAAAAAATGTTTGGAGGAGTTTATAGATGTGATGAAAAGCCAGCTGTCTTCTTTCATTCACTGTCTCCTCACCCTAAAACTCTGCCTCTCCTTCCATTTATGAGGATTAGCTGCTCCCTGTGACCCTGTAATAGGAGTAGACGTAATGATCTGAGGCTCTCATTAGTTAAAATTGTATTTCTCAGGAAAGTTGCTACATTTGGGGCCTACAGGTAAACCATCTGTAAACAGGAGGCTACTTGAAATATTCATTGTTTGGGAGGCATCTACCAAGTGAGCTTAAGTAGCTCATATGGAGTAGAAGGAACGTTGCTCTTAGAATCTGGAATCCTGGCTTCTCAGACCCTAATTAGTGGTTGCCTCACTGCATTACCTTGAACAAGCCATTTTATCACTTTCAGATTTTTTTTTCATAAATTTGCTGTTATGGAATGGGAAATAAATGTCTTTTAAGTATCTTCTAAATGCAGTGTTCTGGAACTGTGAAACATGGATTTTTCAAGTTGTAAATTGGAGGAGTGGGTGTGTGGGAGAAGTTGTAAATTGGAGGAGTGGGTGTGTGGGAGAAGTTTCCTCCTCATAACTCACAACTTCTTAACTTGTTTTTGGGTGTAAATTCAGTAACTCCTTCTGGTGAAATACAGATTTGTGCTTCTTAGGTTATCCAGATATGTAAATACCTGGGGGTGTAATAGAAATAGGAAAGTTGGGGCTCTTTACGCTCTGGAAGAAGCTTGTGTCCTACGGAAGATGAATTGGCTGGTTGATAGTGGAAGGGAGATGCTAAGAATTAGAGAAGCTCTGCAAGGAAAACAAGAAACTTCTCTAGACACAGAGACAGTGAGGAATACGCACTGGTTCTTATGAACACCCACAGTCTTAACTCCTCCCTTATGCAAAATTTGAATGCAGATTGCTTTTGATTATAAACAGAGCTCCCGTTTTAATGACAAACTCAAAGGCAGTTCTGGCAGCTGTAGCAAGAATGAGAAACAAGGATTTATACCCAGCAAAACTGACTTTTCAGGTGTAAAGGGCACTGACAAAGTATTATCTTCATGCAGAAACTTGGGGAGTATTGTTTCAAAGAGCCCTTCCTGATGAAATATACCAAGCAACAAGCTTCAGACAGCCAAAGAGCATGCATCATGAGTCCATTTTTGTGAAATGTCAAAAGTCGGCAAATCTGTAGAGACAGGAAGTAGATTAGAGGTTGCATGGGACTGAAGTGGTTGGAGGAAATGAGGAGTGACTGCTAATGAACATGGTGCTTCTTTGGGATGGGTGATAAAAAATGTTCTAAAATTTGTTGTGGGAATCAATTTAGTATGACTATACTAAAACCACTGAAATGTATACTTTAATGGGTAAATTATATGATGAAAATGTTAAGAAAAACACCATAGCTCTGAAATTTAATTGAAAATATTAGTAAGAACTTAGGAGATACTATAGCTTAAAATATATAAATATGTGTGTGTATCCCCTTAAAAGGCCTGGAAACAGTGAAGTATGCCCAGACTGGGTGTTGAATTCTGATTCCTTGCTAACCAGGGCTTCTGAGAAATGGCTGAAATAAAAAATGTACAGTATCATTCTGAAACATCGAACCGTGTCGAACTTTGTCCATGACAAAGACACGGACAAAGACTACGAGGGCAATGTCAAAAGGGCCCAGGGGCCAACTTAAAAGAGACTCCCTCCTTCAAAAGACGGACATTTTGAGTTTCACTATAAATAAGAAATATAACAGATTAACACCCACCAAATACATTTGAGTCTGTAAGTTCTTAATGATATTAAAAATCAGAAACAATTGGTCACCTTCAAAGAATGAAAGGAAAGCAGTTTATTACCATGAAAATTGGTAAAAATAACCAAGCCTTTGACTTGCCTTTCCTATGTGAACTGTATCACAGGAAACCAAGTGGTAGATAAGCCAAGTGTCTTAATAAAATTATTTCTGTTAATAAATGAAAGTGACCCATTTTTACAACTCCTGATGAGTTAATGGATCCAGGCCATGATTATCAAAGCTGCTGACTTCTCAAAAGGAAAGCAAACCACATACAAACCTCCTGATAAAAGAACGTATTGCCTAGAATCTTGTCAAAGGAACCAAGACTCTGGATCCAGCTTGTAATTTGTCAGAAACACTGTGAGAAGAATGTATTGAACTGCACTATACATGTGCAGAATGAGGCTCCTAGATTTGCAATGACTTAAATTTGTCCAGATAAACTAAAAGAAATGAAAGGGGAAAGGGGGCAGCTTATGGTTTAAAAGAGACCTTTAAGTAGTTTGTGTGTTTTGTTTTGTTTTGTTTTTAAGTGGGCAAGACTGACTATAGGGTCTAAGGATGTGCTGTTGGTTGATAAAGAAATGTTAAGAATAAATGCCAGGATGTGGTTACTTTTGGAGAGAGAGAAGGAGTAATGGTTGGGACAAGGTACACAGATAGATGGCTTTTAATGGGGCTCACAGAGCCCTGTTTCTTGGCCTAGATGGTAATTACTAGGCTGTGTGTCTTTAGTTATGCATTCTGTAGGCATGTGTGTTGTGAGTGGGAAGATATGTATACACCTCTGTGTATCTTTGGAATTTAAATATGCTTTAAACATATCAATAATAAAAGAGATTACCTAGAAGAACAGTCAAAGCTTGATGGAATCAATTTTGGATCTTGGGATCTATTTTGGATCTCTTTCTTAATTGAAAGAATATTATTTATTTGAAAGAATATTTAATGTATTTGCATTAGCTTGATGTATATATATTAGAGAGCATATTTCACATATAAAACAAGCATAATTCAAGTGTAAAGTAAATGTAAATGTTCTATACGGGCTTCCCTGGTGGCTCAGTGTTAAAGAACCCTCCTGCCAATGCAGTGCTGCAGCTGCTAAGTCACTTGAGTCGTGTCCGACTCTGTGCGACCCCATAGACGGCAGCCCACCAGGCTCCCCCGTCCCTGGGGTTCTCCAGACAAGAACACTGGAGTGGGTTGCCGTTTCCTTCTCCAATGCATGAAAGGGAAAAGTGAAAGTGAAGTCGCTCAGTCGTGTCTGACCCTCAGTGACCCCATGAACTGCAGCCCACCAGGCTCCTCCATCCAGGGGATTCTCCAGGCAAGAGTACTGGAGTGGGGTGCCATTGCCTTCTCCATGCCAATGCAGTAGGTGGGTTCAATCCCTCGGTTGGGAAGAGCCCCTGGAGAAAGAAATGGCAACAGACTCCAGTATTCTTGCCTGGAAAATCCCATGGACAGAGGAGCCTGGTGGGCTACAGTCTGCGGGGTTGCAAAGAGTAGGACATGACTTGGTTACTAAATAACAACAACAAATATTCATTCTATAATACTTGTCCTAAAGTACTGATTGAACAGATACTTTGACTTACAGCATTCATCTTTTTATTTTATGAAACAGATTGTCCAAATAACTTGAAACAGTTTTTCATTTACTACTTTTAGGTTTGGTAGTAAATTTTCTAGTCATAAACATACTATATACTTAACAGGATGTACTATGATATAAGGGCTTCCCTGATATCTCAGCTGGTAAAGAATCCATCTGCAATGCAGGAGACCCCAGTTTGATCTCTAGGTTGGGAAGATTCATTGGAGAAGGGATAGGCTACCCACTCCAGTATTCTTGGGCTTCCCTTGTGGCTCATCTGGTAAAGAATCCACCTACAATGCCAGAGACCTGGGTTTGATCTCTGGGTTTGGAAGATCCTCTGGAAAAGGGAAAGGCTACCCACTCCAGTATTCTGGCCTGGAGAATTCCATGGACTATAGTCCATGGGGTCGCAAATAGACACGACTGATGACTTTCACTTTCACTATAACATATATAGAGAACACTGAACAATTTTTTAATTAATTCATTTCTCATTTTACAACAAATGTGACTTTTTGTCCAGAATTGTGACCAACACTTAGTTTCAGCAGTGTGGAGAAGTGGTCAAGACCATAAACTCTGGGACCAGATTGTACATTCCAGTCTCTGTTTCTCTACTTCTTGCTGGCATTGTGTGAACATAATTAGGGATGATAACCTTTCCCACCTCAGAAGCCTTGTAGAAGGATAGAGCAACTTAGTAAATGCAGACATTCAGAAGAGTCCCTGGAATATAGTGAATTCTACATAGGCATCAGGTGTTTATTACTTGGCCAAGATCATTTATGCAGATCAGTCTTTGGGAAATTATATGGCTGAAGGCCCACTTAAACTTTCTGATTCCTAGCATCCCTGAACTTGAGAGTTCTTACTAAATGTGTTTTCTCAGAGGTTCTCATCCTACTTAAGTGACTTCTTACAGGACATAAATATAAACAAAGCACATTGTTCAGATTTTATCATCTATGTCTGCATATTTGCTTACAGTTAGCATGTTAGAGGTAAGTTGGGGTGAAACCTCTATGTTCTTTTTATCGTGAAATGTTATCAGTTCACAATGCAAGTATATATTATTGCAAGAGCTATAAAAGAGGAAGATATTTAGGAAAGGAGGAAAAAGGCAAAAAGGAAAAAAGAGGGGGAGGAAATAAAACAACTCATGGGGAAAAGGAGTGGCCTTAAAACACTTGATTTGCAGTCTACTGAGATGCATGGGGTCCATGATCATAATTAGCTGTGTGATTCTTTTATTTAACTGTATTTGTATTTTTTAGTGAAAAATGTTTATCGTTATTTTTTTGAATGTAAGAAATTATTCAACCAGCGCAAACCCAGTATGTTTGATCCCTCCACCCCAATTCTACATTCTAACCAATCGTTGATAAGTAAAGCCTAGCCTTTGGAAAGGCCTTAGGAAACCTAAAAATACTTATATATTTAATTTTTCCAAGTTTTCTAAGGAATCTAGACATCAAGAAATATTTACATATGTTCCACTAGTTTTCATTTCTTGTTGATTTCCTTATTAAGAACTTTAAAAAAAAAAAAAAGCCCAAAATATATCTTGAGAAAGCTGAACGTAAATCTTCTTCCCGTTGTTCATATGCATTTTACAAACATTTTTCAATTATGTGATTTCAAATCTATGATATTGGCATAGTTCTCACAGTTGAAAAATAGTTATTTTATTGTTTTCTACTGTGTCTGACCTTGTATGACAAGTCTTACCCTAAAACGGGGATTTTTTTTTAACCTGTGAACCACCAAAAACAGATACAAGAGCTATTTTACGTATAAATGACTCTTTAAAACAATACTATTGTGTGCTGATTTGCCTCAGAGTCTGTATGAAGAGAGAGAAAACTAATAAATGCTGTGTTGTTAACCAATAATTAGATTCTCAATGTGGTGTAAAGTACTCACAGGAGGTTCATTCTTGGCCTCATAAATTTGACCATATCTTTCCATTCTAATGCTATTAAGTGACTTAGAGACATGGCTTAACAGTAAAATAAGCTCCTAAACCACAGTGGCAAGCACATAAGACTGAAATTATGCCGTGATGACTGCTATTCGTTTAGGAGTTGGCTGTCCCATTTGCTCTTAAATATCAGGCAAGCAGCAAATGGAGAATTGGCTATTAAACTGCAGATTCAGCATCACGTGGCTTAATACCTCTTCTGTTTGCTAAACTTGAAGATTATTAAAGATTTTTTTGCTTAGTTCACTACAGAAACAGTGTACATCATACCCATGGCAATAAATATTATTATTCATTCCAATCAATTTATTTCCCATTCTTATTGAATTACCTGAGTTCATCTAGTTCAGTGCTTCTTAAACTGTGCTATGTATCAGATTTCCCAGGAAACCTTAATAAAATGCAGATTTGTGGGCCCCACTGTTAGGGGAAGCACACTGATTGAAACCACCCACCCTGGCCAGGCACCATAGTAACTATTTGCATGAGTTGTTTTATGACAGGAGATCCTGATAAGTAATACGGAACTAATAAGCCACCACCAACTGGAAGAGTTCAGGAAAGGTCTAAAGGAGACACCTCGTGTCCGTCTGCTTCCCAGAATCCCTCTTGCTAGCATCCATCGTGGCTGAACGATGCGTGTGCCACCAGGAAAGACTCTGAATTAAAATGATTGGCCAAAGACCACCTGGAAACTAATCCCATCACCATAAAACCCGACAGTGCGAGCCATGCGGCAGAGCAGTTCTCCTGGGTTCCCTTACCCTACTGCTCTCCACCCGGGTGCCCTTTTCCACTAAAATCTCTTGCTTGGTCAGCAGTGTCTCCTTGGACAGTTCTTTTCCAAGTGTTAGACAAGAGCCCCCTCTTGAGACCCTGTAGGGTCCCCCCTTCCCACAACACTACTATCAGAGTTTCCGATTCTGTAGATCTCAGTGCAGGGCTGCTAATTTGCCTTTCCCAGGTGATGCTAATGCTGCTGGTTTGAGAACCTCTGACCCCTTGCAATTAACAGGATTCCACTTTTTCAAAAAAATCAACTAAGAAAATAGACATCCAAATTTGGCCTTCACCATTGGTAAGGAAACCATGTCCTAATTTGCTAGATAAAGAATTGGTAAAGATGAAGAATTATAATAAAGATTTTTTTCCCTGAAATCTGATAAACGTCATATCAAAGGAAGCATAAGCTATTTGGGTTTTCATTTATATTAAGGACAACTCTACTTGAATAAAGCAAGCAGAGAACCCTGTTATAATCCCCGTGGAATATGTGACACTAATTTCTATCATTACTCTAATTTATAATGAAGATCTTTTAAGAGCCTTTTGAAATCTTATTTCTTCAAAGTCCAAGATCTGTGTTGGACCTGGCCAGAATTTTTGTTTTTCTTCATCTATCTCTAAGAAAGAAATAGTTTCTGTTTTCTAACCCTTTAAAAGAGACATTTGTTTTTTCCTAGGATTCTCAGTCTTTTGTCTTCAACAGTACTGCCTCGTAAGTGACTCAGGAATGTCCCACTCTTACTGTTTTGTTACAGATGAAATTTTCGACATAGATGTCAAGTTTTTTTTTTTTTTCTTTTAAACTTTTTATTTTGTGTTGGGGTGTAGCCAGTTAACAATGTTGTGATAACTTCAGGTGAACAGTGAAGGAACTCAGCCACGCATACACATGTATCCATTCTCATGTTGGGTTTCTCTCATAGCTCAGTTGGTAAAGAATCTGCCTACAATGCAGGAGACCTGGGTTCGATCCCTGGTTCAGGAAGATCCCCTGGAGAAGGAAATGGCAACCCACTCCAGTATTCTTACCTGGAGAATCCCATGGACAGAGGAGCTTGGTAGGCTACGGTCCATGGGGTTGCAGGAGTCGGACACGGCTTAGCAACTAAACTACTGTTCTCATGTCAAGTTTCAACCCACTGCATTGTTCTTTGTTGTTTAGTCACTGAGTCACGTCTGACTCTTTTTGGGATTGCTTCTGTTTAATGTTAAATGAACTTGACCCCATTTCCTTTGCATCTTGATTCTGTGGGTCTGCTGCATGGCCCTTCAACTGGACTGCTTTATTCCTCTTTTATCTTCTGATTGCCGTGTTTTCTCCACAGTGCTTTCTCAGAACTCTGAGTCTCACTTGTTTTCCAGCTTCTTTGAGATATAACTGACATATAACATTGTGTAAATTTAAGATGTACAAAGTGTTGATTTGATCATTTATATATTGCAAAATGATTACTACAGTAGGATTAGGTAACACCTACATTCCATCACATAATTATCATGTCTTTTTTGTGGTGAGGATATTTAGCATGTTTCTTAGCATGTTTCAAGTATATATTAATAACATTGTGTTGTTAACCATAATCACCATAGCATACACTAGACCTCCAGAACTTACTCATCTTGTATGCCCTTTGATCAGCATTTTCCCACTTTCCCATCATCCCACCTGCCCCCTTCCTCTGTTGCTCTGAGTTCAGCTCTGTAACATTCCACATATAAATGATATATAGTCTTTCCCTGTGCATGAGTCTCTCTAAAAGACTATTTCAATGTTTCTGTTGGAGCTAGTTCTTTTTATAGATCTAATAGGTCAATTCTTAACTCCTGTAGGTGATTCCCGTCTAAATGATAACCTTCAAGTTGTTGACTAGTCACACACACACACAAACGTATGTGTTCAGTTTAGTCTAAAGCTGAATTTGAGGTCTTCAAAAACACCTAAATGGTAGCTTTCTCGACAGTTTTGTACAGTAGTTTTTCCACATATCTGATACCTTTGCCAATTTTGCATGGTCAGACTAATGGCAAGGATTTGTCTGATTACTTTGTGAAGTAATGCAACAGTATTGTGCTTGTCTTCATTGTCTTTTTTATTTGGAAAGGAAAGTTTATTTTGGATGCCAGCAACTGGGGAGGAGGGCAGACTCCTGCCCAAAAGCCAACTGCCCTGCCTCAACCCACCACCAGCAAAACAAAAAATCATGGGCAAGCACTCTCACAGATGGAGGGGAGGGGGCTACATGTGGAAACAGTACCGTCAGCTCTAACAGCAATCTTGAGAAATTGGCCATGCAGGTGCTGGTCTGACCAGTGCCGTCCTGATTGTTTTAAGTGTAATTAATCTTCAGTTCCAGTGTCAGGTTGTTCCCTTATCTTCGAGGCCAGTTCTCGTAATGGTGGCGCCTTCCATCGTGGCCACAGTCTGAACATGTTGTAGTTAACCTCCTCCACCTGTTGGGGGTTTCAGTATCTTTACAAGACAACTCACAGGATATGGCTCGGAATATTATTAGCCTTTGTGAAGATACTAAAAGTCCCTGACTATGCTTAATGACTAAGCTATTCTTATTTGGCCTCCTTTGACTGTTTTCCTTTGTTTCTGCATTTTCATAATTCTCTGGTAAAGCTTATTCTTCGGCTAATGTTTTTCCCCTAAAGACAGGTGGAGGACATGCTGAGGCAGGACCATAGCCTTCTGCTCTGCTTCACATTCTTGAAGCACAGCTTCTGCCATTAATACCTTTAAAATATGTATCCATTTTCTGTTTGAAGAAGAAATAGAAGTTATTACTTTAGCCTCCCCTGTGTGTCAGAAAATACTACTCTGAATGTTTTTCGACTGTCGCTCTTCAAAAGCAAGTGTCCGAGTCACTGACCACAGCTTTCTTGTTTAGTTTTGTATTCCATACCTTGTGAAACTTGACATGTAGTTCATAGGCGTTTAATAGCTATTTGTTGAATAAATGACTTGACATCTCTAAAAGGTCAGAATTATAGTACAGGTTCCTTTTAGAATGCTCATAATTTAGAAAGTTTAAACTATGTTGAAGTGTGTATCTGTGTGTGTGTCTATGTGTATAATCATTTTTAAAACATTCACATAGTACAAGAGTGACCACAATTCACAAGATGAATTATGGTTTGTAGTGTTATTATTTACGCTCATATTTTAAAGAGGAAATGCCTCCCAAATTATTTCAGTTGATATATTCAAAAGTCTTCTAATAAGAAAACTGTTGAGTTATGTGGCACTTTGTATTCTGATCTGACTATTGTTAATACAAGACGTTTCATTGAATTATTTATGGTACTGTAAGAATATAACACTGATCTATTAAAAACACAGTAGTGTTGTCCTGAAGTAGGATTTATGAATATATTTTTAAATCTCTTCAGTTAAATGAAAATTATTTAATGCTTGATGCTTTCAATCAAGTTAGTATAATCCGGGGATTGGCAAACTATAGACATGTTCATTCATTTACATTTTGTCCATGGCTGCTTTGACCCTACAACTAGAGTTAATGAGTAAATGTAAGGAGCACATGCCCTCTGACCAGAAACTCCACGTTCAAATATTTAACCTGAGGAAATAATCGTGCATACAGATAAGTATGTACAGGGATGTTTATTCACTACTGTTTGCAACATCTAGACAGTGGAAACCTAAGTGTCAAATGGTATGGGACTTGTATCTAAGTTCTGACATATCCATACACCTGTATACAGCAATCTATCCATTGATATAGAACAAAAGTCAACAACCTACAGCACAAATTCACTCTGAGACTTGTTTTGTACTACCAGAGTTAAGAATGGTTTTATATTTTTAAAGATTATTTTAAAAAATCACGACATGAGATATGTGCCTGGCAAAGCCTGAAATACTTACTGTCTGACCCTCTACAGAAAATGTTTGCTGACCTCTGATGTTGAATGATGTATTTAATGTTGATTAAGTTACTGGGGATGAATTTAAAACATTGCAAAATAGTGTATATGGAAAGATGCCATTTCTCAAAAGAAATGCAATCAATTTAGAAGAGAGATAGTTAAGATGTTAACAATAATTGTGTTTGGGTGGATAGGAATGTGGTTATTCAGTCACTAAGTCATGTCCAGCTCTTTGCAGATAGGATTAATGGGGCTCTATTTTTTGTTTGTTTGTCTAATTTTATGATTTTTTCAATAATAAAGATAGTTTTATTGCATGATAAGAAAATTAAAATTTTAGATTTTGGCATGGGAAAAAGAATATAAAAAATTCTCTTGAGTTCTAGAATGCAATTGTATATTTCTCTATTTTGTAGACAAGGAAACTGAGGTTAAAAGAGATTAATCACCTTGCTTTGAGGGACACAAGCATAAGACAAAAATAGCACTGCTTCCAAATCTTGTACCTTTTGATAAGTTAAAATGTTCATCGATCAACTGACATGAAATTATGCACTCTGTGCCCACAGGTACTGTGGAGGTATCCATGTATAATAAATAAAGGCAGGTCATGCAGAAATCAAAAAACACTAGATTAATGAGAATAGATGCACAACCAGATAGGTTTACATTTGCTTAGATAAAATGAAAGAGGAGTGGCTTCCATTTTGCACTTTTTTTTTTTAACCAAAAGCAAAACAAAATATATGGAGATATGGGTGTTTAGTTTACTTTGCAAACTTGCAAACTATTACTCCTAAATAATATACTAATTAATTGCTTTTTCATACCTGTAGAGTTAGTAGTTCAAATGTAGTCATCTGACAAAGAAGAGGGCATGTTTCCTGAAATTCACACCCTGCACCATAAGAAGAGACGTTTGACTTATCCTTAAGCCCTGGTACAGAGAGCTGTTTATAAAAATTAGTCTGCAACTTAGGGGAAAGCAGACAGTTACTGTTGCAGGCTGTTGTAGTAAGAAGTCTTCATTGTAATTAATGGATATCTAATAACAAAAGAAACAGTAGAGTTATAGAAAGCAGACATAAAAGCTCAGCAGTTTTTTGGACCATTTAGTGTGTGGACAAAAAGTCTAATATGCTTCCATTTTCCTGAAGGAACCAGTGTCTATAGTGAAGAACAATGATAATGGTAACTATTATGCCCTTTAAAAAGCACTTATGCATTTAATCATATTTAATCATCTTGTGATCTGCAAGAATGATCCTTACTCACATACTTAGAAACTAAGGCAAAGAGGGGGTTAAGTGAGTTCTCCAGATCAGAGGTCCGCAACCTCTGGGATCTAATGCCTGATGATTTGAAGTGGAGCTGATGTATTAATAATAGAAATAAAGTGCATGATAAATGTAATGTGGCTTGAATTATCCTGAAACCATCCTCCTCCTCTCCCCTCCCCCAGTCTGTGGAAAAATTTTCTTCCGTGAAACCAGTCCCTGGTGCCAAAAAGGTTAGGGACTGCTGCTCGAGATCATACAGCTCAGTCAGCTGATGACCAAGAATTAGATCTTCTAGCTTCAACTCATGTGATGCTGATGCTGAGTCACCAAGACAGGATTTGTGTAATTGCACTAAATCAAAAGAGCAGATAAACATGTTTATAAAACTGAGACAAAAAGGTTAAACTATAAATATTTCAATGCTCTTTAGAAGTAAGATTCAGTATCTGGAAAAACTCACTAGCAGAGAATGCCTCATAACTCAAAAATGCCAGAAAATCACAATGTATTTACTTGGATGAGGCTCTCATTTTTTCTCTTTTCTTTCTTTGGAACAAAGGTTTCTAAGCCTGGATTTTGTATATTTCAAGTGATTTGTGAGGTTTACCTATAAACATAATAGTAAACCAAACAGTTCCTATTTTAACACTATGATTTCACATGTTAACAACCTTTGTGTGATGGTTCACACAAATTCTTTTAGAAATAATAACCAGATAGGGTTCATGTTTTCATAATTTCCTGTCTCTCTGTTTTCTTTAAAAAAATTTTTTCTTCTTGATGCAAAATAGTTCAGGAACTATTTGACATGCTTCTCCTTGACATGCTTACCTAATATTAAATACACAATAAACTGTGTATTTTCAAAACATTATGTTGGCAGCTTGCCCATTTTTTAAACTTAAATTGAGTTGGAAAGATCAGCTCAGAAATCTATCTTTAAGCCCTGTGTAATGGCTCGGACTGTTATACTGTTATTTATAACAGTTCCTGGGCCAGTGCTTTAGGAGTTAGAACATCTAGATAACACAATCTGTCGTACACCTCACAATAATTCTAAGTGTGAGAACTATCTAGCCATTGATTTTCTTCTCCTTTACTGTGCATTTTTAACTTTCATACTGAGTGTATGTTAGAACATATACCTTTTGGTTATCACACTATTTCCTCTTTCCCAGTCCCTGCCACATTTATCTGTACAACACATGTATACTTTCTTCTTGAGAAAACATTATTTTAAAAGGACCCTAATTACTTCTCAAGGTCTTTCCTTCACACAGACAATGTAATGTTTCTCGATGTTGTCATTTATGTATCTTTGCCCTTACAACTAAGAAAAGCTCCCGGTGAGAACTACCGCCTTTCTCCCTGCCCCGCCTCTCAGAACCCTGATGACTGAGAAGTCCTTCCACTTGTAAATGGGAGGAACCAAGATCAGAAGTGTTGGGACTTTCTTGACCCAACTGATGTGCCCTTTTAACCAACCCTTTAACTTCTGTCCCTGACAGTTAAGGGCATTAGCCTGCCTGCTTTCATCCGTTTCTGTCTTCTCCTTTTCTAGACCCTGTTAATCTTCGCCTCTAGTCAGGCTCCTTCCTCTCCCCTTTGTTGTATCTCCCGTCCTCCACGATATTAACCCAGAGTGTGCACAGATATGTGCATACCAGCCCCCGAATGAATACACATCTGCACCCACAGAAGCACCATCTTCAGTCTTCTCTCCCCATGACCTAACTCAGTCTGTTTTATTCCCCAAGTTACAGCCTATATCACGGAGTTTATTCTCTACTTCTATGTTGGTTCGTACGGTTGTTTTCTGGTGTATATTTTATGTTTATCTAGTTTCATATAACTGACTTGCCTTTCTGGATTTAAGCTTCTTGGAATCAGGGATCTTATTTTTTCTTGTGTATCTCCCTTATCGCCCTTACCACACTGAGAAGCATGTAGTAAGTTCTTAAGTTTTAAACCCACTTCCTGTGGAGCAGAAAAGTAGCTTAGAAAGTGCCTTATCTAGTGCCCGCATTTTACAAAAAAAAAAAAAAAAACTAGAGAACTGAAATAATGCATCCTTACTGTGACAGAGCAGGTAAGTAGTAGGCCCTGAGCTAGAACTCAGGCCCTGTTCAGTGTGTCTGCTACCAGGCCACCCTGACTATGGCTTACGGTCAAGAAAAATACAGGACCACTTCTATGAGTAGGTGGCATTGGTTTCTGCCAGCATGGATGCTAGTGACGTCTACCTTGAACAATAGCCTGAAGTTCTTCCCAGTATGTCTCCCCATTTTTCATCTTGCTCTCTCAACTTTGTAACACCTTCTGTGCTAGAGAGTGAGATTGAACCTTCAGAAAAAAATCAGTATCAGGATGCAATTTTGTTAATTCATTTATCAACATTTATTTCATTTTGACAAGGGGATAGTATAAAAGCAAACTTTCAAAAGTTTCACTAGCTGTTACTATTTCATAATAATGATCTTTTAAAAGCTGGCTCCGCTGGTAAAGAATACGCCTGCAGTGTGGGAGACCTGCATTCTATCCCTGGGTTGGGAAGATCCCTTGGAGAAGAGAATGGCTACCCACTCCAGTATTCTGGCCTGGAGAATTCCCTGGACTGTACAGTCGCAGAGAGTCGGACATGATTAAGCGACTTCACTTGCAAGTCTAAAATGCCTGTTCAGTAAGAGCATTCTATGGCTAGATTTTTTTTAATTTATCAGAAAATTTTTTTTTCACTCAAACTTTGTGCTTTAGAAAGTCAAGTCTAAGATAGAGTTATTCTTTTTTGTTTTAACCTGTGATTATAACCTGTTAAAACCTGTGGTTCTTCTTTGTTATAACCTGCGATTATTGGTAGGTTAGTATGCATATCCTTGTTATATTCAGTACACAAGTTGGGAAGATGTTAGTGCTTTAATTCTTCAGAAGAATGAAGAAGTGAAGAATACTTTTTTCATCTAATGGCCTAGAGGCTAAAAATTCAATTGTACTGAATCACAGGGAAGAAAGAACAGTTGATAACAATTTTAATCTAATTAAATTTATAAATTTTAACAATGAAGTTCAAAGTACAGTTTGACAAATACAACAAATAATTTGTTTAATTTAGAAAAACTTCAGTTTAGTGTTCTGCTTAATTGTAGAGAGAATGCAAAGATTAGAAAGAGGCAATGAAAGATGTGTACACACTTATACATAAGGGACTCACAGGGGCGATCCCCCCAGATCAGAAGAATTACATGTATCTGGGATGGCATGAAACTGGCATTCACTTGCCTGTAGTTCTCACCAAACCATCCCACTTTGGAACATTTAATTAGGGGAATGGGGCCTCTCTGAACCTCAGTTTCCACATCTATAAGCCAAGATTATATAACTAGATAACCTTTGATGTCCCTCTTAGCTCTAAATTTCTCCTGGATTAACTATTTTTATATCTTTATTCAAATATTTAAACCTTTCCATGTTCCACTCTAAATTCAAAAGCCAGAGTAGCTCAATACAGTAGCTTATTGGTTGAGTGATTAAATTTGGCCCATATTATATGTGTTAATCAACTCAGCTAATGATATGTGGGTTATTTCAGTTATTTTAAGCCAAAAATATTTATGAGATCAACGGCATCTTGTGCTGAAAGCTTTATGTAGCAGAAATGAGTAATAGGTAAACTCTGCTTGTACTAATGGGGAATTAGTGTTTGATCTTTTAACAGTGAAGTTTGCAGCAGGAGCTTTTAAAGAAAGGCTTTTATATTAATTGTACATTTCAAATCGAAGCATGTCTGAACTGAAACTGGTTCTTTCTAGAGCCGTCTGTTGTTATTCATTTCTTCTTTCCTTATTCTTTGCTCTGGTGTGTAAATATTCTTGTGCGGTTCTTCAGGGATCTGCAAACTAGAAAGGCAAAGAAAGCCATACATCTTGTTTACAGCCTGTCTAATCCTATCTGTAAGGGTAAAGTAAAAAGATAAATGTTTTTATTTGATAAATTCTAAAATCTGAAATTTTCTAGCAATAAGACTGTGATGATGTTATTTAAGTATAATGAAAATATACAATTTGGATGTAGTTATTTTGAAATTCTTAACTTTAGACCATAAATGTTTTTATTTAAATCTATTTTTTAGTTACATGCTTGAAAGATTATTTCAGAAGCTATTTCATAATATTTTACCACCCTTCTAGTAAATTTTATTAGTTTTGAATTTTTTTGATGTGAATGTAATCAGAGTCTCTATAATGCAGAATCTTTTTGAAGATTCCTTTTGGGTCATTAGATATCTGCCCGTTTCAAGCTGATTGCTGCAAGTTACCCAAGGCCATATTTAGTTTTAATGGTCTTTTTTTTAAGAGTATGTCTTCTATTATCAGCACAGATTACATTTTATTACCTGTCATTTTTCATCTTTCCCTCTTAACTTTATAAAATCCACCCTACCCAGTGTAAGTACCAACAAACCAAGATTGACTAAGAATTGGGTGGCACATTAATACTTTCTATCTTTATAAAAAAATTATGATAGTTTTGCTTTTTTGCCAGTCTCATTTTAATACTAGCTTTGTGACTTCTGATGCTAGTTTTTTCAGGAATAAGTCCAAACTAGAAGTTACCAACCCCGCTCTCCTGTTTCGGGAAACTGAGATCAAAATGGTTAAGTGGCAGGCCCAGGCCTGCTACTGAGCCATAGTAAAACCCGTCCTGGGACCTAGTGCGGGCCTGGGTCCAGCGCACCCTCCATCGTGCCTGCCGCCTGGGAAGAGGCACTGAAGTACCATTTAGTGCTTTCTGTGGTCGTTTACTCTTGAGCACATTAACTAAGACGTGCTAGTTAAAACTTAACTGCCCTTCAGGATGATTTGTGACATTGCTCCTTCATTCTTTTAACAGTGTTAACTTTGTAAGCTAAATTGGAATTTTATTAGTCACCATTTTGGGTAGAAAGATATTCTCTTTGAGAATCTGGATTCCTCCTCCAAGTAACCTCTCTTCACGTCTCAAGAGGAGGTAACAAATCAAACGTTAAGAATTGGAATTAATTTAGGCTCACATATGATTTCATTTAAAGTATCAATAGGTTAATTAATGTTTTCATCCAAAAACTATTTTGTAATTGTGCCCAACATAGAGACTGCAGGGTACTTGATATAATTACTTGTAGACACTGAAGATGATAGAAATTCATGGAATAGGACAGACACTTTGCAGACACTGTAATTTAGTGGTTTCTCATTAGAGTGCTCCAGATATATTTAATATTTGATTGATTCTTTCCTTTATTAAATGAACATTCATTGAGGACCAGACACTTTGCTAGGTGTATACATACAGCGAGGAGGAACAAGACAGAAGTCCTGCCCTCATGACATTTACATCTAGTGGGGTTGTCAGTCAACCAATCAGCAAGCAAATAAGATAATTAGAGTGGGATAGTGGGATCAAAATAAGGTGATATGATAAACGATGAGAATGGCCAGCTTTATTTGGGGTTTTTCAGAAAGACTTCTCTTAGAAGGGGACTTTCAAGCAGTTTCCTGAAGTTAAGGGTGAAACAGGTATGCAAAGAGCTAGGAAACGGGCATTGCTGCCAGAGGAAACAGCAAAGGCAAAAACCTTGGGATGGGGAAGGTTGCTGTTTCCTTCCTGTATGTTAACTAAGATTATAAATGTCTTCCCACCTACTACTCATAGGAATACTGTAGTGATATCAATAACTTTAATACAAAGTGAGCAAAGTTGGGTTGGATATGTATAATAGGAAGTGAAGGAGAAACGGAGATTTTTTTTCTCTACTTTTGAAGAAGAAAAGTGCTTGAGGATATAAGAGAGTAACACAGGAAAACAGAGATCTGCATCTTGGCTTCTGTAATCAACTGCTGCACTGGCTGATGCCAATTGTCAAGCAGAAGTTCACTGAAGGTGTTAATAAATATCTTGGCCTGGAGAATTGGGTGAGTTTGGATTAGCCAACTGGAGGCAGCACTGCATGTTTTAGGATGAGAAAACCGTGTAAATAAATATATTAAGCTGGCTTGATACATGCATATGGAAGATAGTTATGCAAGAGGATGAGAGTGGTAACTGACTTCATTATGGTAATCATCTCACAATATCTACATGTATCAAATAATCATGTGTTACATCTTAAACTTACACAACGTTGTATGTCAATTATATCTCACTAGATCTGAAGGAAAAAAAAAATTTTTTTTAAGATACTAAGGTAGACTGAACTTGAATGAGTACTTGAGACCCTGAAGACTCAAGCTGGAGCCAGGATGGCCTTTGTAAAAACGGAAGATAATAGATGGTCGGATTCATAGAGGTCAGTAGATTAGCCAGTACATTAGTTTTTGACTTGACGTTTTAACAACAGAGGGAATCATGATGGTTTCTTGAATAAGAAAATCACATGGTAAAAAGAAAAACATGGTAAAATAGATAGAGGCTAATGGCAATAGGATGAAATCCTAGAGAATGGGGACCTAGGTAGGAAGACCTTCTTTGCTGCCATGCCCCTGCATTGTGCCTGGTGATGAAAATATGGACTGTGTTCACATCACGGAAAGGAAATGAGCCATAAATGAGATGTTCCTGGGAACTTCGATGTTGATGTTTAATAACCGAAAGGTGATGAAAGTCAGAATGTGTGCTCTCTCATACCCCAGGGACTGGCCGAACGGTAGTGTCAGTGATGGAACTAGGGAAGCTGGCCTTGCACATGGCTATCCCCATTTTATAGATGGAAAAGTTTAGGCATAGGCAGATTAAGCAGTTTGCCCAAGATTACCCCATTTGAAGAAGTAGAACTGAGATTCCTGCACAGGCATTGTGTTTTCAAAGCCCGAGCCCTTAACTCCCAAGCCATATGGCTATAATATCCGTGATGGTGTTTTAATTACAAGTCTGACTTCCAGTCTTATGTAAGTTTCTTGTGAAGGAGTTAATTAATTAACAGTTTTAAAAGTTGGGTGGAAACTAGAAAGTTGGCAGATGGCTGGGCAGTGATTGGATAATTCCTTACAGCAGAAGAGAACTTGGAATTCTCTAGACTAAGAGACTGGAAATAAAGAATATACCTTTTGGCTTATTTTCTTTCTCTTTCTCTTCCTCTCCCATTCACTGTCAGCTGTTGAAACAGGAAATTGTCCACTTCAAAGAGTTACAATATTTTATGGGGAAAATGATATCTCTATTTCTTTAGTGCCTTATGTACTACAAATGTCTTTGTCCTCATTTGTATTCCAAGAATGCTAGTTTACCTAAATTGACTGTCAGCCAAATTCTTACATTAAAACTCATTATTTTCTCAACTTTCATTACAGAGTAGGAGTTAGTTTCCAAAAGAGTAGGGTTTCAGAAGCAGCATCAATATTGATATCACTGGATTCTTCTCCGTCCGGAAGCCCCAGTGCCTAGACTTCTCTGTGGGGGGCTTAGGTCTTGCAGCAGGAGTTCCAAGGACTAGAACCCTTGCCTCTGGAGAAGCCACAAAATGCTTCCTTGACCATGGCTTTAACAAACCCCTTCCCAGGCTGGGAGAGGACTTGGCTCATCCTGCATGCTTTTCAGGGTTCCTGTAGCTTTTCTCACATCTCTCTTGTTTGAGGGAGAGACAGAAGGAAATAGTAAGTTCCCAGCCCACCGCACTCATTCATACAGTGTGGCAGGGAGAAGGGACAGGGCATCTGCTAGCGGCCACAGCTCGAGCAGGGAACGCCGTAGCAGTCTTTCCTTCAGTGAATAAATTAACTCGGTGCTTTTCTTTGGACCTAAAACTGTGACTGGCTGTCATTTACTTAATCTTCCTAAAGCACAGTTCTGATTAAGTGAACTGGCTGCTCAAAACTTTCAATATTTTTCCATTTTAATGGAATAAGTTTCTTAGCCTTGTATTTATGACCCTTTGTGATTTGGGCCCATGCTGTGCATACCAGACCTCATTTACCAGTATTCCCTCTTGGCTCTGGACAGGGAAGCTGACCTGGTCCATTTCTTCTGCAGGCCCCCCCCTTGCCTGCATCAGTGCTTAATACTGATGCCTTCACAATGCTCCCTCTCCTTCTCAGCCTGTCTCTAGAATTATGAACCCCCCATTACATGCTGCATACAATCCTCATCTAAATGGCATGCAGCCTTGCTGAACTCATCGGAACTCTTAGACGACTTTATGTCAGGGTCTGTGTGTCAGATATCTGTTCATACATTGCCTTCTTCACTGAATTCTGGGCAGAATTTGCATCTATTTTAACTTTGTATTTTCCGTGTCACCTGCACTTAACCATAAGAGGAAGTTAAAACCTCAGAGGACTAAGAGGACTTACAGATTATTTGTAGGATAATATATCTTTTTACAGCTTCTCCCTTCTCTGTGCCCTAGTAAATAAGTGAAACCAGAACAGGACCAGAACTTCTGATGGTTCTCCCCTGGGTATGCACATTGGAATCACTTGACGTCACAGGTGGTGCTTTAAAAAGTTCTGATCTGGGAGCCCCCAAGCCATAGAAATTAGAATATCTGGAGTACTACCAAGACATCAGTATTATTCAGATCTCCTCACATGAGTCTAATGTGCAACCAGCATTGGTAATAAATACTCCACAGCACAGTGGCCCCTGGACCATTCTTACTTTCCTGGGTAATTCCATTAAGTTCAGAAACATTTTTTTTTTAATGTTAAGTAGAAATATACTCAATGTGGGGAAGTAGAATAGCACATTTTGTTTTTCTTAGAACAGTAGCTTACTTAACTGTTTAACTTTGCAGATATTTCGAAAGAAAGCAGTGGAACTTGGGGTAAAATTGCTACCTGCATTTCAAACACCCTCTGGAATACCTTGGGCACTGCTGAATATAAAAAGGTAAAACTCTTCATTTTCAACAACATGTTTTAAGTTGAAATAGTCAAGATTGTGGTCTAACAAACATACATCAGATGGATATTTACTTGAATGGTGTTGGTGACTAATACCATTGCAAGTCTTGGCATATGTCCTTGTGTTGGAAGTTATTAGTGTTTTTCAGTGTTCCATGGGTTCCCATCATGGGATCAAATGACCTCAAGAAAGTCATCCACATGAGACATGATTCAAGGTTTTCACTGTTTCATGGTGACATTGTATCAATGATACTGTCTCTCCATAAATTCCAAAAACATCCCTTTATCATCAAAGCACTTCACTCTCAAAAGAAGCCAGTTCCTAGATCACTTCCATCAGTTAAGCTGCTGGTCAGAGGCATTGGTAAGATATAACATGTAGATCAGTCAGCATAATACAAGGTGTAGATCAGCACATACAAGTGGAACAACCACGCAACGAGCTAAGTGTGACTGAGACTGGATGCGTCTGAGGCTGCTCACCCACAGTTGTAAGGAGGGAAGGGAACGGCTCCACTGACCCAGATCAATCCATCCTCCTCATCCCATGTGCGTGGAGAACCCTGGCATGCCAAGTTCATAGGAATGTGGCCCCAAGAAAAACATGGGCTAAACCGAATTTCTCATATTCTCCCAGGAAGTATTAATAGTTTGAATTTTCATGATAGCCTGAGCATTTTGTAAATAGTTTTATCTTAAGCTCCCTTCTAACTCCTTCTTCCCCATAAGTAATTAATTGCATGTGTCTCTTTGTGATGATGATAATGACAGCTGTTTGGTCATCATAAAATATGAAGTTTTGTGTAGACACTTTACCACATTTAATCCTCGCAGCAACCCAATAAGGTCAGTGCTACTGTTATCTCCATTTCACTAATCAGGAACTTGAGTCACAGAGACAGTTATTTGCCTAACATCATGCCGTGTGTAAATGGTAGAGCCAGAGTACTCAGATGCATGGATTCACAGGCAAAAGTTAAATGGCTTTCTTATGTTAGGAAAGCCAAGAGGATGCACAGGGCGACTTGGCAAGATTAATGCACCTTTTTCCTTAATTATTTATTTTAGTGACATTCCTTCCTAAAATTAATCATGGAAAATCATGAAATTAATTGGCTAATGTATCAGTTAAATGTCATGCTCTGTCTGTATGTTTTATCTATACCTTGAAATCACCCTGTACCTGTCTATAATTTTATGTATGTGTGTGTGTCTCTGTATGTGTAAGTGCATGTGTTTGGGGCAGAGGCAAAGGTGTCGAGGTGATGAGACAGGCAGAGTTCACGCCCCTGGGCCATGTTAAGTTGAAGTTGCTTTCTGTTGTATAACGTGGTATCTCAGGATTCATTCTTCCCATTGGGTTCCTCTGGCTTTCTCTGTTAGCTTGGGGATCATGGCACATGTTCCAGTGTCTTAAGGTGGAAGTGGGTATATATCCTTGGCTTGAGCAGCATGGTATTAGAGATCTGTGAGCTTTTTATTTGGCTCATGTAGATCACCTATAATACTGTCCATATCCTCAGACTTTGTATTCAGATAGTATACAGATAGGATTCAGACCTAGAAACTTCTCTGATACTTGAAAATAAGATCTAGTTATGAAAACTTGGTGCACATTTAACACATGTTTTCTGCACCCTCTGAGAGGAATGATATGGGCATAATAACCCACTAACTTAACTGGTTACCAAGAGACCTGGTTCTAAGTATGTACATGGATACTAAGTCGCTCCAGTTGTATCTGACTCTGCGACTCCATGGACTGTATCCCACCAGGCTCCTCTGTCCGTGGGATTTCCTAGGCAAGAATACTGGAGTGGGTTGCTGTTTCCTTCTCCAGGGCCTCTTCCTGACCCAGGGATGAAACCTGCATCTCTTGTGTCTCCTGCGTTGCAGGGAGGTTCTTGACCCGTTGAGCTGTCGGGAAGCCCGGGATGCTATAAGGGTAGTTCTTATTGCTTTGTGGAAGATAATGGACTTAGATAAAGGCTCTTAAAACTAATTGAGGTGTGGGCCTACATCTTTGCAAAAGTTAAGTCAATTATTATAAGGTGCTGATAGCATTTAATTAGTTCTAGCCTCTCTTGAAATACTTATAAGAAATTAGATTATTTTAAAACATATTTAACTTAGTGTTTCTTTTTACAGCCAAGAGGATTTTTTTCCTTAGTTAAATCTATCTTTTGTGTACGGTGGAGATATTTTTCAATGCATAAAGGAATATTTCTAAAACCTCTTCAGTACTGAATCCTTTGTTATCTTTATATCTCCTGAAAATTCATTAACTCGGGCTTTACCTTTTTTTATCAGAACTTATTTCAAATTTACAGTATTGTACATTATTTTACAGTATTGTACTTTAGAACTTATGTTTGATTTTTAAGTATTACAGGAAAATTATTTTGATTCAGAAATAATGTGCCATTTCATTTATGTATTCTGTGATGTTTTCATGTTGAACTAGAGGAAATTAGGTAACCATTTTACAACTGACAGGAACACTCTTAACTTCTTCCTGGCAACCTGTATGAATTTTTTATTATTTTATCCACTCTCAATCTCATTTACTAAATAGCAGTGACTTACCCAAATTTACACAATAAGACTTGGCAAAATTAATAGTAATACCAACCCACTGAAATTCATCCTACCCTTTGCCCAATCAGCTTCATTTATCGTCTTGAAGAATTTTCTCTCTATGGAACAAAAACAGCATTTGATATTTATCTGCAATAATTACATTTCAGGATGTGTTACTGATGTCACCCAGTGCATATCTGCTGTTTTCTCTGAATCTCTGTATTTTCACAGTATGGGCCAGAGAACAAGGGACAGCAGGTTTGGGGCTTATTTTCTAGTTTTTTGAAGCCTGTCACTAGTGAAGTTTCAAAAGAGGTGGGGGAAAATATATCTGGCAAAATAATGTTTTCTTAATTACCTTCTTAAACTTAGGGAGTATCAATGGAAGGACGCGCAAGAGGAAATAAAGTTTTCAAGAATGCTGTTCAGAATAGCTATTCTAATATTCACAATATTCACTACTGACTGGCTTTGAAACTCTCGGCAATAATTATGATGGGAGAGGCACAATGTGCTGTCTGTAACATAATTCTGCTCTTCCATCTCAGTTTTGAAAGTAGTTATGGAGGCTGCTGTTTGCCAGAACCTATAAGTTAACAGAAATGTGAACTTACTGGCATTATCTGTTCACATTCCTCTAGTATTTAGGTTTTACCAGTGTGAACTTAAGGCAAGCAGTATTTTGAATTGGGGAGGTTTATGTATTTGGAGCCAAAACACCAATAAACCAAATTAGATTTCAGTATTTCTGCAAACTGAGAATACCAGAGAATCTAAATAATTTACGCATATCCTACATTAGAAAGTCTGTCCCAAAAAATCTGTTCACAAAAAAAAAGTTTTAAATTATTTCTTCTGCTACATCTATAATAAATTCCTAATTCAAGAGTTGCTATATGAAGTTGTGAGTTAATTGAAACTATGAATTGATAGTAAGTGGTAATTTGATTGAGCAAACACCTGGGTGTTACACAGAGTACTTGATTAGAATAACATGCTTGCTTCACCAGTACAATAGTAGAATGAGAATGCGTACATTATGTAACACCTCTGGTAAAAGGAAAACATTGCCTTTTTCACAGATTAGATTTTGGTAGAACTCAATTTCACTACTGTGAAAATGTCAAAATTTGATGTCTGATCTTGTTAGTACTACTAGTAAGAGACTCTATGCATTTTTTTTTCCCAACCTAAAGAAGAAAAACCACTTCTGTGGTTTGTAAAGTCAAATGTTTCACCATTTCCATATTTCGTTATAATTTAAGCCTAAATAGGATAAATGTAGTAGTTTGAAGTTTTCTAAAGAGTGTTCTTAATTTTAAAAAGTATGGTTAATATTCCCGTTACTCATTTATATCACAGAGCATATAGTCTGGGTGTTCCTAGTGATTATTCTGTCTTTCCTGCGAGTTAGTTTTAGTTTATGCTGTTCCCTCAGTTGTTTCTCTTTGTGGATTTTCCCGAACAGACACTTACCTGGTGGTTATATTAGGTTAGCAGGTCAGTCTACAGCATGCGCTTTTATTGCACACATCAGGGAAACGTGCTGGCGAGTGACTGATCTCTACTCCAGTTCTCATTAGTAAGCGAGGCCACATGTGTTAGTCACTCGGTCATGTCCAGCTCTTTGTGACCCCATGGACTGTAGCCTGCCAGGCTCCTCTGTCCATGGAATTTTCCAGGCAAGAATACTGGAATGGATTGCCATTCCCTTCTCCAGGGGAGCTTCCCCATCCAGGGATTGAACCCAGGTGTCCTGCATAGCAGGCAGATTCTTCACTGTCTGAGCCACCAGGGAAGCCCAAGCAAGGCCATGAATGAGCCGCAACTCCCTCACCTGTTTTTATTTCCTGCTTTATAAAGCTTTATTTACTGACTACTCTAATTATCCAGCACAAATGTATACTATGTCATTAGTTACATTTTAGCTTGTATTATAATAATTAAATTGCAAATTGCTTTACTTTAACAGAACTGGGGGCTTAATTAAGAATAGTACATAGCTTAGTGTTTTCTAATAGTGAAACATTATCCTTTATGAAGTAGGTAGTTTGTGTAGGGTAATAAACCCCCATTTGGGGTTTCTTAATACTTTGGTGGTATAAAATGCTTGAATATTAAATCATAATTAGTTTTAATAGACACAAACTATGAAAGACAGACTAATCAGGTTAAATATTTTAAAAAGTATTTTCCATATATCTCCCTGCATTTTTACCTGACATTAATATATAAACATCTACATTTTAAATTTGCTAACCATTTTTTAAAGTATCTGGTTTTAGATTTGAAATAGGTATATTGTTTCAAAATGAAGCAGAATTCAATTCTATAGTTTAACATCATTAAAAAAAAAATTAAAAAATATCAAGAAACAAATTTTCTGCCCTGAAGAGATCAAACTTATTTAATGATTTGCTAATATTCTAAGAAGCAAAATAGTACTTAGTTATCCTAGATGTGTTTTGTAGCAGTTATATAGCCTAAGTATAAAATTAGAGCAATATCTTATAGTTTATCTTTTATATGTTTTATGGATCTGTTAAGAATTCGAAAATAAGTTCTACCAACTCTAGAAAAGTAAAAATGAAGTTAGTCTTTCCAGGTATTTATGCTAAACTAGGTTTTTATTTTTTCTGATTGAATATTTTATTGGGTTTCCCTCTTTTATCTGTTTTAATTCATTTGGCCATTTATACTCTTTTGCTTTTGAACTGTGGTATTGGAGAAGACTCTTGAGAGTCCCCTGGACTGCAAGGAGATCCAACCAGTCCATCCTAAAGGAGATCAGCTCTGGGTGTTCATTGGAAGGACTGATGTTGAAGCTGAAACTCCAGTACTTTGGCCACGTTATGTGAAGAGCTGACTCATTGGAAAAGGCCCTGATGCTGGGAGGGATTGGGGACAGGAGGAGAAGGGGATGACAGGATGAGATGGTTGGATGGCATCACCGACTCAATGGACATGGGTTTGGGTGAACTCCGGTAGTTGGTGATGGACAGGGAGGCCTGGCATGCTGCGGTTCATGGGGTCACAAGGAATCAGACACGACTGAGCGACTGAACTGAACTCTTCTGGAAATAAAAATAACCATATTTTGAGGTTTGAAACTTACATGCATGAAGTTACTAATATCAGACATCAAAATATCAAAGTTAAAGTTGCTACTTGTTAAGATTGTCAGTATAGCTCTTCAGCTCAGTTCAGTCCAATTCAGTTGCTCAGTCGTGTCTGACTCTTTGCAACCCCATGGACTGGAGCACACCAAGCCTCCCTGTCCATCACCAACTCCAGGAGCTTATTCAAACTCATGTCCATCAAGTCGGTGATGCCATCCAACTATCTCATCCTTTATGGTCCCCTTCTCCTCCTGCCTTCAATCTTTTCCAGCATCAGGGTCTTTTCAAATGAGTCAGTTCTTTGCACCAGGTTGGCCTTGGATAATTCATTTATTTGAGTTTCTCTTCTCATAAGTAAAACTAAAATAGCCACAATAATAGTATCTGTCCTGATGACCTCATAAGGCATTTTTTGTGAAAATCTAGTGAATTAATATGTAAAAGATTAGTCATTGCAGAGTGCTGTGAAATAAATATAAATTGAAATTATTAATTTATGGCCTTGTTTTAAATGTTCATTATAATGTGTGTATAGAGCAATACAATAATACATAACTAAAACTGACTTGGTTTTGATGCCTTTTTATGATAATCTTCTGTTTTTAAGTCATTCAGTGCTTCTAATCCATTCTCAAACTCGAGTCCCATTTTCTAGGTCAGAAATGGAATTGGTATTAGTAGAACCAGCTAGAAGTGTGGAGAGAATGTGTCCCCATAGTCCACGTAGAATTGTGGGGGCTTTGTGCTCCAACATATATTATTTTGAAAATTATTTTAGAATCAGTCTATAGGGTCAAAACCCAGATACCTCTCTCAAATTATATTTATTGGTGAATTTTCTCTTCTAGAAAGAGGAACTGTTCAACCTATGAGGTTTAAGAAGCATGTGAGCCAATAAAATGTAATGTTATTTTCCCACGTCCCACATGCCAGTTAGTGCTTAATTAATATGACATGAGTCTATGAGAATGTACATATATTTCTGCTAGAAACATCCACATAGCCCTATTTTCTAGTTCTTAGGCTGTCCTACTTCTAGTAAGGGTCTGACTACTGTGGTTATGTTCTCTCAGTGATTCTCAGCCTTCCCTGTGCCGTAGACTAACCTGTGCATTTTTTGAATATCATCACTACCTCTCTACCCTCCATTCTGTTTCAGCTGGCTTAGAGTAAGATCCTGGCATTTTTTAAGGCTCTTCAGCCATTCCATTATTAATCTAGGTTTGAGAATCACTGCTGGAAGTCTAATATTTTTATCCTAAGTATAGATTCATTTGTGTTTTCAGTTACCTTTGGAAACCTTTCCTTCCCCATTGATAGCCAATTCAACTATTGAAATAAATAGACAATTGATTTGAAAACACCCAGCTGTAATAGAGCAATGATTCTCAACATTTAGAGTCTGTATGAATTGCTTAGCATGCATACATGTTCAGTCTTATCCAGTTCTTTGCAGTCCTGCAGACTGTAGCACACCAGGCTCCTCTATCCATGGGATTCTCCAGGCAAGAGTACTGGAATGGGTTGCCATTTCCTCCTCCAGGGGATTTTCCTGACCCAGGAAACAAACCCACATCTCCTGTGTCTCCTGCATTCACAGGGAGATTCTTTATCACTGAGCCACCTGGGAAGCCTCAAGAATTGCTTAGAAGGCTTGTTAAAACTCTTGTTGCTGGGCCTCACCCACAGAGATTCTGATTGGGCAGGTTTTTGGTCAGGTATGATAATTTACATTGGCATCACTGATGCAGTGGACATGAACTTGGGCAGACTCCAGGAGGTGGTGAGGGACAGGGAAGCGTGGCATGCTGCAATCCATGGGGTTGCCACAACTTGGCAACTGAACAACAACCAGGTCTCAGCTGATGCAGAGGTTGACTGATGCTTCTGGTCAGGGACCACACTTTGAGAACCACTGTAATAGAAGAATTGACTGAGACATCCAAGCTGTTTAGATTCTTAGAGCTTCTCAGAGCTGCTCAGAGGGGCAGCCAATTCCAAATTTCCATAGGGTGAAAGTGAGGGATTGGGCCGGGAGGGCAGGGGCGAGGAGTTCTATGATTAATTAACTCTTGTTAATAATTGCCCAGTATTTTCACTTATCCCCAAGCAGTTTGTTGCTTCTTCTGGAAAACAGCTAATTCCAAACATTAATTACCAAAAAAGAGTTTGCATCGCCTTTGTCCCCTTGCAATATATATTTTTTAATCCTGTAAGACTAGAAAGCAAGATTTGGGCCATTTTAGCATAGAAGGAGGAAAGAAAGGCATTTTTAATAAAGGAACTCAGGGTAACTGTAAAAAGAAGAACCTTCTTGTTGCTTCAAGGCAAAGCAACTTTATTAACAGCAGCTGGCAACCAGTTCTTGTACCTGAGGACATTCCACACCCATGAAAAGAGGCTAAGGTTATGCTTCCACCAGAGGAAGAGGGAGTCTAGGCTTTTTCTGAATCATTTAATCCTCTCAGCAAGCTTCAGATCACTAAGTCCATGCCAGGTACTCAGTGGCTTGACCAAGCTCAAGGCATTTATTTATTGCAAGTGGACAATAAGGGTGGCAGCACTTAATTTAAATGCACTTTGTGTATAGCCTCTTTTATTGGGACTTAAGGGACAAGCAATCCTGAGCAAAAGATGCTTTGCTGTTTCTTAGTCACACATTCATTGTGAGGCAGACGGAATTTGAAGAGCCTAAAGGAAGGCAGACTGTTCCCTTTTATCCCATTCCTCTGGTCATAATTGAAGTTAATGCCCAGGTAAATGGGGTTTTCAGTGTCTTTTGTTCCCTGGAGGAAGAAGCAGGTGTAATCTGTCTCTAAACACAGGCGCTAACAGTCCTCCTAAGCTCTCCACATCAACCACCCTCTTTCTCCATGAATCTGCATCTGCTATAGACCGCCTCTGTGTGCTTCTGGTAGGACAGGAACAGAAAAATGACCTGTGAATGGAATAAACTGGCTATTTTACCCAACCACAGTAAGAGACACAGGTTCAGCCCCTGGGTCGGTCGGGAAGATCCCCTGGAGAAGGACATGGCAACCCATTCTGATATTCTTGCCCGAGAATTCCATGGACAGAGGAGGCTGGCGGGCTATGAGTCCATACAGTTGCAAAGAGTTGGACATAGCAGAAGTGACTTCGCATGCACGCACGCATGGATCAGATATTGAAAAATTATTTTTTGTCTATTTTCATAATGTCCTGCCTCTAAAGCTCAATTACAGCAAATGCGTAAAGTCCAGAAATGTATCAGAGGTGATGTGTAGGCAATTTAGAGACAATCTATCCTACGAGGATTGCTTAAAACCCTTAAAAAAATGACTTGTGGTGTGTAGGAAGTCTGTTAAGAGACCTTCCTCACTCTTCTATTTTAGGCAGATAGATTATTGGTACAAAATCCATGGAATTGGATGGTTAAATATGACCATGACTTTCCCCATAGCATCCCCACCATTTAAGTGGTTAACACACCAGGAAATTTTTGTTTAAGGGCAATTATAGTTATTTGAATGCAACAAACTCAAAGCGCCTTTCATCTCAAGATTTTCAAATGCACAGAACTAGTGTTTTGCAGATTCAGCTTTGTTCACTGTGTTCACACAATTGGTGGCAAATCAGCTTTGGCAATTTGAAATGTATTCTGTGTACAGAACTTAGATTAGGAACAAGTCAGAACACATAATTCATAGGGTGCCTTTACAAGTCAGCAGTGGAATAGTTTTCTCGAGGAGTTACAATCCCAGGTTTTTAATGAAGCAGCAATCAATTTTCTTGTGATGAATCTCAAGACCAGGCTCATGTTGTTAGTGTGGGGCAGACCTTTCAAATATCTAACAAAGTTTAACTTAAAAGTTATGAAATTGTTTGAATAGGTATTTGAAAATCAGCCTAGGTCTCAAGGTACTTTCTTAGACCTTATGATTGTTAGTCACTGTAGATATTCAACTGACCACATTGAATCTTTGAGTCGAAATTGGAAGATCAATATAAAATATTTATGCTACAGCCAATAATTTTTAAAGAACTCACAATCTTGGTGGATACATTAACCACTCCAGGTTTCTTGCTTATGCAGTAATAGCTGTAGGTTGATCTGTTCTGAAAACAGGGATGAACAATAATTGAAGTCTCTTTTTTTAAATGGAAAAGTGATGGAGCAATAGTAAGAATTAATTGTAATTTACTAATCTAGAAATTAATATGCAGCTGGGCCTGAGTAGAGGCAGTGCAATTTGGTGATTTAGCAATCATGACAAATTATCTTCATCCATAAGGTGTAGAGTTGCTAGCTTTCCATTATTTGATTTTTAATAACAGACCCAGTTTCAGGAAGACTTTATATGAATGCTCATGTTGCCCTTTTATCCTGGAAATGTCAATTGGAGTCTGGCATTATTAATTAAATCTCACTCTCCCTCTTTGTCATGTCATGCTATAGTTTTTATGGAACATTTGTACAAAACAGTGATTACTGGTAATTGACCTGCATATGTTGAATAATCTTAAGATGCTACTGAGAGTTTAATGTACCTTGTAAATTGAGAGGCTTCCAATTAAGTCTAGTTCTTAAGATAATCACTTTCAAAACTAATCAAGTAATAGGACATTAGTAAAGCTCTTATTGACTTAATTGTGACAAATTAATAAACAGACCCAGTGCAATTACTATAATGGCTTTATCAGTGAGCAGTTTTTCCAAAAATTTAAGCATAAATCTATTCCATCCCCCTGGAAGTACAATAAAAGTTACATAAGCTATCTTAAGGTGGGTATCATTCATATAGCTGTGTGTGAGTACACTGTACAAAGAGCTTGGATTTTTTGTATTTCTTTCTTTTAAAATATGATTGCATTTATTTCAAAGGTCAGTGAATCTACTTGCCAAACCCTTAAAGCATATGATTTTATAAATGATCTTCTATATGCTTTGGACAAACCTATTACACATTCTTGTGTTCTCTCACTTCTATTTTCTGTGCCTAGACCCTGGGGTTGGTACTTTCTCTCCTTAGAGAGCTAGGGAATGTCCTGTCCCACTCTCTCTGTCCCAAACTGCTGTCAGAGTGGTGATTTTTTTTTGGCTAGCACTCTGCAAATGGACTCTGAAAATAAATGAATTATGAATTACATATGTGCCATAATTTCTTAGTATCTGACACTGCGTTTCTAGAACTTGGCTGATTGTGTGTAAGAAAATGGCAGCAGAAGGAATAGGAACCTAAGTCCCAATTCTGCTACATTAACAGTATGATTTATTTCTCAAAAATACATCAAACTATATGTTTAAGATGCTGTGTTTACTGAGTATATTTTTATTACAAAATAATGGGATCACATCTCTTCTTTCTCTCAGCCTTGGCTTTCTCATTTCTTAAATGCAGTTAATAAATAGTTTCAATTTTACAAGGATAATGTTTATGACAGGCCCTTAGACTTTTGAGAAGTTGGGGGTCTTTTAGATACAAAAGAGGGGATCATTATGGAATTTCAGAACCCTGACATCTTTATGGTAGCTGTCCATGTCACTTGTGTTTAAGTTAGGAGAGAAGAATGGATTTTCAAGTAAACGAGTGTATGTCTTTTTATGTGTGTGAGTATGATATGTGTATATCTGTGTGTGTGTAGTTGCTAGGTCATGTCTGACTCTTTGCAACCCCATGGACTATAGAGTCCATGGAATTCTCCAGGCCAGAATACTGGAGTGGGCAGCCTTTTCCCTTCTCCAGAGGATCTTCCCAACCTAGGGATCAAACAGAGGATAGAGGATGCATCACCAGATTGGGTTTTGACCAACATCCAGACTTAATCAGCACGGGGATCTCCAGTGTCAAAGCGCATCTGGAGTTCTGATTGGGAAGACGGTTCCCAGGCAGCTCATCCGCTCCCTGGGTGAGACTTCTCCCCACAGAACCCATGCATGCATATGTGCTAAGCTGCTTTAGTCATGTCTGACTCTGTGTAACCCCGTGGACTGTAGCCTTCCAGGCTCTTCTGTCCATGGAGTTTCCCAGGCAAGAATACTAGAATGGGTTGCCACACCCTCCTCCAGGGGATCTTGCTGACCCAGGGATCTAGCCCACGTCTCTTATATCTCCTAAACTGGCAAGTAGGTTCTTTACCATTAGTGTCCCCTGGGAATCCCTTAAAATTCATCAGTTCAGTTCAGTTCAGTTCAGACGCTCAGTCATGTCCGACTCTTTGCGACCCCACGAATTGCAGCACACCAGGCCTCCCTGTCCATCACCAACTCCTGGAGTTTACTCAAACCCATGTCCATCGAGTCAGTGATGCCATCCAGCCATCTCATCCTCTGTCGTCCCCTTCTCCTCCTGTCCCCAATCCCTCCCAGCATCAGAGTCTTTTCCAATGAGTCAACTCTTCTCATGAGGTGGCCAAAGATTGGAGTTTCAGCTTTAGCATCAGTCCTTCCAATGAACACCCAGGACTAATCTTCTTTAGAATGGACTGGTTGGATCTCCTTGCAGTCCAAGGGACTCTCAAGAGTCTTCTCCAACACTCTCCAACAGTTCAAAAACATCAATTCTTCAGCGCTCAGCTTTCTCCATAGTCCAACTCTCACATCCATACATGACCACTGGAAAAACCATAGCCTTGACTAGACGGACCTTTGTTGGCAAAGTATTGTCTCTGCTTTTTAATATGCTATCTAGGTTGGTCATAACTTTCCTTCCAAGGAGTAAGCGTCTTTTAATTTGATGGCTGCAATCACCATCTGCAGTGATTTTGGAGCCCAAAAGAATAAAGTCTGACACTGTTTCCCCATCTATTTCCCATGAAGTGATGCCATGATCTTCGTTTTCTGAATGTTGGGCTTTAAGCCAACTTTTTCACTCTTCTCTTTCACTTTCATCAAGAGGCTTTCTAGTTCCTCTTCACTTTCTGCCATTCCTCAAACAAGGGAAATATTAACAAGGCTTCATAATAATTGTCATCATCTGGGACCACAAAGCGGAGAAGGCAATAGCAACCCACTCCAGTAATCTTGTCTGGAAAATCCCAAGGACAGAGGAGCCTGGGAGGCTGCAGTCCATGGGGTTGCTAAGAGTCGGGCATGACTGAGCAACTTCACTTTCAGTTTTCACTTTCATGCATTGGAAAAGGAAATGGCAACCCACTCCAGTGTTCTTGCCTGGAGAATCCCAGGGACAGGGAGCCTGATGGGCTGCCGTCTAAGGGGTCGCACAGAGTCGGACACAACTGAAGCGGCTTTAGCAGCAGCAGCAGCAGCAGCAGGGACCACAAAGGGAAGTACACAGTGGAACTGCCCAGCTGAAGAAAGGTTATTTTTAAGTTATGGGATACTATAAAATAAGGGCTAAAATTAGGGCTAAAATTGTGGCAGTTTCATTCATCATGAGGTATAAAAATTATGGTTCCTTAATGAGAAAAATTAATGTGAATGATATATAAATATATCACTTTTAGCCATTTATTTACGTGTAATTTTGTACTGCACAATTATGTCTGTACCATAAGTCCATGGTTTTTAAGCTTTTCTGCTCTCTTATCAGTAATATATTTTTGAGCACTTACCCCAGAGCATGTATTTTTACTTATAAGTTTTATTTGCAAATACCAGCATATTAATGTCCTGATCACTTTAAAACACTCCAAAAAATAAAATTGTAAAAAGATACAGATGAGGAAATAAATTTTTAGTTATTTTTAGTGAGTCATATGATTTTTTTAATTCAGTTTAATGCTTGTGATACAGTAAGTGATTCAAAGTTCTTGTTCTGTGTTTATTTCAACTTGGTTTTAATTTTGTCCAGATGGAAAAGATTTAAAGTTGTGTTGATGAGAGAAATGTGGTATTGGCTGATCTAAAAACATGATGCTTGTTTTAAATCCTATTCTTTAATTATGCAAAGAATATTCTTGTAACTCTGCTGGAAAATTTCAGTATTTCTTGTTATCTTTTCTTGCAAACTAATAGAAAATAAGAAAAACCTCTGGAACTCTTCCTTTGGAAGATTCTAAAGCAGGATAGCAAATTCCATTCTCAAGTTTGACACAAATTTTGATCAATTTGTATAAATTTGCTATATTTTTTATGAATTTTAAAGGTGAGTCACAGTCACACATTTTCATAAATTTCCAATTTCAAGATGATCTTTTCTTAGAAAAACTTTCTTTCAAATTCAGATTTTTTAAAATTCACGTCAAATGTTACTTTTATCTTCAAATGATGGGTTAAGCATGTTTTCTATTTCTTTTCTTCCATTTTCTTTCTTTCTGTTTTTTAATTATCTGGTAGGTAGCAAACTGCAAGCAGCTACTTATACTAGAAAACATCAGCAAATAGGGACACATTTCTTTTGTGAAATGTCGACTCTTAATTAAATACTTTGCCTCAAGACAATCAAAAAAATCTCTTGTTTAGTGCGGAATATTTGTGTGGTCGCTTTCCATCCTTTTACAAACTGTTATGATATTATCATTTTTCTACTGTGTAGAGATCTTGAATTTTAAAATTAACTGCATCAATGTCGTTCTGTGCTCATAAATCCCACTACACCCACAGTTCCTGAAAGCTGTAGGACAAGCAAAGGACCCACTGCCGACCTCTCCTCATTTTGGAGTCTCTATGGAAACCTCTGAATATCTTTTATATGAAACCTTTTACATATGCAGCAAGGGAGGGGAATAGTGTATATCTGAATATTTAATTTAATAAAGCTTTTTTCTTTTAGATAAAAAATTTAGAAACAGCAGCTTTGATAGTTTCTTCCTGCACTCTAATTAAGAGTTTTGCATTCTGCTTCAAACGCCGCTGCCATAAACAATAAATATCTAAATGTCATTTGCCTTTATCAAGCCTGGACCAATGTCTTATCATTTGGCAGTTTATAATGGGCATATTGTCTTAATATATTAAGTGGACTTTGATCCTGTTTAGATTACTCTTGAGAATATTTTAAAAATTGGCTTCAAGAGAAGTTCTAAATTGCTTTAACTAGATCTAAATATTATAAGACTATATAATCTTGTGGTATTAATTTTCTCCACTTTAAAGTGGGCCAACCATGGAAGTGCGCCTGAAAAAGTTGTTAATTAGATCAAGAGCTTTTCTTAGGTGAGTTATTGGTTTTAAGATGAAATAGGTCAGAAAGTGCTTAAAGACATTAATCTTTAATATTGATTAGCTATGCAACAAAATGGCTGAAGGTGTAAGTCTGTACTGACAGAGTGGTATTTTTAAATGAAAAACATATATAGTGCTAGTATCCAAAATTTTTACAAGAGTCAAAGGACTTCAAATTATAGATTTCACTCATGTGAGTTTCTGAGGATTATAAGGAGAAATGATTTCATGTTTATATTTTTTAAAGAAATTTTTAACATTGGAATTTATAGATCTATTAAGAATAATACATTTGCTTTTTCAAGTTTTTCCAAAGACAGTAAAGCCTAGGGTCTCTTTTCAAACTAAAGGTGCAACAAAATTCATTTATTATTATGTTGATCCTAAAGGAAAAGATGTAAAGGGGAGGAGATGGGAAGCAAGAGGCATTATGAGTGTATACGCTACGGGCCACCAGACAGGCTAATATTAATGCCTTATGCTTCTGCAGTTCTAAGTAGTCTACAGAGGAGTCCCAAACAGATGTATGTTTTAAATTTTTTCACTGATGTGATTTAATCTAGTCTGGCACAGACATAAATATCCAATCCTATAATTCAGATTTCTTTTTGAAATAGTTAACAATTGGAATAAAAGGAAATGTTTTTTTCAGGAAAAAAGAAATAATTTCACGCTTTCAGAAAGACAGGGAATAGGAAACTGTCCTGATATTTTACTGCCATTATAGGCTCTCACCGTGTTTGTCTGTTTGTGCTGTATTGATCATTGAGCACTTCCTGGCTATTAAAAGTGTATTCATTGGGTCTGATAGAATTCCACATACCTCCCAGAATGAAATTTCACCAGTACCCTACTATTAGAACTAGATCTTTTGTTAAACTCACTTTCACTATTTAAAGATAAAAGTAAATGTAAATAAATATAATCTCCTTTCTAAAGAGTTAAAATGGAAAATTATATGCATAGCATCTTTCTCACCTGGATGAAAGAGCTAGGATTATGTAAATCTTCCCTTAATCCTCTTTTAAAGAATCTGTATTCTTTTTTTCCCAAAGAAAAGAAATTATGTTGCAAGTAGAATCAACTGAAAGACATACTTTGATAAATTACAGGAATATATTTTTAAGTCTTATGTAGAACCTGAATTCTTTTCAACCCTTTTTGTTACAAATACACTTTCTTCTCTTCTACCATCTTAGTTACTCTTCTCCTGTATGTCCTCCTCATCTTTGTGATAATGTCAAAATAATCAGAATTTGGAACTGCATTCATTGAAAGTCTTAGAGGTGTAGAAAGGGTGGAAGCATTTTTCTGTGGCTCAGTCTCTCCCTGCCTCTCTTAGTACAATGTCCAGGCCCTCTGTGCAGTGAAGGAGGTCTTTGCGTCCTCTCTTACATTGTCTCTTCAAGGCAACAGTCTTTTTCCTCTTCATCTTTCACACCAGCTATTTATTTACACCTCATCCTCCCCACTCCGTTGAGATGTTATGATACTTGCCTATGAGCCTTCTCTAGATAGAAACATCTGGATATTCTATTGTTAAGCCCTAGATTTATGGCAGTAGCCATCCTTTGATCCACATCTCTAACCCAGTCCTCCCTATAGAATGTAATCCCTGTATCCTGCTGAGTGCCAGATAGCTCCTAAACTTAAATGTTGAAAGTCATCTGCATTATTTCCCTAAACCAGTGTTCCTTCCAGACTGACCTTTTGTTACACCAGTAACCTCAGTTCATCCCGAGGACATCTTGAAATACTTATTCTGATGGTTAGTCTGTCATCAGATCCTATGTACTCTATTTCTGTAATATTTCTGACCCTCTCACAGCCAGGTTCCTTTCCCATTCTTATTTCATCCCCGCCCCCCTGCCCACTCTCACCAACCCTCGGTCAGTTCAGTTCTGGTCTGGAGCAATAGGTTTGGAAATACTCTCCTGGCTGCCAGTTTCTCTTCCCTCCAATTAGAGTACATGCATGTTATCTATCATAGCTAGAGTAATCTTCCCAAACTGTCATCCGTCTGCTCTCCACACTTTCTCCCCTTACTCAAGAATCTTTAACAGCTTCCCAAGAACCGTTCAGTTCAGTTCAGTTCAGTCACTCAGTCGTGTCTGACTCATTGCAACCCCATGCACTGCAGCACGCTAGTTTTCCCTGTCCATCACCAACTCCTGGAGGTTGCTCAAACTCATGTCCATCAAGTCAGTGATGCCATCCAACCATCTCATCCTCTGTCATCCCCTTTTCCTCCTTCCTTCAGTCTTTCCCAGCATCAGGATCTTTCCCAGTGAATCAGTTCTTCTCATCAGGTGGCCAAAGTATTGGAGCTGCAGCTTCAGCATCAGTCTTTCCAATGAATATTCAGGACTGATTTCCTTTAGGATTGACTGGGTGGATTTTCTTGCTGTCCAAGGGACTCTCAAGAGTCTTCTCCAATACCACAGTTCAAAAGCATCAATTCCTCGGTGTTCAGCTTTCTTTATGGTTCAACTCTCACATCCATACATGACTACTAGAAAAACCATAGCTTTGGCTATACAGACCTTTGTCGGCAAAGTAATGTATCTGCTTTATAATATGCTGTTGAGGTTTGTCATAGCTTTCTTCCAAGGAGCAAGCATCTTTTAATTTCAAGAGCTGTAGAGCTTTTCTTCAAATAGGTATCGTGCTTTCAGACCCCCATGTTTATGTATATTTCCCCTTTGCCCGAAAGGGCCCTCTTACCCTCAACAAAACTGTTGACATTTAAAAAATTTTACTGAAATATTGTTGATTAGCAATATTGTGTTAATTTTTGCTGTACAACAAAGTGACTCAGTTATACATATGTGTATTTTCCTTATTCTTTTCCATTGTGACTTCTATCACAGAATGCTGAATATAGTTCCTTGTGTTATGCAGTAGGATCTTGTTGTTTATCCATCCTACATATACTAGCTTGCATCTGCTAATCTCCACACTCCCAATCCGTCCTTCCTCCCACTTTTCCTGCCCCTTGGCAACCACACATCTATTCTCTATGTCTGTAAGTCTGTTTCTGTTCAATAGATATGTTTATTTGTGTTGTATTTTATATTCCACATATAAATGCTGTCATACAGAATTTATGTTCCTCTTTCTGACTTACTTCACTTAGTATAATAATCCCTAGGTCCATCCATGTTGCTGCAAATGGCATTATTTCATTCTTTTTATGGCTGAGTAGTACCCCGTTTATATGTATACTGTGTCTTCTTTGTTCAGTCGTCTGTTGATGGACATTTAGGTTGTTTCCAAGTCTTGGCTATTGTAAACAGTGCTGTCATAAGCAGAGAGGTGCATGTATCTTTTTGAATTATACTTTTGCCTAGGTATGTGCCCAGGAGTGGGATTGATGGATCATGTGTCTGCAGTTTTTAAAGGGCCAGTTACATTACTTGTTCTGGGGAAGATTCTTTTTTTTTGGTTCCTTTCTACCTTGTCCCTTCCCCACCCTGGACAAGTTTAATCACATTCCTTTCTTTGTTCTCCTAACATTTTGTTTCTTTCTACAAATACAAGCTATACCACTTAGTTGTGAGATTTCTAATAGTTCTGCCTGTGTGCTGAATGCATAGAGATGAAGGCTCCTCAGTGAACTAAGAAGTAATATGATCATTTTCCTCCCCTAAAACAAAAAATGGTACATAGAGGTATAATTACCAAAAGTGTCTTTTTGGTCAATCTCTATTGTGTAAATATGACATTAATTATGTAGTGAAAAATAGTGTAGGCAGCTTTTTACAAAATAGTGTTTCACTGTGTACTTTTTTTCCTGTTTTACATAGCTAGAGAAGAGATTGAGGCCATCCCATCATCTAAACCTTAAAAACTGGTATACCAAGTTCAGTGATTTATCTAAATAACGTTTAGATTCTCTTATTCTGGCATGATCAGAAAACAGGACTCATAGGAAGGATTTAAATTATATCTGCATACTTCAAGGATATAAGAAGAATGGGATGGAAGATGTTTGGTTCAGTTAGGCTGATTTTAAAAGCTCAAAAGAGAGGGGATATGTGTATACATATGCCTGATTCATGATGTTGTACAACACAAACTAACACAACATTGTAAAGCAAAAGCAATTATAGTCCATTTCTAAGAAAATAATAAAATCTGTGGAAAAAAGTAGAGAGACCGCCTTGCAAAAATATTCTTCATAATTTTTTAGTGGGAAAGCATTTTTAATTAGAAGATGAGGTAGAAAGTAAGTTCTGTTAAGAATATGTATAGGCATGAATCTTTGGCCCAGTGCATCTGAAATGATCAAAGTGGAATATCACAGTGCAGTGTGGCAATACTCACTGTTAATCACTGTGCCCAGACTGTGGTCCAGCACAACATTTCTCTTGCCTTTGCCTTTCATATGAAAAATTAAGACTCAAAAATACCATCTTATTTCTTTATCCAGTAAGACTCTACTTTTCATGAGCATTTTGATAGGCTGTTTCAAGGGTTCATGATCAGGTGAAATAAGTTCGGTAATGCTTTGGCAAGACAAGAAAGTAAGCAGGCTGGTGCTGAGCAAGCACAGAATTGTAGAATCAGCAGAAGGACCATGTGGTCCAAGAAATATCCTTGTGCTTGTTATCTGAGGTCCAGTTATATATTTGTCATAGTCACTATAGTCATATTAAACCAGGGCAGCACTGGTGCAGAGAACCTGCTCCAGGAAAGTGGTCTGAGAACTAGACCTGTGCTTCCATTGCGGTGAGTTAAAGGAACCTGCTCACTTGCTCAGCAATCATCAAGTGACCATCCTCTTCATTATAGATCCTGGGCCAGGTGTGAGTGATGGATTGGTAAACACAAACACATTCCTGGTGACTCTTAACAGAATTTACAGTCTATGGGACCAATAAGCATTAATTAATCACAAACAATTAAATTTCAGGGAGATCGGAGACAGTTATCCTGAAGAAGTGATTTTCACGGTGAGATCGAGGGGATGTGTAGATGAAATCTAGGGGAAGAGGAAAGAGTGGACCATCCAGGTAGTGGGGCCCATGATGGAGAATCTCCATGTCAGAAAGGAGCAGGGTAAGGCTGAGATGCAGAACAAAGGCAAGGCTGCCTGGAACCCAGAGCAACATCTGGAAAGGAGCAACAGCAGGCTCTTCGTGGGAGTTTCATGTTTCTCTTGATGTCAGTGGGAAGCCGTGGAAGATTTTAAGCAGGATGAGCTACATAATGGGGCTTGAGCTTAGCTGAATTAGATTTACTGCTCTCCTTGTCTTGAAAGCCATAAAACATAGGACCAAATCATGCCCACTTACAGGAGCTGATAGTTTGGGATCTCTATATTTTCCCTCTTTCGTATTTAACTTTTCCCCAGAACACAAACCTATGAAGTAAGTCCTGCATGTGGAAGTTCACAGTCAGTCACGTGTTAGTCACTCAGTCGTGTCCGACTTTGCAACCCCGTGGACTGTAGCCTGCCAGGCTCCTCTGTCCATGGAATTCTCCAGGCAAGGATACTGGAGTAGGTTGCCAGTCCTTAAAATGCTGGGAACAATTTTAAACTTGATCTTTTGTCATTAGTTTAGCCATCAAGCAGCAGTCTCCAAGATTTCCATTCAGTTGAAATAATCTGTGAAATCAGGTTGTTTACAAGGGACTGCTACCAAAAATGACTTGACTTGAGAGAAAAAGCCTGTGTTTGACACCACTAGCGAATTTGTATTTTTCAATTCTGTTTACTTGTTTCGGTTAGTCAAAAATGAAGACTGAAAAAAGGAACCTGTTCCATTTATTTGTAGAAGAAACCACCATAGTGGGTTCAGATTCAAAACTGCTGTAGCTTAGGATGAGTCCTGCTACCAAAAGCCTAAACTCAGAAGGTGCAGGTCTATATGCATATCTTTATCAGCTCACCTTACATATGTTTAAAATAGATAAAGAAGAGGGAATTACATTAGTGAGAATGTGGCAGAGAAGTAGGACTGCAGAAAAATGAGTGAAAAGTTCATAAAAGATGTAGCATTCTTTTCTGGTATTGGTAAAGCACTTTTCCTCAGAGAACGTGTGTGCTGTTGATTATCAATCAAAACTGCTTGCAACTCAACCACATTTGTGAAATTTATATCTTTATATCAGCACAGCAGAATTTATTGATAAGTTGTGTTGATAGTAATATCAAACTCTGTTTCACAGAATATAATGTCGTGAGATATTAATAGGTGATCTGTGAAGAGAAAACAGCTCTGTAGGTGAATGTAAGCAGTCTGTTACACAGCCTTCCTCACTGTAAACTTCTCAGAGCCGTTAACTAGGGTTCAGGCTTTTTATAACTTTGTTTCCCAGACTTCTTTCACTTGGAACCTCTTTTATCCAGAACAACTATTGCCATTTCTGATCTACATTTCCTGTCTCTAGAATGCACTTTCATAAATTAGCGATTCAGATGAATGTTGTTACATGTTCCTCACATGGTCATCTTGATAAATATATCATTACTCTAGTATAATAAACTTATTGCCCAGAATATATTTGGAAATGAATTGAAATATCATGTACTATTCATTTATGTTAACTACTAATGAAAGTAACATATGTTTAGCAATATAAAATCTTAATCTCAAAAAGTACCCACTGTAGAAAATTAGCCTTATTGCTTATATTTATGATGCTTTCTAATTAAAAAGGAACAGACTCATATGTTTGCCCTCAGTGAGAGGTTTGAACCGTGGAGGTTAAAAGGTATAAGATTGATGCAAACTATATTTCATTTTCGTCTATGAGTAGGTAAAGCATCTGTATTTTTATTTAGAAAAAATTTAGTATTGCCTCCATGTTTGTTTTTTAAAACTCTTTAGATTTATTCTCTGTTTCCAGTAATCCTGTGACTAAGATATTAGTTTAACAATTAGTTTTCTAAGAGTCTTGAGCTTCCAAAAAAAAATCTGACTTATTTTATAAGAAGAATTTAAGGTGTATTGTTCTAGAAACTCTTCTTCTGAATTACAGTTACTTTTTGTGTGCTAATAATTTATTCCATGATGCATTTTTGAATGGTCAGTTAAGATGGTTGAGTTTCTCAGCAAAAAAAAAAAGGTATTAAAAGTGTCATTAAAAATTGTTTGGGAATTATCAATATATATTAAAGAAAATCCTAAGTCAATACCACAATATCATGATATTTTCAAAGTGTAATCATTTTTATTGACCAGAGCTTTGGATTCATTGTAAACACATGAAATACCAGTAGTGTTAGAATGAAGTTAATCAGATTCTTTGCTTCTGAACTAAAGATAAAACTTTCTTCAATTAAGTTATCAAGGGATAAATATGCTGGCAAACAATCAATAAGTAATTACCCCAGAGCTATATTACAAGGGTCTCTCTGAACCATGTCACTTATACAAGTCTAGTAAGTTTAGTATTCCAGCATTGTCTAACATTCAGTTGAATATGTTAACCTAAGAGTGAGAAAATCAAGCCGTTTTTCTTGTCTCCTTTTTTAGTCCAATAGGTATTTTTGCATATTTAGAAAAATTTTTTCTAAATATTAGATTCATGTCACGTGCTCAGTTGCTCAGCAGTGAGAAGGCAATGGCACCCCACTCCAGTACTCTTGCCTGGAAAATCCCATGGGTGGAGGAGCCTGGTAGGCTGCAGTCCATGGGGTCGCTAAGAGTTGGACACGACTGAGCGACTTCACTTTCACTTTTCACTTGCATGCACTGGAGAAGGAAATGGCAACCCACTCCAGTGTTCTTGCCTCAAGAATCCCAGGAATGGTGAAGCCTGATGGCCTGCCATCTGTGGGGTCGCACAGAGTCAGACACGACTGAAGCAACTTAGCAGCAGCAACACTGAAATCATGTACTTTTTTCTCTTATTCTTTTTCCTGTTCATGTACTTTTTTGAGATATAATTTATAGGCAAAAATGTACCCACTTTAACTATAAATTTCAATGAATTTGAACAAATATATATACTTTGTAACTACCACAATCAAGGCATACAGCATTTCATCACTCATAAAACTCTCCTTGTGACCTTTGCTGTCATCACTCCCCTTCATCTGACCATCAACAACCACTGATACATTGCTGTCACCATAGATGACTTTTGCCCTTTCTAGAATTTTATACAAAGGGAATCATACAATAAATGCTCTTTTCTCATTTCTTTCATATAGCATAGTATTTGAGGTTCATTAATATTATTCTGTGTATAATAGTTCCTTTTGATTGCTGAATAGTGTCTTATGGATGTACTATGGTTTTATCCATTCTGTAGTTTATGGACATTTGTGATATTTCCAATGTTTGGTTATCATGGATAAAGCTGTTTATGAAAGTTGAAGTCTTTACATGAACATGTTATTTAGTTTTCTTAGGGTAAATACCTAGGAATGGAATTGTTGAATCATACCAGTTTTTGTTCCTGGCTCTGTTTTCAAAGATGTTTTCAACAACCTTAGAAGGTAAAGTATCTGACATGTCTTCTAGGGTAGTGGGCAGTTCTGTTTGTCCGGTTTTGTCGTGGTTTTTGCTGTTCAGGATAGCAAAGATAATGTCTTGTTCTGGAGCAAACGTTGAGCAAGCTTATTAGGTTAAAGCTCCTTGACAGGAATACAAGCCAACCACATGTGTAGCATCCACTCAGGCTTCTGCATGTCACCCCTGTGGAATGTGAAGACAGAGGAACTGATGTCCCTATTGAAGTGCATGCTGTCCACTGTCCCTCCTGTTCCCCTTTCCTGTATTATTATATGTGAACATATATTTTTATATGTTGGTATATAATCTGTGTATCTAGATATCATGTATATTGCTCTAAGAATTACAATCTACTTAGAGTTAATATTCTATTTCAGGTAAAATATAGGAACTTTCCAACAGTATATAGTCAGCTCTTGGTATCCAACGGCATCCTCCTCAGATCCCAAAATCTGAGGTCCTTTTCATGCTCAGGTACTTTACGTAAAATGGCATAGTGTAGTTGGCCCTTCATAATCGCTGAGTGTTAGTATTAGGGTTTTTTTTGTTTGTTTTTGCTACTGGCCACAAACAATCTGTTTCTTATCTGAAAACACCTATTTCTCTTTTACCTTTGGAGAAAGGCTTCATCAGATACAGAATTTTTACTTTTCAGATCTTACTGACATTTTGAATATCATTCGTTCAGCTTGTGGCCTCCACCGGTTCTGATAATAAGTCAGCTATTACCTTGTCACTGTTGCCCGTTATGTAATTTGCTGTTTATTTTCTGACTGCTTTTAATTTTTTCTCGTTATCTTTGGCTATTATAAGTTTGACCCTAATGTACCTAGCTAGGTATAGATTTCTTTGTATTTATCCTGCTTGTGTTCAATGCATTTTTTAGATTCACAAATCATGCTTTTCAAAAAAAGTTGGGACGTTTTCAACCATTATTTCTTCAGATATTTTTTCCACTCTTCTCTCTTTTACGCTTGTTTGACCTCTAAATGTTCTCCTCTGGACTCCGAAATTTATGTTTAGATGTCTTCTTTCTGTTCGACAGATGAATTTTTATTAATAATTTCAAGTTTTCTGTTTCTTCTGACCATTTATTTGGCAAGTTTCTCTCTAGTTCTTTGAATATATTTAAATGGTCGCTTTGGAGTCATTGCTAAATCCAGCATCTAGATCCTTCTTTTGAGTATGAATCATATTTTCCTATTTCTTTTGCATATCTAGTGAATTTGGGTTGAGAACTAGATATTGTGGATATGACCTTTGACATTTTATGTCTTCTGAGAATGGTTTTGTTGTTTAGTAAGCAGCTAGCTCCTTTGCATTCAAACCGTAAACTATCTGCCCTGCAGTGTACAACAGCTGAGATTTCTGCTCAGTTCTTTTAGTTTCCAGATGTTGTTTTCAATCTGGCCTCCTGGGGAACTTTCTTGTACCTGTGCAATTTAGCATTCAGTCAGGTTTGGGGCAAAGTTTGTGGTAGGCCATCAGTAATCTCTGTCCGCTGACACTTGAAATCAGTGAGGCTTTAGCTTTCTGCCTCCCAAGTCAGGCATAGATTCAGGAGTCAGACAAAGCCAGGAACTCACAGATCTCATGCAGAGAGATCTCACAGATCTAGTGCAGTTCTGCCTTTCAGTGGTAAATGTCCCTCTGGTTTCTGTTAGCTGTGTTCCTGGTGACCCAGTGCCATCTTATTTAGTGGTCCAGCAGGGATTTGGGCAGACAGTATACTCCGATTTTTAGTCCCACATCCTCTATGGCGTCTGTGGACTAGGCCCCCACACCCACGGAGACACAGACACACAAATTTTCAGCTGCTCTACCAACCTTTAACTCGGCCCACCAGGCTCCTCTGTCCATGGAATTTTCCAGGCAAGAATACTGGAGTGGGTTGCTATTTCCTCCTCCAGAGGATCTTCCTGACCCAGGAATCAAATCTCCTGCACTGGGAGGTGGATTCTTTACCACTGCGCCCCCTGGGAAGCGCCATGCGATCTGGGGGAAAGCCGCTGACCTGAACCCTAGCTCATTGCAGTGGTGTCCTGCAGTGGTCAGCTTTTCCTTTATATTAAGCCTGCTTTTGGTGACTTTCTGGTGCCTTTAATAGACAGATAGGTAACATGATTTTATAATTGTTACTTACTGGAGGATTTGCCAATCAGCTCCCTTCACCATTGCTGAAAGTCAGAAGTCCTTTCACTTAAAAAAAATATATTAAAAAGGGTCCTGCACCCTGCGTCAGACATGGACTGGCGATTCAATTCTTACATGCATGCTTGGGGCTGGTGCATGGGGATGACCCAGAGAGATGTTGTGGGGAGGGAGGTGGGAGAGGGGTTCATGTTTGGGAACGCATGTAAGAATTAAAGATTTTAAAATTTAAAAATAAAAAAAATAAATAAATTAAAAAAAGGGTCCTCCGTGTTATTAGACATTTTCTTAACAACATGGCTGCATACTATAAGATCTTCTATGGTTTTTAAACTTTTCCTTGTTGTTAGATAGCCAAGCTCATTTCAGTCTTACATTAGTATAAATAGTACCTGAATATACAAGTCATTTATTTATATTTGGGGATATAAGTGTTTATATTTGACAATAAAATTATTTCTTCAGGATAAGTTTCTGGAAATGGAATTATTAGGGAATATGACTATTATAAATATTTGTTATATATTTTGACAAACACCCGTTCAGAATGATTGTACCAATTGTCAGTGTTACCTGTGAAAGTAAGGTTACGTACTTCCCTTCAAGTCACACAGCTTTAAAGATTGTTTCTAACTGTACTTTTTTATGGACTTCCTTTGTGGCTAGAAGAATCTGCCTGCCAATGCAAGAGACTCAGGTTACATCCCTGGGTCGGGAAGATCCCTGGAGAAGGAAATGGCAACCCACTCCAGTATCCTTGCCTGGGAAATCCCATGAACAGAGGAGCCTGGCGGGCTATAGTCCATGGGGTCCCAAACAGTCAGACACAACTTAGCAGCTAAACAACAATACTTTTATAAACTGTCTCCGCATACTATGCCTACATTTGTAAGAATCACAGTTGTAATATGGTTACATAATCAAAATAGTAGAATAAATAGGAACTTCAGTTCATTTAGTTTAATTATTAGGCTTCTTTTTAGTACTAAGAATATACATAGAAAAATCCTGAATTTCACTTTAGGGAACTAATTCTGTTTAGCACATACTTTAGAATAAATTGTACATGTATTCCCTCTCTTTTTAAAACTGCTTTAATGAACATACAATTTACGTACCATACAATTCACCCATATAAAGTATACAGAGTTTTTTAGTGTATATACACAGAGCTGTGCAGATTTCACCACCACTAATCACTCTTCCTGTTGATTAATAAGTTGAGAATGTAAGATAAATTCCCTGCAAGGTCAATGAGTAGAGAATTTGTGGAAGACAGAGAAGGAAGATTCTGCCACAAGAGCAACTGGGCTTTCTCCTTTGCACTTCCTATCGCTGCTCAGGATGTTAGCTATGATTATATAAAAAACATTTTTAAGGCAATTTTGTGCGTGTCAAACTGCAGAAGACTAAATATGGTGAGGACAGCTTCCTATGTCAATGTCAAAGTGAAGTTTAGACAGTACTTTTTTAATAGAGATGAAAAGTGCTAATAAAAATAAATTGACAACAACAACCAAAATGAAAAATAAACACTGTAAACTTTTGGTATTAGATGAAGACTGTAATATTTCTCTTATGCCAGCAGTACTGCAGGCAAAAAGAGCTCTTTAAAAAGTAATGGTTCTTTACACGTTGAGGTCAGTTTGTTGATGAGATTGGATAATGACTAGGCATTACATGATTTGAAGAAAAATGTCCCTTCTCTTTGGAGATGAATATTGAACTATTTTGTGACTAGATATCTATAATTTTATTAAAATAATTCCCCGAAAGAACACTAATATGCTTACATATAGGTAGACAAGCAAATATAGCAATATGAATATTAATAGTATTATATCTAGGTGGTGGGCATACAGATAAATCTATGTGCTTATTGAACTTTGCTTTACCGTGTCTTTGTATTCAACATTTTTTGTTAAAAATTAAGTTTTAAAAGTAGAGCAGTGAGTATTCTAAATATGAAACAAGAGTATGGTCTTGTAAAAGTGAAAGTCACTCAGTCATGTCCCCCAGGCCAGAATACTGGAGTAGCCGTTCCCTTCTTCAGGGGATCTTCCCAACCCAGAGATCAAACGCAGGTCTCCCACATTGCAGGCGGATTCTTTACCAGCTGAGCCACCAGGGAAGTCCAGGAATACTGGAGTGGGTAGCCTATCCCTTCTCCAGAGAATCTTCCTGACCCAGGAATCAAACCAGGGTCTCCTGAATTGCAGGCAGATTATTTACCAGCTGAGCTACTGGGGAAGCTCTATTTCTGTTAAAAGGAATGAATATTTATTCATATTTGCTGGCATATGCAAAAAATTTCTGTAAAAGTGATTCAGCAGACAGGAGTGATTCTCTGTGGAGGAGAGAGAGTAGGGAAAGAGAAGATGAGGCGCAAATTGAAAATCAAACTTTTCATTTTTAATGCTTTTCAGTATTTTGAAACATTTTATATCTAACAAAAATATACATTAAAAGAGAGAGATTATGTCCTAAATTGCCATTAAGAATTGGATCCTAAAAATAATTTAAACATTTTTTCATGCCCAAAAGACTTTTTAGATTTTGGCAAAGCATTAGGCTTATAGATCTAGTAACTGTCATTGACCTGGACATTTAGTTTACTTTGGAGTCATTAAAAAACTGAACTTGTTTTATTTTGTTGCAAGATATCAACATCATTTTTCTCTGTATCTCTATAGTATATTTGTACTGGGGAGTCTTATTTTAAAGAAAAAGTATATTATGAGTCGCCTTGTATGTATTATTTTCTTTTTTAAAACACCGTCTTGTTTCAGATAAATGAATACTGATTGGTCATTCCTCAGTTTTCACTTAATAAATTCCTTTTGCTGTCCTAGACGCAGGTAATTTGCTTATTTTCATGGCCCTACCATTTTTAGCAGCATGAAAAATGACATGATGTATTATGTGAAATGAGTAGAAATACAGGCTGTAGAAATAGACCTGGCTTAGAAACCCAGCCATTCCTGCCACTTAACTGAAAGCCTTAGAGAAGTCTCTTAATCTTACCAGTTTCCTTTGGTAAACAGTAGGCTAACATTACCTATGTGGTCGTAGTGAAGATTAACTCAATTATATAAACAACCTCCTACCAGTCCGCCCTCATTTAAAGGTAGCGCCCATTGCCTATTTTTATTTTTTTTTAAACAAACAAGTAAGGACCACTTTTTAAAAATTCAAATAAACAGAATTACAATTTGATAACATGAAGCTTTCAAGGAATTTTTACAGCCAGCACCTCATTTAGCTTTTTAGGATATGAGTTAGGATCCTCATATTATTTCATTTTTCTGTGAATAAAAATTTAATTAACATATTAACATTACTCTTTTGGACAACAAAAGAGTCCAAAATGCAGTATTTGGATGCAGTCTCAAAAAAGACAGAATGATCTCTGTTCATTTCCAAGGCAAACCATTCAATATCACAGTAATCCAAGTCTATGCCCCAACCAGTAATGCTGAAGAAGCTGAAGTTGAACAGTTCTATGAAGACCTACAAGACCTTTTAGAACTAACACCCAAAAAAGATGTCCTTTTCATTATATGGAACTAGAATGCAAAAGTAGGAAGTCAAGAAACACCTGGAGTAACAGGCAAATTTGGCCTTGGAATGCGGAATGAAGCAGGGCAAAGACTAATAGAGTTTTGCCAAGAAAACGCACTGGTCATAGCAAATACCCTCTTCCAACAACACAAGAGAAGACTCTACACATGGACATCACCAGATGGTCAACACCAAAATCAGACTGATTATATTCTTTGCAGCCAAAGATGGAGAAGCTCTATACAGTCAACAGAAACAAGACCGGGAGCTGACTGTGGCTCAGATCATGAACTCCTTATTGCCAAATTCAGACTGAAATTGAAGAAAGTAGGGGAAACCACTAGACCATTCAGGTATGACCTAAATCAAATCCCTTATGATTATACAGTGGAAGTGAGAAATAAATTTAAGGGCCTAGATCTGATAGAGTGCCTGATGAACTCTGGACAGAGGTTCGTGACATTGTACAGGAGACAGGGATCAAGACCATCCCCATGGAAAAGAAATGCAAAAAAAGCAAAATGGCTGTCTGGGGAGGCCTTACAAATAGCTGTGAAAAGAAGAGAAGCCAAAAGCAAAGGAGAAAAGGAAAGATATAAGCATCTGAATGCAGAGTTCCAAAGAATAGCAAGAAGAGATAAGAAAACCTTCCTCAGCGATCAATGCAAAGAAATAGAGAAAAACAACAGAATGGGAAAGACTAGAGATCTCTTCAAGAAAATTAGAGATACCAAAGGACCATTTCACACAAGGATGGGCTTGATAAAGGACAGAAATGGTATGGACCTAACAGAAGCAGAAGATATTAAGAAGAGGTGGCAAGAATACACAGAAGAACTGGGCAAAAAAATCTTCAAGACCAAGATAATCACGATGGTGTGATCACTCACCTAGAGCCAGACATCCTAGAATGTGAAGTCCAGTGGACATTAGAAAGCTTCACTATGAACAAAGCTAGTGGAGGTGATGGAATTCCAGTTGAACTATTTCAAATCCTAAAAGATGATGCTGTGAAAGTGCTACACACAATATGCAAGCTACTTTGGAAAACTCAGCAGTGGTCACAGGACTGGAAAAGGTCAGTTTTCATTCCAATCCCAAAGAAACGCAATGCCAAAGAATGCTCAAACTACCACACAAATTGCTCTCATCTCACACGCTAGTAAAGTAATGCTCAAAGTTCTCCAAACCAGGCTTCAGCAATACGTGAACCATGAACTTCCAGATGTTCAAGCTGGTTTTAGAAAAGGCAGAGGAACCAGAGATCAAATTGCCAACATCCGCTGGATCATGGAAAAAGCAAGAGAGTTCCAGAAAAACATCTATTTCTGCTTTATTGACTATGCCAAAGCCTTTGACTGTGTAGATCACAATAAACTGTGGAAAATTCTGAAAGAGATGGGAATACCAGACCACCTAACCTGCCTCTTGAGAAACCTATATGCAGGTCAGGAAGCAACAGTTAGAACAGGACATGGAACAACAGACTGGTTCCAAATAGGAAAAGGAGTACGTCAAGGCCGTATATTGTCACCCTGCTTATTTAACTTCTATGCAGAGTACATCATGAGAAACGCTGGGCTGGAGGAAGAACAGGCTGGAATCAAGATTTCCGGGAGAAAGATCAATAACCTCAGACATGCAGATGACACCATGCTTATGGCAGAAAGTGAAGAGGAACTAAAAAGCCTCTTGATGAAAGTGAAAGAGGAGAGTGAAAATGTTGGCTTCAAGCTCAACATTCAGAAAACAAAGATCATGTCATCTGGTCCCATCGCTTCATGGCAAATAGTTGGGGAAACAGTGGAAACGGTGTCCGACTTTATTTTGGGGGGCTCTGAAAAAGATGGTGACTGCAGCCATGAAATTAAAAGACGCTTACTCCTTGGAAGGAAAGTTATGACCAACCTAGATAGCATATTCAAAAGCAGAGACATTAGTTTGTCAACAAAGGTCCATCTAGTCAAGGCTGTGGTTTTTCCAGCGGTCATGTATGGATGTGAAAGTTGGACTGTGAAGAAAGCTGAGCGCCGAAGAATTAATGCTTTTGAACTGTGGTGTTGGAGAAGACTCTTGAGAGTCCCTTGGACTGCCAGGAGATCCAAGCAGTCCATTCTGAAGGAGATCAGCCCTGGGATTTCTTTGGAAGGACTGATGCTAAAGCTGAATCTCCAGTACTTTGGCCACCTCGTGCGAAGAGTTGACTCATTGGAAAAGACTCTGATGCTGGGAGGGATTGGGGGCAGGAGGAGAAGGGGGCGACCGAGGATGAGATGGCTGAATGGCATGACCGACTCAATGGACTTGAGTCTGAGTGAACTCCGGGAGCTGGTGATGGACAGGGAGGCCTGGCGTGCTGCGATTCATGGGGTCGCAAAGAGTCAGACACGGCTGAGCGACTGGACTGAGCATTACCAGAGTCTCGTCTTCTTTCCACAGGCGAAGTTGATTACCACTTCCTTTTTGCCATCCTCTCTTCTCTGAATTTACCTCTAGTCTGATACGTTTGCTTTTGTTTTTCTTTTTACTGTGAATTACCGATATGTCTGTGAAGCAGTATAACCAATGTCAAAAATAGAAGTCTGTGAAAGGCTGTTGTTTTTGACATTGATTGCAGTGCTTCATTATTTACAGATACTTCTAACAAGAATGAAATTTAAACTGTTTTGCTTACAAAGTTAAGTTTAATGAAAGTAAGTTTAATTAAATTAAAAATTGATGTTAACTTCAAAAAATTATTTATACCAATGACTCTTCAAGCTTGCCAAGTAAAATAAATTTTTGAGTTATCAAATCTTTACCCTTTAAAATTAAGCTTTAAACTTTCTAATGGGTTTAACCCACTGATTGACAGTTGATTAGATCAGCAGATCTGGAAATCATAATACTGTTTACAGACATTACACATTACTATAGTAAAGTAGTTAGCATAATGAGCAAGTTTGGGCCTAAGAAAGATTTTTCCTGTAAGCTTTTGGAAATCATTCTAAAATGGATATTGTTATATAAGTTCTGTTTTGGCAGGGGATAATTTATGAGAATAATCTTTAATAATTTGCTGTGTATATGGATATCTATAAATATGTGAATTTTTTAAAATTTAAAAAAAAATAAAAAATTAAAATAAAAAAATAAAATAAAATAGCCACAACAAAAAAAAAAAAAAACAAAAAAAAACAAAAACAAAAAAAAATAAAATAAAATAAAAAAAAAATAAAATGATGATTCCTTACAGACTCATAATTGATTATTTATCCAGCTTGCAGAAGAGATATACTGTGCCTGTCCAGAACAAATGAAGATTTCTCACCTTTGGCTGGGGCTGGAGTAGGGGTGGAGGAATCACTCAGGGATTTTCATGTTTTCTTATATATATGTCAGTCTGTGCAGTTGTCTCTTGCTCCTGGAAATATTTTTGGAATTCCCTTTTTCTAGAGGACTTGCAACATATAAGAGCTTTCTTAAAGTGCTGCTTATTTGGTAGCTTTACAGCAATTAAGTTGCTTTAAGGAAGTTGGGTGTTAATGGTTATAATTTGTACATTTTTAAGTTTTGGGAATGCCTTATTTTGTTTCCTTATTACTTGTGTTATAGTTTCTATCTCCAAGTGAACATTTGGTTAATTTATTTTTATTGAGTACATATCTCTGAAATTGAAGAGAAAAAAAACCAAACAGATTTCTTTTGGTTAGCTAAATGTCAGTTGCTTAATGCAAAAGATAAAAATACTTTTCTGGGCTAAACCCTATGTTTTCTATGTACTTTCATGTGTATTATCCCATGTGATCCCACTGAAATCATAGGAGGTGGGTTGTACAGGTGTTACTTTGTTTTAAAAAACAAAAGATGGCTGCCTTAGAGAGTTTAAGGGCCTTGGCTATGGTTACACCTGCAAATTCTCTAAGTACATAAGGTTTAAAGATTTTGTGGCCCATTCTCTGATTTACCTATAGCCTCTCTGTTGTTTTCCTGGATAAAATGTTTTCCATTACATTTAAATGCAGCTTTTTTCTCTTTACTAATGAGGAAATATTGATGAAACTACTAAATCTCTATAGGGAGGAAATAAATCACTAAATTTGCAGTAGGATCCAAAAAAATACTGAAGAAAATTAACTTTAGAAACTTAAATATTCAGCAGCTATAATTAGCTAAGCCATTGAACAGGTGACCCTAATACAGTTTTTCTAAAGTATTACATGACCTAAGAAGCAAAAATATTTATAGTTTTAAAATGTAAATTTTATGTTTACTTATATACAATAATACTTTGGTTTTCACTGTTGAATCTAACTTTTTAAAAAAGGATTTATTGCCCAGATTTTCAGGATTTTTAAAGCATAATTTTGGAGGGAGAAGACTTTATAAATAGGGCACAGAAGCCAGAACTTATTGAATATATAGGGAAAAAATTGAAAATGTTACCAAATAAAAATAATATAGCAAAAAAAAAAGGCCAAATCAAATGACAAACAGTAACTTGGGGAAAAATTAGCAAAACACATGCTAGATAAAAAGCAAGTTTTCTTAATGTGTAAAAAGCTATTCCTACAAGCATGAGTATGAATATGGATGGTTAACATGACATAACTGCAGTATTTAAAAATTTGAAGAGCTCTACCTGTTTATCAGTAGAAGACTGGCTTAATGAAATGTGATTATCCATTCTATGGAATATTATTATGCAGCTGTTAAAAATGATTATCCCAGAAAGTGTCTGTGATAAGCTGTTAATTAAGACAGGTACCTCACAAAGTAGTTTATGTAAAAGTAATCTCTTTTATTGAAAAGAACAAATCCTTGAGAGACATATATCTATGTAGATATATATCTATGTTTGTATACATGTGGTTGGAAGACACTGGTTAACTAGGATTCACAGGTGGGAAACATTACAAGGGGGTAGAGATTCAGTGGGCTTCCCTGGTAGCTCAGCTAGTCAAGAATCTACCTTTAATGCAGGAGACCCCGGTTTGATTCCTGCACCAGGAAGATCCCTGGAGAAGGTATAGGCTACCCACTCCAGTGTTCTTGGGCTTCCCTGGTGGCTCAGATGGTAAAGAATCCGCCTGCAATGTGGGAGACCTGGGTTTGATCCCTGGGTTGGGAAGATCCTCTGGAGGAGAGCATGGCAACCCATTCCAGTATTCTTGTCTGGAGAATCTCCTGGACAGAGGAGACTGGTGGCTACAGTCCATGGGGTCACAAAGAGTCAGATAGGACTGAGCAACTAAGCATAGGGATTCAATGTTTAACTGTTTCTCAATTAATTTTTACATTGTTTCTTATATAATACTTGTATATATTTTTAATTTATAAAAAGTAACAGAAATAGAGGCAGCAACTAAACTATTAAACTATTTAGTAGTTTCATCAATATTTCCCCATTAATACAGGAGAAAAAAAGCTGCATTTAAATGATAATGGAGAACATTTTGTCCAATCCGTACATGAAACAATTTCATAAGCATGTGTTTCTCAGAGAAAGATGCAATTGTCCATTGAACATCAGAAGCTCATAAATAAAGAAATGCAAATTAAAATAGCATTAAGATGTTACTTTTCACCTAGCAAATTTACCAAGTTTCAAAATTTTGATAAATGCCCAGAGTTAGTAGCTAGAATGTTCTCATGCACACTTAAAGAGACTATGTGTTGGGACGAATTTGTTAGAAGGTAATTGGGTAGTGTTCATTAAATTTTAAACATACTCTTTATGACCTGGGTATTCCATTTGTAAGATTTTATTCTTTAGACCTACTGATGAATGTGCAACATTGTTTAGAATAGCAAAACTTGAGACCAAAGACAAATGATTGAATAAGTAACTGTATACCCACACCCTGGAATACTATGCAGCTGTAACATGGTAGAACACCGAGATACTTAAATCTTCCATGAAGCACAGTGTATAGTAATATGTATAGCATACTTCCCAGAGAAGGCAATGGCACCCCACTCCAGTACTCTTGCCTGGAAAATCCCATGGATGGAGGAGCCTGGTGGGCTTCAGTCCATGGGGTCGCTAAGAGTCGGACACGACTGAGCAACTTCACTTTCACTTTTCACTTTCATGCATTGGAGAAGGAAATGGCAACCCACTCCAGTGTTCTTGCCTGGAGAATCCCAGGGAAGGGGGAGCCTAGTGGGCTGCCGTCTGTGGGGTCGCACAGAGTCAGACATGACTGACGTGACTTAGCAGTAGCAGTAGCAGATAGCATACTTCCACTTATACTTTTAAAAAGTTTGTCTAGCGACCATGCATTAGGAAATTTGGGGAGAGATTTCAGTAAATTCTTGATGGTGTTTTCTCTGAAAAATAATTAGTGAAAATGAAGGTGTTATTGCTCAGCTGTGTCTGACTCTGTGACCCCATGGACTGCAGCCTGCCAGGCTGCTCCATCCGTTAGAATTATGACTTAGAATATGATGCAGATTTTGTTTTGATTACATATTCTTTTCTATGTTTTCAATTTTTTGCCATATTCTTGTTATTTTCACAATTTTTAGAGTTCAGAAAAAGCATTGTAAAAGTTCCTTAAATTGCATAAATTGATCCTTATAAAAAAACTAAAAAAGGAAAGTTAAAATGATCAAATTTGGCTTTGTCCTTCTAATTATAAATGATGATTATTATAGCAAACTCTGAAAAAGAGAACTCATGCTTTATCATGGCTTCTCCTACGTCAGTCTTTTGCATCTTCTTAGGTGGCATCAATACTCCCTCAGCTGCTAAATCCAAAAAATTAAAAATCTGCGTTAATTCTGGTCTTCACTCATCCCCAAATCCATTTCCTCCTCCAGACATAGCCAGAATCCCTCGTCTGTCCATGCCCACTGCCAGCACCCGTGCAGGCCACCAGCTTGATCTTGCCTGAACACCTGCACTTGCTTGCTTACTTCCAGTCTTGGTTTCACATAGTGGCCAGCGTGAACTTTAATAATGCAAGTCACTTCCTATTTAAAACCCTAAGTGAGTTCCCATTGCACTTAGAATAAGACCCTGCTTGCTCTGTCCTGCCAGTCCTGGGTCATCTGCCACTACAGCCGCACAACCTGTTTTCACGCTTTGTAGAGTCATGTCCCCATTTACAGCACTTGCAGAAACCATTCCCAGGTCCTCACTGACAGATTGATTTTTATCTTGCTCATCTGCACTTGAAAATCTCCTCTTTAACGTGCTCTTCCCAAAAAACCCACCTAAAACGGCTCCCCATCAGACTCTGTCCCATCAGCTTGTTTTATTCTCTTCTTGGTACTTAACATTACATGATAATTGTGCCATTTTCCACATTGGAATCCTACCCTTAACTGGAGTCGGTCATCTTAAATTCCAAGAAAGTACATTTTCCCCAAGGACCTTAGGAGAGCATGTTCATTTTGAATGAGGGAGGCAGGGAAGAGAGCAAAAACATTGTGATTGTTTTTAAATTGGCATTCATGGAACAAGACGACACTCATCAGAGCTCTAAGACTTATTTTATACCAAGAGTAACCCCAATCCATAAAACCTGGAATCCCCCTACTAGTTCATTGCTTTATTTCACAATAGCTCATTTCAGACCAGATCTACCTGGAAAGTGTGGTCTTAACCTTAGTCTACTATTGATTGTCCTAAGTCTTGTCTTTCCCCTTTCATTCCAGATTCCTCTGTTTCTTATATATTCTTTTCATAACATCACCAAACCCTATCCTCAGTGGGTTAAGAACAGCAGTATTTGGTTGTGATTTAGTCACTAAGTCCGACTCTTGCAACCCCATGGACTATATAGCCTGCCAGGCTCCTCTGTCCTTGGGATTCTCCAAGCAATAATACTGGAGTGGGTTGCCAGTTCCTTCTCCAGGGGATCTTCCTGACCTGGGTCTCCTGTGTTGCAGGCAGATTGTTTACCAACTGAGCTACAGGGGAAGATCCAAAAAGCAGTGTTTGGGGCCTATTAATTACATAAAATTCTCTGAGCCATCATATTTGCACTGAACCTTATATGAAATATAAAGCCTAACCATTCCTGGGTCAGGAAGATCCCCTGGAGAAGGGATAGGCTAACCACTCCAGTATTCTTGGGCTTCCCTGGTGGTTCAGATGTTAAAGAATCTGCCTGAAATGTGGGAGACCTGGGTTGGGAAGATCCCCTGGAAGAGGGCATGGCAACCAGTATTCTTGCCTGAAGAATCCCTTGAACAGGGGAGCCTGGCAGGCTAAAGTTCATGGGGTTGCAAAGAGTTGGACATGACTTAGCAACTACAGAAATAGATAAAATGAGAGTGGCTATTATTTCTAACTTTGAAATGCTATTTTGACATTTTCATTTTAGCATTTTATAATGTTTTCTACCGTTAAAGTTATCAAAAGCTACATTTTTGTGATGGCACTCATTTATCTGATTATTTCCTTAATGGTAAAATAAATATGACTGAATGGTCTCAAAATATTATACTCATGTATTCATTGTGGCATTTTACAGAACTAACACACATTATAGATTTTAAAAGTTAGTTGTGTTTGTCAGTGCTCATATTTTGAATATTCTACTGGGAAACAGGCAGTTTTACTATCAAAGTTCCACCAACTATTTGCTTAGTATTTTGAAATATTTTGTGAATGTTCGTATCAGAATTAGGAGACTACCAAAGGTTCAGACCATGTAGTTTACCCATTTTGATTATTTTTACTTTGTGAAAGTTTTTAGGAGATTGCATTTTTTTAGTATTTTTTTCCTATAATAAAAAGAATCTCAATTACTGAAAATATTCACACTTGTAAATTAAAGGTAAACATAAACTGAAAGTATTAATACATATAAAATATTTTAATTATAATAAACCTTACTCAGAATTTTAATTGCAGTAATATTAGAAGCAAATTTGTTACCCTAATATATAAATGCATCAAACATCAAATTATGGCCTATACTATGTGAGTATCTCTTTGAAGGAGTGGTGGTTAAAAAAAAAAAAAAAAGGTTTTTCTCTCCCCCTGTAGATCTTATTCTCTGGTTAGAGAGATGAATTTCAGCATGTGGAAAAATAAATAACAAAGAAGATGTCACCAGGCAGCATATAGCTAATTATACACAGATGATTCTTTAGCACAATTCTATTTTATATAAGGATGTCAGTGAGAGTCAGAACAGAACAGACGTTGATTTTATTGTAGTAGGTAATGTTCCGTTGAGGACACCTGTCTTTATTGCTGAATTTTCCTCAACAATTCATGCTTCCTCTTTATTTGTATTGTCCTCTTTATTCTTTTGTCTTAATTTTCCCTTATCTTTATGTTTTCAAACCTGTAGTTGCCACACTATTTCATAACACCGTTTTCCACAGTCTTGGAAGCATACGTTGTAGGCAGAAGGCAGGAAAATGAGAATGCAATAGCTGGTAGCTTTATTCTCCAGCATCTGTTCAGAGTAATCCCATAGTCTGTTTGTTCTTCCCACAAGCTATACACACATTTTTGTTTGTGTGATACTTCTTATGTAAAAATTCAAAACTAAGAAAACTACCATTTCCAATGATAAAGTAGTTTAACTAACCATCTAGTTTCTTTGGGCTGGTTAGATTTCCATTAGATGGTAAGAAAAATATCTAAATTTAGCTAATGTTACTTAAAAGAATGCATTGGTTATTAGACCTGATTACCTTGATATCATCCATTTTTTGGTGTAACTGATAGTGAGCTTTCCAGTAGTAATTGCTGTGTAGCTTTGACTGTATCTTACAATTAGTGGTGCCAGATTTTTAGCTTTCATGGACCTGGTAAAATTTCCCCAGTTATTGAGAGACCAGCCTTACATTGTCAGCATTTTTTTTCCATTAAAAAAAAAAAAAAGATGCTCAAGAAAACAAAAAGGAAAACTACCTCCTATCATCATTATTCCATTTGGGAAGAAAAAGATAAGCTTAACATCCCAAAAATAGGAAAGACATAGATTCAGAATTAAAAAGTCATTAAATTGAATAAAATTTAGCCTTCATAAAATTTACCATTCTTTGCATACTTTCCTCATTTCACCTCTAAGTTCTTAGAAATCACAACCTCAGGCTACCTCAAGTATATGGTAGAAAACTATATGATTAATCCAGTGACTATGTTTTTTCTTAACTTGGCTTTGAGCAGGCAGGTGTATGGTGACATTAATGTAGGATTATATAAATTAGGGGGAGGAGGCAATAAAAACACCCTTTTGTTAATTTTTTTTTCAATTTTATTACATGAAGCTTGAACTGAGCACCTCTCTTTCTTGGCAGTGCCTTAGACTTTGAGGTTGCACAGGTGCATAAAGCAGAATCTGTCTCCCTAAGGATTTAGAATCGGGTAGAAGGGAGAAATCCTGGCCATTCTGGCTATGGAAAGAGACTATTGTATAGCATACAGAGAATCAAAGACTTGGGGTCTGTACTGATTTCATTGGTCTTGATCTGTAGATGAGCCATAAGTAAGTGTTAGTCACTCAGTCGTGCCCGACTCTTTGCAACCCCATGGACTGCAGCCCACCAGGCTCCTCTGTCCATGAGATTCTCCAGGCAAGGATACTGGAGTGGGTTGCCATTTCCTTCTCCAAGAGATCTTCCCAACCCAGGGATCGAACCCAGGTTTCCTGCACTGCAGGCAGATTCTTTACCAACTGAGCTACAAGGGAAGCCCCAAGATGAGCCATAGACCCATACAATGCAAGGCAGAAAAAGAGGGCAGTGCCAAAGAATGTTCCAACTACCATACATTTGCACTCATTTCACATGCTCTCAAGGTAATGTCCAAAATCCTTCAAGCTCAGCTTCAACAGTATGTGAACCAGGAACTTCTGGAGGTACAAGCTAGATTTAGAAAATGCAGGGGAACCAGAGATCAAATTGCCAATATTCACTGGATCATAGAAAAGCAAGGGAATTGCAATGCAACATCTGCTTCACTGACTATGCTAAAGCCTTTGTCTAGGTCACAGCAAACTGTGGAGAATTCTTAGAGAGATGGGAATACTAAACCATCTTACCTGTCTCCTGAGAAACCTGTGTATAGAACAAGAAGCAACAGGTAGAACCAGCCATGAAACAACAGACTGGTTCAAAATTGGAAAAGGAGTATGTGAAGGCCATATACTGTCACCCTGCTGATTTAACTTCTGTGCAGAGTACATCATGTGAAATGCCAGACTGGATGACTCACAAGCTGGAATCAAGATTGCCGGGTGAAATATCAACAACCTCAGATATGCAGATGATACCACTCTAATGGCAGAAAGTGAAGAAGAACTAAAGAACTTCTGGATGAGGGTGAAAGAGGAGAGTAAAACCCTGGCTTAAAACTCAGCATTCAAAAAATTAAGATCATGGCATCTGGTCCCATCTCCTCATGGCAAACAGATGGGGAAAAAGTGGAAACAGTGACAGACTTTATTTTCTTGGGCTCCAAAATCACTGCAGATGATGACTGCAGCCATGAAATTAACAGACACTTGCTCCTTGGAAGAAAAGCTATGACAAACCTAGACAGCATATTAAAAAGCAGAGACATTATTTTGCCAACTAAGGTCCGTCTAGTCAAAGCTATGGTTTTCCCAGTAGTCATGTACCAGATGTGAGAGTTGGACCATAAAGAAGAATGAGCACCAAAGAATTGATGCTTTCAAACTGTGGTGCTGGAGAGGACTCTTGAGAGTCCCTTGGACTGCAAAGAGATCAAACCAGTCAATCCTAAAGGACTTCAACCCTGAATATTCATTGGAAAGACTGATGCTTAAGCTGAAGCTCCAACCACCTGTTGCGAAGAGCTGTCTTATTAGAAAAGACCCTGATACTGAGAAACATTGAGGGCAGGAGGAGGACGAAGTGGCAGAGGATGGGACAGTTGGATGGCATCACCAACTCAGTAGACATAAGTTTGAGCAAACTCCACGAGATAGTGAAAGACAGGGAAGCGTGGCATGCAGCGGTTCACGGGGTCTCAAAGAGTCAGACACAATTTGGCGACTATAACAAACGTCATCAAATCTGACTGTAGGCTTGGACCTTAGGTCATGTCTTGGAATGATGTTATATGTTAAACTCTTACAGTAGTGGAATAATTATATCTAAAATCAAAGGAAGGGAATGCTGACAAACTATTAATTTTATTAGTGAATTTCCATTTGGAAGATGGAACATCCTGTGCTTCTGTTCCACCCCGAGGTTTATTAGAAAAGTGTCTGGATGTGAAGTCCTTGTCTGTAACTTCTGCTCCTCCAGTTCTAAAGGACTTAATGTGATGATTTATAACAAATGGATTTGAGCTACCCCAAGAGTTCTAGAAGCTACCAAATGTGATGGGATGTAACGAGCCCACTTTGTAAGGAGAGAGATCTCTGTAAACAGTGGACATATATGCCTCCAGTATACATTCCCAAGCCCATCCTCATTATCAGTTCAGACAAGCTAACAGCTTCCAGCTGGAATTGATGTCAACATTTTTTATGTAAAAGTAAGTTAGCCTTATCAAAGGTCTGTACTTATCAGCAAATTATTTATAGTGGTAAAATCATAAATAAAAAATAAATTAGCTTCAGTGTCCATCAGTAAGGGGTTGTTGTTGTTCAGTTGCTCAGTCATGTCCAACTCTTTGCAACCCCATGGACTGCAGTACACCAGGCTTTCCTGTCCTTCACTATCTCCCGGAATTTGCTCAAACTCATGTCACTGAGTCAGTAGGTGTATATTTAAGTAAATTAGAATATATCCATTCAGTCAGATACTATGATTTCAGTACTCCACAACAACAATGATGTACATTGATTGGCATGGAAAATGTCTGTGAAAAAAAAAATGTATATTTAAAGCAAACAAGTAGAATATGAATTTTTTTAAGTATGATAAAGTAAATATATGAGCATGCTCACACATCCTAAAGTCACTGGAATATTTTCTCGTTAGTACTGCCTTTTGGTGGGGTTCCCTGACCTAATGGTAGGATATTCCATGTGCCCCATAACGGGGAAGAAAGTACATTCAGCTTATTTTCAGTCTGTTGAAAGTGGTTAGGAGGGGGGCCTTACCTGAAGAGCAGCTGGAAAACAGAGTTTTAGCATCTTTGAATCTCGGGAGCAAATCCGTGATGGAATTAGAGAGAACTTAACATCTCAGTCTTTGTAGCCCTGAGCTTATCCTCCAATCCAAGATGGTCAAGTACAAGGACAGCAGTATTGAGGGTGAGAATAAACTAAAATAATAACTATTCAGTTCCAATTCTGTCTAAAGTAAATACCTGCAAAGTGGAACAAGATCTGGATAATTTTTAAAAAGTTATGTGGGCCCTTGGTTAAAAAATTTTAAGTATGAAAATTCTTTAGAGGTATAATCCACATGCTAGTATTCAGAAACAGTTAAGTACTGAATTATGAATTAATTCAGTCAAGTGACTGCCCTTTATTAAAACAGCTTTCCCTGGAAGGATAGCCCTCAGGAGATCAGTGCTCCCCAGTCAGAATTTCTGTGCATGAGCTACAGTGGAATCATGTCTAGTCTTAGTCCCTGGAATTGTAGTCCAAGTCTTAATGAGGTCTTAGGCTAGAAACTTGAAAGACTGGCACTGTGCGAACCTTTGCAGGAAGGAAGCATTTGTAATAAGTGAAGCTGAAATTGCTTAGTCTGGAAATCAATTAGCTTTGGGAATTCGTTTAAATGAAACAATCATCATGAACTTTCTAATTATTTTTTCCTAATTTGTGCTAAAATCCAAAAGGAATAATATTGGATTATCTGCTGTTCTGAATTAAATATCCTCGTGTGCCCCTTCATTTGCAAACAGAAGTAAAGCTTTACAATGATATATAGAACATGGGAAGTTTTTTTTCTTCCAAAACTGGTTAACTCTATAGCCCCAAGGAATAAGCTGTATTTTGGACTGTGAACTTGAAAGAGTTTGTTTACTAATCGGCTAATCAGAAATTATTCAGGCAAGAATCCTCAAGAAATGTCTTTATTGGCCCATTTCCCATTTTATAAAGAAGAGCAGGCAGCAAGGAAGAGTAACTTTAAAGTCTGTAACAGGGCTTTATAACCGTTCAATGTTTTGCTTGTATATATTCATCTGGCAGTTTTTTAGAATTGTTCAGGTCTATAAATTCTTTGTTACATTTGACGATATTAAGAAAACAGGTGTATTTGTTAATGTTCTAAATTGTATCTGGGAAGTAACTATAACATATAACTTCAGGTACCTGGATTTAAGATTAATTTGAGGGGGTATACCATCAATCCTGAACAATCCTCCAGCTACTTGATTCATTATAAGCTCTGGCAGAAGAGTTTGCATCTCTTTTGAGTTGAATCTCACAGGATTCAAACGGGAGTGGAATAGCATCATTACTACTGTACTTCCTTTCTTTGGTGCTGTTAACTATTCCCAAGAGAAGGAAGGGAAACACACAACGCCCATTGCTTATCAGAGTTATAAGTTCAGTAAATAATTATACCTTCCTTCTTTTGAGTGCGGTCGAATGAGGAAGTATATTACAGCTGCTAATAAACCACATTCAAATTACAGTCTCTAAAGCAACAAAACGGTAATCCATATTTTCAAAAGAATCATAGCAGCTCAGTTTTTTAAAAGACATGTTTCTAATTGCAGTTGCCAAAGTCAGTTATTTTCTGATGTGATGTTTTATTTTCAAGGAATTATTACCTTTGTAGAATTGTGATGTTTTAAATTAAAAGTTGAGATGCATGTATTAAATAATACTCCACTTTAAAATGGAAGAACTGAAGATTGGAGGAAACAGAGATAAATGAAATTAGGATGATACCAAAGTTTGAAGTTCTATTCTAGGATTCTTTGAACCAAACACTTAGCAGCTCTTCACATCATGTTAATTGCCTTTCTGTATGTATTTCCATATGCTGAGTCATCATTTTGGCTTAATATGCAGTCACTATAACAAGATTGGCAGTATTTAAGTATTCTTTCCTTTCATGCTTGCCTTATGGGATTTATAGTTTCTGAGCACAAACTGTTATTTTATCTTTAAAACACTCTTCTAAAATATTAGTGCTTGTAAAATAAAAATAAAGAAGATGATTTCCTTTAAGATACTGTGACAACAGAACTAAAGGTAAAGATATTTAAAATCCCTTACGCTCTCAAATGAAATTCATTTTGACCTTATTTAATATAAAGATGTAATGATTCCTTATCTGATTTCTTGAAACCCTTTCAGGACTTACATTTAAGAGCCAGTGTAACCATTGATTTTATAATTTTACTGAAATATATTAATTTTGTAGGTTGAAAGAATGGCAACCGAAACTATACTTTCATATAAGCATAATACATGCATTTGGAGCCCAGCTTCCTTTCTGTTCATATGACACATCCTTTGCTAGTGCTTTTAATGTTTTGCTTCCTGAATAATTAGTGATACAGTACTGTTTTCCTTCTGATATGAATGAGTGCAAAGACAGAGAAAGACAGAACATATATATATGTGTGTGTGTATATATATATATACAACCCTTTTAAAAATCTTTATTTTTTCACATATTGAAAAATTTTCAGTGTGTATCTGATATTCTCTTGATTAACCACATTAATAGCAGAGAGCAAATACCAGCATACAAAAGTAAGTTGAATTTTATTTAGAACCTGCACTGCTTGTTTTGCATCTGAGTGCCCTCCCACACCCTCTGATACCCTGAATTTGAACTAGTCCCTGAAGATCTGGAAACGTGCCGTCCTCTTCCTTCTCTAGCATGGAGTCATTGTTCCCCCTTGCTTGGTTTTGTAGCTTTGTTTTTTATAGATTCTCTGGAACATGGAAATTTGTAGTTTTGCTAAATAGGCTTATTGACTTTGGTCAGTGATGGAACGGTTAGAATAAAAAAATAATATGTCATGACAGCAAATTAATGACCAATTACTCTATGCATTTGCCATATTTTAATAAAAGTTGAAGTAGCTGTTCATCCTATTTGGATGACTGGCCATTCCTTTTACCTAAGCCAACCATGAAAATAAAAACTGACTCTCAGTCCCAGAAGTTAGGAAGTGTAAGGCATTTTCTAAAATAAATATTTTCAGATCTCTGTCTTTTATTTCTTTTTATTAGGCTTATTATAAATCTGTGTTTTAGAAACAAAACCTAGATTTTTCTAAAAAGAAACAGGGAGTAAGAAGAAGGCATGCCATGTCAGGTACCAGTTTGTCGTCATTATTTTCCTTTTCCTGAGTGTCCTTAGAAGCCCCGCGGCAGAAGCAGTGACAGAACAGAAGGGTTTACCCAGGGCTGTGAATGCCTCAGATGAAAAACAAAGCAGGTGGGAAACCTAGGGTCCACCAGGAGCAGTGTGTCAGTGGCGCCAACTTGGAAAGAGAGGAAAGGGACAAATCCACAAGCCTCCAGGTGTTGTTTTTGATCAGCTGCTGAGTTGTGTCTGACTCTTTGTGACCCTGTGGACTGCAGCACACCAGGCTTCCCTGTCCCTCACTATATCCTGGAGTTTGCTGAAAGCCATGTCCATTGAGTCGGTGATGCCATCCAACCATCTCATCCTCTGTCACCCCCTTCTCCTCCTACCCTCAGTCTTTCCCAGCATCAGGGTTTTTTCCAGTGAGTCGGCTCTTTGCATCTGGTGGCCAAAGTATTGGAGCTTCAGCTTCAGCATCAGTCCTTCCAATGAGTATTCAGGACTGATTTCCTTTAGGACTGACTGGTTTGATCTCCTTGCAGTCCAAGAGACTCTCAAGAGTCTTCTCCAGCACCACAGTTTGAAAGCATCAGTTCTTCAGTACTCAGCCTTCTTTATGGTCTAACTCTTAACATTCATACGTGATTACTGGAAAAACCACAGCTTTGACTAGACAGACCTTTGTCAGGGAAGGGATTTCTTTGCTTTTTAATATGCTTGTCGTAGCTTTCCTTCCAAGGAGTAACTGTCTTTTAATTTCATACTTGCAGTCACCATCCACAGTGATTTTGGAGCCCAAAAAAGTAAAATCTGTTGCTGCTTCCACTTTTTCCCCATCTATTTGTCATAGGTGGTGGGACCAGATGCCATGATCTTAGTTTTTTGAATGTTGAGTGTTAAGCCAGCTTTTTCACTGTCCTCTTTCATCCTCATCAAGAGGCTCTCTAGCCTCCAAGATTTGGCTTCAACTTAACCTTGTAGCCTTCTCTCCTTCCCGCCTTCCCCTCCCTCCACTTACCAGTCTCTGGAGCTACCTCCAGTTCCTGGCTAGCCCTTCTGTTATGAGTCTCTCACTGTCTGGATTCTCTGTCCATTCTTCCCTCACTATTTCTTACTTACCCTCCAAGAATCAACTCAAGACCCTTCTTGAAGAAGCCATCTTGATCACTACCATGCTGGATTGCATGTCCTGGCTCTAGGCGCTCAGAACACTTCACACATTTAACTTAGCTCTTATTGTAAGTGATTAGAATTATTTATGCTTGGGTCTTTCTCTCCCATTATACTAGAAGGCAGTTAAGAGTGATTTGTTCACTATAAAAATCCTTTGAACCCAGTGTCCTACTGTAGTCACTGGCAAAGAGTTCAGTTCAGTTCAGTTCAGTCGCTCAGTCATATCCGACTCTTTGCGACCCTGTGAACTGCAGCACACCAGGCCTCCCTGTCCATCACCAACTCCTGGAGTTCACCCAAACCCATTGAGTCAGTGATGCCATCCAACCATCTCATCCTCTGTCACCCCTTCTCCTCCTGCCTTTAATCTTTCCCAGCATCAGGGTCTTTTCAAATGAGTCAGCTCTTCGCATCAGGTGGCCAAAGTATTAGAGTTTCAGCCTCAGCATCAGTCCTTCCAATGAATATTCAGGACTGATTTCCTTTAGGATGGACTGGTTGGATCTCCTTGCAGTTCAAGGGACTCACAAGAGTCTTCTCCAACACCACAGTTTAAAAGCATCGATTCTTTGGCACTCAGCTTTCTTTATAGTCCAACTCTCACATCCATACATGATCATTGGAAAAACCATAGCCTTGACTAGACGGACCTTTGTTGACAAAGTAATGTCTCTGCTTTTCAATATTCTGTCTAAGTTGGTCATAACTTTCCTTCCAAGGAGTAAGCGCCTTTTAATTTCATGGCTGCAATCACCATCTGCAGTGATTTTGCAGCCCAGAAAAATAAAGTCAGCCACTGTTTCCACTGTTTCCCCATCTATTTGCCATGAAGTGATGGGACCAGATGCCATGATCTTCGTTTTCTGAATGTTGAGCTTTAAGCCAACTTTTTCACTCTCCTCTTTCACCGTCATCAAGAGGCTCTTTAGTTCTTCTTCACTTTCTGCCATAAGGGTGGTGTCATCTGCATATTAGGCATACAATAAATGTGAACCTGAATGAAAACCAAAATATGGATTTTCAGCTTCTGCAAGGGAATTTATTGGTCAGGAGAATCATTAGCGTTATTCTTTATTTGAATTGTCACCTGTGTTTGACATTTTAAATAGCCTTCCCAAAATAAACTATACCCAAGGGTATGGCCATGTCTCAAGAGTCGCTTATGCGTTTCTGTGTCAGTGTACATTTGGGACTAACTCTTTCTAAAAAGCATCTCACTAAGATAAGCCACAAGGCAATCATTTTTTAAGTGTATCCGTTTGACCCCTTTCAGATTTGAACTACATAATTTTGTTGAAACTTTTGAGCATAAATTAACTAGATCATGGAATAATACAGGAGTGCCTTAGAGAACAGGTAATATTGTATGAAGGGAAACATAAGAAAGGACATCAAGTAAATGGGGAGGAAGTTTGAAGCGAGTTGGAATGAGTGTTGGATCTTATATCCAAGAATAATGTTTTATAGAAAATGTTATATGTAAAATCTATAAAACCCCTGGACTTTTATTAAATAAAATGTTCAAAGTCTTTATGTGGGTTATGGAACATGGTGGGGGTATTTTGATCTGATTTTGTTTTATATTCTAATTGGAATGGGTGTGTATCTCTATATGGCACCTATACCTTCTAAAATATTTGTTCATCAACAGCAAGCACATAACAACTTCTTTCTGACTTACATCAAAAGTAATTTTCCATCTGGAGATAAGGGTCAAAGCTTGAAACCAGTAGCCAAGGAAAACAGCAGTGAATATTTTAAAATATATAAAGTGATTTGTTAGCTGAAATGTCGTTATTCAAAAACTCTTTAGCTTCTACTACTTAGAGCTGCAAAAACATGGAATTAGTCTGACCCATAACTCTTCACTCTCTTCTCTTCTGTAGTGGGATTGGAAGGAACTGGCCCTGGGCCTCAGGAGGAAGCAGTATTTTGGCAGAATTTGGAACTCTGCACTTGGAGTTTATGCACTTGAGCTACTTATCAGGAAACCCCATCTTTGCTGATAAGGTGAGATTCTCCAGTCGACCCTGCATTGCAAAAGAGTACCTATAGGAAAATATCCTCTCTGGGGAGATTTCGGCATATGGAATGTGGAAAAGAACAACCAAGTCTAATGGAGCCCTTCGTGAATTTTTGTTACATGCAGCATTGCTTGTAACCAAACTAAAAAGCACTATTTCACGGCATTATTCTAACAGTGCAAGAGGGCCTGAGTTACATGTCTGATTCTCTGCACCTCCAGTAAGTAACTTTACCTCTCTGAATTTTTTCCCTTTTCTCAAAAACAGTGTTTTGTGGACTATGTGAACCACACATGGGAAAGAATTTTTTTAAGCTCAGTTTTACAAATGCGAGGTAGCAGTTGAATTGATTTTTAATTTTCAAGAAACACACCCACCACGCCACCACTCTGCCCTTATCTAGCTTTCACCCCGCTTTGTCGGCTCCCCTTCACAGCAGCGTCCCTTGGGCGCATTGTCTGTGTCTGTTGTCTTCTCTGCCTGACTCCCACTCCCTGGAGCGCTTTCCTGCCGGGCTTTTCTCCAAGCCACACTGTTGCCACATCCAGGGACTTTTCTCGTCTCTCTCCGTCTTCCTCGCCCTCTCAGCGTTGATGCGCTGGATCACTTCCTTCTCCAGGAGGCTTTCTCTGGCCCTGGATGCAGACACGCAGTACTCCCCTAGGTTGCTTCCTTCTCACTCTCTTCTGTTGGAGCCTCCTTATCACCCCACCCTCTAAACACTGGAAAAGCCCAGAACTCAAACTGGGGGCTCTTCTCTTCACTTTCACTCTTTCCATTATTCTCCCCAGTCTCATGACTTGACGTATTATCTGTATGGTGACTGCCTCCACGTTTGTAAGTCCAGTCCCAACCTGGCGCCTGAACTCCAAGCTCTATAGCCAAGTACCTGTTCAGCATCTGCACTGTGAGGTCGCTCAGACAAGTCCCACTTAAAACGCCTCACACCTGCTTCTACTCTAGTCTTTACTGTCTGGGAAAAGACGCCTCAGTTTACCCAAGGGCTCAGACCAAGACTCTTGAAGTTATCATGGTTCTCCTCTTTCTCTAAACCTCAGGTCCAAACCATCAGGAAATCTTTTGCATCCCATCCCCTGTGCATTACCCTGGCTCAGGGACCCATCATCTCTCACCTGGACTGTGCAGTAGCTGTCTGACTACCACTTCCTCTCATACCCTCAGTCACACTGATCCTGTAAAAATACAAGTTTTCAATGGCTTTGCATCTTCCTCAGATTAAGATATGATTGGAGAGGCCTGCACAGTATGGGTCCTGGCTTCCTTTGCTTCCTCACCTTCAGCCTAGGTGGTCTTGCCAAACCCACTCTCTTCTCAGGACTTTTGTGTACTTGCTCCTGCATTGCTCTGCACTGCTTCCTCTTTTATCCTTTAAATTTGTGCTTAAACACTCTCCCAGTGCCCTCCCCAGAGCACCCTAACCGAATGCAGCCTCACCACCTCCTATCACTCTGTCCCATTACCCTTTTGTATTTTTTATAGATTTTATTACCACTTGACGTATTTGTTTCTTAGCTGTCTCACTCCACTGGATGCAAACTCCAAAAGAGTAATGACTTTGTTTATCCAGTGTATCCACTGATATAGTCTACTTCTTTATATGGTATCTCACGTATGGTAATCAGTGTGACTATATTCACTTACTGTAATTATTTGTAAGCTGGTGGCAACTATCTTTGTTCTAATACTGCATCATTTAAATCAACTTTTATTCTAACATGGAAAAAAGGTAATCAAGAAAGAGAAGAATGGCACCAAACTTTTTTCTTTAGATTTTTCATAGTAACATTTCATTTTCTATTGTAGGTAATGAATATTCGAACAGTACTGAACAACCTGGAAAAACCAGAAGGCCTTTACCCTAACTATCTGAATCCCAATAGTGGACAGTGGGCTCAATGTAAGTCAAGAGTTAAGCTTTGTTTTAGCTCTTTATAGTACCCAGCACTGTTCTAGTAACAGAGAGAAGGAACACCAAAATAGCCCAAATCTTGTTGGAGAATCCTTAGAAAAGAGGAAAGTTCCCTTCATAAATAAGCTTCTGTCATAAGGCAGACTATAACTGTTAACCAGGGGAGCTTTATTGTTTTATTTTTCATGCATAACTGTGAGCCTTATTATCTGTAAGCACATTTAAAGGTGTTAATCAGAAAGGCAGATCTGGTCAGGGTAGTGTGGGGATGATAGCCTCTAACAAAGTGATTATGCAGACAAGAAAATTGTTCCTTTGTGCTAATGACTAGCAGGATTTTCCCAGAGTAGTTAGAGCATTCTATTTCATAACATTTTCTCTTTCTGCTTGGCTACAGGATGAAAGCGGAGCCTGAATCTTTAAGGGCTGAGAAATTGAAGGAGCAAACAGGGTACTTTTCTTTAGTCAGTGTTAAGGCGACAGATAAAGGCTTCTCACCAGGAGAGCTACCTTTACCATAGGAGAAAGTATTGTGCTGGAAGCCCTCACTTAAGATCCTCAGGGACTTTGACCAAGGCTATAAAGACTCAGAGTAGCTGAAAGAAATGCTCTCAGGCTGATTGGGAAAAACAGTGGTAGATTAAGCAGCACCTGAGAGCAAATGAAGACTCCTAAATGAGATGCCTGGCAGTGACAAGGATGTTAGCGACACCTTGAGATTTTACTCAAGAGTTTTTTCTTTATATTTAAATAGGGTATTAGATGAGTATGCTTCACTGTTACTTCACAAGTATTTTTCTTAAAAAGTAATTTAGTAGGAAAAAATGCGCTAAAATCTGTGTCTGCGTTAGTATTGTCTGTGGAAGGCTTGGCATTGACATCATAAGTCCACAGTCAAGGTTGCCACTTACCCTAAGCATGGTCTGCTAGGTCATTAGAGGTTCTTTGGACCTCTCAGGGGATCTCCACAATCAAAGCTATTTTTATAATAACACTTTTCACCATGTTGACATTTGCAGTTATGTTGCAAAAGCAGTAGTGGGTGAAACTGCTAAACCCATGGTGAGAATCATGCCAGAGACAGCAGATACTAACAGGCAAACCTCAGAAACATTGCTGGCTCCGTTTCAGGCCACTGCAGTAAATCAAATAGCACAATAAAGCAAGTGACACAAATTTTTAATTTCCCAGTACATATAAAAGTCATGTTTATACTGCAGTCCATTAAGCATACAGTAGTACAATATTATATCTAAAAAGCAATATACATTCCTTAATGTAAAAACGCTTTATTGGTAAAAAGTGCTAGCCATTTTCTGAGTCTTTAGCAAGTCACAGTAGCATCAAAGATCACTGATCACAGTTGACCATAAAAAATATAATAGTAGTGAAAGACTTAGAAATATTGGAAAATTACCAAACTATGATCCAGAGACAAGAAGTGAGCAAGTGGTGTTGGAATAATGATGCCAGACTTGCTGAATGCAGGGTTTTCACAAACTTCCAACTTCTAACAAACTCAGGCAATAAAATGAAGGGCAGTAACTTGAGATTTGCCTGTGGTTATGTCCTTCACTACAGATAACCACAACAAATAAAAAGATGCCACTTTCGCTCATGAATGCTGTTAATGAAGCAAAACATTTACTGATTCTAGTACATCTCAGTCACTGAGTAGATCACATCCATGTAATATTCTGTATGATTAAATGAAAAAGACACAAAACGCTTCTGCATGATGAAAAACCTCATAGAAAAGCACTTGTGTTGTGATTTGAGTTGCAAGCTGAACTAGCTGCCATGCTGTTTCATGAGTCATCATTTTTACTTGAAAGAAGTGCTGAAGACAAACTGATTATTCAGACTTGGGTAATTGGTAAATGTCACAAAAATGAGCATGTTTCTTCAAGGAAAATGAAGAGTGTCTCTACCAAAGATAAAACTTGAGCTTATAATTAGAATTTTGAAATTTTTCCACGTGCCACCATAAGCTTAATGCCTTTCACCAACACTAAAAGATTGTTCTGCTAAGATTGGTGATGATATAACAAATATGGTTTTTTTGATGCTATGTAATCAAATGTATCATCATCTGGAAGCTGTGCATAATTCAGGGAACCAGTATGTCCCAAATGACCATGCATGATGTTGCAAAATCATGTGTGAGAAAAAGTGCATTCAAAGTGCAAGATGGCCCAGTGCATTTTAATGTAATAGTGCAAAAATTCATTGATGTGATTTCTAACTCCACATTGTAACTGTTAAAAACTTTAACCACTTGTCAGTTTTGTTGTAGTATCAAAAAAATATCAAAATACTCTTTGCTTTCCCACTACATAAGTGTGCGAGGCTGCATTTTCTTCATATGTTTCAGCCAGAACAACACGTAGCAACAGATTGAATGTACAGCAGATATGGAAATCCAATTGTCTTCTAGTACAGCAAACATTAAAGAGATTTGCAAAAATGTTAAACGGTGTCTGTCTTCCCACTAAGTTTTGTTTTTTTTTTTTTTTTTTTGGTAAAATATAGCAGATTCTTCTGAAAAGCCTATATGTTAACATAATGGGTATATTATTACTTTACTAAGATATTTTCAGTTCTGTTTTAATTTCCAATACGGTAAATATTGATATGCATGCATGCTAAGTTGCTTCAGTCATGTCCGACTGCTGTGTGGACTGTAGCCTGCCACGCTCTTCTCTCCATGGGATTCTGCAGGCAAGAATACTGAAGTGGGTTGCCCTGCAGGGGATCTTCCCAACCCAGGGATCGAACCTATGCCTCTTGTGTCTCCTGCATTGGCAGGTGGATTCTTTACCACTAGCACCACCTGGGAAGCCCAAATATTGATAGATATTACATAAATGGATTCTTCAGCATGTGTATTCATTTTTAAGATTGTTAAAGCATACTGAGGTTAAAATTGTGAAGGCCACCATAATATTTGGGAAAAATAGAACTTGAGTAACTTTCTCAATTCAAGATAACTAGATATGATTCTCTGAAAGGAAAAGTATTTTTAAAGTTATCCTCATGAAAGATTTCAAAATTTAAAGAAAAGTCTCTGTGAGTTGCTCTCTCCTTCCTGTGTTATAGGATTTAGAGGTCACTATGAAGAAGGACAAAAAGAGTCAGTTGTTCTGGAACATGTCAGTTTCACCTCCTGGGTCACCAGTGTACTATGTATTTGTCCATGCTTCCTGGTACAAAGGGCCCTTTGTAATTGAATTGCTTATGGGCCAGTTTCCTGATGGAAAAATAAATAGAGTTCATGCGTCTCCTGCCTGTCTTCCTCCATCCCCATCCAATGTTCCAGCCACGAGGAAGATGCACTTTTTTTTCATTAATCAAGTTCTGCTTGGCCATATCTGGGTCTTGGCTTTTGTGCCTTTTCCCTCAAGCCCTTTTCCTGTTTTTCTAACTCTACCACGAGCCAACTCAATTACCCTTTCTTCTTCGTGGCCTTCTTCAAGACACTGTTTGGAAATTGTTCACCCACTCCTCCTCTGCTTGCCCCCATCTTCCTCCCCCATCCCAACACTTTCGGTACTTTCCTATCACAGTCCTTTTCCTAATGGTTCATATATATATCCATCTTCCTAGGGATCCAGAACTGTTGAGGACAGTGACTTCGTCATATTTGTTAACCCAGCACATGGTGTCTTACAGCTAGTAGAAGTTTGCTTGAATTTTGTGAATACTCATGCAGTGTGTATCCAGTCTAACTCCTGCCTCTCCTGTTAGTAATGGCTCTGTTTTTCTCTCTGAACCATTTGGCTCCTGCTCCTCAACTGTGGTTGAGAGGCAGCATCTAGTCCTGATCATTAATAATATGTCATGACTGTTGAGGCCAAAGATGGGTTCCATGTCTATAAACAGAACAACTGTCACTCTTCTCCAATTAATAGAGACAACATTGTGTGTGTTTAGTAACACCATATTATATATACATATAGTGACACAGTATTATATATATGTATAAAATGTGGTGTAATGAGCATCGTTGGGGGATTGCTTTGAAGAGAGAAGTTCACATTCAGATGAAGTCTATAAAACTAAAGGGTTAAGATATTGAGTATATAATCCTTTTTGTCTTGATTCTTTTGATTTTTTTTTTCTCTTTTAAAGTAGAAGACATCCTTTTCTGGGACCTATTCCTATTGAAAAGAATAAATTACCCCTGTTATAGAAGAGCATAATATTTGAGTGGCTGTCATACACATTATGTTTAGAGCATTTGGGAATAAGAATACCATATATGTTCCTTCTAGTAGACAGTCCTTTCCTGCTGATAAAATGAGGCATGTTCTCTCTTACAGCCACTAAGATGTTTACACAGGACTTTGTTGCCAACACAAATAGTCATCCAGACATGGTCGGGGGGAGCTTAGTGAGTGAAATACTAAATTATTAAAAAAGAATTTTTCTTGTTTCTCTTCCATACTCCTTTATGTTCCTTTATTTTGATTCTTTCCAAATATAAAAATTTTATAGGTGAAAAAAATAGAAAACTAACTGGCATTAAAGCAAATATGTAAACCCTTTTCCTTTTTAAAAAAATCACTAAATGTCCAAGCTTGCGTCTTCCTCCATTATAGAATCATAACCCAAGGGGGAAGAAAATGAAGCTGCTTCTGGCTGTTCATTTTCAACTCTCATTGCTTTAACTCTAAAGGACATGTCTGAATCATGGCCATCATTTCCTGTTACTTCATTTAGTCCCTGTTATTTTGAAAGTAACTGAACAGAGATTTGCTTTACCATGCCTCACTTGCATGTGTCTCCTGTGATCGTGTTTATGACAACAGGCTTCTTATTGATGAGATAGTACTTAGTCCGTTTAGTTTGTAAATGTCAGAGGTTTCTGTGGCTGTCTATTTAGGAAGCTGTAAAGGTCATGTCAAACCGCTATTTTAAGAATCAGCCTCAGAATTATAAAAATACTAATCTTACAATAAAACAAACTGTAATTCTGGGCTTTCTGCAAAAGAAAATCACACATTAAAAATAAATCCCTTCTAGGTTTCATAGATGTAGTCCTTAATAAAATTAACTTAAAAGAATTTGGCTTTGTCTGTCAGTTATTTACTGAGTACCTACTATGTGCAAGATACTCCTTAGGGATTGACGTGGGCTGGAAAACATAACAGGTCTAGTCCCTGCCTTCCTGAACCATAATCTCATGGAGAAGACACACACACAATAAATGTCCCCATTTCATGAAAGTGTAGATGTGGCAAATGTGTGCTGTGAGAAAGTGCATGGAGAGCCTGGTGGGCAGTCTGATACATGAACTGTGAGTAAGGGTTACCAAAGGAGGGGGAGAGGAGTTGGGGGCACACTTCAGGCAGAGAGAACAATACCCTGAGAGACCCTGAGGTGGGAAGGAGTCTGATTGTTTTGAAAACCCAAAAGAAGGTCAGTATATCTAGAGGGTAGAGAGCAGGATTGATGACATAGGGAAGGCTGAGATCCTGCAGGGCCTCCCTAGTCTCCAGACACCCAGGATTTGAGTCTTCAACATTAAAGGCGTCAGAAAGGGATGATTCAATTCACATGTTACAAGGGTTGCTCTGGCATTAACGTGGAGGATAGATTGGAGTGGCGCTGGCGCTGGAACTTTGTGTGGTGGTGGAAATGTTCTGCATCTTCCTTCCAGTGCTGTGACCAAGGCCTCTTGTAGCTCTTGAGCACTAGTATGGCTGAGGAACTGATTTTTTAATTAGTTTAAATAGCAAAATGCTGTCACAGTGCAGGAGACAAGATAATTTGCCATTGCAGACTCAGGCATAGTGGTAGCTCAGACCAAAATTGTATTAGTGAAGACAGGAAGGAGTGGATGGACTCGAGAGATACATCGGGGGTAAAATTAGTACTGAGTTCAGTAACTCAGTGAATATGGGAGTGAGGGAGAGAAGTAAAGAATGACCATCTGATGTCTGACTTATGCTGACCTGGCAGTATGAAGGTGCCACTTAGTGAGATAGGGATCAAGGCTAAGATAAGGTTGAGGAGGGAAAGATAATATGTTCATTCTTATCACCTCTTCAATTTTAGGTCCCAGTGTCCAAGTTTCATTGTTGGGTGGGACTCAGGAGAAAATTGTTTGGATAGTGTTATAAAAATCAGTTTACTTTTTTGTAACTAATTCAACAAATAAAGATTTTTTTAATAGATACATAAAATTAGTTTTAAGGTTTGAAACTTCAAATGTGAATTTCCCAAATAAGACCATCTTATTAATGCTCAAATTGTCTGTGAACTCTAGGAATGATCTTTCAAAGAGAGTGTCTCTGTTTTTATAGGTAAATATGCTTGAAAAATGTATGTATTCAAGTAGTAGGCAAAAGAATACGTACGGTTGGTGTATATGTTGGAGAGCAAGTGATTACAAATTTGAGACCCTATGGGGGCTGGAGAGTCACCTGGCACCTATCAGTGTTAAAATCTCATTTAGCTCCTCTAAGCTTCTTATCTCACTTTTAAAGAGGATTACCTACCTGCAAGTTACAAGATTGCTTGCAACATACATAGTGGATCTAGCATAATAAATGACCGTGGAGGGGGATTGTAGGAATGAAGTGCATTCCATCCTTCCTATCTGTAGGGTATAGCTTCCAGGACTCCACAATACCAAAATTTATGGGTGCTCATCCCCTTATATAAAATGGCATAGTATATGCAAGTAACCTATGCGTATCCTCCAGATACTTTAAATCATCTCTAGAGTACGTTTACTACCTGTGAGCGTGTGCGTGCTTCGTTGCTCAGTCATGTCGGCCTCTTTGTGATCCCATGGACTCTAGCCCACGAGGCTCCTCTCTCCACAAGAGTTTTCCAGCCGGAATACTGGAGTGGTTTGTCATTTCCTCCTGCAGGAGATCATCCCAACCCAGGGATCAAATCCGTGTCTCCTGCGCTGGCAGGAAGAATTTTTACCACTGCGCTACCTTTAATACGTAACACCATGTAAATGCTATGTAAATACAGTATAAATGCTATTAAAATAATATTTGGCTGTGCATGGCAAGTTCAAGTTTTGCTCTTTGGAACTTCCTCGAATGTTTTTTCCACATATTCAATCCACAGTTGATTGGATCTACTTACAGGGAGCCCACAGATACAGAGGAGTGACTGTATTAGGAAGAAAAACTTCTGCCCTGTCTTCTTTCTTACTGGCCTCCCCTGAAAAGAATTTTGAGTCTTCAGATTGATAATACTACAAAAGCTATCAAATAATAATTAGAAGAAACTGAGGAGTTTCTGGTTATATTTCAGGCCAGGGTTTTTTTTTTGTTTTTGTTTTTTGTAAGATATGATACTCATAGGTTTGACATGGTTTATTATCTTACTGAGAGATAAAGCAATTAAAATTTCTGTATATATATAGTGAAACATTTTAATTTAGTTTTTTCCTAATGAAATAGAATTTTAGAATTAGGGTTGATTATTTTTATCTGCATATTTATAAAACTACACTGGTTATTATTTAAAGTATATCACATTAATTAACAGCACATCTGCTCATTTCAGAATATCTTTCTGCAAATAGGAGATTTGTTGGAATTTAAATGTAACATTGACTTGCTGTTGACTTGGGGTTTTGCATCCTACTTACTGATGTGATTTTACTGCATTATCTGAATTAAAGTCTGAATCAGTCTAAAATTCATTTCCTTCTCTTTGCAGATCATGTATCAGTTGGAGGACTTGGAGACAGTTTTTATGAATATTTGCTAAAGGCATGGTTAATGTCTGACAAGACAGATCTCCAGGCTAAGAAAATGTATTTTGATGCTATTAAGGTAAACACAAATTTAAATCATTATTGGCAGTCAACTAACTTATAACTTGCATATTAATCAAGCTTTAATGAAAAAATGAAATTCTCCATGAGTGGGTTACAAAATATTTTCAGTTAGGTAGAATTCAATATGTGCTAGTATAATTATAACAATAATAATCATACTTGATATGGTTTAGTTCTAATAGGGCAGTTAGAAGTTTTTTCATGGTTCAAACCTCAGCTAAGATTCACACATCTGAAAACGAGGTATTTTTCTTAAACATGTGTGAGTTCCCTGTTAAAATCACAGTTGAAATTATTGTAAATCCTGAATTTATATTCTAAAAATTAAGTAAGTTAAAATTACCCACGATTACAGACAGTCCTAATGGCTACTTCCATTTAATTATGGACAGTACTTTGAAATAAAAACCTGAACTATCCAAACTAATCTGTAAGGGACGATTATTAATAGTTTTCAAAGGTCCTTGTGATAGAAGAGGAATAAGGGGGAACAAATATTTGTTGATTTACTGTGCAATATGTAGTGTGTTAGATAAATATATAATATGTTTGCTTCCATAAATAGTTTTTGTTTTTGTTTTCTATTGGAGTATAGCTGATTAACAATGTTGTGTTTAGTTTTTTTTTTAAGTGAAATGTAGTTGATGTATGATATTATATTAGTCTCAAATGTAGTATATAGTGATTCGACATTTGTGTATGTTACGAAATTATCACCCACAGTGAGTCTAGTAACCATCTGTCCCCATACAAAGTTATTGCAGTATTATCAACCATATTCTCTTCGTATCCTCATCAGCATTTGCTGTTTGTTGTCTTTTTGATGATTGCCGTTCTGACAGGTGTGAGGTGATAGCTCACTGTGGTTTTACCTTGCATTTCCCTGATAATTAGTGATGTTGAGCATCTTTTCATGTGATTGTTGGCCATCTCTCTGTATTCTCTCTTCTCTGGAAAAATGTCTGTTCAGGCTTTCTGTCCATTTTAATTGGGTTGTTTGTTGAGTTGTATGAGTTCCTTGTGGATTTTGCTTAATCCTTGATCAGATGCATTTTCGAATATCTTCGCCCATTTAGTAGGTTTTTTGTTGTGCGCCCATTTCTTCTGTTGTTGTTGTTGCTAGTTCCCTTCACTGTGCAGAAGCTCTTTAGTTTGATGTAGTCTCCCTTGTTTGCTTTTATTTTCCTTCCCTAAAGTGGCAGATCAAAACCGATATATGGAATTCTCCAGGCAAGAATACTGGAGTGGATAGCCGTTCCCTTCTCAGGGGATATTCCCCGCCCACAGACTGAACCCAGGTTTCCTGCATCACAGGCAAATTCTTTACCATTTGCGCCATCAAGGAAGTCATATAAATATATATATGGTTCTAGGACCAGTGTCAAAGAATGCACTGCCAATATTTTCTTCTAGGAGCTTTACAGTTTCAGATCATACCTCTTAAGTCTTTAATCCACTTGAATTTATGTCTATATATGGTGTGAAAAAGTGGTCCAGTTTGAGTCTCTTGCATGTAGCTGTCCAGTTTTCCCATCACCACTTTTTAACTGGAATATAATTGTTTTACTGTGCTGTGTCAGTTTCTGCTGTACAATGAAGTGAATCCGCCATATGCGTACATATATCCCCTCTCTCTAGATTTAATATTACATTGGTTCCCTCCAAGGTCAATAGTGAGCTTTACTACACAGAGCAGATACAGCTCTTTCAGATTTCAGATATTGGAACCAGACACCTTAGTTAGAACCGTGGCCTTCACTTCGCACAACCTTTAAGATACATGGTAAACATTAAAAGCAGACTAGGATATGATCCATGTGCCCTCTTCCAGATTTATTTTTTCTTCATTCCTGTGAGGTTTCAGGTTTTAACTCAGGGAGTTCTCCATACAGTATGGTTTCCATTATATCATTTTTAATTACTGTCCTGGCAGACATTTTAATTATTCTAATCTTAAAATGGCCCCCTTAGATCTTGATGTTCTAGGAAAGACAACTTTCAAATACTTTTCCCTTGGTTTCTAGAACTATACCCACCCAGCTTTTAACATATTGTGTTTAGACTAACCATTGACAGGAAAATCCATTAAGAACAAATGAAGTCAAAGTGTTTCCTCTTTCTCTTAATAGTAAAAACACTTTCAATCCATGTTGTGTTTTTCAACCTAGAGAGCAAAGTTAGAACAATTGCACTTTTGATTTGAAGAAGTAGTCATGTCTTACATATTAAAGCTTCTTTGTGCTGGTTATATCTGGCTGCTTGCATGCATGCTAAGTTGCTTCAGTCGTGTCTGACTCTTTGCCACTAGGGACTGTAGCCCGCCAGGCTCCTCTGGCCATGGGATTCTCCAGGCAAGAATACTGGAGTGGCTGGCTATGCCCTCCTCCAGGGGATCTTCCCGATCCAGGGATCAAACCCGTGTCTCACACCTCCTGCATTGGCAAGCGAGTTCTTTAGCACTATCACCACCTGGTTGTACTGTAAAAGATCTTTGTTGTGAAGTAGAGGATCCCTTGCAATGTTGTTCTGGAGAGTTAATTTATTGGATGTGTAGTCCATCAGCTTTGGCTTCTAGTGCCTTTTGAAAATCATTTAATCCCAGAGTGGCGTGGGTTTTTTGTTTTTTTTTTTGATTGTGTTAATAACAGATACTTTTGGGTTTTTACCTGGCTGTTACGTGGCCTCATCTGGAAGCCATACTAAGAATCCACGGTGGTAGGTTCTCATGCAGCCAGAAAGTCCTTTGGAGTGATCTGGACAGGTGATGGATTAGACATTTAGGATTCTAGAGGCACATCCAGCTAATTTTTTTCAGATATAGAAGGATGAAATCACAAAATAGACAAGTTTTTTTTTTCCTAATCAATTCTCTATAGGCGTGACACAACATATCTTAAAACCACTGAAGACTAATTTTTCCTCCTTTATATTTATTTACATTTTCCCATTGCCACACAAACATTGTTTCAAAAGTCTTAGAACTTCACTGTAGTTTGTTTTGAGAGATAGTGACTTGGTCAGAATCATGCCAAAAATAATACAGTACTTTATTCAGGATCCATAACAGGGTAATAATGTTTCTCTAATGCATGCTCAAAGCTATTACTCTTGCCATGTAGAAAGAATAATTTCTTGGGTGATGAACAAGTATCTGCTTGAAGGACTTTATTGCAATTTGTGCTATGAGAAGTGTAAATAACTAAGATGTTCAGTTGCATTAAATAAGAATTAAATATTAATGTAATAACTAGACCATCAATAAAATTAGCTTAACCACAGTTAATGAGCACAGTAGCGTGTTCATTTATTTCCTGCCATCTTGGTTTCATTTGTTTATTTCCAATAAAGGTAAAAGAGGTTTTATCTACCTATGCATTCATTTTCATTCATTCTTCTCTATCACAATTTTGTCTGTATCTACTACAGGCACACCTCAGAGATATTGTGGGTTCAGTTCCAGAACCACTGCAATAAAGCAAGTAACATAGTAAAGCAACTCACATGAAATTTTTGGATGTCCCATGCATATAAAGTTATATTTACACTATACTCTAGGCTATTAAGTGTACAATAACAGTATGTATAAAGCAAACAATGTATATACTCTGGTTAAAAATATTAACCATCATCTGAGTCTTCAGTGAGTCATAATAGTAACATTAAAGATCACGGATACAAATCACCATAATGAATATAATATTGAAGAAGTTTGAAGTGTTGCAAATTATCAAAATGTGACCCAGAGACATGAAAAGAGCAAAGGCTGTTGGAAAAACAATGCTGATAGACTTTCTTAACACAGGGTCACAGCAAAATTTCAGTTTGTGGAAAATACAGTATCTGCAAAGTGTAATAAAGCAAAGCACAATAAAAAAAGGTATGCCTGTATTCCGTGCTTCCTAAAATCTCTTTTTTGATGATACTATGACAGTTATAGACACAGTCATAGCCCTTCTCCTTCCAAGAAGTATTAATAATTGAGGGTATGGGGGGTATTTCCTATATAAGTAATAAAAATAGTAATGTCAAGCCCTTACACCACAACTTTGTTTTTTTCTAATAAGGCTTATTTTGTTTATATACTCAGAAGAATATCAACTGTTCTGGGGCAGAAATAACCAAAGATGTTTAGTCATTTTTGTAAAATCATTTCTCCCAAATTTAAAGACCTTTTTTCTTTAAAAAAAAAAAAACTTATTCATCATATATTAATATCCTTTTTAATAGAATTATTTGGGAGGAATTTAATTCATGTGTTACCACAGTGGTGATGTGATGGTAATAAATGGTTTTTATCAACTGCTAATCACTGTACTGACTGCTTTATACACAAAATGTTGCAGTTTTCTCAGTGGATACTACTATTCCTATTTCATGGATAAGGATACTGAGATTTAAAGATGCAGTAAGCAAATTACCCACAAAGTTTACAGATAGTAAATGTCAGTGCTGGAATTTGAAGCCAAGCAATTGGGGCTTCCCAGACCGAGCGGTGGTAAGGATCTACCTGCCAGCGCAGGAGATGCGAGAGACACTGGTTTGATACCTGGGTCAGGAAGATCCCCTGGAGTAGGAAATGACAACCCACTATAGTATTCTTGCCTGGAAAATTCCATGAATAGAAGAGCCTGGCGTGCTACAGTCCATGGCGTCGCCAAGAGTCAGACACGACTGAGCAACGAAGCGCATACATACCCAAGATCTGACTGCCTGAAGAACAGCTCCTTTTTCTCCACTCTGTTTTGCCACCCTTTCAAGCCTAAGGGAGGGAAAGGAAGACTAATAGCACTGGCCTGGGGTTCATACACAAATATGCTCTGTTCATTGTTCAGAGCTGAGCCTGTGCTTTGTGTTATTTTTGAAAATGGAAATGCATTTAAGCAGCTCTCAACACTATACCAGTGGCCTGTCTTTGAAAAGGAGACAGCTTTTCTGGTCTGAGGACTACAACTGTTTGATCATGGAACCAAGAAAAACCTATGGGGCTGGCCCAACAGCATTAATTCCAACGAGCCAAACTAACAAAGCATAGATTAGAGGAGATATACAAGAGCAATAAATGAAATCTCAAGTTGAATTGTATTTATGGAACCAAATTCAAATTGTGAGTGATGTTTTATTCTTTTATATATATATATATATATATATATATATATATATATATATACTGTTGTGGTGAAAGTGAATATGTTAGTTGCTCAGTCGTATCCAACTGTTTGTGACCCCATAGACGGTAGCCCACCAGGCTCCAGTGTCCATGGGATTTTCCAGGCAAGAATACTGGAGTAGGTTGCCATTCCCGAACCAGGGATCGATCCCTGGTCTCCTGCATTGCAGACTCTTTACCATCTGAGCCACAATGTGTTTTTAGTATAAATCTGAGAAAAGATTACAAAATGTTGAAAATAAGTATTATTTTCAGGCTATTGAGACTCACTTGATCCGGAAGTCCCGTAATGGACTGACTTACATCGCAGAGTGGAAAGGGGGCCTCCTGGAACACAAGATGGGCCACCTGACCTGCTTTGCTGGAGGCATGTTTGCACTCGGGGCAGATGACGCTCCTGAAGGAATGACCCAACACTACCTTCAACTTGGGGCTGAAATTGCCCGGACCTGTCACGAATCTTACAATCGCACCTGTGAGTCCCTGTTACTCTTCATATATAATCTTTGTGCTTTTTATGTCATTCAGTAAGTAACTTTGTCCATTTGTTGCCATCAAAAGAACATCTACTGTGCCTGATGAATATTTGATGATTATGATTAATATCTTAAAGGAATTTACATTTTTAATTTAAAAGGCATTGCTTTTCTACATAAAAATATTTACCTTTAGTTTACCAATAAACAAAAATCCAGGCCATAAAAGGTCAAGTCTAACTTATTGACCCTGCTTTACGTAAATAACATTGGGCGAGAGTCCCTGTCCTAATACAGAAGAAATTTGGTGTTATAAACCATTATTAATCTTCCCAGAATCTTCATGAAATATACAATGAATCTACATGCGTGCTAAATTCTTCGTTTGTATCTGACTCTGCAACCCTATGGGCTGTAACCCACCAGGCTCCCCTGTCCGTGAGATTCTCCAGGCAAGAATACTGGAGCGGGTTGCCGTGCCCTCCTCCAGGGAACCTTTCAGACTCGGATCAAACCCACGTCTCTTAGGTCTCCCACATTGACAGGCAGGTTCTTTACCGCTAGCACCACCTGGGAAGCCCCATGTGATGAGTCTAGTTGCCTTCTTATGAAAGTTTGACGCACAAATACTGTGTAACCTTCATGCCATAATGACTTAGAATTCTCAAACACTAATTTTTTAGCTCACTAATAAGGTGATGCTTTGCACTGACCCAGTGAGTACTCAGTAAATGGTGGTAAAATGAAAGAAAATAAAGGATTATTACCACTTTCTTAACTGTACTCTTTTCAGTAGATAAATTTAAAATGTAGATTGACTATTGCTTATTATACAATGTGTATAGCTATTCCTTAAAAGGGCATTTTGGCACCCCTCTTGAATGTTTTAAAGTATCTTTTAATTTCATTTACATTCTAGACACTAAGCATTGTCAGAGACAATAACCCTTGTCCCCCACTGCATGTCTTTCAGTTGTGAAACTGGGACCAGAAGCTTTCAGATTCGATGGTGGTGTTGAAGCCATTGCTACGAGGCAAAATGAGAAATACTACATCTTACGGCCAGAAGTTGTTGAGACTTACATGTACATGTGGCGACTGACTCATGATCCAAAGTACAGGAAATGGGCCTGGGAAGCTGTGGAGGTGACGTTTTAGTTTGCTTATGTTTCTTATGGGAATATGTGTGTGGGGAAAATACTCAGTGATCCCTATCAATCTAGTATATTAACTCTCCTATGATGCTTAAAGCTTTGACCAGCCATCTTTCCATTCAAGACTGTTTTCAGTTAAGTCATCCCACATCCCTGCCTTCAGCTCTGTTTTTTGTATATAAATATACCTCCTCTGGTACTGAAGGAGAATCTAGAAAGACCTATTATAAAATTAAGTTCTCACGTTTATAAAAACATTGACCAGTTAATCCCACAAAGGGTATCTGGCAACTTGGGAATAGTCACCCTTACCTGTTGTGTGTTTCAAGAAACCACTGTATGATGTTTCTTTTAGTCTTTGAGCATCATAATCGTAATATATGCTTTTAATTAGAGCAAATGAGCTACTTACATATAACTTTTAGACAGTACCTATAGAAAAACTACTTTGTACACGAATATTCCAACACGGGTCTCAGAATCCTCAGAATAGCTGTAAGCTTTCTATCTGTCCAGTGTGTTATTTGGATTATCTTGGCATTTCATGGATCTCTTCCTGCTGAATATGATGTATCATCTTCCTAAACGAATCTGTTAACACTTTGTGTGCTGAATGCCAGAGGAGGTGCACTTTAGGATATGCATCAAACAATGTCTAATTTTAAGAGCTATTATTTCAAAAGGAGTGGGAGGAAGTTCAGGGGATAAGAACAGGCAAACACTTTAATTACCAATACATTCTCTTATTGTCTAGCACTCTTTGTTAGAAAGTTAGCTGTCTTTTAAAACCATTAGGAATAACTTCTCTTAGGAAATCTAAAATGAGCATTGCCTTTGTGTAAAATTTGACTAATATCTTAGGACGCTGTTGATGAATCTTGTTTATTACTCTTTTCATTTGGTATGTATCTTATCACCAGTTGTCAGTTATTTTAAGTAATAGCGATTCTTTATGCCTTTTTTTTTTTGCAAAATTTTCTAATTATGGTTAGTCAGTTGTAATTCCAGTTTCTTTATGTTTTTTCCTCTGAATAAAAAGTATATTAAAATTGAGATTCAGCTAAGCTTTGGTAATTGGGAATTATTTTAGTCTTCAATAGGCCAGCAAGGAAATTAAGGTTAACACTCCCTTGCAAGTATCAGTTTAAATTAAAAATTTCAGTAATAACATTTCATCAAATATGAAACACCATAATTGATAAGAAACCATTATTTTATATACTGTTAAGAAAATACAACAATACCAATTAAATTATGACATGCCAATTTTGGAGATGTTAAAGTGTGAAAAAAAACTGTATGACGGTAGTTTGTCGCGTGGGCAGAAAGCTTTGATTTACTTGGTTCTTGGGGAGGGGGTTGTCTGCAGGGTATGAAGGTTGGTTTGATGTGTTGGGGTTTTTATCTGCTGACTCCTTTTACTGTAGCATATGATGTCAGATTGTTTGCTTATGTCGCAACACAGGAATTCCCCTGTTTTTGCCTGTGGTACCTTCTGTTAGAACTTGAAATGTAGTGGAGGGTGGTAGTGCTGGGGCCTCTTGCCTTCTGTGAAAAACCACGAAGATCATAGACTCAGAAGCTACGGCAGCACCTTTAGTTCCTCTTCTGCTGTGTCCCGTCCCATCAGCCCTCCCTGTGTCCTGGCTTCAGCTCCACGGGACAACACCCTAGCCTGCTGGCCCTGTCATGTCCAACGCCAGTGCTTCTCAGCTGTTCTGACTCAGAGGCTCTTCCGAGGCAGCTGGCGGAGGTCTGGGACGTGTGGGAGGCTGCAGCCCCAAGGGCCGCCCTCGGCCACCGATACATCACTATCCCAGAAGAGTTATTCTGAAGAATCATTCTGAGAGGCATTCTGTTTGGCTCTTTAGAGGGTTTCAGGCAGGAGTGAGCCCCCATGCACACAGCTGTGACCTGCCCCATGTGTATTTCACTGGCCCTCCTCCCTTCCTTCACTTTTCCCACCAGCTCGATCACTTCCTGATGTCATCTCTGTAAAAATCAAAGCTCCCTGCATCCAGCCCATGTCTCATGCTCTGTTTTTGGAGGAACCCATGTCCAGAGGCTGAGAGTCCCAAAGATGGTAGTGAAATGATGTTCTGATCAGACTAAGCGTCCTGGGTATGTGGCCTCTTCCACTGTCGAGAAACAGTAAAGCCAGGGACTGTCATGGGGACCCGGGAGAGCTGCTTGTCCCCAGCTTCACATCTCTGAAGTCTTAAAATTTAGACTTGACATGAAGGCTTTTTTATTTTTTGAAAGTTAAAAATATTTGTTTGGCATTTCTCCCTGCCTTGTTTTTCTTTTTAATTTACCAAAAACCTCAAAATATTAAAGTAGCTAGGCCTCTCTAAGCTTCCCCGGTGGCCCTAGTGGTGAAGAGCCCACCTGCCAATGCCTGAGACATGAGAGGCGTGGGTTTGATCCCCGGGTTGGAAAGATCCCTGGAGGAGGACATGACAACCCACTCCAGTATTCTTGCCAGGAGAATCCCCATGGACAGAGGAGCCTGATACAGTCCATAGGGCCACAAGGAGGCAGACACTACTAAAGTGACCTAGCACGCAGGCAGGCCTCTCTAAACTTCTGAAAGGCCCGCGCTGTGCTAGTAATAGTAAGTGTATCGTCTTGTTCTATTCTCAGGACAGCCTCATGTTGAGGAAAAGGATGCTCCCTGGATCCAGAAAACTGAGGCCACAATGAGGAAGTCTAGAGATGGGACTTAGCCTCCACCTCTGAAATGTCAGATTGTGTTCTTGACCACTCTGGTTCACCACAGTAGGCATGGGAGAGAAAAAAGAATGAGTGGAAGTGAACTGAAAAGATGAAAAATGTTTGGGCAGCACCTGCCCCAAAACAACTCTTTTTTTCTACAACAAAAGAAGGAGCTTATAGAAATTTTGGATCCCTGGGTCGGGAAGATCCCCTGGAGAAGGAAATGGCAACCCACTCCAGTATTCTTGCCTGGAAAATCCCATGGACAGAACAGTCCATGGGGTCGCAAAGAGTTGGACACAACTAAGCAACCAATACATTATCACATAGAAATTTCTATAGGAAGGAGGGTTAGCTGTTTATTATACCTGGCCCTCTCTTTAGTTTATCACAGTACCAAAGAACTTCAAGGGAAAAAAATCAAGAAAAATTTTTGTGGATAAATTCTTCTTTTAAGGAAATGTCTGGAAACAGGATTTCATTACGTTCAATGACAACAAATTTACCCACTTCTTCTGAATCTTTATTTTTTTACCCTTTTTTACAAATAATTTTTGGCCTACTCCATGTATCTGGCATTTGACTTTTTATCAAACAGAACAGTTATCAAAAAAGGAAGGAAGGAAAAATATAATAGAACCTGAAAGTCCCTTTCTTCAGGCTTTCCTTCCATTTAGTTCTTTGTCTGAAACTGAGAGTATAATCGAAGCTGCCTTTTTTTAAGTTGATTGTTCGTATGTTCCCTAGGGCTTTTAAGAAGTTCTATACTGGGAGACATGTTCACGTAGCCTGCCACTTAGATTTTCTTTCACCTGGTAATTAAATGCTTTTTCTGCCGACCAATGCTGTCTCCCTTCTGCCCTCCAGCCCTAGGGTGTGGAATCAATATCCTCATTATCAGTGTCTGCAGATGGAAGTGGATCGCTCAGCACCACATTCCTGCTCCCTGCCTTTGCCTTCCACCTCACCTTTTCCAGGCTCCACATTCTTAGAGCCATACTTTCCTCCTAAACCCTTCTCTCGCTGATGAAGATTTTTCTCAAGTAATATGGCAAGAGCTATGCCATATCCTCTTGGTAGTTGAGCGGAATAGGAGAAAAATGCAATATAATTATACAATTTTTTTTTAAAGGAACATGGTAGTGATCTGTAGAAGCAAACTGAAAAATAACCTGAAGAATAACTTTATCTTATTCATGTTTCCTTTATCTCATTAAACATTATAAGGGACTTAGTCTTACACTTCATTATTTTTGTCCACATTCTATGAATTAGAACCAGGTTTCCAGTAAGAGTTTGTATACAGGGGGAATCTTTATTTGACCATATAGTTATTAAAATCAATAGGATGTAGTGAGTAGAAAATAACTTTCTGGAGATGATTGTGCCTGGTAACCAGTAAAGCAAACCAGTGTAATATCCAGATAACCACTACAAAGAGCAGTCAGGTTAGCAGTAACTGACACATGAAAGCAAGTCATTTTAAAATTTTGTTACCTAAATTTTCACTCCCACACTGCCCATCCCTTGCCTTTTCCCATCTCTGACTATAATACGCACTTGTAGTCAGTCAGCGGTAAGAATGTAGGATCCTTTCTCTCTGGGTAGTTAACCAGTGGTTTAATCCCATCTTCTTCCATCTCAGTCTAAAGAAAAGAAAAATATTTCAGAAATAGATGTCAGCCATGTTTTTTCCACTGGTTTTCATTTTCTCCTTTTATATCTGTCAGTCACCAATATCACTCATTAGTACTCTATCAATTTTTTAAAGATAAGATGTTCTGAGGACCGCGGCAGTCCCGCACACTCTCTCAACCAGTGGTTTAGAATCCTGGTTGACATCAAGTCTTTCCAGACCAGCTGTCAACAAACTTTCTGGAAGAGCCAAAGAGAATTAGGCTTGGGGGCCATAAGCATTTACTCAGCTCTGCCACTGTAGTGAAAAAATAGCCATACACAATATATAAATGAGTGTGTCTGTGGTTCCATAATACTATATTTACAAAAACCAAAAGCAGGCTGGATGTACCTTGTGGTCTGTAGTTTGACGAATCTTTCTCTAGACCATAAGACGAAATGGTTTAAAAAAAAAAAAAAAACTGAAAAATTACTCCAAAATTAAATGTAAAAGTGTTTCCAGTTAGATGAGATATACTGTCCATGGGCTTCCCAGGCGGCGCTGGTGGAAAAAAAAAGCCTCCTGCCAATGCAGGTAGACAGAAGAGACCTACCTGGGTTCTGTCCCTGGGTCGGGAAGATCCCCTGGAGGAGGCCATGGCAACCCACTCCGGTATTCTTGCCTGGAGACTCCCATGGGCAGAGGAGCCTGGTGGGCCTCAGTCCATGGGTGGCACAATCGGTCAGCTTAAGTCCTTATTTTATGTAAACGTGAAAGTCTAGTAGTAAAACTCTGTGACAGCCAGTTTCCTGAAATGTGACCATGTTTCCCCTCCTCTTTGCGGTTTAGGCCCTGGAGAAACACTGCAGAGTGAAAGGGGGCTATTCCGGCCTCAGGGATGTTTACTTCAACAAGGAGAGCTACGATGATGTGCAACAGAGCTTCTTCCTGGCAGAGACACTAAAGTGAGTAAAGTTATTCTCAGTGCGTGTGCCCCAGATACCTGAGCACATCTTCCCAGTTGTCTTTATCATGAGCGCATTCAAATACGATCGAGCATGACTGCTGCCGAAATCCATTCTGCGCATGGCAGTAGCTGTGGGCGTGTTTTCATCCTTGTGTAAGTTTGGTGGCTGGGGACTGCCTTTTTTTTTTTTTTTTTTTTTAAGTTAATATTTTCACATGTTCCACCTCTTTAATTTTTAGTTGTATTTATTTCTTTTTGGCTGTCCTGGGTCTTCGTTGCTGCCCAGGCTTTTCTCTAGTTGTGGTAAGGGGGGCTGCACTCTGGTTGCAGTGAGCAGGCTTCTCATCGCAGTGGCCTCTCTTGTTGCAGAGCACGAGCTCTCAGGCACCTGGGCTTCAGTCCTTGCAGCACACGGGCTCAGGGCTCTAGAGCACAGGCCCAATAGCTGTGGTGCACAGGCTCAGCTGTTCCAAGTGTGGGGTCTTCCCGGATCAGGGATTGGACCATCTCTTCTGTGCTGGCAGGTGGATTCTTTCCTCCTGAGCCACCAGGGAAGCCCCTTGGGACTGCTGTGTAGGGTTCTTGTCCAGGGGATCAAAGCACACAGCAGCTGCTTTTCCTCAGCATTAACGAGTGCACTTCTTAAGGTTTTCCTATGCTTGACTGATGTCCACACTTCTCCATAAGGGGAATGGAGACGCTGATGTGGTTTTTTTCTGTGTCTTTGTGGTTTCACTGACTAACTGGGTCCCTCAGGCCTCACATACCCATGTTTCTCTCTCCAGATATTTGTACTTAATATTTTCTGATGACGATCTACTTCCTCTGGAACATTGGATCTTCAACACCGAGGCACATCTTCTCCCTGTACTCTCTAGGAATTTAAAGAAAGTTGAAGACGATGGGAAATAAAAAGACATTTTGTATTTTACTCTCCTCCACCCCTTTCACTGCATACCTTAATAGTTCTTTTTCTGGTGATCAGGCACATGATGAATTTTTATTAATAGATCTGTGATTATTCTAAGTTTTAAAATTGTTTTGCAGTCTTATATATTTATTATCATACATATAGATGGACCTAAATTCCTTACTGTATCCTTTATTATTCAGCCAGTGAATCACAGGGTTTTTTTGTTGTTGTTTTTAAGTAATCTGTTATCTCTAGAGTTTATGAAGATGTAGTATTATTTTTAGTAAACTGAATAGAACGGTATACCTATGATCTCTTAATTACAATTTTGATTTGACTGCAAAACTTTTTCCTCCTCTATGAGGAGATGATGTCTGCTTTAAGCTGTAATGTTTTGCCATGTTGCAAAAAGCCATAATAATGAATTAAATAATAAAAAAGCTTTTTTCCTTTCCAATTTCATGTTAATCGGGTTTGTCTATCCACCAGAGACAGATCTTATAACTGTGACAGTGTCCTTATGCGGGTCTATCATTATTTGATAGAATATCTTCTAGAATACTTTACTCACATTGTAATTCAAATTAGAATATCATCCCCAAAGGATCATCTCCTGTCGACCTCATTTCATCAGATCCACGGTATATTTTTGTCAGTTAATTTTATTAGTGTTCCCTAATTTGGGAAATAGTTTTCAGATTTTATTTTAAACGCCCTGTGTCATCTCTGGATCATGTACTGGTTCATTTCTTCCATTCTCCACCACACAACAAAGTGAGCTTTTCGGTTTTGCAGAGCTCTGCTATTACCGAATTATATTTTTTAAAGGGAAACTGTATAACTTTTAGTGGGTTAGCATTTGCTTTTATCTGAATATGTAAAGAAATCGGGGCTCACTCTCTGGAGAGAGGGTATTTCATATGGTTTTTTGTTTACATTTCATCTTTAATTTTTCTTGAAAAAAACTGTTACATTTGTTTAGGTTTTTCAGGTTTGAAAAGGGTCTTTTCTCAAACAGTAAATCATTCATTTCAGTTTATGAAAGCAGAATTTAACTCAAAGAATCTTTGGCAATGTGTCTATTCATGGTCAATTGAGGAAAAATCTAATAAACTTTTAGGCCAAATTAGGTTATAGTATACTTTGTCTGGTTAAGTTCAACGTAGCAATCTCCACTTAGAAGTAATGCATAGGAATGGACACTCCCAGTCCTCCTCAGTCCTGTAGCAGATCAAAATAATTATAATTAAATGATTCTTCAAAACATTTTTTGAGATTTGAATTGTTTTCCCAGAAATAGATTAGGTTATCCTATTGGTTCATATTTTATATATATTCCTATGAAAGGGCTAATATGATGCATGTACTGAGGTACAGAGATTTTGACCATCTGTACTTTTCCACTACAGCGGTCACATAGATCAGTGCAACCCCATAGATTAGGTTGAAGCATATGAAATTAAGGCATTTGTAGTTTAAAAATTGCTCAATATCAGCAATTTCATATGCTTCAGCCTAATAGTTTTTAAGACCGTTATTTTCTTAGATCTCAATAGACTTAGTTGTTTTAGCTATTTCAGCTTTTGAAAGCTTTTCAGAAGATTTCCACTGTCTGAAAGGCATATGACCTGCCCCTTTTTTCAATATTATTCATTGGTATATGTCAAAAAATAAATCAGTAAAGTTAGTAAGTGGAAAAGATCCTTTAGGACATCATGATTGCTATTTCCAAAACTTAAAGGCAAAGTATAGAAGATTCTCATCAAAATTGGGCCATATGTATTTAGATTATAACTTTCATATGAATGTCTTTGAACTAGCAATTTAAAATAATTTATTTTCTTTGCTTTTCAATCTGATTTGAAAGAGCACAAGCTGATAGGTATTTCTGCAGCAGATAGGATATTAAAGTCAGGTTGTATGAACACATAGAACTGTACTATGATGAACTTTTTGCTTTCTGATATAAATAGGCAAGAAGATTGTACTACATGTTGCCCAGCCAATAGCAAGAACAAAGTTATTTCAATTCTAGAACTTGGATATTTTTAGCCTAGGACCCAAAATACCAATCATGTAAGCAAAATAAGAGATTACTATTATGGTGATGTAATTTAATTAAAGTTATATTTTGTGTTAATTATTTTAAACAACTGAAGTCCTTAGGTAGAGGCTGTCTTTCATTCATTTTCAGCAAAAACTGTGCAATTATGTTTACATATGTTTTCGCATCCCAAAAGGTGAATAATTAAAATAGCACTTAATTTTGTTTCTGCATATGTTTGGTATACATTGTGTGATACACATATAAGTTACCTGGCAGTTTACAGAGCTTCAGTGATGTTCGTCATGACATCTTCATGTGTACTAGTAGTTCTTCCCATTGCTTTTTGTTTGTGCTTAAATCCACTGTGTCATTTTCAACTTTATATAAATCTCTAATGTAATGGGAAACATAATAGATTGACACATAATTTTTAAAGACTATATTTGTAAAATTTCTCTATTGTAAATAAAGTCTTTTGATATATCTCCTCATTTGTTATGTTTTTCTCCATCTAAGTAAGCTTTTGGGTGTTTGGGGATGAGTGTGTACCATGGCAAATGGACGTATTAAAACCTAACAGTGATTCCGTACCATACCCAGAGAACTGGGCCAAGGACAGTTTCCGCATTAAAAACTTGAGATTGCAGATAATGTTGCCTAACCCCCTTTGGTTAATCAGATACTTTTGGTCAGAATCTGACATATGTTGAACACCAGGGCACATGGAGCAAAGACAGGGAGTTGGCATCAGAAATAACATGAAGTGTATTTCTCTTCTTTTTTTTTTAAATTAGTATGTATGTATTTTTGGCTGCATGAGGCGGTCGTTGCTCACATGGGCTTTCTCTAGCTGCAGCGAGCAAAAGCAAAAGAACTAGCTGCAGTGCGCTGGCTTCTCACTGCAGTGGCCTCCCTTGCTGCAGAGCATGGGCGCTAGGTGCACAGGTTTCAGTAACTGTGGCCGACAGGATCAGGAGCTGTTGCATGGGGACTCAGCTGCCCCGAGACATGTAGGATCCCAGTTCCCAAACTAGGGATCAAACCTGTGTCCCCAGCCTGAGCAGGCAGACTGTCAACCACCAGATCACCGGGGAGACATCGGTGGTCCTTGTTCTTCAGTTGACAGGCCAGTTGAGATCAAACCCCACCACCACCACCACCACCAGTGAAACGAAACATTTCATTGTGTTAAATGACAAGTTAAATTCTGCTATAGATGTTCAGAGGAGAAGGAGGTCACTAGGTTTTAGTGGTCAAAGAGGCTTAATTGAAAAGAACAACTTAAGCTACAGGAGAACGTCCAATATTTTTTAAAAGGCTAGGTTCTTCAGATTCAGGTTGTACTTTTCAAAATGTTTCTAACATGTGGGCTGCTGTTCTCTCTGCCCAGATCTCTCCTAGATGTTTTTCTGGCTCATCCTCACTTCATTCAGGCCTCTGCTTAATTAGCACCGTATCAGAGTGGATTCCTTGACAAATCAGTATAAAATTCTCAATCACCCTTTGCCCCTTACTCTGTTTTATTTCCTATTTAGATTTGTTATGTAACATTTGTTTTCCTTATGTGTCTGTTGTCTACCTGACCTCTTAGAATTTAAGCTCCATATGAACAGAAAGGTACTTTATTGGGTCTTTCTCCCGCTGCCGTTTTCAGTGCTGGAGTGGCATCTCATACCTGGTGTACACAGTGAATGTTTGGTTAACGGGTGAATAAATGAATGAAATTCTACCTTGTATTCATAGGCTTTGCTACAGCTATTTACAAATGTCTTAATAAGTAGTACATTAAAAAAAAAATACTACTACCAGTATTACCTGCTATTGTTTTAAATAACTTATCACAAGAATGGGCAGCTTTTAAAACTGCTGTGGTAATGAATCCGTCTGCCAATGCAGGAGATGTAAGAGACATGGGTTTGATCCGTGGGTTGGGAAGGTCCACTGGAGGAGGGCATGGCAACTCACTCCAGTACTCTTGCCTGGAGAATCCCATGGACAGAGGGGCCTGGCGGGCTACAGCCCATGGGGTCGCAAAGAGCTGGACAGAACTGAAGCAACTTAGCACGCACAGTAGTTTTAGGGAAATATAGAGTAAATTAGTATTTATGATTGAAATGACCTTCAACCAACAGATGTTTTTTTACACCATTTATATCATTAAGGTACTGTGTATATATAGTCTTGTGTAAAATACATACCCAAAAAATTGTAAGTCACGATTTCTCCAATATTGAGTTTTCTTCAGTGTTTCTATTTGAATAGCCTACTATTGTTTTCTGTAACTTACTCTCCCAGTCACTATATCATAAAAAGAACCTATTTCAATAGCATCAAGCAAATAAATTGTTTTTTGGTTTTTTTTTTACTTAACATAGAGTTAATCAAAAGGGAACCTTCTGAATTCAATTATTTGTAACACAAATGATGTTGGTTCTGTTTACTCTGTTGGTGACAGGATTACTTAAAAAGATTCTAAGCATGATTTTTTTTTACACTAACATCAACCATCCATACAGAGAGGACAACTCGGCAATCAATACATCTAATTTCTGATAATTATGTGTAGGTGGTGGTGGTGGTTTAGTCACTAAGTCGTGTCTGACTCTGTGACCCTATGGACTGTAGCCCAACAGGCTCTTCTTCCCAAGGGATTTCCCAGGCAAGAATACTGAAATGGGTTGCCATTTCCTTCTCCCGGGGATCTTCCTGACCCAAGGATCAAAACCAGGTCTCCTTCATTGCAGGCAGATTCTTTACCAACCAAGCTACCAGGGAAGTCCAATTATAAGTAGACTGTTGCTTAAATTTTTAAGAAAATAATATAGATCTTTTAATTTATTGAAGCCTAGAGTTCATATATCTAATTGTTATTCTAGCTCCTTAGGTTGTGCCTGATATCGGGGGGGTCTCAGAAGGGGATGAAGAGAATTTTTTTTTAATCTTTTTAACTGATTTAATGGCCCAAAGACTGGTTTCTGTTTCTTCTGGTTCATTCCATCTACATTGGCCAATACATGAGTCATAATCTTTACGAAGTATTTGCCAGGCATCAGATATGCACATAAAGTATTAGAACTACATAGGAGTCTAGACAGCATTTAGTCCAATTCTTTTATTTTAAATATGACGAAACTGGGAAATTCTCCCAAGGTCAGGAACTGTTTTCTATCCTGGCTCTGTGCTACCAGACACAGAGATTTAGTAAGATTTATGCTTATAAGAAAGAACAATATATGAGAGCGTACATTATATCCAACCAGCCCACTCCAAAATAAAGGTGTAAATTCAGAGTTCACTGTTGGAAACTGGTCTAAGGCTGTATTTCTCAAGGTGTCGGCTGCTGTTCACCTGTGCCAGAATCTCTTGTAAGTCTTGTTAAACTGCAGATTCCAGAGCATTGGTCTAAACTAAGCAAATCAAAATTAGAGGGTGGCCTGGAATATCCATGTTTAGTGAGCTCTTTCTGTAATTCCCATCCATTCTAAATTCAAGAGCCACAATTTTAAGTTATAAGTAGGTGGAAGTCCTAAAACAGCAGAAGAAATAATGAATTAAGTAGCAAGTCATGACAAGCATATGTACCTTCTGAATTTTTATTGCTACTTCAAGGTTTAAGCACAACAACAACAGCCTGAGACAAAATTTGTATCACTTTGGAAACATAGCTTCGTCCTTTTACAAAAACATTTCTAAGTAGTAAGCCATACACCTAAATCGTTGAGAAATAGATTTACATTGGATTTTTAAACAACTCTTTCTTATTGAAGGAATCTTAAAAGTATTAACTTCAATCACCCCAATTTTTAATTCAGTGACTGTTCCATTTGCTTTCTTCTCCCAATAGCTGCTTTTAAAGTCAATTCTTAAATTGTTTCTTCTGTTTTTCTTGAGATTTAACATGGCTGTCACTTGTGCAGAGTACACGGAATTCCTAGTGGGCCATGTGTGATGTAAATGTATAAGATGTTCTTGGAAATGACCTCTGAAAAGCACCTTCATTTCCATCCACACCCACCTTTGCCCCTCCCACCCGCCCTATTTTTATGTTCATTGTAATGCTAATCACCAAAGATTTTTTTTGACTTGTCATTGTTACGATCACTTTGAATGAAACTTGTGTTCCAGATTCATTTCATTCCCCAGTGAATGCAAATGAGCATGAAAGCCTAGAGAAGAACAGCGGTGGATGCAGAACAACTTTCCCACATCCTGGCTTATTTTGGCCTTAGGCTAGGAACACACATTAATTCATAATTCTGCACAAAGGGCCATAAAATGTACTGATTTTCAAGAACATTTTCCCAAAAAATGACTGGCACCTAAGAGTTTTTTGTTTTGTTTGTTCTATTCTGTTTTGGTTTTTGACTCTCCTAGGAGAAATGATGATTCTTATTTGCCGAATTTTTAGGAACTTTGTTCCTGACTTTTAATTTTTGTAGTTGTTGCTAGAAAGTAGAAACACATAGCATCAAATCGCCCCTTAGAACTAAGCTGAGAAGTCACCATACCAACTTCTTAAGGCAGGCACAGTGCTGTTGGCCCCGTATCATGGGCATAACAGCTTTGACTCTTGGGACCCAAGGCATCTATTTAGTAAGTGACAGAAGGACTAGCAAGCTGTCTCTTCCTTCTTTGTGCAAAACCTCACCACTACCCTGCCAGTCCATACAACACTTTAGCCTCACTAGTGAAGTAAACCCGAAGTACATTTTAAGTAGTGTTCACCTTGCTATCTATTTCCAGATGGATAACTTTGTGACTTAATGTACTCTTGGCCAGGAGCTGCAAAATTTTATATATTTTAAATACCACCACTAAAAACATCTAGTCTCTTTTCTTTATATAATGCAGTAAAGAAGAAGAACATAGGTATAGTTGGGCTAGTGGCAAGCAGATTCCAAAAAGAATCAAGACAACTGAGTTCCAGACTTGGCCATAGCATTAACTTCCTGTATGATGTGAAACAAGTCTTTACATCTCAGTTTCCTCATCTGTAAAATGAGAGGAGTGGATCAGCCCAGGTGGAGCAGCTAGGCTGTACCTTCAGTAAAGTCTATTGTGGATGGTGGAGCAGGAAACACAATACACAAACAAGGAATGTTCCATGCATGGACTTGAGACCACCACACCCAAATTATAAGACATCAAAACCTTACTTTTCTCATCTGTAAAATGGGAATAATAACACCTACATCATGAGGACTAATACAGCTCATATATGTACATGTTCTTATCTCTGTACCTGGTAGGATTATGCTTCAATCCCTGAATCCCAGTCCCTGTTTCTTGCTTTATAAAGAGCTAAAAAGAATCATCTCCTGCAAAAGAATCATCTCTCCTCTACCTTGGGAAACCTCCAGCTTGTTTTGTTATGACAACACATTTGCTATTATTTTGCTTGCGGTTTCCAACTACCCTAGGCTGTTTTGGATGCCGTCCTTCAATCAGACTGCTTCAAACACATGTTATTGCTCATCTTCCAAGGTCAGAGTGTAGCTCTTATTTTCTGAGATGAGAACAGAAATATCCAGCTCTTTCTTCACACCAGTGTGCTGCACTAATTGACTTTTCCACATACTTTCTATTGAAGAACAGGCGGTTTTCTCTGAGCATTTATAGAAGAAAAGAAATAGGGACCAACCTGCCTGACTGCTGCACTAGTAAGAGCACCATTATCAGCTGCGTCATTGATGTATTCAAATATTGCCGTGAAAATAAACCAGTGACTGCAAGTTAAGAACTGCTTTTAAATTGAAGTATAGTTTTGTTTTCATCCAAAAGTAGCTTTGGAAACCAACAAAATCAATTTTATGAACTAGGAAGGATTGCTGAAATAATTTCTGAAAGAGCCAGTATTGCTTCCAAGATCAGCTTACATGTTTGTGCCCTCCAAAAGTCAAATCTGTTTCCCCCAGTCCCGTGGAAGTCATCAAACCCTGCTGGCCTTCAAGGTCAGATTCCCTGGGGATTCCCAGTCCCTTTGCCAGATCCCCAGGCTGGGAAGCCTGACTTGGGGCCTAGAACCTTCACAGTGGGAGAACTTCTTTGGTGGTGGTGTTCTCCAGCCTGTGGGTCACCCACTCGGTGACTATGGGATTTCATTTTATCGTGATTGTGCCCCTCCAACCATCTCGTCGCATCTTCTTGTCTTTGGACTGGGGTATCTTTTCTTCGTGGACTCTAGCACCCTCCTGTCAATGGTGGTTCAACAGCTAGTTGTGATTTTGTTGCTCTGGCAGAAAGAGATGAGCACGCACCCTTCTACTCTCCCATCTTGAACTGGAAGCCCCTCAGCTTAAATGTTTGAAATGTACTTACAGCGATTTAAAACTAGTCACATCCTTTCAAAGACACATGCATAAAGTGATTTTTATTGAGAGTCCAGTTACCTGTCCCCCGCCTTCAAAAAAAAAAAAAAAAAACTGAGAGTTTCTGTAGCATTGAGAACATGAATTATGTCAGAGTGACACTTGCCTTTTCATCTAGTAATCCCCGCCAGTGAAGCAGACTGTTCACTTCTAAAGAGGGGCTTGCATTTCTGCCCTAGATTCTGCCTAACAAAGTATACACAGTTCCCCTCTCCTCCCCTGCCACACCCCTGCTGACTTTTACTCTTCTGCACTCCACCTGAAATGGCCCTTCCTGTCTGTATTCTACTCTTCTTAGAAAAATGTCTATTCACCTTTTAAGTCTCAATTTACATGTTTGTGACCTATCTGCCTCTCTCTTCCCCCAATTTGTTCTTGCTTCTTATGAGTCGCCAAAGGACTTTATACAAACTCCTATTCACATGCATCACATTCTTGGGTCATTAGTTTTTACTCATTCATTCCACAGACATTTATTAAGCTCCCAGAGTGTTTCAGGCACTGTCCCAGGTTCCTAGGGATTCAGCAGAGAGCAAGTTAGACTTGCTTCTTGCTTGAACAGAGCTAGAAAATGGGGCAAATATGCAAAAATATATAAAATTTTAAAAGGAAATTGCCATGGCTTATTAGTGAATAAAAATACAAGGCTTAATGTGGCCTCTGGCATGTATTTGTCTTCAATCTGGTTACGTCCTTCCATCCTGCACTAGAAGGCACTCAGAGAACATACAGTAAAGACTGAACCAAGTGTTAAGGGCTTCCCTGGTGGCGCTAGTGGTAAAGAGCCCGCCTGCCAGGGCAGGAGACATAGAGACCGGGGTTCGATCCCTGGGTTGGGAAGATCCCCTGGAGGAGGGCACAGCAACCCACTCCAATATTCTTGCTTGGAGAATCCCACGGACAGAGAAGCCTGGAGAACTACAGTCCAAAGGGTAGCGAAGAGTCAGGCACAACTGAAGTAACTTAGCACATACAAAATATTATGAAAGAAAAGTCTCAAACTCTTGTTGAAAAAATAAAAACAGAATTTTCATCTTAAGTTTGCCTGCAACAGAACACAGCCTCTGCTAGGCCCTACTAACGCAAAGTGGTACTTCTATCTGCAAGATTGAATGAGGATTCTATTTTTAGTGGGTTATCTCATGTTTACCTTAACTGTGAGATACTTAATTATAAGCTGTCATTAGAAAATTCTCATCACTGTACTTGCAACAGTAAACTCACCAAAGATAGAACAGTTTTCTCATCTCTTAGCATGTTCAAACGGAGAAGGCAATGGCAACCCACTCCAGTACTCTTGCCTGTTTCCAGGCAAGAAATCCCATGGATGGAGGAGCCTGGTAGGCTGCGGTCCATGCGGTCGCTAAGAGTCGGACACGACTGAGCGACTTCACTTTCACACATTGGAGAAGGAAATGGCAACCCACTCCAGTGTTCTTGCCTGGAGAATCCCAGGGATGGCGGAGCCTGGCGGGCTGCCGTCTATGGGGTCACACAGAGTTGGACACGACTGAAGCGACTTAGCAGCAGCAGCAGCATGTTCAAAATATATCCGTTGTCTCAGGGAAAACCCACAGGAGCCTGAGCTGTATTCCTCCATTTTAATTGATCTGGACTGCACACTGCTGGTAAGATCAGCAGACATACCAGATACGTTCTCATCATTAGGATTAGGCTTGCTGATTTTGTTTTAGAGGGGATGGGGGGTTTTTCGTTTGAGCCATCATCGTTAAAGGCTGCTCACACATCTGAAACTGGCTTCTTTTGGTCAGTGAAACACATGGGAGACACTGTCCGTGAGGTAAAGAACACCTCTTAGCTACTGCAGCCTTTTTGTAATCCTCTCTAGAAATAGGATCAAGGATTTTAGGAGTCAAGCAAATCCCTTAATAATTATACTGTTATATTCTTCCTAATAAGTTCATCTTCCTTTTCCCAAGCTGGCCTTTCTTCAGCGACAATAACAGGTGGCAAAATGGCTAGCTAGAATTTTCAGTGTCATCAACCTTATCTTCTTGTCTTCTTTATTTCTGGTGGAAGTGCTAATATAAATGAGCAAATATCGAGAGGGAGAATAAACAAGAGATCTCAGAGAGATTAATCAGTCCCTGAAAATCTGAAAGCGACTTTTGTCGTTATTATCAATCAATAGACACAATTTCTTTTAAACACTAGATAAAAGCATCTAATACATCAAAAACATGATTAAAAGGTAAATAAATATAATGAATGTTCACAAGATCTTGGATTTATTTTTCTGTTGTAAAAACAGTATAGAATAGATTTAGTTTTCTTTCTGTCTCCTCATACAATGATGAGTGCATTAAGGAGAAGTTTCAAAATTTCCACATTGTGTATCTGGGCTTTTAACCTCTCCCAAAGATCAGATAAAGACTGCCAAACCAAAAAGCATTCTTGGCTCATATACACAGCTCATTCTTTAAATAGGAGATTCAGCACGTCTGAGCAAGAGCAAAGACTTCTCCAGAGTCTTTATCTATTGATTAACTGTAGAAGCTATTCTGTTTAAAATGAGTCTTGAATACGCTGTAAAATAAATCGTTTTATTCTATTTTGGAATAAAAGGTGTGAAGGGAAAAATGAGACGTACATACTCCTCCCTTACCCTACAAATATACGCTGTATTACATTTTTGCCCATGATATTTTTATAAAAAGCTGGAAGCAAGAAAAAAAAATCTATTTGGCAATGAGATTGTATTTTACCTCGTGAGATAAAAATCCAAGACCAAGTGTCAATTATTGCTCCACTGTACAGAGGTTACTTGGTGGTTCCTCAGTACATTTCAGGAGCTTCCCTGAGACCTTTGGTGAAACTGCTGATATGCCCCACATCTCAAAGGAAGTTGGCAAAACCTTCTTTTTTCTGTGATTCTCATGGTTATAATACAAGATCCCTAGATTCTCAGAAGCAGGCATCACGTTGTGAAGAGATTTCTTTAAAGTGAGAAATCCTCCAGATTCTTCTATGGTCATTATCTTTGTAATTATTACAAGTGGGGTCAGCCAGGGAACCAGAAACCACTCAGTCTCAACAAGAAGAAATTTAACATGAAGAATGCGTTACATTGCTGATGGAAGAGCTGAGCCATCAAACGGTGGATGGTGAACTCTGATGGCAGTTCAGAAATTAGCAGCTGCAATATGGCACTCTCTGGGCAGGAGGAGGAAAGACACAAGGTGAAGGCATTGCTGCAAGAGAGCAGAAAGGGCCAGAGCGTGAGCTAGATCAACAATGGGGGACTCAGCGGAGGCCGAGACCACAGCGGGAAGGAATGGTCCAGGACAGGCTGGAATCATGAAGGTGGCACAGCAATGGCTAGGCAGCGCTGGAAGCACAATGAGCAGGAAAATGCCCCAGCTTCTTCCTTTCTCCTACCTCACAGTCTATTACCAATGCTTCCCATTGGCCAAGACGGCCAAGACTACCAGGAAAACAGAACAAGGGAGTCAGAACTGTAGTTCCCTGAAATGCAGAGTTAACCTTAAGAAGCTCAAGGAAGAGATAGGAGAGGAAACAGGTAAATGTCACCAAATTAGCTATAGCTAGACTCACCATTTGGAACCTCCGCTTAGCTTGAGAGATCCTCACTGAAAAAAAATAAGCCTGAAGACTACCAGCTGCTAGAAACTAATAGATTGAGAGCCTTGATTGCAACAATCCATGAGTCCTCCCTGAGCTGCAGAGCAAAAACATTGAATGTATTTTTGAGCCTTCATATCTCAGTGATGAACTTGCTGGTGAGAAGTCACATTTACCCATCCATGAAAGATCCAAAAAGTTTAGCATGTGCTTTCAGTCAGAGACTAGGCTTCAGAGAAGGAAATATGTGAGTCCATGAAGCACCTGTTCTCAGAGAACAGAGGGACAGATGAACCTGAAATAAAACCTGAAAAAAGCTTGGCCATCAAAATGATTGTTTCAGATGTCAGTGATTAAACTTTGGCTACCCTGCTTTGGATCACAATTGATCTTAACTCCAGATTTTCACATGACTAATAGTAGCACTTTTCTAAGCCTTTATATGCCAACCCATATATATCAGCTTAGTTTTATATCCTACTTAGTGGAACATAAAAATGATGAAAGCTAAATGATCTTCCAAGAGAGAGAACTTAGATTTTTTTCACAACACTGACTCTATTAGTTTAATAATACTTCAGTTCAGTTGCTCAGTCATGTCCAACTCTTTGTGACCCCCCATGAATCGCAGCATGCCAGGCCTCCCTGTCCATCACCAACTCCTGGAGTTCACCCAAACTAATGTCCATCAAGTCAGTGATGCCATCTAGCCATCTCATTCTCTGTCATCCCCTTTGCCTCTGCCCCCAGTCCCTCCCACATCAGGGTCTTTTCCAATGAGTCAAATCTTCGCATGAGGTGGCCAAAGTATTGGAGTTTCAGCCTTAGCATCAGTCCTTCCAATGAACACCCAGGACTGGTCTCCTTTAGGATGGACTGGTTGGATCTCCTTGCAGTCCAAGGGACTCGCAATAGTCTTCTTCAGCACCACAGTTCAAAAGCATCAATTCTTTGGTCCTCAAGCCTTCTTCACAGTCCAACTCCCACATACATACATGACCACTGGAAAAACCATAGCCTTGACTAGATGGACCTTTGTTGACAAAGTAATGTCTCTGCTTTTTAATATGCTATCTAGGTTGGTCATAACTTTCCTTCCAAGGAGTAAGTGTCTTTTAATTTCATGGCTACAGTCACCATCTGCAGTGATTTTGGAGCCCAAAAAAATAAAGTCTGACACTGTTTCTACTGTTTCCCCATCTATTTCCCATGAAGTGATGGGACCAGATGCCATGATCTTCGTTTTCTGAATGTTGAGCTTTAAGCCAACATTTTCACTCTCCTCTTTCACTTTCATCAAGAGACTTTTTAGTTCCTCTTCACTTTCTGCCATAAGGGTGGTGGCATCTGCATAACTGAGGTTATTGATATTTCTCCTGGCAATCTTGATTCCAGCTTGTGTTTCTTCCAGCCCAGCGTTTCTCATGATGTACTCTGCATAGAAGTTAAATAAGCAGGGTGACACTATACAGCCTTGACGTACTCCTTTTCCTATTTGGAACCACTTTTCCTATTTGGAACCAGTCTGTTGTTCCATGTCCAGTTCTAACTGTTGCTTCCTGACCTGTATCTAAGTTTCTCAAGAGGCAGGTCAGGTGGTCTGGTATTCCCGTCTCTTTCAGAATTTTCCAGTTTCTTGTGATCCACACAGTCAAAGCCTTTGGCATAGTCAATAAAGCAGAAATAGATGCTTTTCTGGAACTCTTGCTTTTTCCATGATCCAGCGGATGTTGGCAATTTGATCTCTGGTTCCCCTGCCTTTTCTAAAACCAGCAACAGAATGGGAAAGTCTAGAGATCTCTTCAAGAAATTAGAGATAAAGGACAGAAATTAATAATACTTAGCATCATAGAATCCTGTGATTAAAAAAATTATTTAGAGACATTTTGGAGTATTTTTCTCTGCATTCTTGGCTGGGTTTAGATGGAAATGCCTACTTTGCTAAGTCCAGTTCAAATGTTACCTGTGACCCTCTCTAACCCTGTCTTCTTTCTTTTTGATGTATTAGCATCCTGGATAAGCCTAAAGGGGTGTACTTATTACATTATACTGCAGTTATTTGTGCCAGTCTCTCTCTCTCTACTAGTGATTTAGACCAAAACAATTTATCAAAAGCAATTAAGGCCAGTCTGCATTATAATTTGGTCAAAAAAATAATATCCTCAGTCACTGTTGCCAAGTTTGATCATTTTCTTGTAGAACAGTGTTTTGGTTTTTTGGGAGGTTCTTTTGTTCTTTTTTTTTTTTCCTCCCAGAATTGGGAGTGGAGTTTTTCTCATTTTGCTAAATTATTTTCTCTGTTAGTTGCTATTCTGTGTTATTTATAAAAATTGAAACAACCAAAATACCAGTTTAGGAGATTGAGTAAGACAAGTATCTGGCACTAGGCAACAAATTGAAACAACTTTGAAGTCCAAAATTGATTTCTAGAAAACAATATTTGAGACATGTTTTCCTTTTTATAGAAAATACTATAATGATGCATATTCATCCTTGACTCTAGCTCATAGTATATAATAAGTACCTAATAAATGAGTATGTGCTATAGACTGAATATGTGTCCCTCAAATTCATATGTTGAAACCTAATTCCCAATACAATAGTACTTGGAGGTGGGGCTTTGAGAAGTTATGAGGTCATAAGGGTAGAGCCCCTCATGACCTCTTATAAGGGCAAGTGTCCTTATAAGAAGAGATCCCAAGCCTCAGAGAGCTTTCTCATCTCTCCTACCAATGGAAGACACAGCAGTAAGGTCATCTGTGAACCAGGACGAGGGCCTTCCTAAGACATCGAATCTTCAGAATCTCGAACAGCCCAGAACTGTGAGAAACGAATGTCCATGGTATTGTATTATAGCAGCCCCAATGGACTAACTGTAAATATAATTTTGTGTTTTTTCCTTCTAAATTCAATCCATATCTACAGATGGCGCCCACTCTTTCATGTATTCGACAAATATGTATATTGAGAGGTCTTTCTTTAACAAAAACTTTTCATGAGTCCGTTAGTTCAAATTTGATTCTACTGAACTGTGATGCTATTTTTCAAAATAGGAAATATTGTTTCTCTCCCTACTCTTCTCTGTGTATTTCTCCAACTACCAGCTCCCCCTATTCAGTATCCCTCCTCCCCAAATATTAAGAAAAGTCTCACTCTCCATAAAACATATGCTGGAATAAAGTTATCCTTCTCGTAAGTTATTTTCCTCCCTGCTCTAAGAATTTCATTGAGACAGCACTCTTGAGGGCTCTCCATATCAAAGCTATATATTACTGCTAAAGGCAAGGAGCAGAAAAAAAAATTAGCAAGCTCATAAATTGTTCTTGAGTGGTTTATCTACTTCCAGAATCACATAGGAGAGTATGGTTACAACAGGCATTCTTTTTAACAGACCTTGTCAAAGTGTGAACTGGTGTTATTTCCAGTGTATAATGAAGAAGATGTGAAATCTAATTTGGTATATTAATGAACACTAATGGTCTATAATCAGTTTATAACAAGAAATCAGTGAAACAAACAAGCAATTGATCGATTACGTGTAATTAATAAGATTTCTAACTCAGGTCAGAATGTAATTGCTTTTGTCAGGACCTGTATTGGAGTTACAGTAACTCCAATCAGAGTAATGTGGAGAAGTGGTTTTTGTTTTTTGTTTTTTTTTTTTTTTCACAAAATGAAAAAGACTTCATATACAGTACACACCCCCAAAAGTACCTGTTCCACCAAGATTGGTGAGCAGGTGTGTCATGACTTTTTAAATAATTGATTAGAGTGAAATAAAAATAAAGAGGCAGTCTGAATTATTAGAATGTAAAAGGTCATATGTTAGAGCAGTTTCCATAAAAGATACTACCTGCTGCAATATGAAGCTAAAGTTTTGATGCTGAATTTTAAATGGCCAATTCAAATAATAATAACAATAATATCAACATTCTCAATTTGGCTTTTTATGATATATCTTTTCATATATTATTTCATTTATTCATTCTAATAGAGAAAATGTCAGATATATATATAGAATCAAATTATAGAATCAGTAGAATCAAATTTGAACTAATGGACTCATGAAAAGTTTGTTAAAGAAAGACCTCTCAATATACATATTTGTTGAATACATGAAAGAGTGGGCGCCATCTGTAGATATGGATTGAATTTAGAAGGAAAAAAAACAAAATTATATTTACAGTCACTTAGTTCAGTCACTAAGTCATATCCAACTCTTTGTGACCTCATGGACTGCAACACACTAGGCTTCCCTGTCCTTCACTATCTCCCAGAATTTGCTCAAACTCATGTCCTTTGAGTCGCTGAGGCCATACAACCATCTCATCCTCTGTTGCCCCCTTCTTTTCCTGCCTTCCCTCTTTCCCAGCATCAGGGTCTTTTCCAATGAGTTGGCTCTTTGCATCAGGTGGCCAAAGCATTGGAGCTTCAGCTTCACTATCAGTGCTTCCAATGAATATTCAGGATTGATATCCTTTAGGATTGATTGGTTTGATTTCCTTGCTATCCAAGGGACTCTCAAGTGTCTTCATGTATATATACATTTAGTATGTGTACATGTTTCAATATAAACAGCAAATTTTTGCACATTTCTAGAGAGCACACCAAAGAACATAAACACAAGAGATTTTTGGCATGGTGTCAGATGGGCAATTGTTGGCCTAGGAGTCTATGAATGGGGCCTGTTAGTGTATAGGATTTCCTGTTATCTGAAAAACCTTCTGTATGCCAAAATGGTGTAAGCAAAGAAGCAATTACCTTAGGAGGCATCTTGCTAATGGATACACAAACTGAGATAAAGCCCAGATGCTCACAGACACAGTTCAAAGCTATGGTGCCTGGATGCTGAGATGCTGAGCATGGAAAGGAGCTTGGGGGTGACATTGTTGCTGCTCAAGGTGTAAGCTGCATCTGTAACAGCACACTGCAAGACACGTGCTGAATGCTATTTTCACTTTCTGTCTTTTTTGTAAAATCAGAAATCCTCTGTGGATTTCTTCTGGTTAGTGAAAACAAGAACTGATGTAAGTCTTCGTTAAAATGGCCTAAAGTGAACTTTCAAACATGAGGGTATACCTCTATGTGCATTTTTCAGAAATGAGAATCTAAAACTTTAACCAGATTCCCAAAGTGGCAGAAAGAGAGTCTGTGAACTGAAAAAGACTAGAAACCACCATTGCAGATAGATGCTATAGTTAAGTTAAAAACAAGCAGTTCGGTTAACCGAGGCACTCTCAATTGTAGGTTCATTGCACTATTTGGATCTGGAGAATTCTGCTAAAATTATTCAGTTTTCATCTGTGATCCCAGTTAACATATGGTGAAGAAGTTGAGTCTCTTTTTTATTCATCTGGGAGCTTTTGTGAGAATACCAAGGAAGAGATGCTCAAATGAAGAAGGATATTGCTACCATGTCGACACCCTGGGTGCTTTCTGCTAGACCAGGCAGTCTGGGGCCAGGGGCAAACTGCATCCAGGTGAGCTATACACTTTAGGAAGCCAAGCAGATTTTCTCAGGTCACCAAGATGCTATTTTTAAAAACTACTTTCTTGTTAAGTCATCAAAAAGTGACAGTCTCAATCCGAAGATGCACTTCTGTTACAAAGTAACTCGTGAACAGAAAATGTATATCCACTGGGAGCAAGACTAAATCACCCAGAATTACCCAGAACTGACTGAAACAATGACACACTCATTCCAAATACTGAGATTATCTGCAATGAAAAATCATAGAGAGGTGATTTATTTTCATTATAGTCCATTTTCTTTTTTTTTTTTAAGATTTTTTTTATGTGGGCCATTTTTAAAATCTGTTGATTTGTTACAATATTGCTTCTGTTCTGTGTTTTGGTCCTTTGGCTGCAGGCATACGGGATTTTAGCTCCCTGACCAGGGATTGAACCTACATCCCCTGCATTGAAAGGCAAAGTCTTAACCACTAGACCGCCAGGGAAGTTCCTAAGTCCATTTTCTAAATGCTGTTCCTGAGAACATGTATTAGTTGCCTGTATGTCATCAGCCAGGCCTGATTTGTGCTTCTGTTCTGATTTTCCTCATCATAATATTTCTCCCAATACTCTGTTTTATAGTTATATGTGCAATCGATCTCTATATAGAGATTTATGTTGAGATAGATGCCATAAGCGAGGAAATGGTAAATTAATTCCATTACTCTCTTTTGTGGGGAAGAAAATGTTTGTTGTTGACCAAATACCAGCCTAACTGGCAGTTCTCTAACTGGGTTAATATGTTCCAGAATGGTGTTCCTAGCAGTTAGAGTGTTCATTAAAACATTAATTCTGGGGCTATCCTAGAAACACTAACATAGCCAATAAGTATGAGAATAAATACAAATGTTCCCTTTCACCCAGAATCCAAACCATGTGTAACTTTCTATTACCAAGCCACTGAGATTAGGAAGAAAACTGTCCTTAATGCCAACATAAACAAGGTCAGCTAATAACAGGAACAAAAACAAGAAAAAAGAAAATAGAAGCCAGAACCACAGCATAACAAGTAAAAGGACCAGGTAAATGGAGTTCAGGGGAGAATCTGTTCTGAGGAAACTGATTATGAAATGAGCAGGAAGATGTCTTCATCCTTTAAGCCAGTGGACCCCGACTGACCCAAGTCTACCCTCATGTTATAGAGTTTCTTCATGGTCTCCATCCCCAGACCCTCATTAAAAACAAAAACGACAAAACCACTGTCTCATCTCAGCCCTCTAGGCTCAGCTGCCTTTCTGCCCAGAGAGCAGCCTCTCGGGAGATACCTGGTGCCCCTGCTCCACCGGCTTCTCCTCGCATCCTCTCTAGCTCTGTGCTGCCCTGATACCTCCAGCTCATGCCTTGCAAGCCCCAGCTGTTTCCCTCCATCATTTCCTAAAGAGCAAATCCTTCGAGCAAGGCCGGGAGCCAATTCTGGATTTGACAGGTGTCTGACTTGGAGAGATTGCAAGCTTGTGTCTTGAGCACGCAGCGCGGGCCCAGCGGCTAGTGTTGTTTGGAAGAGCTCATTCAGCACATTCCTGAGGACCACAGAGCTTGGTGCCCTGTGACCAGGAGTGTGCCACCATCTCTGGATGCCAGCAAACCTGTCAACCAGGAAAAACAAGGCCAGGCCTTGTGTTCACAGCCTCTGATATCCCTGCTGTGGAGGAGTAGCAGTCTGATGGGAAAATCCAGTTAACAGGCATCTCTTGAGCAGCCAATAGCCTGCTTTCCACCTGGACAGGCTTTGGGTTCTGAGATGGAAGAGCAAGATGACACCTTTAGAGTTCAAATCCAGCTCTGTCTCTGTCTAGATCCAGGCGAGGGTGACCTTTCATTAAACTGATTCCTCAGCCATGGACTGAATGCCTGCCACCTGCCAGTCACAATGCCAGGCACTTCAGAGACAGCAGTGGACAAACAGGCCACTAGCAGAAAATGATAAATTTCATAAATACAGAAATTATGATAAACCTAGACAGCATATTAAAAAGCAGAGATATCATTTTGCCAACAGAGGTCCGTCTAGTCAAAGCTATGATTTTTCCAGTGGTCATGTACAGATGTGAGAGTTGGACCATAAAGAAGGTTGAATGCTGAAGAATTGACGCTTTTAAACTGTGGTGCTGGAGAAGACTCTTGAGAGTTCCTTGGACAACAAGGAGATCAAAGCAGTCGGTCCTAAAAGAAATCATCTGTGAATATTCAATGGAAGGACTGATGCTAAAGTTGAAGCTCGAATACTTTGGCTACCTGAGGCAAAGAGCTGACTCTGAAAAAAAACCCTGCTGCTGGGAAAGACTGAGGGCAGGAGGAGAAGGAGACAACACAGGATGAGGTGGTTGGTTGGCATCATTGACTCAATGATGAATTTGAGCGAACTCCAGGAGATAGTGAAGGACACAGGGAAGCCTAGTGTGCTGAAGTTCATGGGGTCACAAAGAGTCAGACACTAGTTAGCAACTGATGGATGGGAGGATAGGAAAACATAAAGAAGATGAGGATAGGAAATGGGACAAGATTAAGACATCACAAGAGCCGGGGATGATACCTTCTGTACATGTTGCAGTATGAAGATCGGGTGGTCAGGGTGGACCACCATGGAGAATGGGAGACTGGTGGAAAAGCGTGAAGGATACGAAGAATTAGGCAGGGAGTTTTTTGGGTCATCCTGGAGAAGAGTGTTCCAGGAAGAGCAACTGGCTAGAGCAAAGGATTTAAGATACAATGGAGGAGGGAGGAGATAACTTGGGAGACTGGGATTGACACATATACACTAGTATGTACAAAACAGATAACCAATGAGAATCCACTGTATAACAAGGAAAGGAGGAAAAAGCAATCTGTTTGTAGGACAAGTTAACCTTAAAAATGCATTCCCAGCATACAGTAGGTGCAGATAAATACTACTGGACTCCATTATACGAGGTACCTAGAATAGAATAGTCCAGTTCATAGTCAGAAAGTACACTGGTAAGTGCCAGGGGCTGAGGGGGAGAGGATGGGGGAATGGGGATTAGTGTTTAAAGGGGACAGAGTTTCAGTTTAGGAGGATGGAAGCGGTGAGAGCTACACGATGTGAATGTACTTAGCGCCACTGAACTGTACAGTGAAATACGGTGAAAATAGTATGTTTTATTTATGTGACTTTTACTACAATAAAAATTATTTTTAAAAAAATATACAATGAAAAAAAAAGATACAACAGGGCATGAAGGTCAAGGAACAGTGAGGGGACAGGCCAGGAGGGGAGTGGGTGAGGGCACGAGCGAGAGGAGAGGCTGCAGGCGGGGCTTGGAGACCACTGTGGGAGCAAGCCCCTCCCCGCAGCGCTCTTCTCCTCCTGAGTGTGATGGATATGAAACGCCTTCTGTGAAGGGCTGTGAGAACGCGATAAGGCTGAAGGGCTCCGCAGAGCACAAAGTGGAGCTCCATTAAGATCAGAAGAATTCCCTTCCACCTCTTTCACCTCAGGTGCAAAGCTTGTGCAAATGAGCCCAAAAGCTGGGCTGGGAAATGGAAGCTGTGCCCCAGAGCAGAGTAGCAGAGGGCAAACTTCTTAAAACAAGGTGTCTTTTTTGCAACAAATTTGAACATTTTCACCATCACCACCCCCCATACCCACCCTGCAGCCAGCAGTCCAAGCTCAGGCCCACCACAGGCCCCCTGGAGGCCCAGGGTGGAGGGAGAGGGTCAGAAATGCAGGCACTTTTGTTCACAGGGAGGGTCCCCTTCCCTGGCCGGGTCTCCCTCCGCGGTCCACTCGCATGCCTGACCAGGCCCTGAACTGGGACATGGGGTTCTATCCTGCAGCTCAGGGTCAGGGGGCCTGATCCTCGATTGGGTGTCACTGGGTACACTGAAGAGTGAGGTAGGTGTGGACCAGCAGGTCCCTGAGAAGGAGGGGGCAGACTGAAGAAGGGGCAGCAAGCAGGTAGGTGGGGGCCTTCCCCAGAAGGACATGCTTGGCTGCCCCTCCCTGGCGCTTCCTGGGGGAGGGAGAACTAGTCGTCATTCCTCTGGCTGACGTCTCGCTGCCAATGAGAGGAGGTGAGATGCTGATGTGAAGAGAGAGCAACACCCGCTTCCCACCACGGAGGTGCACTGCTTGGATGGGAGTCCACCGAAGCCAGGTTCCAACAGCACCGTCTCTTGCAGTAAGTGCCCCCTTCACACGGACCTCCGCCTTCAGGGAGGAGCCAACACAGTGAAGTGCTGGGGATTCCTTCCCAGCAGGACCGAAGGCCTGGATTTCCTCTCCAGCCCCACTTTACCGCCTGGAGGGAGAAGAGACTACCAACGACCGGAGGGGCAGGAGTGGCCACCCCAGGTCCTGTTCCACGGGCATGTTACTGACTTCCAGGAATTGTTCATCCCACTGAGCGGCCAGCACAGCCTTGTTCCTCTTCCTCTTCCCAGAACGCGCTGTGCTCCCTGCCCCACGCAGGTCACAACTCTTAAGAGTTGGGTCTTAGCTCAGAGACACAAGACCTGAACCCCAGCGAAAGCTCGCCCTTGTCTGTTTTGACTAATATGGGGCTTCAGAGAGAGCAATTAGGCAGGGACTCTAGTAAGTAATGCTCAAAATTCTCCAAACCAGGCTTCAGCAATACGTGAACCATGAACTTCCAGATGTTCAAGCTGGTTTTAGAAAAGGCAGAGGAACCAGAGATTAAAATGGCCAACATCTGCTGGATCATTGAAAAAGCAAGAGAGTTCCAGAAAAACATCTATTTCTGCTTTATTGACTATGCCAAAGCCTTTGACTGTGTGGATCACAAGAAACTGTGGAAAATTCTGAAAGAGATGGGAATACCAGACCACCTGACCTGCCTCTTGAGAAATCTGTATGCAGGTCAGGAAACAACAGTTAGAACTGGACATGGAACAACAGACTGCTTCCAAATAGGAAAAGGAGTACGTCAAGGCTGTATAGTGTCACCCTGCTTATTTAACTTCTATGCAGGGTACATCATGAGAAATGCTGGGCTGGAGGAAGCACAGGCTGGAATCAAGATTGCTGGGAGAAATATCAATAACCTCAGATATGCAGATGACACCACCCTTATGGCAGAAAGTGAAGAGGAACTAAAAAGTCTCTTGATGAAAGTGAAAGAGGAGAGTGAAAAGTTGGCTTAAAGCTCAACATTCAGAAAACAAAGATCATGGCATCTGGTCCCATCACTTCATGGGAAATAGATGGGGAAACAGTGGAAACAGTGGCTGACTTTACTTTTTTGGGCTCCAAATTCACTGCAGATGGTGACTGTAGCCATGAAATTAAAAGACGCTTACTCCTTGGAAGAAAAGTTATGACCAACCTAGATAGCATATTCAAAAGTAGAGACATTACTTTGTCAACAAAGGTCCATCTAGTCAAGGCTATGGTTTTTCCAGTGGTCATGTATGGATGTGAGAGTTGGACTGTGAAGAAAGCTGAGTGCCCTAGAATTGATGCTTTTGAACTGTGGTGTTGGAGAAGACTCTTGAGAGTCCCTTGGACTGCAAGGAGATCCAACCAGTCCATCCTAAAGGATATCAGTCCTGGGTGTTCTTTGGAAGGAATGATGCTAAAGCTGAAACTCCAGTACTTTGGCCACCTCATGTGAAGAGTTGACTCATTGGAAAAGACTCTGATGCTGGGAAGGATTGGGGGCAGGAGGAGAAGGGGACGACAGAGGATGAGATGGCTGGATGGCATCACTGACTCAATGGACGTGAGTCTGAGTGAACGCCGGGAGTTGGTGATGGACAGGGAGGCTTGGCATGCTGCGATTCATAGGGTCGCAGAGTCAGACACGACTAAGCAACTGAACTGAACTGAACTGGCCTCGATGCATTTTTGAATGAACTGAGGGAGACAAAACTGACACCAGAGACCAGAGTGAGCTTTGGAAGAGTGTACAGTAAGTGTGTGCCAAGCAGTGATCAGAAAGGAGGAGACCTGGTAGAGTCTACAGAAGATGAGGCATCTAAGAACAGGGCCAACAGGGCGACTGGACAGAGGATGAGGTGTTAAGGGTGAATGAGTACAAAACAAGTTGCGTAAGCAGGGTGGGGCCAGACTAAGCAGGATGATGAAAGTGAGAGAAAGAGTCTAACATTCCCCATTGAGAACTGCGGGGTCACTGAAGGTTTCATGTGTTGGGCTGATGTGGCCAAGGAAAAAGACCAGCTCCACATCACACATAAGGCCGCCCCCTGCCCCCGCCCCACTGCACCCCACCCACCAGACAGCACATCACATGCTCAGCTCCTCACTGGGAACAATTTCTGCCCCAGCACCCGTGAGTAGGCAGCCACAGACAACGTCCTTCTTGAGTGGATCAGATATCTGGGGAAGCTTCTCGACCCTGAGACTTATTTCTGGCAGCCAAAGAAGGCTGCCAGGATATGAGAAGCTATGCCTATGAAAATAATATCAGTTGCCTCTGGAGGGGAGGCTGGAAGCAGAATCACTCAGAAAATTCACAGATGGCAAGCACAGGCCTCAGGGCTCTGGCACCCTCCATTTTTGTTCTTTTATTTTGCGTTTCCAGCTTCCAACCAGAGTGGCCGGGGGAACATTTCATCACAGAGAGCTGGGCGGGGTTGGGGGGACACTGAGGCAGGTTCTGGGTCTGTTACTACTTGAGAAATGCTGCCAAAGCCTCACCCACCAGCAGCAGATGGTGGCCAGACAGTCGTAGCTGACCTTCGCCCTCCCCATCATGTCCTCTGTCACTTCCAAACCCACCCACAGAGGAAGGAGCTCTCTCCTCTCCTATTTCCATCTGGCAATGACTTCCTCCAGGTCAGGGCTTTTTCCTCAGTTAGATCATCCCAGCTTCAGTTCAGTTCATTTCAGTCGCTCAGTTGTGTCCGCTCTGCAACCCTATGAATTGCAGCATGCCAAGCCTTCCTGTCTATCACCAACTCCCGGAGTTCACCCAAACTCATGTTCATCAGGTCGGTGATGCCATCCAGCCATCTCATCCTCTGTCGTCCCCTTCTCCTCCTGCCCCCAATCCCTCCCAGCATCAGAGTCTTTTCCAGTGAGTCAACTCTTCACATGAGGTGGCCAAAGTACTGGAATTTCAGCTTCAGCATCATTCCCTCCAAAGAAATCCCAGGGCTGATCTCCTTCAGAATGGACTGGTTGGATTTCCTTGCAGTCCAAGGGATTCTCAAGAGTCTTCTTCAACACCGCAGTTCAAAAGCATCAATATTTCAGCGCTCAGCCTTCTTCACAGTCCAACTCTCACATCCATACATGACCACTAGAAAAACCATAGCCTTGACTAGACGGACTTTTGTTGGCAAAGTAATGTCTCTGCTTTTCAATATGCTATCTAGGTTGGTCATAACTTTTCTTCCAAGGAGTAAGCGTCTTTTAATTTCATGGCTGCAATCACCATCTGCAGTGAATTTGGAGCCCAAAAAAGTGAAGTCAGCCACTGTTTCCACTGTTTCCCCATCTATCTGCCATGAAGCGATGGGACCAGATGCCATGATCTTTGTTTTCTGAATGTTGAGCTTTAAGCCAACTTTTCACTCTCCTCTTTCACTTTCATCAAGAGACTTTTTAGTTCCTCTTCACTTTCTGCCATAAGGGTGGTGGCATCTGCATATCTGAGGTTATTGATATCTCTCCCAGCAATCTTGGTTGCAGCTTGTGTTTCTTCCAGCCCAGCGTTTCTCATGATGTACTCTGCATAGAAGTTAAACAAGCAGGGTGACAATATACAGCCTTGACGTACTCCTTTTCCTATTTGGAACCAGTCTGTTATTCCATGTCCAGTTCTAACTGTTGCTTCCTGACCTGCATACAGATTTCTCAAGAGGCAGGTCAGGTGGTCTGGTATTCCCATCTCTCTCAGAATTTTCCACAGTTTCTTGTGATCCACACAGTCAAAGGCTTTGGCATAGTCAATAAAGCAAAATAGATGTTTTTCTGGAACTCTCTTGCTTTTTCGATGATCCAGCAGATGTTGACCATTTGATCTCTGGTTCCTCTGCCTTTTCTAAAACCAGCTTGAACAGCTGGAAGTTCACGGTTCATGTATTGTTGAAGCCTGGTTTGGAGAATTTTGAGCTTTTCTTTACTAGCGTGTGAGATGAGTGCAATTGTGCCGTAGTTTGAGCATTCTTTGGCATTGCCTTTCTTTGGGATTGGAATGAAAACGGACCTTTTCCAGTCCTGTGGCCAGTGCCGAGTTTTCCAAATTTGCTGGCATATTGAGTGCAGCACTTTCACAGCATCATCTTCCACGATTTGAAATAGCTCAACTGGAATTCCATCACCTCCACTAGCTTTGTTCATAGTGATGCTTCCTAAGGCCTACTTGACTTCACATTCCAGGAAGTCTGGCTCTAGGTGAGTGATCACACCATTGTGATTATCTGGGTCTTGAAGATCTTCTTTGTACAGTTTTTCTGTGTATTCTTGCCACCTCTTCTTAATATCTTCTGCTTCTGTTAGGTCCAGACCATTTCTGTCTTTATCGAGCCCATCTTTGCATGAAATGTTCCCTTGGTATCTCTAATTTTCTTGAAGAGATCTCTAGTCTTTCCCATTCTGTTGTTTTCCTCTATTTCTTTGCATTGATTGCTGAGGAAGGCTTTCTTATCTCTCCTTGCTATTATTGGAGCTCTGCATTCAGATGCTTATATCTTTCCTTTTCTCCTTTGCTTTTGGCTTCTCTTCTTTTCACAGCTATCTGTAAGGCCTCCCCAGACAGCCATTTTGCATCCCAGCTCAGTCTATCTTTATTTTCCAAATTTTTTTTTCATTCATTCGTTTGGCTGCACCAGGTTTTCGTTGCTGCACACAGCACCTTTAGTCGCAGCACTCCTGCTCTCAGTCCCAGCAAGTAGGATCTAGCTCCCTGACCAGGGATCGCACCCCAGCCCCCTGCACTGGGAGTGCAGAGTCTTAACCAGTGGACCACCAGGGAAGTCCCTATCACAGCTTAGTCTAGAAAAACTACTGGAGAAGAAAGGAAAGGGACATGTTTTCCCATTACATATTCCATATTATTCTTCTTGCAGAGGGTGAAGGTCTGGGTAGGGAGAGTGGTTGCTGCAGGGAAAAGAACTACTGTTTGTATGAAAAATACATCCCCTCTCCCTCTCCCTCAATGTCACCCGCTGTTGAGAACATTGCTGTCTTCTTGCAATGAATAGCTAGAGTGCACATCCTCCATGCTCCAAGGCAAGTGCTAGATGCTTGTGTTAATGGTCTGTGTGGTTGCTAAACCCCAAGAACTCTCGTTGCCTTCACCCAGCTCTGGTCTGCCCATCGCCGCCAGCCCTGGGAGACCGTGTACTGCACAATAAGGCAACAGTCAGCTCTGCAGAGAACCTCTGAAAAGAGCCAGGTGTAAACAATCCACCTGCCCACTTAGCAGCCTCTCAGCTCTTATCTGGTTTGGTTACCAGGAGAATCTTAGCCAAACTCGCAGGCCTTGGCATCTCCTGTACTGAAATACAGACTGAACCGTGGCTTCTTCATTAGGCAGCTGGACTGAACGTCAGAGAATCCAGAGGAGCTCTGGTCAGACAGGCAGGAAGTCGGTCCTGTTGGAGGTGGGGGAAGCGGCACTGGTGAGGAAGGTACCCATTAAGGCAGCAGCAGGCCTGGCCTGGCCATGGATGCGGTGAGCATTTGGTGGATGCTGGGCCTGTTTGCAGGTCGATGACCTCGAGGAGACCTGCTCCAGGCTCCTGCAAGTGGAGCTCCAGCCAGCGCTCATGCTGATTATTGGAAAACATCACTGGCTCCTTACCGGGTATCACACGCTAAGGCAAACATTAGGCCGGGAGAAGTTCCCAATTCTAGTTATGAGATACATGCTTGGGGTTTTAATAAACCAACACCAGGTCTTAGTTTCCCTGTCTCCGAGGAAGATGTCTCACTCAGCCTAACTCTCCACCCGCCCCACCATCAAAGGTAGGGAGCTGAGATGCTCTACACGAGGGCCTGGATCCCACCAGTGCCTTCTGGCCCCATGTACACATTCCTGAGTTATAGGGATTGCTCCCCAGCTATCCAGTCTGTCACAAAAACACAGCATCATGCTCTGCACCACAATACCCCAGAGTAACTTGGCTCAGCATCACAGAGTGTTGGCAGTATTAACCACCTTGTAAAAATATATTGGCAGGGGTTGTTGGCCACGTGATATTTTTTTTAAACCACAGTGTTTGGGCTACCAGTTAAGTGTGTGTATCATCGGTTTAAAAGTTCATACTGTTAATTCATAAGTGTCTGCTTTAATCCTGCCTGTCATCTATTTCCAGATCGAATGTTTCTTTTGTTCTAAAACCAGAAATTGGCTATGGACTTGGGCGTGCTGACACTTACCTGCACCCTCCCTTGACCATGCTTCCTACGCTGTCCTTGCCTCTCTGCCTCTCTCATGCCTGGGACATGCAGCTTTCCAACACATGACCACAGATCCCCTGCCTGACTTTCTAAGGATTTCCTTTCTTCTGGACCAGCCAGTCTCTCAGGTATCGGTGATGGTGGTTTAGTGGCTAAGTTATATCTGACTCTCTGTAACTCTATGGACCATAGCCCACCAGACTCCTCTGTCCATGGGGTTCTCTGGGCAAGAATACCAGAGTGAGTTGCCATTTCCTTCTCCAGGGGAATCTTCCTGACTCAGGGATCAAACCTAGGTCTCCAGCATTGCAGGCAGAGTCTTTTCTCACTGAGCCACCAGGGAATGGTAACCCAGAAAATGTCTAAAAGCAGAGGTGGGCACTCAGCCTTCTAACCTTCTTGACCCTCTCCTGACCCATGACCATCTTGAGGACTATCATGTGCCAATAGCTGAGGCCTCTTATGCAGTCCACTAAGCCTCTAGCCCCGTGGCAGCTGGAGATCACAGGCCAGTCCTAGGGATTTACACAGGAGCTGCCCCAGTGTGGAGCTGAGGACCAGAACCAGCTCCGTGTCTTCAGCCTCATGGCAATTTCTGTTCAGTCCAGTTTAAAAATCTACTGTAGCTACTCAGGTTTTAGCCACAACAAGGCTACCTAGGGACAGTCCAGGTAGCTGCCTCTGCGACTATGGAGACTGGCATTCTTTATGTAATGTTTGGGGCTAAGGGGAACCCATCTGTTCTTCTAATGAGAGCTACTGCCACACACTGTTGACAGAATCACCATGTCCTTGAGTTTGCGCTAGAGTCCAAAGTAGTCTTCAGAGGGTGACAAGGGGCATGAATGCAGGGGATTGGTGAGGTTAGTAGGTACTCAGGGTGACTGAACACTGTCATAAAAATGTCCTTACCTTCATCCTTTCTGTCCTGAAGAGGATACTCCTGAATGACCCCATCAATCTCAGGGTTTTCAAAACCCTTTTGTGGATGTTAAGGAAATGTCCAGGGCATTCAGACAGCCCTGGAAGGGGCAGAGGTGGGGTGCCAGAGCATTGTAAACATGGCTGAGATAATGATACAATTCAGTAGGTAGTCACAGGCTAGAGGAGTAGGAATTATTGGGTCTCTATCCTGAAGAAAGAACCATCTGCAGACTAATAGCTGGTAACAATGTTTCCGCTTACCCAAGGTCACTAATAAAAGGCAGAAAGTCCTAGTGTTTACTCAGATATACTGCCCTGAACAGCTTGGGAGAAAAAAAGATTTTTAGAAATCAATTCTAAGCACACAATCAGAAATGCAGACTGGAATTTATATTCAGTCTTCTTTGCAATGTTATTTATAATAGTGAAAAATCAAAACTGACCTACATTAGAATAAGAGAAATAGCTAAATAAAATAAGGCACATCAATTAGTCAGAATATCGCATAGCCATTAAAAAGGATGTTAACCCAAAAGACTTGACAGTGAAGGAAAATATTAAGTAAAGAGCAGAATAAAAATCTGTGTGCTGTATGAATAAGGCTATATTAACAGTTCTTAATTTTATGTGGGAGGATTCTGTGTCATTTATATTTTCTGTGTTTCCTAGGTTTTCAGTCCAGGATACATATTGCTTGTACAATCAGGAAAACCTAAAGACAAGACTAGAGATTTTAAGTGGACAAAAGAATCAATTAACACACGATATATTTAATGTGTCTCAAAGCAGTTAACTCCCTTATTGCATGAAAATATGATTTAATTGGGGTTCCCCAGTGGCTCAGTGGTAAATGCAGGAGTCGCAGGAGACGTGGGTTCAATACCTGGGCCAGGAAGATCCCCTGAAGGAGGGCATGGCAACCCACTCCAGTATTCTTGCTTGGAGAACCTCATAGACAGAGAAGCCTGGGAGGCTACAGTCCAAAGGATCGCAAAAAGTCAGACATGACTGAAGTGACTTAGCACAGCAGAGCATGATTTAATTTCCATCTACGATTCATTAACTGAATAAATATTTCTTAATCCCTAAAATTTGCTGAGTAATTTATTTATTCATGCAATAAATATTTATTAGAGACTGAGCAGGGGATAGAGAAGATAGCAAAATATATTCCCTGCCCTCTTGTAGCTAAGAATCTACTAGGAATTAGCAATACTCAGGTAAAGACAATACAAAAACAAAAGTCTCCTCTCAGGCAACGCCAGAATCCAGAGAGAGACAGGTCAATAGAAGATGAAGATACTAGCATAGGACTAATGCTCTTCTGAGGATGCAGAGGGTGCAGTGTGAGATCTCCCAAGGAAAAAGGAAAGAAAGCCTAACTGACTCTTGGTCAGGAACCCAGTCTTCAGCCCAAAAGCAGGTTAACTCCTGATGGTTCCCCCCACGCACCCCATTTTGGCTTATGTTACTTCCCTCACTGTCTTGTTATCCCTCCTATGCTAGCGGTTTCAACTGTGTTCAAAAGGCAACTTAGAGTCCATTTTTAATTGAAAACAAAACGAAAAAAGAGATCTGAGGTCTCCATGTCTGTACCCACCTCACTGCCAATGGAGGAGTCTGCCACTGCCATGGATGGAATATTTTTGTTCCCCCAAAATTCAAGTGTTGAAATCCTGTCATGGTATTAGTAGGTAGGGTCTCTGAGAGGTGCTTGAATCATGAGGATGGAGCATTCATCAATGAGATTCAGTTTCAGTTCAGTCGCTCAGTTGTGTCTGACTCTTAGCGACCCCATGGACTGCAGTAAGCCAGGCCTCTCTGTCCATCAAAACTCCCAGAGTTTACTCAAACTCATGTCCATTGAGTGGTGATGCCATCCAGCAATCTCATCCTCTGTTGTACCCTTCTCCTCTCGCCTTCAATCTTTCCCAGCATCAAGGTCTTTTCAAATGTGTCAGCTCTTCGCATCAGGTGGCCAAAGTATTGGAGTTTCAGCTTCAACGTCAGTCCTTCCAATGAATAGCCAAGACTGATTTCCTTTAGGATGGACTGGTTGGATCTCCTTGCAGTCCAAGGGACTCTCAAGAGTCTTCTCAAACACCACAGTTCAAAAGCATCAATTCTAGGGCACGCAGCTTTCTTTATAGTCCAACTCTCACATCCATACATGATTACTGGAAAAAACATAGCCTTGACTAGACGGACTTTCTTGGCAGAGTAATGTGTTTTTAATATGATGTCTAGGTTGGTCATAACTTTTCTTCCAAAGAATAAGCGTCTTTTTATTTCATGGTTGCAGTCACCATCTGCAGTGATTTGGGAGCACCCAAAAATGAAATCTGCCACTGTTTCCACTGTTTCTCCATCTATTTGCCATGAAGTGATGGGATCAGATGCCATGATCTTCATTTTCTGAATGCTGAGCTTTAAGCCAACTTTTTCACTCTCCTCTTTCACTTTCATCAAGAGGCTTTTTAGTTCCTCTTCACTTTCTGCCATAAGGGTGGTGGCATCTGCATATCTGAGGTGATTGATATTCCTCCCGGCAATCTTGATTCCAGCTTGTGCTTCTTCCAGCCCAGCATTTCTCATGATGTACTCTGCATAGAAGTTAAATAAGCAGGGTGACACTATACAGCCTTGACGTACTCCTTTTCCTATTTGGAACCAGTCTGTTGTTCCATGTCCAGTTCTAGCTGTTGCTTCCTGACCTGCATACAGATTTCTCAAGAGGCAGGTCAGGTGGTCTGGTATTCCCATCTCTTCCAGAATTTTCCACAGTTTCTTGTGGTCCACACAGTCAAAGGCTTTGGCATAGTCAATAAAGCAGAAATAGATGTTTTTCTGGAACTCTCTTGCTTTTTTCATGATCCAGCAGGCGTTGCCAATTTGATCTCTGGTTCCTCTGCCTTTTCTAAAACCTGCTTGAACATCTGGAAGTTCACGGTTCACGTATTGCTGAAGCCTGGCTTGGAAAATTTTGAGCATTACTTTACTAGCGTGTGAGATGAGTGCAATTGTGTGGTACTTTGGACATTCTTTGGGACTGGAATGAAAACTGACCTTTTCCAGTCCTGTGGCCAGTGCCGAGTTTTCCAAATTTGCTGGCATATTGAGTGCAGCACTTTCCCAGCATCATCTTTCAGGATTTGAAATAGCTCAACTGGCATTCCATCACCTCCACTAGCTTTGTTCATAGTGATGCTTCCTAAGGCCCGCTTGACTTCACATTCCAGGAGGTCTGGCTCTAGGTGAGTGATCACACTATTGCGATTATCTGGGTCATGAAGAAATTTTCTGTGTATTCTTGCCACCTCTTCTTAATACCTTCTGCTTCTGTTATGTCCCTATGATTTCTGTCCTTTATTGAGCCCATCTTTGCATGAAATCTTCCCTTCATATCTCTACTTTTCTTGAAGAGATCTCTACTCTTTCCCATTTTATTGTTTTCCTCTATTTCTTTGCACTGATTGCTGAGGAAGGCTTTCTTATCTCTCGCTGCTATTGTTTGGAACTCTGCATTCAAATGGGTATATCTTTCCTTTTCTCCTTTGCTTTTGGCTTCTCTTCTTTTCACAGCTATTTGTAAGGCCTCCTCACACAGCCATTTTGCTTTTATTGCATTTCTTTTTTGGGGGGTGGTCTTGCTCCCTGTCTCCTGTACAATGGCACAAACCTCCATCCATAGTTCATCAGATACTCTAACAGATCTAGTCCCTTGAATCTATTTCTCACTTCCACTGTATTATCATTAGGGATTTGATCTAGGTCATTTGATCTAGACCTGAATGGTCTAGTGGTTTTCCCTACTTTCTTCAATTTAAGTCTGAATTTGGCAATAAGGAGTTCCTGATCTGAGCCACAGTCAGCTCCCAGTCTTGTTTTTGCTGACTGTATAGACCTTCTCCATCTTTGCCTGCAAAGAATATAATCAACCTGATTTCAGTGTTGACCATCTGGTGATGTCCACTTGTAGAGTCTGCTCTTGTGTTGTTGGAAAAGGGTGTTTGCTATGACCAGTGCATTCTCTTGGCAGAAGTCTATTAGCCTTTGCCCTGCTTCATTCTGTACTCCAAGGCCAAATTTGCCTGTTACCCCAGGTATTTCTTGCCTTCCTACTTTTGCATTCCAGTCCCGTATAGTGAACAGGACATCTTTTTGGGGTGTTCATTTTAGAAGGTTTGTAGGTCTTCACAGAACCAATCAACTTCAGCTTCTTCAGCATTACTCATCGGGGCATAGACTTGTGTTACCATGATATTGAATGGTTTGCCTTGGAGATGAACAGAGATCATTCTGTCGTTTTTGAGACTGCATCCAAGTACTGCATTTCAGACTCCTTTGTTGACCATGACAGCCATTCTGTTTCTTCTAAGGGATTCTTGCCCACAGTAGTAGATATAATGGTCATCTGAGTTAAATTCACCCATTCCAGTCTGATTCCAGTCGACGTTCATTCTTGCCATCTCCTGTTTGATCACTTCCAATTTGTGTTGATTCATGGACCTAACCCCATGAACAGTATGAAAAGGCAAAATGATAGGATACTGAAAGAGGAACTCCCCAAGTCAGTAGGTGCCCATATTGCTACTGGAGATCAGTGGAGAAATAACTCCAGAAAGAATGAAGGGATGGAGCCAAAGCAAAAACAATACCCAGTTGTAGATATGACTGGTGAGAGAAGCAAGGTCTGATGCTGTAAAGAGCAATATTGTATAGGAACCGGGAATGTTAGGTCCATGAATCAACACAAATTGGAAGTGGTCAAACAGGAGATGGCAAGAGTGAACGTCGACATTCCAGGAATCAGCGAACTAAAATGGACTGGAATGGGTGAATTTAACTCAGATGACCTTTATATCTACTACTGCGGGCAGGAATCCCTTAGAAGAAATGGAGTAGCCATTATGGTCAACAAAAGAGTCTGCAATGCAGTACTTAGATGCAATCTCAAAAATGACAGAGTGATCTCTGTTTGTTTCCAAGGCAAACCATTCAATATCACAGTAATCCAAGTATATGCCCCAATCAGTAATGCTGAAGTAGCTGAAGTTGAACGGTTCTATGAAAACTTACAAGACCTTTTAGAACGAACACCCAAAAGATGTCCTTTTCATTATAGGGGAATGGAATGCAAAAGTAGGAAGTCAAGAAACGCGTGGGGTAACAGGGAAATTTGGCCTTGGAATACAGAATGAAGCAGGGCAAAGGCTAAAAGAGTTTTGCCAAGAGAACATACTAGTCATAGCAAACACCCTCTTCCAACAACACAGGAGAAGACTCTACACATGGACGTCACCAGATGGTCAGTGCTGAAATCAGATTGATATATTCTTTTCAGGCAAAGATGGAGAAGGTCTATACAGTCAGCAAAAACAAGACTGGGAGCTGACTGTGGCTCAGATCATGAACTCCTTATTACCAAATTCAGACTTAAATTGAAGAAAGTAGGGAAAACCACTAGACCATTCAGGTATGACCTAAATCAAATTCCTTATGATTATACAGTGGAAGTGAGAAGTAGATTTATGGGACTAGATCTGATAGAGTGCCTGATGAACTATGGACAGAGGTTCGTGACATTGTACATGAGACAGGGATCAAGACCATCCCCAGGGAAAAGAAATGCAGAAAAGCAAAATGGCTGTCTGAGGAGGCCTTACAAATAGCTGTGAAAAGAAGAGAGGCGAAAAGCAAAGGAGAAAAGGAAAGATAGGAAAGAAAAGAAAAGATCTGATTGCAGAGTTCCAAAGAATAGCAAGGAGAGATAAGAAAGCCTTCCTCGGCAATCAATGCAAAGAAATAGAGGAAAACAACAGAATGGAAAGACTAGAGATCTCTTCAAGAAAATTAGAGACACCAAGCGAACATTTCATGTAAAGATGGGCTCAATAAAGGACAGAAATGGTATGGACCTAACAGAAGCAGAAGATATTAAGGAGTGGCAAGAATACACAGAAGAACTGTACAAAAAAGATCTTCATGGCCAAGATAATCACGATGGTGTGATCATTCACCTAGAGCCAGACCTCCTGGAATGTGAAGTTAAGTTGGCCTTAGAAAGCATCACTACGAACAAAGCTAGTGGAGGTGATGGAATTCCAGTAGAGCTATTTCAAATCCTGCAAGATGATGCTATGAAAGTGCTGCACTCAATATGCCAGCAAATTTGGAAAACTCAGCAGAGGCCACAGGACTGGAAAAAGTCAGTTTTCATTCCAGTGCCAGAGAATGTCCAAAGTACCACACAATTGCACTCATCTCACACGCTAGTAAAGTAATGTCTCAAAATTTCCAAGCCAGGCTTCAACAATACGTGAACTGTGAACTTCCAGATGTTCAAGCAGGGTTTTAGAAAGCAGAGGAACCAGAGATCAAATTGCCTGATCAAAAAAAAAAGAGAGTTCCAGAAAAACATCTATTTCTGCTTTACATCCTGAGAAATCTGAAGAAGCACAACTGAATCAAGATTGCAGGAAAAATCAATACCTCAGATATGCGATGATTGCAGAAAGTAAAGAACTACTCTTATGAAGGAAAGTGATGAAAGTGTAGCAATTCAGAAGAAGACATCTTGCCAACTCATGTGATGGCAGGCAGATATCTGGTCCTACTATGGGAGCTGGACCAGTTAGGGAAGTTAGCCAAAAGCCAACCCGTCCATCCTAACGGGAGATCAGGTCCCTGGGGTGTTCATTGGACTGATGCTGAAGCTGAAACTTGGCCACCTCATGCGAAGTGTTGACTCATTGGAAAAGACTCTGATGCTGGGAGGGATTAGGGGCAGGAGGAGAAGGGGACAACAGAGGATGAGATGGCTGGATGGCATCACCAACTCGATGGACGTGAGTCTGAGTGAACTCCGGGAGTTGGTGATGGACAGGGAGGCCTGGCGTGCTGCGATTCATGGGGTCGCAGAGTCAGACACGACTGAGCCACTGAACTGATGGACCTAACATTCCAGGTTCCTATGCAATATTGCTCTTTACAGCATCGGACCTTGCTTCTATCACCAGTCACATCCACATCCAACTGAATGAGCTGAAATTAGCATCCTTTATAAAATAATGAGATTAGCATCCCTTATGAAAGAGACCCCAGAGAGGTCCCTCATCCCTTCCACCATGTGACGAGCTGTGTTTTGTGGTTCCTATTTTTTGTGCTGTTGTTACTGTTTGCAAGGGTGACTGGAGGAAGCATAGAGATGCAGGAAGTAGAGGAGAGCAGTAGGTAGAAGATAAGGGGCTAATATCAACAACCAGAAGTTATGGGTTGTGAATTATTCATGAAAACACGACCTCATTGCATCACATGCTGTTGGGGTAAGGACATTCAAGTTCCACATGTCCTCTCTTAAAACCCTAATCTTCTCTGTGATCATAAAGATCATATAACTGACCCTTAACCCATGAATTCTCAAGAATCTAAGTTGCATTTAAAGCTTAATTTCAGGGATTTCCCTAGCAGTCCAGCAGTTTAGACTGTGTGCTTCCACTGCTGGGCACAGGGGTTTCATCTTTGGTAGGGAAATTAAGGTCTTACATGCTGTACAGCAAAAATATATATATAATTAATTAATTAAATAAATAAAGCTTAATTACAGAAACTAGGTGGCCCAGCCCACCCCCCCCAACATATTTTTCCTGACTCAATCTTGACTTTCTACTATCACATGTAATATCCTTATTTCATCCTTGTTTCTGGTTCCTTAATTTTATTTTACCATTATTTTCTTGTATTATATGTGTGGTCAGCAGATAAAATCTTGCTTGCTGGAAAACTGAGTCTGTATCAATAGATGCATGAAAATACGATCTTCAGCAATAGTTCTGGGACATAGTTATCCTCATGGTGAGTCTCAGTTTCCCACATGAGCAAACTAAGGTGAAGGTGTGTCAAGTTGTATAATATTGTGTTACCTTGAGTATTTGCATGTGGAAAGAGGGCAGTGCTTTCAGAAACAGGTGAGTTATGAAGTGGAATTTCTAACATCATGGGGGAGAATTTTATCTTTTTATATGCCAATAAGCCTATTTCTGATGTCATGCTCTTCTTACTGAAATATAGCTGCTACTGCTGCTGCAGCTAAGTCACTTCAGTCGTGTCCAACTCTGTGCTACCCCATAGACGGCAGCCCACCAGGCTCCCCCGTCACTGGGATTCTCCAGGCAAGAACACTGGAGTGGGTTGCCATTTCCTTCTCCAGTGCATGAAAGTGAAAAGCAAAAGTGAAGTCGCTCAGTCATCTCTAACTCTTAGCGACCCCATGGACTGCAGCCTACCAGGCTCTTCCGTCCATGAGATTTTCCAGGCAAGAGTACTGGAGTGGGGTGCTATCGCCTTCTCCAGAAATATAGCTAAATGATAAAAAAAAAAATAGATGGGAAAAGAACTATCAGGTGTTGGAGAAAGTAGTATTTGTCTTCCAAGGGGACACAGACAGGAGGACCAGCTATAGAATTGAAAAAGAAAGGGGTGAGGGAAAGCTGAGCCATTTCAAATGAAAAATTAAATTAATTTTAAAATCTAATTTAAAGCAAAATACAGCAGCAGATGTGGAGGGAGTTAGAACTCCTCCTTGGATTGTATTCCCTAAACTTTCCTATTCTTTCATTCAGCCTGAACATCATCCTATTTATACCAAATAGCAAAACTGGATTAATTAAGAAATAAAATACTCCAGACAGTTCATTTCTAGGGATTGTTTGTATATTGTATGTATGAGAGGAAGAGAACACTTGTAATTTTAATTTCTCTGGAAAGACAGACCATCGATGCTTTCCACCTGAAACTCTAATAGTGTGTTTCCAGTGAGACCATCCTAATGATCTTTAAGGTCAAGGATCAAGTATTAGTAAAATACATATTTATTTTTGCAGTTCATATTCTTTCCAGCACACACATATTGTTGAACAGAGAGTAAGAAACTGTGTGAGCTTCTGTGCTATTTACGTGGTTTTCGATACAGTTTAAATGCCAAGATACAAAACCAAGTCACAGGTCAGATCGGTCAAGACTCCTGAGTAGTTGTCATCAGCAAGACAGGTCATACCAAGAGCTGAGAGAATAAAACTGCTTCTATTGTGCCGTCACAGGACAAGTGTAAAATAAAACAGCCACTGAGGAGCCCCGCTAGGAGTCTTGTATTTTTCATGAGATGAACTTCCACTCCCTGGAAACGTGTGAATTGCAAGTCGAGATGTCTCATCCTCACTCTCTGAGCCACTGATTTGTCCCCTGCTGGCCGTGGGCCTGACACCTGCCAAAATGCCTCACGATTTAATCAGGGATGTTTTCTGGTTCCACCCTCACCCTGTATAAAATCATTCTTTATACCCTGGGCTTTCTATTTAATGAAGCTCTGTTCATGGTGCTTGCATGTTTTAAAAATCCAAACAACAGCTTGATTGAAATCTGCATTTGTATATCCCTTTCTGTACGTGTTTAAACATCACAATAAAATGCATGTTCTAGAAACCAAGCAGGGGAGAGCAGCTGGGAATATTTGTGTGCAAAGGAACTAATGTTAGAAAAGGTAAGACATGTCATTAGCCAACAACCACAGCAATCATATCTAAGATTTATTGAATGCTTACAAGGTACCAACCACTGGGTTAGTGCATACGCACTGTGTTAGTCTGTAGGGGGGAGAGGCTCTTGTAACGAAGTGCCACAAACAGGCTGGCTTAACAGAAATTTAGCATCTCACAGCCCTGGAGGCTGGAAGTGTGAAATGAAGGTTTCAGCAGCGTTGGTTCCTTCCCAGGGCTGTGAAGGAGACTCTGTCCACGCCTCTCTCCTAGCTCCGGTGTTTGCTGGCAACCTTTGGTGCTCCTTGACTTGTAGGCACATCATCCTGATCTCTTCCTTCATGCTCACATGGTGCTCTCCCCGGGTGAGCTTTTTTCTGGATTCCAATGTCCGCTTTCTGTAAGAACACCAGTTGTATTGGATTACGGCCCGTCCTAATGACCCTAACGTGTAGTCAAAACTATGGTTTTTCCAGGAGTCATGTATGGATGTGAGAGCTGGGTTATAGAGAAAGCTGAGCACAGAAGAACTGATGCTTTTGAACCATGGTGTTAAAGAAGACTCTTGAGAGTCCCTTGGACTGCAAGGAGATCCAACTAGTCCATCCTAAAGGAAATCAGTCCTGAATATTCATTGGAAGGACTGATGCTGAAGCTGAAACTCCAATACTTTGGCCACCTGATTAGAAGAACTGACTCATTGGAAAAGACCTGATGCTGGGAAATATTGAAGGCGGGAGGAGAAGGGGACGACAGAGGACGAGATGGTTGGATGGCATCACCAACTCAATGGACATGAGTTTGAGTAAGCTCTGGGAGTTGGTGATGGACAGGGAGGCCTGGTGTGCTGCAGTCCATGGGGTCACGAAGAGTCAGACACAACTGAGCGACTGAACTGAAGTGAAATGAACTGAATGACCTCATCTTAAGCTGACCGTCTGCAAAGACACTATCACTAAATGAGGTTACTGTGGCAGGTCCTGAGAGTTAGGACTTCAGCATCTTTTTGGGGAACACAACTCAATCCACAATACAGGGATTATCTTGTTCAGTGCTATAACAGCTATGAATGTTATGATTACAAACTGTGACACTGAGGCTTGGAAAGTTTTTATTTTACCTTTGCCGAACTCATCTGCTGTACAAATGGCAGAACCACGGTTTAAATCCAGACCTTTTGACTCAAAAGATCATGCTCTTCCTCACCATGTGGCGTTTCAGGAGAAGCACAAGGCCGTCTCCTGACCTTTCAGCCGCTTGACCGTGGGTTAGGATCTGTGATCATCCAGCCTAATCACAGGAATGCTATTAATAGCTCCAAATGACCGAGTACCTTCTGTGCATATTTGCCTTATCTGATTTAATCCCCCAAACAACTCCAGAAGTCAAATATTCTTTACCCCAGTTCGCAGATAAGCAAATTAAAGGTCAAAGAAACTGAGAATATTTGGCAAAGGTGGCAAAGAACTGAGCCAGGATTCAGCAGGTTCCCTTCCCCCTTCTAGATCCTGGAGATGTACTCCGCTCCCCCCACCCCACTCTGTTTCGCTGTCTTTGATACAGAGCTCAGAGAACGTTAGGCTGTCAGTCAGTCGCATTAAAACGGAAGCCATCCAAGTAAATCTCACCATTGCTGTTTTTAAAAGCATGCACAAAGCAAATCTCGATTCCTAAGAATCTGAATCAGCCAGGGAAGGTACAGGAAAATAGCAAATGTTTGTATGATTACTCCGGTAACCTTGCCTGTGTTATGTAAATATGTAATGACTAATCAGCCAGGGGCAGCCGAGGGATTTTTCTCAATGTGGGCAGTCTTCATTTGCGCATGTTTGCCCAGCTCCGTTTGTGTAAAGGGAAAAGACATCTAACTATGTAGCATAATCATGACCAAAACAAAAGGAGAGAACAGTTCAGTCATGCTTGGGTGAGACATTTTAATCTTTCTTACATCTCTGTGTGTGTAATTTTGGGTTCATGGCAACTGGGAGACTATTTAGGACGGAAATGTATTGAGTGCAAAGAGAAGAGAGCCCTGGGCAGTGTGGCTGCATGCTGAGGAAGGAGAGTTGACGTTTGGCAAGTGTCAAACACCAATAACCATTGATTAGGAAGAGTGCTTGACGAAACAATATTAAGATTTTCCGGAGGCTGTTGACCATGACCAGTTTTCAGTTTTGTGACTTTCACAAAAACAGAAAAGCCCAGATCCCGACTCCCTGGAGCTTTGCAGTCGCCAACTCTGTAAGAGCATTGGCAACTTTCTAGTGCCATCATGTGGCCACTGAGTGTCTTCCAGAATTCGGCGAGAGCCAAGCCGGGCAGGGAGACTGACTTATAGTCGCGTTGGGGGGCTTGTGAGAGCAGGGCTGGCTGGTCCTCTGTCTGATAGATGCAGCAAGAGCGTGTGTGCTGGGGAAGGGAAAGTCAGGACGGAGAAGATCCCTGGAGGCAGAGCAGGGGTGGGCTGCTGGACGGCCACGTAGGCAGGCAGCAGCAGAGAGGAAATGTACCCAGAGTCAGGATACTTGCTGTCTTAGTCAGGATCGGATGAGGAACTTGAAAGAAACTTAAGCTTCAAGAGGAGGAAGTGGCGGTGGTGTTGATGGCAGTGGGGCTGATAGCGGTAGGGCGGCCCATCCTGTGGGCAGCTGAGGGAGGCAAGAGACGTGAAACAGAGCCTGCCACGGTTTCATAGGGTAACTTGGTTCCTCTATGAGAGTTTGGGGTCCTTGCTCTATCTTGGTGAGAAACTATATTTGATTTCCTAGAAATGCAGTTGACCTCGTCAATGCAGCTGCTGGGCCTTTCATGTTAAAAATTCCAGTGGGTGAGTCAGAGAACCGAAGTAGATCAATCAACTTTTGATTTGAGCTTTTTATATTACCTGCCCTTTCCCAGCCCCTTGGTTCTCAGTGATAATATTCTTGTTTTCTCCTGACACTCACTGTATCAGGCAGAGTCTCAGCAGGAATTAGATGGTACCCAAAGGAGTCATGTAAGAGACCAGTAATAGAGCTGTTGATGGAGATGTGCCTGGACTTCCATGTACCCATAACGCAGTGTAGCCGTCATCCAATCCCCAAACACCAAGCCAATCTGGACTCTACTGCTGCTGCTGCTGCTAAGTCACTTCAGTCGTGTCCGACTCTGTGTGACCCCAGAGACGGCAGCCTACCAGGCTCCCCCGTCCCTGAGATTCTCCAGACAAGAACACTGGAGTGAGTTGCCACTTCCTTCTCCAGTGCATGAAAGTGAAAAGTGAAAGTGAAGTCGCTCAGTCGTGTCCGACTCCTAGTGACCCCACGGACTGCAGCCTATCAGGCTCCTCCGTCCATGGGATTTTCCAGGCAAAAGTACTGGAGTGGGATGCCATTGCCTTTTCCCTTATGTCCTATTCCCTTGACCTTTCTGAATAAGGTCAGATATGTAATTCCAGCCAATCATGCCCTGTTTCCAAGTTGCTTTTTCTAACACTCTGTAAAACTGGCTCTTGTTTAAATTCCCTCAAGAAGAGTGTGCCACTGTTTTGGAGGCATTGCATTCCCCCTAGCCCACGGACTGCTTTCTCTTGAATACAGGACATCAAACTCACGACTAGAATGTTTTAGTTTTGTTGTTAGGAGGAGGCTGTTCCTGGATCTCTGGGCACTCCAAAGCCAAGAAGGGTCACCCCACTCTGCCCCCAGTGGGAGCTGTGGCCTTAGTGGAGGAATTCAGCCATGGGCCAGCAGTGAGGACGCAGACAGAATAAATACCTAGCGTGCATGGACTCTCCTCCTGCCTGTCATCCCCTGCCAGTGCTTCCTGGAGGCTAAACCCAACTGGAAGCCAGAGGGCAAGGGGAGAACTGGACAGGTCATCCTTAGACGTCAGCAGAGGGGTGTGGAAAAAATATGCTGAGGACTGGATGCAGAGGGACCAACACGTTTACTAATATTGTGATGCTTATCTGTCTGCATGTGATAGTCCTTAAATCCTGCCCCTTAAATTCTCAGAAGAAATGCTAAGTGAATCAGACTGTAAATGTGTATGTCAACGACACAAACACAAGAGAAGGCACAGACAAAATAGAGGCATGTACTACCCATCTAGAGCGCCCCCGACAGGCCAAGGGCCACCACCCAGGAACTCAGCAGCTCAGCCCTTGGCTCCCATCCAGGAATCGGAACGGAGGCCATCTCCCAGCCCTGGCCACAGCTCTGTTAGCGAGGACCACAAAGGAAACAAACCATGCAAAGGACCCCCACGCCTCCCTTCTACACCACAAACCAGCAAAATCAGGAAGCAGAGCAATGAAAATCCCCATCCTACTAACAAATTGAGGATGTGCAAGTCTTCTGAGAGAAGAACGTAACCCTGGAAGTCTTGGGAGCGGATAACCAGCACCTGCACAGACCTGCAGGGCGAGGCTGGCACCCTCAGAGGGTGGGCTTCCAGGCCCCCTGGAGGGAGGCAGGTGACTCCCCCTTATTTGAAGCCTCTCTTAAGGTGGACGGCCTAGGCAGTGCATGCTTAGTTGCTCAGTAGTGTCCGACTCTTTGCAACCCAATGGACTGTAGCCCACCAGGCTCTTCTGTGCATGGAGATCCTCCAGGCAAGAATACTGGAGTGGGTTGCCAAGCCCTCCTCCAAGGGATCTTCCCAACCCAGGAATCGAACCCAGGTCTCCTGCATTGCAGGTGGATTCTTTACCCTCTGAGCCACCAGGGAAGCCCAAGAATATTGGAGTGAGTAGCCTATCCCTTCTTCAGGGGATCTGCCCAACCCAGAAATCGAACCAAAGTCTCCTGCATTGCAGGCAGATTCTTTACCAGCTGAGCTACCTAGGTGGAAGCAATATTTTCTTGAGGGAAGAAACCAGCCCTTTCAATCCAGCTGTCTGCTCACGGCAAATCCAATCGAACAATCCTGTTATCAAAATATGCTCCCTCCCTCTTTTTAAATTGTGGTAAAATGCACATAAAATTTATCATATAATCATTTTAAGTGTATAGTGCATGAGTGTTAAGTACCTTTACTTGTTGTAATAATCTCCAGAACTCCATCTATCTTGTAAAACTGAACTCTATACCCATTAAACAACTCCCCTCTGCCCCCTTCCCTCAGCCTCTGGCAGCCAGGCTTCTACTTCCTGTCTCGAGGGATTTGACTGCTCTAGATCCCTCATATAAGTGGGATCATACAGTGTTTGTCCTTATGTGATCCACGTATTTCTGTTAGCAAAATGTCCCCAGGTTCATCCATGTTATAGTATGTGCGTGCATGCAAAATCGTGTCTGATTCTTTTGAGATCCCATGGACTATAGCCTGCTAGGCTCCACTGTCCATGGGATTTTCCAGGCAAGAATACTAGAGTGGGGTACCATTCCATTCTCCAGGGGATCTTCCCTACCCAGGGGTCAAATCCACATCTACATCTCCTGCATTGGAAGGTAGATTCTTGACCACTGAGCCACCTGGGAAGCCTCATCTGTGTTGTACTGTAAGTCAGAATTTCCTTGTGTTCTAAGGCTGAATAACAGCCCATTGTTTATATATATACAGTCCACATTTTACTTATCTATTCATCCATCAGTGAACATTATGGCTGCTTTCACCTTTTAGCCATTGTAATGCGGCTATAAGTACAGGTGTATGAATATCACTTTGAGACTTTGCTTTCAATACTTTTGAGTATATAGCCAGAAATGAGCTATCTACACATCTCTTTTTTATTCACCTTCATGTCAATTGTTTCAGAGGCTGTGTTGAGGGACGGGCTGAGGATTGAAAGTCATAAATCTGGGTTTTCAGTTTCCATTCTAACTCCGTGTACTATGCTGTGCTTAGTTGCTCAGTCATGTCAGACTCTGGGACCACATGGACTGTGGCCTACTAGGTCCCTCTGTCCATGGGATTCTTCAGGTGAGAATACTGGAGTGAGTTGCTATGCCCTCCTCCAGGGGATCTTCCCAACCCAGGGATCGAACCCAGGTCTCCCGCATTGTGGGTGGATTCTTTACCAAATGAGCCGCCAGGAAAGCCCATACTAACCTCCTACTGACTATATAATCTTGGGTATGTTTCTTAACATCTCTGAAACCTGTGGGTTTTTTTTTTTTCATACAACTGGAAATATATCACCCACAGTATTAGTTTCTCATGGATACCATAACCAAGTACTGTAAACTAGATGCCTTAAAACCATAAGCATGTATTCTTTCTTCATTCTGGATGCTATAAAGTCCAAAGCAAGGTGTCAGCAAAGCTGGTTCCTTCCTGGTAGCTCAGAGGGAGAGTGTGTTCCATGTCTGTCCCCTAGCTCCTGTGGTTGCTCGAAGTCCTGGCCTCCCTGACTTCTGGCTGCGTCCATTGTCACATGGCTCCTTTATCACATGGCTGTCTTGCCTCGTGTGTCTGTGTCTTTACACGACATTTTCTCCTCTCTGTGTGTCTAAATTTCCCCCATTTTACAAGGATACCAGTCACTGGATTAGAGCCCATTCTAATCCAGTATGACATCATCTTAAATTGATTATATCTGCAAAGACCCTACTTCCCTGGTGGCTCAGACGGTAAAGCATCTGCCTACAGTGCGGGAGACCTGGGTTCGATCCCTGGGTCAGGAAGATCCTCTGGAGAAGGAAATGGCAACCCACTCCAGTACTCTTGCCTGGAAAATCCCATGGACAGAGGAGCCTAGTAGGCTACAGTCCATGGGGTCACAAAGAGTCAGACACGACTGAGCGACTTCACTTCACAGATACTAGGACTTCCCTGGTGGGTCAGACAGTAAAGAGTCTGCCTGCAATGTGGGAGACCTGGGTCTGATCCCTGGGCAGGAAGATCCCCTGGGAAGGAAAATGGCAACCCACTCAAATATTCTTGCCTAGAAAATCCCATGGATGGAGTTGCCTGGCAGGGTACAGTCCATGGGATTGCAAAGAGCTGAACACAACTGAGCGACTTTCACATACATATACACATACACACATACACAGGTACTAGGGCCAGGACTTCAACATTACCTTCAGGAAGACAATTCAACCCTCAACAGCTAGCCTCCAGGATCTCTGTGAGCATTCAGTACATTTTGCAAATGCTGAAGAATCATACTGGGTGGGAGTATCATGTCTAAGCTGAGATTTAGCTTGTGTGCCTTCTGACTGTAAGGAGCTCCTTCTCCCTTTGCCTCTTGGTCTGGACTGCTGAGTTCATTCTTGCTTATTGAGTGCCCCTCTGGTTCTAACTGGGACTGCCTTCGCTATGTGTTGTTAAATGTTCAATGTCATTTTCATCCCTAGGAGAAGGAAGAACATTAAGGGTGGACTTCAGGAGATCAAATCTTGTCTTCACACTTTGTATTTTTTGTATCTTTGGATCTCTGAAGAATACATTCTCTGCTGCTTTGCATTACCCACCTTGTCCCAAAGGACAGGCAAAAATGTTGTGCCTGGGCGCTCTTGGGAAGCAAGACTATAGGGACTGCAAGGTCATCATGTCCTTCCCTGGCTTATCTAATTGTCACCACCTCCTTAAATACTGCACACCAGAGGAGCTTAGGCTGCCTAGCTGAAATATTATCTTCAGATGTTTGTCTGTGTCCTCTGCAATGTTCTTCAAGCTGAGACACACAAAACAGATTTACTGAGAGAGGGAACAGAAATTATTCACTCTCGGTACTTTAAATAACTATATTGCTGCTAAACAGCTTACTTACCCCTGAAACTTGTTCTCTAGAGGAATAACCATTTTCCAACATATGAAAATCAGCAATTCTAGAAGTACAATTAAGGGATGATTATTTGTGTTTATAAAGGATTTGTTATGTGATTCCTCAAATGAGACTATGAAAGTAATTCCTTAAATGAAACTATACTAGCCATAATAACGGCCAAGCGCCAAAGAATTGATGCTTTCAAACTGAAGAAGACTCTTGAGAATCCCTTGGATGGCAAAGAGATCAAACCAGGTAACTCTAAAGGAAATCAACCCTGAATATTCACTGGAAGGACTGACACTGAAGCTGAAGCTCCAGTACTTTGGCCACCTGATGTGAAGAGCCAAATCATTGGAAAAAACCCTGATGCTGGGAAAGACTGAGGGCAGGAGAAGAGGGTGACAGAGGATGAGATGGTTGGATGGCCTCAACGACTCAATGGACATGAGTTTGAGCAAACTCTGGGAGATGGTAAAGGGCAAAGAGCCTGGCGTGTTGTGCAGTCCATGGGCTCGCAAAGAGTCAGACACGACTGAGCAACTGAACAACCAGCCATAATAATAATAAAAGATTTCACTTAAAATTTTTCTGAGCTCATCTACTGAAAAAAGGGGCTACTGATATATCTATCACATAGACTCTTCCAGATATGCAAGTCTGGGGTCCTGAGCCAGACTTCTAAAGGAGTTCAGCTGATCTCCCTCATTCAACAGCTCAGCTGCCCTACAATCAGGGCCCACCCCACACCTGACTGTCGAAACTGCAGCAGAGAGCAATTTCGACCGACACGGTGACACAAACTCCTCAGCTGCCTGGACAGGTCCACCTGGCAATTTACTTACAGAGGCAGTTTTGCTTTAAGATCAACACCAGTGCAATCTGACTAGGCAGGTTGCTAAATCCTAAGGCAACAAGCATACTGAGTCACTTCAGTCATGTCCGACTCTTTGCAACCCTATGGGCTGTAGCCCGCCAGGTTTCTCTGTCCATGGGATTCTCAGGGAAGAATACTGGAGTGGGTTGCCATGCCTTCCTCCAGAGGACCTTCCCAAACCAGGAATCAAACCCACATCTCTTACGTCTCCTGTATTGGCAGACAAGTTCTTTCCACTAGCGTCACATGGGAAGCCCTAAAGCAAAGTCAGAATTTTAAAGTGTGTTTTTCATGCTCTCTGGGTCTAGTTGGCTTTAACATGCCATGCTTTCTAGTGAAAGAATGAGAGCAATACCCCACAGGAACAAACCATGCTGGGAATCAGAGCCACAAACAGCCACATTTTCCTCTGACCCTGTCACCCACCTGAAGTCAGGTGAAGCCCTGGCTTTTGCACATTGAGACAGACAGAACTTCGGGGTAGCTTATCTCCAGTTGTAAAAGCTTGCTGAATGCTACTAATAGCATATGTAATTTCTCTGGGAAGCCTGGGGAGGAGTTTTCCATTCATTACCTAGTGAATCAATTCTAGCTTTAATAGAAAGAACATGGGCTGCAGTCCGCAATGCGCAAGGAAGTACCGCATGGAAATCCTAGCAGGGTTTGATGCCAGGGTTTTGAAAAAGAAAGAGAGGCCCTTCCTCACCTCCCTTTCACCCATTTCCCTGCTTGGAGTGTGGGAAAGGAGACTCAGCTCCCAGCAGAGGCAGCGTCTGTTCTCCGGCTGGTGCCCCTGAGAACCGATATCACCCGCTCAGGGAACAGAGGCCAGCCAGCCGCTGAAAGGCGCAGACAAGATGATGCAATTACAAGGACTGAAAGAAAGCAGAGAGTAGGGTTCAGACAGGGGCTGAGAAAGGAAGAAAGATGTGCACTGTGAGTCCAGGAGAGTGGACAGTGCGGATTGCGGGCCTCTCGTGGTTTTGTCTTTCAAAGACGTCCCTCCTGAAATTCATTTGTCTGCTTCTCCCAGGGGCCTTCCCAGAGGCCGGGGAAAATGAAGAATCTTGTTTACTGGAGAAGCAAATCTGACCAGAGGACCCATGAGTGTGGTGTATGGCAAGCAATAAAGACATGGGGCTGGGGGACTTCCCTGGTGGTCCAGTGGCTAAGACTCCACCCTCCTGATGCAGGAAACCTGGGTTCAATCCCTGGTCAGGGAACTAGATCCCACATGCCACAACTAAGACCCATGACGGCCAAAAAAAAAAATAGACACGGGCCCAGAAAGTTTATTTTCCTGCCCTCTATCTCAGTGTACCTTTCCACTGTCAGCTCCCATCCCTTGTCACACCGGGAACAACTCATGAGGGCAAATGGACCTGTTTTCCATTGGATAACAGCCTTGACTTCTGGCACCACTCTAGTACCCATCCTCCATCTCAAGCCCTTTTCATCCACATACTTGAAACCACTCTCTACTGCTGGCCCTTATACCCTCTCACTCACAGGAGCTGAGGATCCAAATCAAACTTGCCTGCAAAGTGCAGCCAAGGACCCTGCCGGGCACTGCGGCAGACCCAGACCTCACTCCCACCACTTACAACGTGTGCATTTGAAGCGGGTAACTTTTCACTTGCTGTTACTGAGTTGGCAGTTTCTTACTTGGAATCAGGAAACCCTAGTCATTTTCTTGAAGGGAGAAAAAAAGAGAACTTGAACTTAACCTTTTTTTAACTTAACCTTCTACTTCTTTTTCAGAGCTGCTCTTCTAACACAGCCATGGGAAAGATTTATAAAATTACAGCCTGGTCCCTGATGAAGAAATGCCAATAAATCTCCCGGGGTGTTTTTCTCATCCCTTAATAGCAGCATTGTGGGAAAGTGTAATTCTTTAAGGAATTGGTTAGAATTGCTTCCCCCTTAAGGAAACAAGTTCCAGAACTTTTCTTAATCAACTGAATCTTTTCCTACCTCTGTGCTGTAAAATGTGTCAGGGCATATTTTTTGTGTGTGTTAGTCGCTCAGTTGGGTCTGACTCTTTGTGACCCTATGGACTGTAGCCCTCCAGGCTCCTCTGTCCATGGGATTCTCCAGGCAAGAATACTAGAATTGCCATTTCCTTCTCCAGGGGATCTTCCCAACCTAGGGATTGAACCTGGGTCTTCTGCCTTGCACGCAGATTCTTTACCACCTGAGCCACCATCAGGGTACATTCTCGAGAGTGTTGTTTTTTCCCCCACTAGTAACCCTGTAGGAAGGACATTGTGCTTGAGAGACCACTCACAGTTAAAGATTTCCAGATACTGTCAGGAATAGTCTGAGAGCAGCAAGGCAGCTGAGATAACTAGGAACCATCCGCTCAGCCCTCCTCCCCAGCTGCACGGGCGAGGCCGGGGGTTTTGACACTAGATCCTCTTGTAAAGAGGGAACCTCCACGATTCTCTAAACCTCTCAGACACAGGAAAAAGGGACTGAACCAACGTGGTTGTCCCTGTGATTCCTTTTACTGTTCCATAACACCCTGGGGACGTCACCAAAAAGAGAGATGAGAAAATGTGATTCCATGTCATGACTTGGGCAGACTGTAACTACACTGGGGAGTGGGGTCAGCAGAATAATGATCACTGCCAAAGGTGTCCACGTGCTGACCCCCAGCACCTTATGTGATAGAAGGGACTTCTCAAGTGTAATTAAGTGAAGGATCTTCAGATGGAGCCACTGAGATGCATTTCAGGTTTCTGACCTCCAGAACTGAAGGTAACGAATGCATGGTGGTTTAAGCCTCTGAGTTTGTGGTAATTTGTTACAGCAACCATAGTAAACTAATACTGGGAAAAAGCTGAAAACCAGTATTCTCTAGAAATCTGTGAACTGGAGATCCCAAGGTAACCATTCACATTTGGGTAGTTTACATATCTTGTTTGGACTCTATAACAACCTCAGTAGAATGCAAGCCATTTTACTAGCAAAAAAGCGGTAAGAGGTCAAATTCTGTGTTTTGTTCACTGCTATGTCCTCAGCACCTAGAGAAGTGTCTAGTTCAATATATGCTGAATGTATTACTCAGTAAACATCACTCTAGGCCAATCAGGTAGAATTATGTAATCCGCAGGTAACTTAAACAGTGACCTTGTTTAGAAATGACTTCACAGGTTGAGACTTCCCAGTGGTCAAGATTCCAAGCTTCCAATGCAGGGGGTCACAGTTCAATCCCTAGTCAGGGAACTAGATCCCACATGCTTCAGCTAAGACCCGGTGCAGCTAAACATGTATATATTGAACATGGAAAGAATTGACTAGTATGTTTATCTCTACTCTCCCCATTCTTTTCCAAACCACCATCCTCCCCAGCTGCTTCACTAATCTTGCCTCAGCCACCTCTTAGCGTTAGCCACCCAGTCACATCCAGCTCTTTGCGACTGCATGGACTGAAGCCTGCCAAGCTCCTCTGTCTATGGGATTCTCCAAGCAAGAGTACTGGAGTGGGTTGCCATTCCCTTCTCCAAGGGATCTTCCCAACTCAGGGATAGAGCCTGGTCTCTTGCTTTGCAGGCGGATTCTTTACCGTCTGATCCACCAGGGACGTCCATGCTCCTCTCTCAATACTTGGCCATATTCTAGACTAAGGGATCTTTTGAAAACACACGCTGGAGTGTCCTTTACTCTCCCCACTTCCCACCAGGCCCTGGAATAGAGAACAGAATCTCCAGCAGCCTGGCAGCCCCCTACTCTTGCCCCTGCATGCCTGCCCAGGCTCACCAGACATCACTCCTTGCCGAGTCTCTCTCTGGCCAGTCAGAAGTTCAGCGTGCCCAGTCCCTCCGGCCTCAGGGGCTGTACCCATGCTGGTCCCTGGGTCTTGAGTGTTCCCTCCCTGACACTGCCCCCAGCCTGCTCCTAGGTAACTCCTTTTCATCCTGCATTTTCGTTATCATTTCCAGGAAACCTTCTGCAACCTACACCACCAGATTCGTTGTTCGCGCCTCACCCCGCCCACACGCTCTCACAGCATCCCACATTTCCTTCATAGCATGTATCTCTGACTTCTCAACACCTAGCTGCAGATTTGCAAGCAGGAAAGCAAGGCATATTTGTGGCACAGATGAATTTCCTGAAGGTAAGTGATTTCCCTAAAGTCACACAGCTTGAAGTGCTGGAGCTAGGAACAGACACAGGTGTTCCGACTTCCACACCTTTCCACGACTCCACATGGCCTCGCAAAAAAAAAACAGGAAAGCGATACCCAGACCAGAGCAGAGAGTGCTCCCGAGCGGAAGTGCGGAAAAGGACTCAGACAAGTCAGTCTGGCATATGGACGGTAGACACGAGCCTCTGGCTTTGAGCACAGTGTTTCCTGGTCTAGGAAGAGCAGAAGCAGGGTTTCCCACAAACCTCTGACAGATTACTTAGAAAACAGCACGAGTTCACCAGAATTTACAATCAAATTTGTGCATGAGGACAAGAAGACTATCAAAGTGAGTTAGCAAACCGTGAATCCCATAGTGGTATCTGCCAAAAAAAAACTACTGTGTCTCCATTAAATTTATATGTTGAAGCCCCAACCCTCAGTATGACTGTATTTGGAGATAGGACTATTAAGACATAATTATCTACTTTCTACTTATTTGCACAACCCCATGGTACCCATCATATCGTAGGTTCACAACTTTTTAATAACAGAATCATTTCGCAAACACTCCTAAATAGTAACTGCTAAAATGAACTGAAACTTTCCAGGTCAATGGAAAAAAAAAGACAAGGTTGCATGAAGTCATCAGGGTGGGGTTCTAACCTGATAGGATTGGTGGCCTTAAGATAAAGAGACAGGAAGGACCATGTGAGGACAGGTGGCCATCTGCAAGCAGGAAGAGCTCTCTCCGCAGAAGCCAACCATGCTGGCACCCTGATCTCAGACTTCTCACCTCCAAAACTGTGAGAAAATGTAATTCTGTTGTGTGAGCCACCCTATCTATTGGACTTATTTATTTATTTTTTGTGGCAGTCCAAGCAGACTAAGACAACGCACAAATGTTTATAGCATTAATTTAAATTGTGCAGTGGTTCCGGATAAGAAGATTACAGCAAAATTAATTTCTGTTAAGAGGGTTATAGTGGATATCTGCTGTTTGCCAGCTCAGCATCAGTACCCCCCACCCCGTTCTTTTAGTAACAGCACCTGATTTTACTTTGGGAACTACTGAATCTTTTCCCACTACCTTTTGACTGCAGCAGCCTGAGTGGAATTGTCAATTATGCCATACTTTCTACTGCCAAGACGTGGCCCAGACCAGATTATCACAGAAATGGGAAAATTGAGCACAGTGACATAAGGACTGAAATATATTGGAGCTAAATTTTTTAAAATTGTATTATCTTATTTATTTTTGGCGGTGCTGGGTCTTCGTTGCTCCCTGGGCTACTCTCTAACTGCCATGCACGAGCTTCTCACTGTGGTGCCTTCTCGTTGCAGAGCACAGGCTGCAGGGTGCGTGGGCTTCAGTAGCTGAGGCAGGTGGGCTCTAGAGCACAGCTTCAGAGTTGTGGTGCACGGGCTTCGTTGCCCCGCTGCATGTGAGATCTTCCCAGATCAGGAATTGAACCTGTGTCTCCTGCATTGACAGGCAGATTCTTCACCACTGAACCACCAGAGAAGACCTGGAGCTAATTTATTTTGATGACAGTACCTAGGGAAAAATGCTGCCTAATAGTTTCTACTGTCTAGATTCTTGGAGCTACACTAAATCCTGCCATTTCCAAAGTCTGCTTGGTCAATTATGCCTTCACTTTGGTGACACCCCATATCCTCACAATAAATTACTTTCTAGTTTTAACCAGTCAGCATTGGTTTTGGTTGCTTGCAACCATGAAACTCTGACAGATATGTGGGTCTGTCAAATCTGTGCTGTTGATCTTATCTTAATGCCAGTGAATTATTTTTGTATAATTATGCAACTAAAATGCATACACTTTGAAAGCTACTCATGGTTTGGAAAGAATGTTATTTGAAAAAAGAGTTTAGTGATTAACATACTATAGGAAAATGTACTATGTTTCTGGAAATATTCTTCTGATTTTTTTTTAATCAACAAGAGCACCCTAATATTTAGGGCCATCTGGGTAACTCAGCTGGAGTTGATGAAATGTCTATTCTGAAGTATTTACAAAACAGTGAGAATAAAGAGGGTCATATATGCTTGGGTTTTTTTTTTTTTTCTTTTTTTCCTCTTATCTCTGGCTGTGCTGGGTCTTCGCTGCTGTGCGTGGGCTTTCTCTAGTTGCAGTGAGTGGGGGCTACTCTTCGTTGCTCTGCTTGGGCTTCTCACTGTGGTGGGTTCTCTTGTTGCAGAGTACAGGATCTAGGCACTTGGATTTCAGTAGCTGCAGCACTTCGGCTCAGTAGGTGTCGCACGTGGACTTAGTTGCTCCGAGGCACGTGGAATCTTCTCAGACCAAGGACTGAACTCATCCCCTGCACTGGTAGGCAGATTCTTACCCACTATGCCACCAGGGAAGTCCAAGTCACATATGTATGTACATTTTAAAATTAAAATGCCATGATGTCACAGACCTGAGGAATAAAAGAATCCACCTAGGACATCAATTTTAGTCAAATTCTAATTTTTCTTTTGCATGAAGTTGAATTTGGGCTTATTATTCTCAGTCTATTTTAGTGTTCTCCTGAAAACCCACATCAAAGATGTGGAGCCAGACAATGAATCAGAGGGAGCTCTGGGGGCAAATTACCATGACTTTCGTGGTAACATTTGCGAATTGAGGAAACTTGGTCCTCCTTGAAGGGCTTGATGCATTTATACTTTTCTCTTCTGATAAAGAGGCATGGAGGATGGGGAGATGCTTGATGTGTAATGATGAATATTTAAGAACAATTTGTTTGCTCACTGAAATAGCCCTGACATTTAAAATTATTTTTTAAGAACACTTTAATTTGCATTTTTATTGTGAAACATGTCCTTTTTACAAAAGGACTGTATAAAATGTATCAGTAGAATTTAAAGAACCATGGCCTTTGAGAGATGGGACAATACCAAAACCCCCTTTTGAATTACTCCTGATCCCCTTCCCACAGAAGTAGCCACCAGTCTATATTTCATATTGTTCATTCATTCTCTTGTTCTCTTGATAGTTTCATCTCATATGTACGGTCTCCAAAGAATATATTGAGCATATTCCTTGTGACTTGCATCTTTTGTTCAATATTGTTTTTAGATTACTTAAAGTTGAAGCATGTACCTTAGTTCATTCATTTTAAATTCAGTTCAGTTCAGTCGCTCAGTCGTGTCTGACTCTTTGCAACCCCATGAATCACAGCACGCCAGGCCTCCCTGTCCATCACCAACTCCCGGAGTTCACTCAGACTCATGTCCAACAAGTCGGTGATGCCATCCAGCCATCTCATCCTCTGTCATCCTCTTCTCCTCCTGCCCTCAATCCCTCCCTGCATCAGGGTCTTTTCCAATGAGTCAACTCTTCACATGAGGTGGCCAAAGTATTGGAGTTTCAGCTTTAGCATCAGTCCTTCCAATGAACACCCAGGACTGATCTCCGTTAGAATGGACTGGTTGGATCTTCTTGCAGTCCAAGAGACTCTCAAGAGTCTTCTCCAACACCACAGTTCAAAAGCATCAATTCTTCAGTGCTCATCTTTCTTCACAGTCCAACTCTCACATCCATACATGACCACTGGAAAAACCATAGCCTTGACTAGACGGAACTTTGTTGACAAAGTATTGTCATTACTTTTGAGTATGCTATCTAGGTTGGTCATAACTTTGAGTCCAAGGAGTAAGCATCTTTTAATTTCATGGCTGCAATCACCATCTGCAGTGATTTTGGAGCCCCCAAAAATAAAGTCTGACACTGTTTCCACTGTTTCCCCATCTATTTCCCATGAAGTGATGCCATGATCTTAGTTTTCTGAATGTTGAGCTCTAGGCCAACTTTTTCACTCTCCTCTTTCACTTTCATCAAGAGGGTCTTTAGTTCCTCTTCACTTATTACTATATCATTTTCTGCTTGATAAGTAACCATAATTTGTTTATCCTTTTATGGATTATTTATAAATCTCTGGTCTTAAAAGTAGACTTCTGTGAACACGTTTTTCTATTGCATATGTGCAAAACTGTCTTTAAAGTACATACTGGGAATGGAATTGCTAGATCACAGGTTGCACAAAAGTTCAACTCTCCTAGGAAATCCAAATATTTTTGACATGTTTGTGCCAGTTTATATTCCCATGTGCGAGCAGGTGACAGTCTTTGATGCTCTAAACCCTTGGACTGAGAGAGACAGCATGGCTCTATGGCCCTAGTTCTTCTCTCTCACCCGTAGGATAAGAGGATGGGGGACACACAGGACATGATTAACTTTTCAGTCTTGAATTTTCCCCATGTGATCCTAGTGAGCATAACTGTGCCTTTTTCATGACAGGGAGTGGTAGACTTAAAATTTTGTCAGTCTGTTAAATGTGCAATGGTAACCATAGTTACTTGTACCTAAGATGGTTCTCAATGAATCTTGACTCTCAATATTCTCCTCCTGATACACTGTACTCCCACAATAAATACAGCTGATCTCTGTAAACACTAAGATATTGCAAAAAAATGGGGGATTATGATTTCTGAGGAAAGATCACAAAGGAAATCACAGTTTGGCTTTCCTTTCTTTTAGATCATTTTCTCTGAGAGAAGCCAGCTGCCATATTGTAAGGATGCTCAAGCAGTTTCTACCCACGGCAACAGCCAACATGAGGTTGCTAGCCATGTGTGTGAGCCATCTTGGAAGTAGACCTTCTAGTCCCAGTCGAGCCTTTAGAAGACTACAGCTCAGCTACTTTCTTTTTTTTTTCTTTTATTATGCATTTTATTTTCATATAAATTAACATCCTAGAAAAACTAAAATAGAAACACTAAATACAGCATTGCACATAGCAATCTCTGTTAAATGCCCCATTATATCATTGAAGTTCATATACACATGGAGGGACTAAAGGAGACAGGAAGATAGCAGAACAGCAGCCCGAGAGCCACTGTTGTGTCTGTGCACATCAACTACAGACTGAAAGGCAAGGACAGTATTTTACATAAATAGAAACATAGTTACAATTCAGATTTTCAAGTTACTTCCGTAATTGGTTTGCAATAGCAACAGATTCTCCCCTTTATTCATAGCCATACCTCAAGACATATCATTTTTAAAAACCTATTAATGTTAGACAAAGCCATCACAATGCTTCAGGAGTGACTTAAAGAAAACCCCAGTCAAGTCACAATACTCAGACAGGTGGGTTTAATGAACAAGTCCTAGGTAGATATCAATCCATCTAAAAGTTACTCTTTTTTTTTTTTTTTTGCCAACAAACAGTCATGTTTGGCAATTTTATGAGGATCATTTAAATCTTTTTTAAATGATCCTCTTTTTTTAAAATTGACATATGGTTAATCTACAATGTTATGTAAGTTTTGGATGTACAACACAGTGATTCATAACTTTTTAAGGTTGTACTCCATTCATAGTTATAATAAAATATTGGCTATATTCCCTGGCTGTATGATATCCTTGTCTCATTAACTTCTTGAGTCTGACCTCATGACACATCCTAAGCAAGTATCACCTAGCTAAGCCACTCTCAAATTCCTCACCCACAGAAACTTTGAGATAATAAGTGTTTACTAAGTTTAGAGGCAAAGGAAAATGTAACTCACATGGCTTATTTTGGTTTTGATTTGTATTTCCCTATTCAGCTCAGTTCATTCACTCAGTCACATCCGACTCTTTGCAACCCCATGAACTGCAGCATGCCAGGCCTCCCTGTCCATCACCAACTCCCAGAGTCCCTCCAAACTCACGTCCATTGAGTTAGTGATGCCATCCAGCCATCTCATCCTCTGCCATCCCCTTCTCCTCCTGCCCTCAATCTTTCCCAGCATCAGGGTCTTTTCAAATGAGTCAGCTCTTCGCATCAGTGGCCAAAGTATTGTAGTTTCAGCTTCAACATCAGTCCTACCAATGAACATCCAGGACTAATCTCCTTTAGGATGGACTGGTTGGATCTTCTTGCAGTCCAAGGGACTCTCAAGAGTCTTCTCTGACACCACAGTTCAAAAGCATCAATTCTTCAGCACTCAGTTTACCTTATAGTCCAACTCTCACATCCATACATGACTACTGGAAAAACCATAGCCTTGACTAGATTGACCTTTGTTGACAAACTAATGTCTCTGCTTTTCAATATGCTGTTACTAATGAGTTTAACACATTTTCTATGGTTCTGAACTTTTTGTATTCCTTTTCTGTTTAAGTATCTGGCTCATGTGTTTTCTCCATTTTTGTGTTGGTTTGTCTTTCCTTATTTTTTTCAAAGTTTATATGTATGTTTCAGATACTAATTTTTTGTTAATAATAAAGGTTGCAAATATCATGTCCTAGTTTTGGGTTTTTTTAATTTTCTAATTTTGGGGTTGTTTATTGTATCTTTTGACTATCTGAACTCTCATTTTTAATGTACTTGAGTGTATTCATCTTTTCCTGCATAATTTGTACTTTTGCGTCTTCTTTAAGAAACTTTACTTACTAAAGATTTTTAAGATAATCCCTATACACTATTTCTAAAACTGTATGGTTGTGCCTTTTACATTGTCTTTAACACCTAAGTTGACCTTATGATATAAGATTAGAATCAATTTTCAGGTTTTTAAAAGTATATGGGAACCAAATCATCCTTAAGCCATTAACAAAATGGTCTACTCTTTCCCAATGATCTGTGAAAATCCCTTTTCTATTTGTGCATATATGGGGGTTTCCTTCTGGTCTCTGTTCTACTCGGTTTCACTTGTCAATTTATCCCTGCATCAACATCCTATTCTTAATAATGTAATCTGATAACAAGTCACTTTATCTAGTAATGCAAGTCTTTTCACTTTTCATTTTCCTTGGTCTTTTATGCTTCCCGGTAAATTTTCAAATCAGCTTGTCAAATTCCACAAACAACATGGTAGTATTTTTGCTTATTGGAGTTTCATATCTATAGATCAATTGGGGAAGATTTGAAATCTTTATAGAATAGAGTACTAGCCATAAACATCATATATTTATTTAACATATTCTTCAGTATCACACATTTTTGTTAGATTTATTTCAAGTTACTCTATTTCTATGCCATTATAAATGCCATTTATGAATAAGGTTTTCTAAATAATTATCTATAAAAATGGCATCAACACACATATGTATACACATTTATATCATTTGCTTTGCATCCAGCAGTGCTGACGAGCTTTTTATTGTTATAATTCATTTGTAGGTTGTTTTCTTCATAGACAATCATATCACCTGCAAATCATATTGAAGGAGGAAACAGACAGAGCTGGACTCCGTCTTAGGCCAGGCTGTGAACATCAGGCTACGTGCAGGGTCACCCTCCCAATGGACTCTGAACTTTGCTCCCGGTGTCTATAGAAGTGGCATACCAATGGAAAACCAGACCCTCCGATAAAAGAGCCTCAGGACTTGGACTCACCTAAAAGAATATGCTAATTATCTCTCTAACCAAACAAAGTGGTAAATTCCATTTTGTTTATCGGGATATGACCACAGGCCTGTTGATAAATGTCCACTGTTTGTCTAGTCTTGTGACCCATGAACCACGGGCTAACTTTGATCATATCTCTCTTTTACCTTGTCCAGACTAGTTTCAAGGAATCTGGGGAGGTGGGTTTGAGCAACTACACTTAGGGTACATAAGGTTTTCACAAAAACTGGTCAGGGTCCTTGGCTAAGAGGAGACTCTGTCTTGGGCCCGCCAGTGTAATAAACTGCACTCCATCTGCATTGTCCTTCTGAGTGAGTTTGTTTCCCGGAATATGTGGCTACAACAATATTCATTTTATTTCCATTTTAATCCTTAAACCTTCTGTTTATCCTGTCTCACCACACAGTGCTAAACAGAAGTGGTAATAATAGACTTCCTTGTCTTGTTTCTCATCTTGAAGGGAATGCTTTCCACATTTTAACATTAACTGTGGCATCTGATATAGGCTTTTTGTACATGCCTGATACAGACTCTGTGATGTGCCCCTGTGGTCCCTCTTTTCTGAGCGGAAGTAATTCTTCCAGCAGCTGGCGGTGCTACTGGCAAATAGCCCTTGACTGTCAGCCTTCTTCGGCTAAAGAGAGTCAACCTGCCCACATCACACCCACTTCCTGGGGTAGCTCACCTCAGGTGGCTGGTTGACAGGCCCACCTATCACCCCAAGTCAAACCAACTCCAAAGGGCTACCCTCATTTCAGCACTCTCTTTAGGGTTGGGTGAAGCTTTCCCTGAGTCTATACTGCAGCCTGACTTCTCCCTTCTCTGCCCCGTCTTACTTCCTGCTTTCTCTTCCAAAGATCCTAACCTTGGGAACACTCCCAAATCAGTTTCCTCCATGTTAACCTCCATCTCAGACACTTCTTCCTGAGAAACTCAAGCTATGACAGTGACTATTTTCAGTTTTCCAATTTTTCTAATCTAAGTGAATATCAAGTTTTTCTAACGTTTCTTCTGCATCAATTGGAGTAATCATCTGATTTTTCTCTATTGTTTATAAGGCCATAGACAATTTAAAAGTAAGCTGATTATTACATTTGTGGGATGAAGGCAAATTGATCATAATGTGCTATCTTTGTGCATTTTCAGATCCAATTTGCTAATATACATTTTGTTCAGAATTTTTATTTGTGGTCGTGATTGAGATTGGCTCATTTCAGGGTTTTCTGGGTTTCCATTTTGCTTGTAATGTTTTTGTCTAGATTTGACATCAAGATAATGTTGGCTTCATAAAATAAGTTGGGGAGTATTTCCCTCCGTTTCTGGTCTCTCAAAGGGTTGGAGAAGACTGGAATTATCTGAAGATCAAAATTGCTCTTTGCAAAGGTTTTTAACTATTTCGTTTCTTTAATGGTTATAAGACTGTTCAGGTTCTCTAATTCTTCTTGAAATAGATTTTACAATTTGTATTTCTATAAGAAATATTTTCATCCAGTTTGTAAAATAATTTACTCTTCTCATAACTTTGACATCTTTAGTCATAGCATTTTTTTTGTTCATGACATTTATTTTGAGACTACTCTCCCTTTTTTCCTTAATTTCCCCGAGGTTTGTTTTTGTATTCTTTTTCAAAAAATCAATTTTGAGACTATGTCGATTTCTCTGTTGTATGTTTGTTTATTTTTCTATTTCATCGTTTTCTTCTCAAATTGCATTACTTTTTTCTTTCACTTTATTCTCTTGTTCTTTTTTTAACTTCCTAAGATAGATATTTAACTTACTAATTTTGAACCCAGATTCTTCTTAATATAAATTTCCCCTAAGTACCACTTTATTTGAATCCCCCCAAATTTGATGGGGAGTACTTTTATCATTGTTCAGAGCTTAACATTTTCTAATTTCTATGATCTTTTCTTCGACCCTTAGACATGAGTGGTTTTTTGAAGAGCTAAATATGTAGGATTTTCTTATCACTAATTTAGTTGCCTTGTGTTAGAGAAGTGATCGGTATGACACCAGTCCTTTGACTTGAGGTTTTACATTGATGGGTGTGGAAACTTAATACCAGTTTTCAAAGTGTCAGTTTTCATAATGTTTCATCTGTGCTTCAAAAAGATGTGCATACTCCAATTTGGGGGTTAAGTTTTATTTTTCTCTTCGAATCATCTTTTATCTTCACAGATATTGTCAGCCTTATTATTTACCATGAGAGATATTGGAGATTCCCTGTCGCCCAGTGGTAAAGAATCCACCTGCAATGCAGGAAACCTGTGTTCGATCTCTAGGTCGTGAAGATTCCTTGGAGTAGGAAATGGCAACCCACTCCAGTATTTTTGCATGGAAAATTCCATGGACAGAGGAGCCTGGTGGGTTACAGCCCATGGGGTCACAAAGAGTTGGACATGACTGAGTATATACACACGAGAGAGATTTATTACTATGAGAGAGATTTAATATTTCCAAGTATGCTTGTGGACTTACCAATTTATCTTCACAGTTCTATATTTGGTTTATATAATTTGAGACTTCATTAAGTACATACAAGTTTTGACTTGCATCATCCTGAGCAATTTAACTTTTCCCATCATAAAGTGACTTTAACCCTTAATTATACTTCGTCTAGTAATAATTTTGCTATGCCAGTTTTCATTTAGCTGTTTCCTGAGTATCTTTTCAATCCTTTGACTTCCAATCTTTCTGTGTTTTTTTATGTTTATGTATAGCTCTTATAGAGACCATACAGCAGAATTTTATTTATTTTGAAAAACCTTGCCTTTCACTAGAGAGTGGTTGTAATTATTTACAGTGTTGTTGTTGTTCAGTCACTAAGTAATGTCTGACTCTTTGTGACCCTATGAGGTGCAGCACTCCAGGCTCCCTGTCCTTCACTGTACCACAGAGTTTGCTCAAATTCATGTCCATTGGGTAATGGTGATATCTAACCATCTCATTCTCTGCTACGCCCTTCTTCTTTTGCCTTCTCTTTCCCAGCATCAGGGACTTTTACATATTTGCATTTATTTCTAGCGCTGAATCATGTACTTTCTCTTTGTCTTAAATTTCTGTTTCTTTTTTCCTTCCTAGCTTTCTTGCCTTCTTTTAAACTGATTAAAATTGCTCTATCTTTACCATCCCATTTTTCCTTCTCTGTTTCTTTAAGAGTTATATTATTTCTAGCCTTTTAAAAGCAATTCAAGCTATTTTAATTCACATACCTAAAAATTATAGTTAATATCCTTATTCCCTTCCTGAAAGACAAAAGAACCTTAAAAAACTTTTAACTCTCCTACCCTTCTATCCTGACCCAACCTTATAAGTTTATTGCTGTTTATCTAGTCTTTTAGTTAATCTTAATGTTTTATTTGTGGGAAAAAACATTGTTTTATACAGTTCAGTTCAGTCGCTCAGCCGTGTCTGACTCTTTTCGACCCCATGAACCACAGCACTCCAGGCCTCCCTGTCCATCGCCAACCCCTGGAGTTTACCCAGACTTATGTCCATTGAGTCAGTGATCCCATCCAACCATCTCATCCTCTGTCGTCCCCTTTCCTCCTGCCTTCAACCTTTCCCAGCATCAGAGTATTTTCCAATAAGTAAGCTCTTTGCATCAGGTGGCCATATGAAGCTTCAGCTTCAGCGTTAGCCTTCCGATGAATATTCAGGACTGATTTCCTTTAGGATTGACTGGTTTGATCTCCTTACTATATAAAGGACTCTCAAGAGTCTTCTCTAGCAGCACAGTTTGAAAGCATCAATTTGTTGGGGCTCTAATGAGGATCATTTCATGGCAACTTTCCATTTGTATTTGTTCGTAGCCTGAGTCTCTCCAGAGGCCATTTGTTTCTGCCAGTTATCCAGGGGCACCACCAGCCTGAAACCACATTAGATTACATCCTACACATAAGGCTTTCTGTGGCCACATGAGCAGAATGAATTAAAAACACACAGCCACTCAAGAACAGTGTAGGGTTATGAATTCTCCAGTTATTCCTTGCCCTTCCCTTGGTGCCAAAGTCAAGAGGCATGTATTTTCTCACCTCCCCCTTCGATGCAAGGAGTTTCACTCATTCACTCTGAGACTGAGGGTGAAGCTCTCTGGGGACTCAGCTGTATGTGAGTGCCTCATATCAAGTTTTCCACTTGGAGCAGATGCTAGGTTTCATTTACTGCCCTCTACTCTCTGCCCTGATCAAACAGATCTCAAAGTCTCAAAGGTCTGGCAGTCTCAGAGTGAAGATTGTTTTGAACTTCCTTAGCTTTCAGAATTCTTCTTTTCTCTTCTGTTTGGGAGGTTTGGGGTTTTCTTTCTTTAATGTCAGTTTACCAATGCAGGTAGGAAGGAAGAGAGACTTTGAAAAACTAAGATTTGACTGTTTCATATATGAAAGTTATAGCTAATCTACCACATTATCTAACATTTACAGCATTATCTAACACTTTTAATCAATTAAGATAATTCAGAATAAATTACTAAAACAATTTGGAATCAGTTAAAACTCATGTGAAAAAGCCTGTATAGGAACTGAGTTTTAGAATGCAGTTGGCAACAACCAATCAGAGTTGACTTTTGTGCCAAATACTTGCCAAGATTTCTCCCTTGAATACAGGTTCCCTCCTGAGACTTTATTAATTTGCAAACTTCTGATGAGTTTCTGATCTTCTGATCTCCACTCATTCAAGATAATTGTGGATCAAAAATATCCACAATTGAGCAGAAACAAGCATAATCAAACAAGATACATGTCACCCAGTTTCTCAACCCAGTGAGAAGTTCCAGGCCAGTAATACTTATGAACAAAGTCTGTCTTGCCAGGTTTGACTTTTGGTCCCCTGATATTTTCAACACTGTGTTGATTAAAATGAAAGGAACATTGTATGAGCATCTGCGTCCCAGTTGAACTCCTCCTCTAAGATCCTTACCACCAAGGGAAAAGCTAATTGGAACCTAATGTTTCTGAAAGATGTAACTTAAAGCCAGGGTAGTAAATAGATTTCACCGCAAGTGCCAACTTCCAGTAAAGGAAACTATGGATCACTGTGCTAGATGGGTTACAAGTCTACATCCCCATTCTGAGGGAAAAACAACTGTGATCCATTAAATATGCCTCTCAGGGGCGGCATAACTAAGGTAGGAATGGAAAGTGGTTGACATTTTTTAAAAAATCAGAGATTGAATAAGAAATTTGCAAATGAAAAGAATAATGGTATTTACTATTAAAATTACCTGTCTCTTCAACAATGTGGATTTGGTGTGTGGGTGTTGAACCTGGGACCTAGGCAGCTGTTACAGACCAGCTGACAATTTTAATGATCTTGAAGGCCAGACTCTATATCAGAACCTCAAACAAGAGCTCGTTCTCTAGCCAAGCCAGCCTAGTAGGAATTGCCAAGTTTTGCAGCCAACTAACTTATTGTAAGATATATTTCATTTTTAACCAAAGGCTGATAGGAGAACAATATTTAGCTGGTAAGGGCAGACTGGGGACTGAAAATGATTCAGCAATCAAGGGAGTGAATAACAGTATAAATGTATTTATATTTTATTATGAGGAAAATGGCACATAGTCTTATATTCAATATCATTAAAATCCAGAAGGAACTTTTCATTCATTTTTTGTTCTTGTTTTTTAGTCATACCTCGGAGCATGCAGGATCATAGTTCCCTGAATTCCCTGTTATTCACTATTTTAAAACAAAAGATTTTTCCAAAAAAATTTTTTTATCCACAAAAATATTCCTTTAAAATTTTATTTTCAAAATGGAACATGATTATATAGAGGAAGGATATACATTCAAGTTAGCTAAAAAGAGTTTTATTCATTTGCATGATTTACTCAGAGTTGACTGTACATTACTAAATTGTTCTCCAACACATAACCTCCTTCTCCATCACATAACTTCCCTTTATTTCTGTGTTGAAATGCATCAATAACATAAAATACAATTCTGTTACACTTTATGATTGAGTAGATTCGGTTATAAAAGTATGAGGGCCCTCCTTACAGAGGAAAGAAACCTTTGAAGAAAAAATAACGAAGCCCTCTTAAGATAGTAGCCAACCTGCCCAGGTTTCTCGGGAAGAATCTTGTTTCCACACTTATCAGGGTCTGTTGGGCCAACTGAGCCTTGCCATTTTTCCTTTTAAAATTACTGTTATATTTAATCTTTGAGGAAAAATATTTCAAGTTTGACTGTGCTCAGAATCTCTGTTTTTACATAGAGGCAAAAAGAGGTGTGCCCTTTTACTTCTTGACATTGGAAAGGCTTCATCATCAGGAGGACGCTTCTGACCCTGAGATTGTAGTAGACACCCAGTTAGGGGGATGACCTGGAGGTCCAGCGGTGAAGACTGCCCTTCCCCTGCAGGGGGTGCGGATTCAATCTCTGGTTTGGGAACTAAGATCCCGTATGCCAGGTGGTGTGGCCAAATAAATAAATTGAGATAAGAAGAAAGAAAACCTAGTTAGCTGGACCTTGGTGGGGTTGGTTAAAGCATTGCTCTGAGTTTTTATTTGATATTCAAGTTAGGTTTCAGACACCGGTTATAAAGACCAATTCTTATCACAAGGATTCTGGCTATTTGATGTTGATTTAAACGAATCTATAAATATCCACAGGGCCAGCAGCATCCAAAGGGGCTGGATTGCTAATTTTCATCATACCGCTTGGGTTTTCTAACACACTTTTCTATACATCAATCCAATTACTTTCATTTTATTTTAAATTTCTTTTTATAGGGACAGAATCTGTTAACTTCTCTCTGTTAATCCACGTGCCCTCTTTTCTTTCTTTAATTTTTTAAGCTGCTTGTGTCGGGGCCAGTGTGACAGATTGCGCTGGACACTGTGGGGACATCTGGGTCTGGTAGCAATCGGATCTAGAGCAGTTATTTCTACTCCCTGGGTAAGAGCCTCAGGAATCGGGCAGTCTTTCATGAAATGCTTATTTTCGAAACAGTATACTCTTTACTGATTTGGGGGTCCCTAAAAATCTCATCTTGGAGCTTGGAAAACTTATCCTAATGGTAGTTCTCAGATTTTCCTTTGATTCTATGAAATCACATAGATTATATTTATTAATAACAGTTGAAATTAGAAAAATATACAACCCATAGTTTAAATATTGAGAGCGTCTAAGTTTTCAATCTCTCTCTATTTTTTTGATATTTAAATCTTTGTGAGTCTTTGTTCCTATATCCTGCTGTGTATGCTACATACAGTTCAGTGTGCTTCTGCCCCTGTGCTTGGTTTTAAGTTTGCATACATTTTTTTTATAAGCCAGACATTCTACCAACCCTTACAGTAGCGATTCCTCACCCCAAAGCTTCTGATGTTATAGATCTCAGACTGGGTCTGGAAATCTACATATTTTTAAAACTCCCCTTTAGCTCAGCTTTGCTGTAAATCTAAAATTCTTAGTCTATTTTTTAATGCAAACAAGTTAAGAAGCAAAAACGTAAAGCATCCTGGGTATTTCTCTAGATGTTTAAACGTCTAAATTTCTTAGACCTTAAGCAGCTTGATTGTCTCCTTTGTGCCATTGTCTAAATCCCTCTGGCTCCCTCTAGTGGATTAAAATAAAATGCACTTTCTACAATTCATCTAAGCCCTTGCTGCTAAGTCGCTTCAGTCCTGTCTGACTCTGTGAGACCCCATAGACAGCAGCCCACCAGGCCCCTCCGTCCCTGGGATTCTCCAGGCAAGAATAATGGAGTGGGTTGCCATTTCCTTCTCCATCTAAGCCATTAGGAGAGTTAAATTAGATTAAAATACACAGAAAGACAAAGTATGAGATACATTCACAAAAAGGCAATGTGTATCCAGTGAAATGAGTCTGGGTCTTAAAAGAGTGGAAATCTCCATCATCTCTGCCTCACAGCAGGTTTTGCTGGGAGAGCCCAGGTTGGCACTGGTAGTTTTAGCTGCAGACAGAATTTTCCCCTTGCCATCTTCAGCAGTGTGTATTCAGGCATTTCTGCCCAGGCATAGAACTCCACTGCTGATTGGAATCTCTGAGGACAGAGCAAAGTGAAGTTTATAAATGCAGTATGGAATTCTACATATATATAGGCATAAAATATAAATTTTATGCGGAATTTATGTCATTCACTGTACTCAATGCATCTTCTCCTACTGAGAGAGGAGAAATTAAAGGGAAATTGACAGTGATTAAATACTCCCATGTGCTCAGATGGATGACCCTGCTGTGTGACACATTGGGCAACTTTCAGAGGTATCAGGCTATGAAGCTAAATCTGTAGACCTGACTGTTTCTGGCTACTCTCTTTACGTTACTCCTGGGACTGGAGGAGTACAAAAGTTCAAAAGCAGCCTTTGATCCAAATATGCACTGTTCTCGGGGTACTGCCAATTCTGCTATTACTACAGCCAGAAACTCTGGCTAGCCTAGGTGGAAATGAGAGTGAGCCCAGTTCAGGGGTGTCCGTCCTAGAGTCAGCCTTTGAGGTTTACAATTCAGTCCTCTCATTGAGCAGACAAGGAAATAAAAGGCACAGGAATCCAGATCTTCTCTGTCCTGCTTAAAAACGTATTCCCAGTGCAACATTCCAAACCGATGGAACAAGTATTCCAAACGTGGATGGAAGACATGCTGTCTTGTTGCAACCTAAAGATCTTGATAACAGAAAAGACACATCTTGAGTAGTATAAAGGGGCAACTGTGAATTCAAGTTCATGCAGTCACATTTAATCCTACAACTCCTCTACTTGATAACATACAAATCATCACACAAGTCCAACCAAGCACTATGCATCTCTTTCAAATCTGCCTTCTTCTCTCCTCCCTCTCCTGGTCCCACCCATCTGCAGTCATCTCAATGACTCTGCTACGGCCACCCTCTTCAATAAATCTTTCACACTACAGCCTGGCTGATATTAATATCACTTAAGTGCCACTCTCTTCAAGTTACTCTTGCTTAAGTCCTTGCAGTGTCTTCCCATTGTGCTTAGGAGAAAAAATTCAAACTCATTAGCATGATTTGTATGGTGGGCTGAGACAATTCAGATCATAGTGGGCTAAGTATAGTTCCTTAAATGCGCCTTTCGTCATTAAAGCTTCCACCTTTCATCGGCGCTCTTTTCCTTTCCTGAAGGAAGGAAGGCCCCCACCTTTCCCACTCTGTTGCTCTTCCACCCTCTTCTCTTAGCTAATACCGACTCCTCAAGCATTAGTTCCGAAAGAGGACTCCTGCTCTCCCCCTCTTGGCATCTTGTGGTCCCCGCTCAGTAACATTCACCGTCCTGCATCCACTTACCTCTGTCTCTCTGGCTGGACAGGAAGCAGAGAGACTGTCCACTTGATTCTCTCCAGCTGCCCTTCTGTGTGTTTGGCACAAAGTAGGTGGTCTTACATGACTCTCTGTGGAATGGATGGATGGATGGATGAGGTAAGGAAAAATTCCACACTGCATGCTCATCTCCCCTCCTCGTCAGCCTTTCCCTTCCACCTCTCAGAACTGCGACTACATCTGCCCACTGTTCCCTGCCACGTGACTCCTCCTATTGACACACTCAGCAGCGGAGACACCACGTGACTCCTCCTATTGACACACTCAGCAGTGGAGACGCCACGTGGCTCCTCCTATTGACACACTCAGCAGCGGAGACTCTCCCTTCCATCACATCTCCCTCACGCTTTGGATCTCTTTCCAGAAAAAGTCAAATACCTTTAGTAACTTCTCTGACTAGGTCAAGCTCACTAAGGATAATCTCCAAGGGTCCCAAATAAGTGACTTTCAAATAGGCAGTCCCTGGCAGCTGAGCAATGCCACCAGCAAAAGGTGGCAACCTCAGACAGACAACCACAAGCCACTGTATTCTGCCAATAACCTGAACAAGTTTGGAAGATGACTCCAAGCCTTAGATAAGCATCACAGCCCTGGCTGACACATTAATTTCAGTCTAGGAAGACGCTGAGCAGAGAACATAACCATGGCATGCCAATTTCTGATCTGTAGAACTGTGAGCCTATCAGAGATTGTTCTTGTAAGCCTTTAAGTTAACAGCAACTTGTTACACGGCAACAGAAAACTAGTCTACTCTCTACACTGAAATGGCAACAGGTCACACGGATGATATTATCTAAATCTGCTTTCAAGGTGAGAGTTAAGAACAGCCTTTGGTAAAACTCTGGGATATCACTTCCAGGTCTATTTTCTTTCCCAAGTAAAGGCGAGGAGATACTGACCAGCTTTATCACAGGGATACTAAAGAAAGAGCTACATAAATCAGTCACAGTGAACAATTTGCTTTCAGTGTGATGAAGGCTAATAAACTGAGACTGAGAACAAAAGGTTGATGAGGGATAGCAATATTGTTTATGGTTCAGAGGTCCTGGACAAATATCCATCCTTAGATGTTAGGTTTCTTTACTGGTAAAATAGAGTTATGGGAGGGACTAGTGAAGAGGATAAGGAAGTCCTGGGTCTTAGAGTCTTTCATTATCAGATTAATGCCTTGCAGGACTTCTTTATTTATAGTGAAGTGAAAGCAAAAGTGTTAGTTGACTCTTTAGGACCCCATGGACTGTAGCCTGCCAGGCTCCTCTGTCCATGGGATTCTTCAGGCAAGAATACTGGAGTGGGTTGCCATTTCCTTCTCCAGGGAATCTTCCCAACCCAGGTATTGAACCCAGATCTCCTGCACTGCAGGCAGATTCTTAACCATCCGAGCCACCAGGGAAGCCTTTATTAATAAGGTATTGATTAATTCTGGGGAGAGGCTTTGAGGGATCGATTTGGACTTCAGAAGAAGGTACACTCTATCAATATCAGTTACAGATTTTGTTGATAAGGAATGTGGTAGCTGATCCAATGGGGACAAATGATTAGTGTTCCTAAAATTAGCTCTAGTGTGCTCAGAGGCAGAGGAAACAGGGGATGTTGAAGGGTTATTTGCTTTGCCTGTTTGGCTGTTTTGGTTGCTACTATCAAATCCTAGAATTATTTCCCCATTTTGGGAGAAAGATATCTCAGCATGACGTTTTTCTAAGAAATTTCTCCCCAATACATAAATAAGAGGTGGAAGAACTAAAGAGAAAGGGGTAAGAACGTCTTAAAGGGCCTAAACCAAAGGGGATGGGTTTAGAAACAATAACTTGTCCAAGTTTGAGACCCCGTACTATTTGAACCATTTTATTTAGCACTCGGAGGCAGGGACTTTCATAACAGTGGGGTTGAGCACCAAAGGTATAGCTCCAGTGCCAATAAAGGCAGAGAAAGATTCATTCCCAATCTGGAGAGTGGTTTCTCCAAGTTGTTTAAGGGGAAGGATTGGGAAAAACCCCTATAGTTCTTCAGAGTCTCCTCACTGGGGAGTCAGGAGGACATTGAAAAGTCTGAAGGCATCTGGAGCACTTAAGCCTATAACCATCTTTCCTCCAGTGCCCTGGATTTCTGCAATAATGGCAGAGACTAAGAGAGTTTTGGTTTGGTTTAGGGACCTCCATTTTTTGCAGTTGAAAATTAAAGACTTTAGTGATCTTCCTTTTGGTCTAATCTTCTAGGGTGTAGGTGAGCTGGTCTGCTAAATTAAATCTGGACAGGACATAGTTTTCTATTCCATCCTGGCCTTTTTAACTAGAAGAAAAAGATCTCGGTTCAGCCTGCTAATGATCTCAAGTGGATTCAACATACAAAAAAGAGTTTTCTTTAAAGACAGTTTGGAGCTGGCTTTAATGATCATGCATGAGCTCACTGGGGCTTTTAATAAAAGCCTGAATATTATTCCAATCAACTGGATTTGGGAAAGCCTTAGAAACTGTCAGATGCAGTCACCTGCTGTTCTCCATACCTGATCATAGATAATATGATTACATCAAACAGTGAACAGCAGGGATTCCTTTGTATCCAAGATGTAATTCTAAAGACTTCTCAAGATCATCCCAGTTAGCAGCTTTCATCCACCACTGGGCCTGGCCTTCACAGAGAAGCACACGAACTAGCTGATAAAAGTCAGAGAAACCAGGTTGATAAGTTTAAATGACTATACTAGATTCCTCAGCAAATCCGTGGGGATCCTCAGTGACTTTGGGAAAATGTTTGAATATGGCTAATAGTTCAGGTTCAGTCTGGGGAGCATAGAAAATGAGGGGTTTATGCTTTGTATCCTCAGAGGGTCTGATTTTAAAGCAACTGGTTTTACTCTGTTCAGGAGAGGAAAAAGCAGGTTGAGGTTCAGAGAGAAAGGTCAGAACAGAAAAATTTTCTACCCCTATGGTATTTTCATAAGTTTTTATATACCATCAGTGATTGAAAAAGGAGGGCTTTCAGACGTCTTGCTTCTGGGTGGAAGAACATTCACTTTGCCCAAAAAGTCACTCTCCCCCTGTTATCTGTTATCACTCTCTGCCCCAGGAGGCGGACCAATAGGGATTTTTATTGTTGTCATTTAGTCACTGAGTCTTGTCCGACTCTTTGGTGACCCCATGGATAGTAGTCCCCTAGGATGCTCTGTCCATGGGATTTCCCAGGCAAGAATACTGGAGTGGGTTGCCATTTCCTTCTCCAAGCGATCTTCCCGACCCAGGGATCAAACCGGTGTCTCCTGCTTAGCAGGCAGGTTCTTTACCATTGAGCCACCTGGGAAACCCAGGGGGTTTTATTGGTTCTTGCTAAAAGAGAGCCCAACAAGAGATCAGAGGTGGGAGGAGAGTGACACAGAGATAGTTCCTTCCCTGTCTCCATCCCAGGAGGCCACTCTGGGCTGATGTATCCCCAGATAGAGGTGACCTGAACTCCATCACGCTTTCCCTTCCAGCTCCTAGTAACCTCTTCCTCATCATGGGCCCTCAGACCTAGGGCTGGGGACAGTCCCAGTTAGCAGTCCCAGGTTCCCGCACTATTGTAATAATTTCCCTACTCCACCTCTATTTCTGGAACCATCTCTTTGTAAGTGGACCTCTCTCAAATTACCCTAATTTGAGTGTGCCATCCATTTCTTGTTGGGACCCTGAATGGTTCTCTCACCACTCAGAAACTCTTCAAGATAGCATCCTGACTTCCACTGTCAAACTTCCCACTGGCTACATGCTCCTGGGGAAAATCTCCCACTTGTTGGCTTGATGTTTGCTTTTTCCCTGTGGCACGTGCTATGAACAAGACTGAAAATTCCTCATCACAGAATATTGACTAATGGACACCCTGTAGAATTAGACCCAACTCTGAGAATTCAAAAGTAGCTTGCCAATTGTGGGTGCAAAGTTGTAGACATGTATTTGTCATGCCGGAAAACACAAAAATCCCCAACACTGATGAGCAAATTGGTGTGTCCATCTAAGATTATAACTAGCTCTTCAATGAATGTAAGAGAATAAACCTGAAGGAAATATTTCCTGTATTGTGACTTCCTTATAGATGGCCACAACAGTAATTGTTAACCATACATTTTCTGACTGAATGAATGATAGGATAAAGCTGGCTCAAGTCTTAGACCAGGTATGTATGCAAATTTTCTGAAGGTTTATCCTAAGAAAATATTAATAAATGTTATGGCCTGGGTATGAATTAAAATTTCTGAATATCAAGTTACAGCAATGTTTATAAAGAATCATTTATAAATCATACCTTTCAAAGCATTAGTAAAATTAACTCCATTTCATTTAATACTCTTTTCTATGCCTAACAGAATAGGATTTCTAGAGAGCTATGAATCCCAGGAATTTTTATGCAAAATTAGGTATGAATATTCCTCAGATACATAACACCAAGAGAGCTAAAAACAACTTCAGTATTATAGAGGTTCTGAGGTTATATCTTTTTGGAACATAGAGATTAGTAATTGTTACCGAAAGTACTTTAAAGGTGTAAGATAAAATAAACCATTAGGGTCATGGATTATTTGATGTTCTAATTGGGCTATTAGTTTGTTCATGACTTAACATCTTTCAAGTATCATTAGATTTGCCAGATGGAAATAAGACCTCTACTGTCAGAGCGTAACCTACATTTTGTACCCATTATCATTTAGATGGACCCCTTGTAAGCAATAATTTCAGCATGACTCATTTTAATAGCATATAAAACTATCGTCTTTCTAATAGACTATGAGGTGTTTTTACACCCCCAGGTAAAATTTCATAAGTAAATGTAGGGTTTTTTATTATAATTGCAATCACTAGCACAAAGTTGAAGCCAATCGGCTAGTTATAACCATTTTTGTCTTGCTTTTAAAATTCAAGAGTTGTTATCATAAGTTCCAGCATAACTTAATCCAAAAATTTCATAAAATTTTGCCAGTCAATAAAAGTTGTTGAACTTATGAATTTTGATACTGTAAAGTTCTTTGCATCATTAATACACATAGATTAAAAAGTCTTTAAGGAAGTGGCTAAGCACGGGAGTAATAGAAACTCTGCCAGAATTTAACTCGTCCATTTTTATTGTTGTTCAGTTGCTAAGTCGTGTCCAACTCTTTGCGACCCCATGGACTGCAGCACAGCAGGCTTCCCTATTCTTCACTATCTCCCAGAGTTTGCTCAAACTCATGTCCATTGAGTCAGTAATGCTATCCAACCATCTTATCCTCTGTCACCCTCTTCTCCTCCTGCCCTCAATCTTTACCAGCATCAGGGGCTTTTTCAATGAATTGGCTCCTTGCATCAGATGGTCAAATATTGGAGCTTCAGCATCAGTCCTTCCAATGAATATTCAGGGTTGATTTCTTTTAGGATTGACTGATTTGATCTCTTTGCTGTCCAAGGGATTCTCATGAGTCTTCTCCAGCACCACAGTTCAAAAGCATCAATTCTTCAGCACTCAGCCTTCTTTACAGTCCAGCTCTCACTTCTGTACATGACTGCTAACTTGTTCATTGGCCAGGCAATTAAACCAAACGAATGAAAAGGCAAGAATCTTTTTAATTAAAATTTTCTTTGACTGTCATCTTTAATTCCATAAACACTGAATAGCTAAGGCTATGAATAGCCAAGAACATTTTCAATTTATAAAAGAAATAAAACGAAAAATTTCAAGACCAATTTTACTTGTCAGTGACATGGGGTTCCATAAACAGCAATTGATAGTGAACATGCCTTGGGGTTCCCTGGTGGCTGAGATGGTAAAGAACCTGCCTGCAGTGCCGGAGACTTGGGTTCGATACCTGGTTTGGGAAGAAGCCCTGGAGAAGGAAATGGCAACCCATTCCAGTACTCTGGCCTGGAGAATTCCGTGGACAGAAGAGCCTGGCAGGCTATAGTCCATGGGGTTGCAAAGAGTCAGACACGACTGAGCAATCTTCACTTCACCTCAACCTCATGCTTTGGGGTGTGCTTTGTAAATGTTTTTCAGAACATCTACACCTGCATATTACAACTATAGTGAAAACCCACAAAAAATGGGTGACTCAGAATTAAAACTAGAATAGGGAGGAACAATGTTTCCAGATATATTTCTCTACAGTTTAAAAAAATAACTGCCTAGATTTATTTCCTAAATACCAGTCTGTCTTACCAAAGATTATGTGGCCAAAACAGCTATGCATCTGGCAAACAGGGTGAACAGTAATCAACTTATCAATGTAAATAGCATAGGTTTAACAAAGGAACTATATCTTCCAGCAATACCTGAATTCCCCCGGAAGCCCTCTTTATGCAGGACGTGCCCTTAGGAGACTTCCCCCGCTTCTCTGACCACTGAGCCTGGGTGTTTCCATATAGGAGGGCTGCCCATCTGGTGTTTCTTTAATGATCCACAACCCAATACAGAAAAACAATAGTCCTACTAGAGAATGGTCAATTAACTGTCAAAGAAAAAAAGTCACAGTAAAAAGTGACAGTCTACTTAGAAAGGATAATAAATAGAGCTAAATTCTGTTAGGGACTGCATCATTTTCTTAGCAAAGCAGAGTATACCACCATTCAGCTTCATTGACATTTCAGATCTTTGTGCCTTTTTGAGAAATCACTTTGCCTTAATCCACTTGACTTCCCCGGTGGCTCAGATGGTAACGCCTGCCTACAATGTGGGAGACCCGAGTTCAGCCCCTGGGTTGGGAAGATCTCCTGGAGAAGGAAATGACAACCCACTCCAGTATTCTTGCCTGGAAAATCCCATGGATGGAGGAGCCTGGTAGGCTACAGTCCATGGGGTTGCAAAGAGTCGGACATGGCTGAGCGACTTCACTTAATCCATTTAGGCTTCTAATCTGTTGAGCATGAAGCCAGGTGTAAGTGATAAAGCTGATGAATTAATTTACAGTTAAATATCAAATAATCACTCAACTAAAGGCAAACAGTCGAATCAAAACACACACCCACACACACACACACACACACACACCCCTGCCGCAGTGGCAGATACTCTTAGTCTAATTCTTTCTTTTTACTTCCTGGGTCAATATGCTGCAGCGTGAATATCAAGTTTAAACTGCAGGTGGCAGCAAACATCAATAAACTAAGCACAATGCTTGCCAAAAGGATAGCTGGTTTTTTCCTGTTTATTTTTGACCCTTCAGAGTAGAATGAATATTTTTCTCTAGTCTCCTGCATTCAATATAAGGAACTCTTGAGGCATTTATTTGGGTTTAACTAATAAGGCATCCTTTAACTGAGAAATGTCGAAGACTAATGAATCAGTGCAAGCAGTATCTGAAGGGCTGAGATTCTGCTCAGAGCTTTCAACAATCTTGCCTGAAATGTCTCAGCCAACCACACACACATGATAATCTCCTTGCCACAGTGTCTTGGAACTTTGAAAGTAGGTTAAATCGTTCATGAGTGATTGCCTCTGGCTTTTCTGTGATAAACAGTGCTTGTTGCTTATCCAATATCCTTCTCACCTTCTTCCCTAATAATAAAAACCCCAGCTGACAGTGTACCCAACTAAAAAAACCTATAATTCCTTATCTCCACCACAGCCAGAGGAGGCCACATGACATAGTTCTATCCTTGACATGTAGCCTCAGATCTACTGCAGATCAAAAGTTTTATTTTCTTGATACAGGCTCTTCCTCCTTTCTGATTGTTTTCCTTGTTTCCTTTATTGTTTTATTTTTGCTTGATTTGTTGGCTTCCTACCTCAGAGTTGGATGGGAACAAAATGTGGGGCAGGTGTACTGTAACCATGAGACTGTTAGGGAAACAAAAGGCACATGCTCGATATTTCAAAGTAGGAAAAGGCGCCTGGAGATGATGACCCAAGTGAGGTGGTAACCATCCCTGGGCTACCCTAGCTGGATTCTTGCTTTCCAGGAGGACTTCCTACTTCCTGTTATGTGAGAAAAATATTTCCCTATTTGTTTTGATCATCATCGTCAAGTTTATGCCAGTGAAGCAGACCCAACCTCTTAGTCAGATGGATAGACATTCTGAGATGGGTAGATGAGTTAATGGCACCCCACTCCAGTACTCTTGCCTGGAAAATCCCATGGATGAAGGAGCCTGGAAGGCTGCAGTCCATGGGGTCACTGAGGATCAGACACGACTGAGTGACTTCACTTTCACTTTTCACTTTCATGCACTGGAGAAGGAAATGGCAACCCACTCCAGTGTTCTTGCCTAGAGAATCCCAGGGACGGAGGAGCCTGGTGGGCTGCCGTCTATGGGGTCACACAGAGTCGGACACGACTGAAGTGACTTAGCAGATACACCTCTAGAAATAATTGGCTAAGGCCAACATTGTGCAGCATTAAAAGTAACAAGTTAGGAGAACTGTAGATAAATGAAGGAGTGGCATTTAGCTGTGGAAATAGCAGAAGAGAATGACATTTTTAAACAATAAATGTAGAGTTGAGTTTCTTAATATTTCTCGTAAAAATCCTCATGAATGTGGGAGTCCCTATTCATTAAAGAGTTCAACTTACCGGATTTTACCACATGCTATAACAACTCATTTGTGAAATGCCATAAGGCCAAGATAATGTTGTTCCCATCAATATTCTATTCCATTTTATAAGAACATGTGGTGGTCTATGTATGTAGCTAACACATCCATCCTGTGAAATGAACATTTATCAACATCCAAGAGAGAGAAAGAGAAGGAGTCATTTACAAAGCAAGATAAGAGAGTTTAGAGAAAATATTCCAGAATCAGAGCATGTGGTAGAATTAAATAGGAGAACTGGTGGAGGCTCACGTGCTAAAACCAGATCTAAATCTGGGACCTGAATTTCTTTTCTATGCTAAGAGCAGGGTTTTGCACTTGTAAAGTGAGAGATGTGAAAAGTCTCATGATACTTATAATTTAGTTGGAGAAAAAGAAATCTGAGACATGTTAATGCGAGAGCAAACAATCTGGTGCAACATGTAATTAATGGTTAAATTACATGGTTCAGGGGATAAGTGCTACCGAAATTGAGAATATAAGACCAACAATATTCAAGGTTTTATGGAAGGGTTGGGAAAGGGGGAGAAACTGTGAAAGGAGCGGTTAGGGAAAAAAAAAAAAAGAACTTCCCAAATAAAAGGGAAGGAAAGGCAAAGTGGTATGAACACAGTCAACTTCTCTGTGGGATGGAGAGGAAAACTGGTGAAAATAGATTTAGATTTGTAGTGTTGCATCAATTCATGGGTGCCCTCAAAAGCTTTGAAGGGGACTAGGAGGATGCAATCCTATTTCCTGAAAAGCAGAGATTATCGGTTCTATCATTCCCAGCTCCATTCAAACCCTTGATCACTGGATAACCTAGCAGCATCCCAAGGTGCCCAAGTTTGTGCTGAACCTCAGCTCATGGACCAGCAGCTCTCTTCATTCTCCATCAAACCATCCATGAAGTCCTGGTTGATTCCTTCCAAAATAGAAGCCAACCTAACCAACAGAGGACATTGTCCTTTCCAATCCATGGTGAGGGGCTGGAAAACTAGCTAGTTTTTGCAATTTGAAGAGAAGCAGTGGCTCAGACAATAAAGAATCTGCCTGCAATGTAGGAGACCTGGGTTCAGTCCCTGGGTCAGGAAGATCCCCTGGAGGAGTGCATGGCAACCCACTCCAGAGTTCTTGCCTGGCGAATCTTGTCTGGAGAATTCCATGGATAGAGGAGTCTGGCAGGCTACAAACCATGGGGTCGAAAAGAGTCAGGCACGACTGAGAGCCTTTCTTTCATACCATTTGAAAAGGCAAATAGAGTCCTAACAAAAATCCAAGGAAACAATCTCAAGAGTACAGCATTTCAGTAGACAGTAGAGACCTTCGGTCCCTGGCTATAAATGGTTCTACTCTGCTCTAGGCAAGTCCTTCAGTTCCTCCCACTTCCACATCCTTATTTGACACAAAAGTAACTAGTAAGGGTATCAAGGCAAATTCACCCATCCTATACCAAGGCATCAAAAGATCTGGATGAGCTACCTATCAGTTCAGTTCAGTTGCTCATTCGAGTCTGACTCTGTGTGATCCCATGGACTGCAGCACACCAGACTTCCCTGTCCATCACCAACTCCCAGAGCGTGCTCAAAATCATGTCCATTGAGTGGGAGATGCCATCCAACCATCTCATCCTCTGCAGTCCCCTCCTCCTCCTGCCCTCAATCTTTCCCAGCATCAGGTTCTTTTCAAATGAGTCAGTTCTTCGCATCAGGCCAAGAACTGACTCAAAATATTGGAGCTTCAGTATCAGCCCTTCCAATGAATATTCAGGACTGATTTCCTTTAAGATTGACTGATTTGGTCTCCTTGCAGTCCAAGGGACTCTCAAGAGTCTTTTCCAACACCACAGTTCAAAAGCATCAATTCTTCAGCGCTCAGCTTTCTTTATGGTCCAACTCTCACATCCATACATGACTACTGGAAAAACCATAGCTTTGACTGGATAGATCTTTGTTGGCAAAGTAGTGTCTCTGCTTTTTAATACACTGTCTAGGTTGGTCATAGATTTTCTTTCAAGGAGCAAGCATCTTTTAAATGCAACGCTGCAGTCACCGTCTGCAGTGATTTGGGAGCCCAATAAATTGAAGTCCGTCACCTATATTAACCACAAATAAGAAAAGGAATATTATGGTAATCATGCAAAATTCTGCATGAAAAATCATCGTGACTGTCGTATCATTATTGCTAGTGCTTCTCAAACTTTAGAATATAGAATGATATGAAGAGCTCATTGAAACAGATTCTGGACCTCACTCTCTCCTGATTCTGCTCTCTGGAGACCCTAACCTGACTGACGTTTTTCTCCCAGTTCAGTTGATATTTATGAAGAATATTGCTACTTACTGAACATCTTCAATTTCCTCAGACTATGAATGGCAGGAAAGAATCAATGCCTTTTTTACTTTTACCATAAACTCAAAAACAAGAAAAACTTGAAGATTCTCTAGTCAATCATCCTTCTTACTACAGAAATTCCACCTCTGGTTTTCTTTTTAAAAATATGCCCATCAACTTTATCCTTATAGCCTGCACGAATGGGATACTTATCATTTCATATTTCAGGACAACCCTTTTGGGGAAGCTATAAAACTGCTATAAAACCCTCCACAGAGATGCTAGTCTTATCTTCTCCTGGTGAGATTTATTTCTATTTCAAAGGGTAAGAGCAGCAACCTAGGATCCTTCTCAAGGGAAAAAAGGTTTTTGTCCTTACCTTTCAGAAGAGGAGGGGAAAGAGCTGTCCCTCTCTAGGTAAACACCCAGATTTGTATTCTCTGAGTTCTTAACCATATTACAAACTCTGATATGTGTGTGATGATACCAGGTCCATCTCTCATCACATTGTTGTATGGCTAAGAACTGGGACAAAAGGGAACTGGTACAGTTTTTTGCTGTAAGCAAATATTAGTCTGTTCTGCTTCAGAAACCTTGAGTTCATATTCAGGTTAATATTAATAAACCATGACAACCTAGGAAAGTAGTTTGAACATGAGTATCCGTGAGAGAAGTTAAGGGCTTTAGCAAGTTGAGATCATGCAGAAATTCTTTTTCATATGCAGTTTATACATTTAATGTTTATTATACATTAAGTAGCACTTTCAATTAATTATTTTTATTAATTATCTTTTATTACAAGTTTAAGATAATGGATTTAGCCCCAAAGTTTGATATTCCCTTGAGAGCTGTGAGAGGAATATAAGTGAGTAACCTGAATAAATTAGTATAACAAATATATATGAGGCTTTCCCCCCATTTTTGAAACAAGTTACTCCCAGTTACCAATCTTTCTCCTTACAGAATCTTTCCCATTCCCATAACTTCAGAGAATTTTTTTTCACTGAGTGTTTCTATTTACAAAGAACTTTTAGTACTCTGAAAGATAACTTACATACCATATAGTTTTCATGCCTATTACTTTACTTATTATCATGACAACTTTGTGTCATATGAAATTATACTAGCCAACAATTTTAGAGATGAGGAAACTGAGACACAAAAAGTGTAAATAATTTGCCAAAGTTCATCCAGTTAATTAGTTTTAAAGCTAAGGTGGGAGCCAAGCAATTAAGTAGATATACTGACTTTACTCTGAATAGTTCATATGGCCTCTAATTATAAAAGTTGAAATAAGAAAATAACCTAATAGCATTGTCAGTACTTGGCTTCCTACTTTAAAAACCATAAGACTGAAACAGATGAGAAGAAAAAGGTAACATTCTGGGTAATTGCTATACAAATTATTGTATAACATATTCTTTTATAAAATAAATCAGTTTGATTTTTTAATAGCATCTGTCTTCATGGTAATATCCAGTTCACAAATGACAGTTTATAAAAAGCATGCCAAGACAATTCTCTAACCATGGATGGTGATACAATTTCTTTAAACATAAAACTGGTAACTTACTAACACTTGGCTGTTCATGATGTCTTTAGGTTAGTTAGCAGTAGTTAAGTCGTTAAGTCGTATCCAACTCGTGCGACCCCATAGATTGTAGCCTTCCAGGCTCCTCTGTGCAGGGGATTCTCCAGGCAAGAATACTGGAGTGGGTTACATTTTCTTCTCCAGGGGATCTTCCAGACCCAGGAATTGAACCCGGATCTCCTTACACATAGTTAATTAAAACTAATGTTTGCTGACTAACTTACTTTACATCTTGGCAGTAAATATATTTGCTACTTACTGTCAAAGTACAGATTATTATGAATTTCTGTGATGTGAATATGCTTCTATGCGTATTTCTATTTTTGGAAGGGCAACAACAGTTTTGTATGAGATGTAAAAAACAGGAAACTAGAAAGTTAATATTTCTGTTTCGACTATTTGTAGCATATATATATATATTTAAAAGATCATTTATTTTTAAAGTTTTTAGTGTATATTGGAGTATAGCCAATTAACAATGTTTTTGTAGTTTTAGGTTGACAGCAGAGTGACACAGCCACACATACATATGTATCCATTCTCCCCCAGGCTTCCCTCCCATCCAGGCTGGCACATAACATTGATTAGAGTTCCCTGTGATATACAATAGGTCCTTATTGGTTATCTATTTTAAATGTAGTCCATATATTTTTAAAATTAATTTTATTTTTTGAACTATTTCAGATATACCTGAAAAATTTGAAGACAGTACAGAGAGTCCCCAATATTCCCCGCCCAGTTTCCTCTGTTATTAACATTTTAAATTAATGTATAGGAGACAAGAGGTCGATCCCTTGGTTGGGAAGATCCCCTGGAGAAGGAAATGGCAACCCACTCCAGTATTCTTGCCTGGACAATCCCATGGACAGAGGAGCCTGGTGGGCTACAGTCCATAGGGTTGCAAAGAGTCGGACATGACTGAACATGCACATCCATAATCAACTAAAGTCTATTCTTTATTCAGTTTTCCTTGTTTTTTTTTACCCACTGTCAGTATTCCATTCCAGGATTTCATTCAGGATACCAAGTTACATTTAATAGCTGTGTCTCCTTAGGCTCTTCTTGGCTGTGACAATTTCTCAGACTTCCCTTGTTTTTTATGACCTTGACAGTTTTGAGGTATGCTTGTAAATATTTTGAAGAACATCTCTCTATTGAGATTCACCTTATGCTTTTCTTACAATCAGCCTGGGCTTATAAATTTTAAGGAGAAATATCACAGAACTAAAGTGCCACTTCATCACATTATGTCAAGGGTGTGTGTTAGTTGCTCAGTAGTGTCTGACTCTTTGTGACCCCATGGACTCCTCTGTCCATGGAATTCTCCAGGCAAGAATACTGGAGTGGGTTGCCATTCCCTTCTCCAGGGGATCTTCTAGACCCAAGGATTGAACCTGAGTCTCCTGCATTGCAGGCAAATTCTTTACTGTCTAAGCCACCAGGGAAGCCCTATAATCAAGGGTGTGTGCTATTAAAATGATTTATTACCATTGACATTCATTTTGATCGTCTGGCTAAGGCAGTGTTTGTCAGTTTCTGCACCCTGAAGTTATTCTTTTCCCTTTTTTCCATAGTGCTCTTTTGGAAGAAGTGTGCACTTCACAATTGAGTGGAGAGCTATATACTTTTTACATGTGAATAAAATGGAGTTCACAATTTTGAAAGTATGGACAATTTAAATAACAAAATAATGAAAGTCCTGGTGAATTTTAGCATCTTGAAACTTTGAAAAGTTTAGATCCCATTCTTGGAATCTTTGTAGGAATACTCTCTGTGAGATACCATTTGGATACTTACTGTGTGTTATTAAATGTTTCCAGTTTTTTAGATCATTTACTTGAAAACCTTTTGTTTATCAGGAACTATGCTGAACTATGGGAATACAAATCTAAGACATCATCCTTGCCCTCAAGAGGTTTAAGTCTTATCATAAAGATTCCACATCCTGAGAGCCAATCCTTTCCTCATTTCTCTTTCTATGGCATCTAGAATATTTGCTAACTCAAATTAATCTTTTAAAACTAACGATACTTACACCCACAGCTAACACACCAAGTGGTGAAAGCTTGAAAGCTACCTCTAAAATTCAGAGGTTTACCTATTCTCAAGCTTCCCTGGGGGCTCAGATGGTAAAGTAGTCTGCTTGCAATGCTGGAGACCCGGGTTCAATCCCTGGGTCAGGAAGATGCCCTGGAGAAGGAAATGGCAACCCACTCCAGTTCTCTTGCCTGGAAAATTCCATGGATGGAGGAACATCGTAGGCTACAATCCATGGGGTTGCAAAGAGTCGGACACGACTGAGTGAATTCACTTTCACTTTACTTTGCCTATTCTCATGACTCCTATTCAACATAATACTGAATGTTCTAACCAGAGCAATCAGGTGAGAAAAGAAATGAAATTATCCAAATCAGAGATAAAGAATATATAAAATTGTTTCTTTCTGCACATGACACAGTCTTATGTATAGAAAACCCTAAAGACTCAGTCAAAAAATAAAAATATACAACTCTGACATCAGTGCCCTGCTCACATCCCCTCAGCCCACCAGGAGGCCAGCTGTGTTCAGGCAGACAATTTGCTTACCTCCAGCGATTCCTGAGGGCTCCCAGGTCTTCAACCATTACTGAGTGGATCTTGAGGAGAAAATACTTCTACTTCCTTGTCCTTTGTGGGACTATTTCAGCTGTGTTTTACAGAATCCCCCAGAGAGGCCACAGTGGCAGTGAAGGCCATTTGCTCACCCCAGTAGCCTTTGCGGAAGCATCCACCGTTCTGCCCTACCTCCTTCCATTTGCTGTTTCACTGCCTGCCTCCGTCACCCTGCTGCCTGCGATCACCCCTCAAATAAACTCCTTGTAGCTAGCTAGCTAGCTAAGTTACTTCAGTCATGTCCAACTCTGTGTGACCCCATGGACGGCAGCCCACCCGGCTCCATCATCCATGGAATTTTCCAGGCAAGAGTACTGGAGTGGGGTGCCATTGCCTTCTCCAAACTCCTTGTCCCCAAATCCTTATTGCAGAATCTGCTTCGGGGTGAAACTAAAAGGAAGACCTCTCGGTTTTCCATTTTCTAAGTTTGGTGTAGACGAGTGAAACTTGTTTTACAGGCGTTCCTTGGTGATGCCTCTCGTTTTGTTCTGTCCTTGCTTTTAACTGCTCTTTTTATAAAGCTGGTCTGAGACACTGGAGAGTAGGACAGGAAAAAGAAAGAAGAAAAGAGGTGGAGAACTGAAAACTAAGCTCCTTTCCTTAGGAAGCATTTTTGAAAAAGGAAGTAGCACGTTTCAAGTTGTGAATAAAATCCGTCATGGGGCAGAGGTGAGACAGAGCAGCGTGAACCACTGGCTGGAAAGGATGGAAGATAATGTCGCTGTTCTGACCCAAATATTCCTTTAAATATACAATTTCTAAATCTGGACTCTTCTCATTATGGCCTCTTCTGGCCCCTACTCTTTGTAGCCCCCTCATTCCTTCTTCTTAACCCCATTCCTCATCCCCTCAGGGTGACACATTCAATCTTCAAATGAGATGGGGTGGGGGTGGGGGGGTGGGGAGAGCTTCAAGCAGTATGTGCCAATAGGTACAGCTTTGTCTCTAAGTTCTGAACTTCAATGCACTGCCTGGAGACCAGCCCACATCGACCAATGCCAAGGACAGGCCACGACCCGAGAGGAGCAAGTGGGGAGGAGGGACATCTTAACACAGGCTAACACACACACACACACACACACACACACACACACTTGACAGGAAGTCACACAATCACTCAACTCCTAGGAGCAAGGATCTTTCCTAACTTCAGCACTAACTTTATAAAATGTACATAGATCGTTTCTTCTCTCACTCAGTGCCCTTGAGGAGACAAGGGTTACTCTGGTAAGATTAAATAGGGCCATAAAATGGAAATATTAATTCAAGGAGACCACCTATTGGTGTATGGGGCTGGCTTTGGTGCCGAAGTAGAAGCTTTTAGGAAACTGCGCCACCCCCGCTCAGCCCACCTTTGATTTTCATAACAGGAGTAGTGGATGTTTTCAAGCGCGCTGACAGAGCCCCATCCCAAGTGCGCGCTTTATCTCTCTGACTTCCTTTTTCAAGTCTTTCTCTGAAGCAGTAAGAGCTTATATAGCTGTGAGCAGGATAAGCTCAAGATGTAAGGAAGGAATGCGCCTCAGGCATACTTCAACCAAAGGGGCCTGGAAGCCGGGGCAGGGGAGGGGGGGTAAGTGTTTCAACCTCTCATTGACTAGAGGCTCCGCAGAGACTAGAGCTCTGTTTTGCTCAGTGGTGATTAGCTCAATAATACACCTTTCACTGACTTTACCCAGCCCCTTATCCTTTCTTCCTTTCTCCCTCCCTCTCTCTCTTTCTTTCTTTCTTTCTACTGAGGTATAGTTGACATAAGCTATGTTAGTTTCAGGTGTGTAAAATCATTCCCTGTTTGTATATACTGTAACATTATCAACATAGTAAGTCTGGTTAACACTTGTTCTCAGATGTTATTTATTTATTTATCTTGAAACTGCTAAGAATTACTCTCTTAGCAACTTTCTTTTTATAAACAGTGTTGTGCTTGTGCTAAGTCACTCAGTCATGTCTGACTCTTTGCGACCCTGTGGACCATAGCCCACCAGGCTCCTCTGTCCATGGGATTGTCTAGGCAAGAATACTGGAGTATTCTGGGCGTTGCCATGCCCTCTTCCAGGGCATCTTTCTGACCCATGGATAGAACCTATGTCTCTTACACCTCCAGCACAGGCAGACAGATTCTTTATCACTAGTACCACCTGGGCAACAGTGTAATAAGCATAATTTATTTCATTAAGAATTACTATTTCAGAGTAAACATCATTTATTTCACCATATGTTCCTGAGTAAAACCATGTTGTCCTGATAGTTGAATTAGGCTCTTAACACCACTAGGAAACAATAACACACTGTAGGTTTCTGGATGATACCCAGGCCTTTCACTGCTTAACTTACTGACCTTTCACAATGAGAACTTTTTACACTTGTTCCACCTTATAGACATTAATAGTTGACAAGTCTTTTAGTATACACAATGTCAGGTGATATGATCCATCAAACTTACCTTTATGAAGAGTTACTGAATTCTACCTAGTCTCTCTTTAAGCCCAGTAGCAGTTAATTCACCAATGTAATATTTGCTGAGATATGCCAGGTGTATTCTTGCCTTGAGAACCCCATGAACAGTATGAAAAGGCAAAATGATAGGATACTGAAAGAGGAACTCCCCAGGCCGGTAGGTGTCCAATATGCTACAGGAGATCAGTGGAGAAGTAACTCCAGAAAGAATGAAGAGATGGAGCCAAAGCAAAAACAATACCCAGTTGCGGGTGTGACTGGTGATGGAAGTAAAGTCCAATGCTGTAAAGAGCAATATTGTGTAGGAACCTGGAATGTTAGGTCCATGAATCAACACAAATTGGAAGTGGTCAAACAGGAGGTGGCAAGAGTGAACATCGACATTCTAGGAATCAGAGGACTAAAATGGACTGGAATGGGTGAATTTAACTCAGATGACCATTATATCTACTACTGCGGGCAGGAATCCCTTAGAAGAAATGGAGTAACCATCATGGTCAACAAAAGAGTCTAAAATACAGTACTTGGATGCAATCTCAAAAATGACAGAATGATCTCTGTTCATTTCCAAGGCAAACCATTCAATATCACAGTAATCCAAGTCTATGCCCCAACCAGTAAAGCTGAAGAAGCTGAAGTTGAACGGTTCTATGAAGACCTACAAGACCTTTTAGAACTAACACCCAAAAAAGATGTCCTTTTCATTATAGGGGACTGGAATGCAAAAGTAGGAAGTCAAGAAACACCTGGAGTAACAGGCAAATTTGGCCTTGGAATGCGGAATGAAGCAGGGCAAAGACTGATAGAGTTTTGCCAAGAGAACACACTGGTCATAGCAAACACCCTCTTCCAACAACACAAGAGAAGACTCTACACATGGACATTACCAGATGGTCAACACCGAAATCAGATTGATTATATTCTTTGCAGCAAAAGATGGAGAAGCTCTATACAGTCAGCATAAACAAGACTGGGAGCTGACTGTGCCTCAGATCAGGAACTCCTTATTGCCAAATTCAGACTTAAATTGAAGAAAGTAGGGAAAACCGCTAGACCATTCAGGTATAGCCTAACTCAAATCCCTTATGATTATACAGTGGAAGTGAGAAATAGATTTAAGGGACTAGATCTGATAGACAGAGTGCCTGATGAACTATGGAATGAGGTTCATGACACTGTACAGGAGACAGGGATCAAGACCATCCCCATGAAAAAGAAAGGCAAAAAAGCAAAATGGCTGTCTAAGGAGGCCGTAAAAATAGCTGTGAAAAGAAGAGAAGCGAAAAGCCAAGGAGAAAAAGAAAGATATAAGCATCTGAATACAGAGTTCCAAAGAATAGCAAGGAGAGATAAGAAAGCCTTCCTCAGCGATCAATGCAAAGAAATAGAGGAAAACAACAGAATGGGAAAGACTCGAGATCTCTTCAAGAAAGTTAGAGATACCAAGGGAACATTTCATGCAAAGATAGGCTCGATAAAGGACAGAAATGGTCTGGACCTAACAGAAGCAGAAGATATTAAGAAGAGATGGCAAGAATACACAGAAGAAGTGTACGAAAAAGGTCTTCACAATGTAGATAATTATGATGGTGTGATCACTCACCTAGAGCCAGACTTCCTGGAATGTGAAGTCAAGGGGGGCTTAGAAACCATCACTATGACAAAGCTAGAGGAGGTGATGGAATTCCAGTAGAGCTATTTCAAATCCTGAAAGATGATGCTGTGAAAGTGCTGTACTCAATATGCCAGCAAATTTGGAAAACTCAGCAGTGGCCACAGGACTGGAAAAGGTCAGTTTTCATTCCAGTCCCAAAGAAAGGCAATGCCAAAGAATGCTCAAACTACCACACAATTGCACTCATCTCATATGAGAGTAAAGTAATGCTCAAAATTCTCCAAGCCAAGCTTCAGCAATCCGTGAACCGTGAACTTCCAGATGTTCAAGCTGGTTTTAGAAAAGGCAGAGGAACCAGAGATCAAATTGCCAACATCTGCTGGATCATCGAAAAGGCAAGAGAGTTCCAGAAAAACATACTTTATTGACTATGCCAAAGCCTTTGACTGTGTGGATCACAAGAAACTGTGGAGAATTCTTTAAGAGATGGGAATACCAGGCCACCTGACCTGTCTCCTCAGAAACATGTATACAGGTCAGGAAGCAACATTGGGAACTGGACATGAAACAACAGACTGGTTCCAAATAGGAAAAGGAGTACATCAAGGCTGTATAATGTCACCCTACTTATTTAACTTATATGCAGAATACATCATGAGAAACTCTGGGCTGGAGGAAGCACAGGCTAGAATCAAGATTGCCGGGAGAAATATCAATAAGCTCAGATATGCAGATGACACCATCCTTATGGCAGAAAGTGAAGAGGAACTAAAGCCTCTTGATGAAAGTGAAAGTGGAGAGTGAAAATGTTGGCTTAAAGCTCAACATTCAGAAAACGAAGATTATGGCATCCAGTCCCATCACTTTATGGCAAATAGAAGGGGTAACAGTGGAAACAGTGTCAGACTTTATTTTGTTGGGCTCCAAAATCACTGCAGATGGTGACTGCAGCCATGAAATTAAAAGACGCTTACTCCTTGGAAGAAAAGTTATGATCAACCTAGATAACATATTCAAAGGCAGAGATATTACTTTGCCAACAAAGGTCCGTCTAGTCAAGGCTATGGTTTTTCCAGTGGTCATATATGGATGTGAGAGTTGGACTGTGAAGAAAGCTGAGCACCGAAAAATTGATGCTTTTGAACTGTGGTGTCAGAGAAGACTCTTGAGAGTCCCTTGGACTGCAAGGAGATCCAACCAGTCTATCCTAAACAGACCAGTCGTGGGTGTTCTTTGGAAGGACTGATGTTGAGGCTGAAACTCCAATACTTTGGCCACCTCATGCAAAGAGTTGACTCATTGGAAAGGACTCTGATGCTGGGAGGGATTGGGGGCAGGAGGAGAAGGGGACGACAGAGGATGAGATGACTGGATGGCATCACTGACTTGATGCGCATGAGTTTGGGTGAACTCCAAGGGCTGGTGATGGACAGGGAGGCCTGGCATGCTGCGATTCATGGGGTGGCAAATAGTTGAACATGACTGAGCAACTCAACTGACCAAGTGTATATACATTACTGATGATTATGGAATGGGGTATCTTAAGATGATTCAAGAAAACTTATGACATGTCTTGTATGCTTACAGAATGGGAGATTGACCTTTTGATGTTTTCTATAGTCCTCCAATTCACATTCACATTATTCACATTATTGCTTTTATAGAACCCTTGTCTATGACAAAGTACTCACTGGGGTTATTAATAGTTAAAGCTGAGTATGAAATTACAGATTTGGCTTATTTTACTGACTTGATTTTAGAGTACAGGAAAATTATAAAAAAAGACTTTGAGATAAAGAACATGCTGTGCTTTTTAAAACTATATTAACTTATTCCAAGTATATTACAATAAAAGTTACTAGGGGATATAACATTTGATATATAACTTTAGCTTTTTCTGCTGAGAATTAATGTAATATATAAAATTGAGTTATTCTATGTGCCTTTTAACACCTAAGTGCTACTAGTATGTTAAGATTCTTAGAGGTTTTTTGTTTGGTAACAAGACCTAAAAAAATTCTCTCACCTAATAGCGTGTCAGAGGTCTTAGAGAAATATGGACTTAAGAAGCCAATTGTATTTGCTAAGAACACTTAATCAGAAGGTGCATACACGCTGATGGTACAGAAAAATACAAACGAACTTTTTGGCCAACCTTGTACGAAACCATCCCCTCAGTCAAGATAATGAACATATCCATTACCCACAAAAGTTACCTCTCGCTCCTTTATAATACCCTCCCTCCTTCGGCTTCTCTGTATCACATCCCCTACCCCCTGCAAAGGCTGCCATTGATCTATTTTCTGTCTCTGTTGCTGGGCATCTGCCATAATTTTATGTAAATGGAGTCATAAAAAACACACTGTTTGGCTTCTTTCACTCAGCATAATTATTTTGTGATTTCACCCATGTTGTATCATGGATCAATAATTTATTCCATTTTATTTCTCTCAGCAACTTTCAAAAATGTAATACAAATAATATTAATAACTGTAGTCACTAAGTTGCACATTACATTTTCACGACTTATTTATTTTATAACTGGAAGCTTGTACTTTTCATCCCCTTCACCCATTTTGCCCGCCTCCATCCCGCACCTCTGGAAATCACCAGTCTGTTTTCTGGATTTTTTGGCTTGGTTGTTTGAATTTAAGTGTATGTGAGATCATACATTTGGCTTCCTATGCCTCACTTATTTTACTTAATATAATGTGCTGAAGGTCCATCCCAGAGAAGGGAATGGCACTCCACTCCAGTACTCTTGCCTGGAGGATCCCAGGGACAGGGGAGCTGGGGTTCCACAGAGTCAGACACAATTGAAGCAACTTAGCAGCAGCAACAGCAGCAGCAACAGCAGCAGCAAGGTCCATCCATGTTGTTACAAATGGCAAGATTTCATTTCTTTTTTAAGATGAAATAGTATTATGTCACATTTTCTTTATCTGTTTCTCCTTTAATGCACGCTTAGATTGTTTCCATGTCTTGGCTATTGTAAATAATCCTGCAGTGAATGTGGGGGTGAAAATAGCTTTTAAAGTTTGTGTTTTTGTTTTCTTTGGATAAATTCCCAGAAGTAGAATTGTTGGATCAGAGTTCAGTTCAGTTCAGTCGCTCAGTTCTGTCCGACTCTGCTAACGCATGAATCGCAGCACGCCAGGCCTCCCTGTCCATCACCAACTCCTGGAGTTCACTCAGACTCGTGACCATTGGGTCAGTGATACCATCCAGCCATCTCATCCTCGGTCGTCCCCTTCTCCTCCTGCCCCGAATCCCTCCCAGCATCAAAGTCTTTTCCAATGAGTCAACTGTTCGCATGAGGGGGCCAAAGTACTGGAGTTTCAGCTTTAGCATCATTCCTTCCAAAGAAATCCCAGGGCTGATCTCATTTAGAATAGACTGGTTGGATCTCCTTGCAGTCCAAGGGACTCTCAAGAGTCTTCTCCAACACCACAGTTCAAAAGCATCAATTCTTCATTGCTCAGCCTTCCTCACAGTCCAACTCTCACATCCATACCTGACCACTGGAAAAACCATAGCCTTGACTAGACGGACCTTAGTCGGCAAAGAAATGTCTCTGCTTTTCAATATACTGTCTAGGTTAGTCATAACTTTTCTTCCAAGGAGTAAGCATCTTTTAATTTCATGGCTGCAGTCACCATCTGCAGTGATTTTGGAGCCCTAAAAAATAAAGTCTGACACTGTCCACTGTTTCCCCGTCTATTTCCCATGAAGTGATGGGACCAGATGCCACGATCTTCGTTTTCTGAACATTGAGCTTTAAGCCAACTTTTTCACTCTCCTCTTTCACTTTCATCAAGAGGCTTTTTAGTTCCTCTTCACTTTCTGCCATAAGGATGGTGTCATCTGCATATCTGAGGTTATTGATATTTCTCCTGGCAATCTTGATTCCAGCTTGTGTTTCTTCCAGTCCAGTGTTTCTCATGATGTACTCTGCATATAAGTTAAATAGCAGGATGACAATATGCAGCCTTGACGTACTCCTTTTCCTATTTGGAACCAGTCTGTTGTTCCATGTCTAGTTCTAACAGTTGCTTCCTGACCTGCATACAAGTTTCTCAAGAGGCAGATCAGGTGGTCTGGTATTCCCATTTCTTTCAGGATTTTCCACAGTTTCTTGTGATCCACACAGTCAAAGGCTTTGGCATAGCCAATAAAGCAGAAATAGATGTTTATATGGAACTCTCCTGCTTTTTCCATGATCCAGTGGATGTTGGCAATTTGATCTCTGGTTCCTCTGCCTTTTCTAAAACCAGCTTGAACATCAGGAAGTTCACGGTTCATGTATTGTTGAAGCCTGGCTTGGAGAATTTTGAGCATTACTTTACTAGCATGTGAGATGAGTGCAATTGTGCAGTAGTTTGACCATTCTTTGGCATTGCCTTTCTTTGGGATTGGAATGAAAACTGACCTTTTCCAGTCCTGTGGCCACTGCTGAGTTTTCCAAATTTGCTGGCATATTGAGTGCAGCACTTTCACAGCATCATCTTTCAGGATTTGAAATAGCTCTACTGGAATTCCATCACCTTCACTAGCTTTGTTTGTAGTGATGCTTTCTAAGGCCCACTTGACTTCACATTCCAGGATATCTGGCTTTAGATGAGTGATCACACCATCGTGATTATCTGGGTCGTGAATATCTTTTTTGTACAGTTCTTCTGTGTATTCTTGCCACTTCTTAATATATTCAGCTTCTGTTAGGTCCATACCATTACTGTACTTTATTGAGCCCATCTTTGCATGAAATATTCCCTTGGTATCTCTAATTTTCTTGAAGAGATCTCGAGTCTTTCCCATTCTGTTCTTTTCCTCTATTTCTTTGCATTGATTGCTGAAGAAGGCTTTCTTATCTCTTCTTGCTATTCTTTGGAACTCTGCATTCAGATGCTTATATCTTTCCTTTTCTCCTTGGCTTTTCGCTTCTCTTCTTTTCACAGCTATTTGTAAGGCCTCCCCAGACAGCCATTTTGCTTTTTTGCATTTCTTTTCCATGGGGATGATCTTGATCCCTGTCTCCTGTACAATGTCACGAACATCTGTCCATAGTTCATCAGGCACTCTATCTATCAGATCTAGGCCCTTAAATCTATTTCTCACTTCCACTGTATAATCATAAGGGATTTGATTTAGGTCATACCTGAATGGTCTAGCGGTTTTCCCTACTTTCTTCAATTTAAGTCTGAATTTGGTAATCAGGAGTTCATGATCTGAGCCACAGTCAGCTCCCGGTCTTGTTTTTGCTGACTGTATAGAGCTTCTCCATCTTTTGCTGCAAAGAATATAATCAATCTGATTTTGGTGTTGACCATCTGGTGATGTCCATGTGTAGAGTCTTCTCTTGTGTTGTTGGAAGAGGGTGTTTGCTATGACCAGTGCATTTTCTTGGCAGAACTCTATTAGTCTTTGCCCTGCTTCATTCCCCATTCCAAGGCTAAATTTGCCTCTTACTCTAGGTGTTTCTTGACTTCCTGCTTTTGCATTCCAGTCCGCTATAATAAAAATGACATCTTTTTTGGGTTTTAGTTCTAAAAGGAGCCATCCCACGTTGAAGGTCAGGAAGGGTGGCAGGAGGAGATACCCCTCATCCAAGGTAAGGAGCAGCGGCTGTGCTTTGCTGGAGCAGCCGTGAAGAGATACCCCACGCCCAAGGTAAGAGAAACCCAAGTAAGATGTTAGGTGTTGCAAGAAGGATCAGAGGGCAGAGACACTGAAACCATTCTCACAGAAAACTAGTCAATCTAATCACACTAGGACCACGGCCTTGTCTAACTCAATGAAACTAAGCCATGCCCACGGGGCAACCCAAGATGGGGGGGTAATGGTGGAGAGGTCTGACAGAATGCGGTCCACCGGAGAAGGGAATGGCAAACCACTTCAGTATTCTTGTCTTGAGAACCCCATGAACAGTATGAAAAGGCAAAATGATAGGATACTGAAAGAGGAACTCCCCAGGTCAGTAGGTGCCCAATATGCTACTGGAGATCAGTGGAGAAATAACTCCAGAAAGAATGAAGGGATGGAGCCAAAGCAAAAACAATACCCAGTTGTGGATATGACTGGTGAGAGAAGCAAGGTCCAATGCTGTAAAGAGCAATATTGTATAGGAACCTGAAATGTCAGGTCCATGAATCAGGGCAAATTGGAAGTGGTCAAACAGGAGATGGCAAGGGTGAACGTCGACATTCTAGGAATCAGCGAACTAAAATGAACTGGAATGGGTGAATTCAACTCAGATGATCATTATATCTACTACTGCGGGCAGGAATCCCTTAGAAGAAATGGAGTAGCCATCATGGTCAACAAAAGTGTCCGAAATGCAGTACTTGGTTGCAATCTCAAAAATGACAGAATGATCTCTGTTCATTTCCAAGGCAAACCATTCAGTATCACAGTAATCCAAGTCTATGCCCCAACCAGTAACACTGAAGAAGCTGAAGTTGAATGGTTCTATGAAGACCTACAAGACCTTTTAGTACTAACACCCAAAAAAAGTTTGGGAGAAGGAGATGGCAACCCACTCCAGTATTCTTGCCTGGAGAATCCCATGGACAGAGGAGCCTGGTGGGCTGCAGTCCATGAGGTCACAAGAGTCGGACACAACTGAGTGACTAAACAGCAACAACATGGTAGTTCCATATTTAATTTATATATATATATATATATAAAATTTCTTGAGGGAACTCTGTACTGTTTTCCACAGTGGTTGCAGCAGGAGGGGTTCCCTTTTCTCCACATCCTGGACCATCTATTATCTCTTGTTTTTCTGAAAATAATGAACCTAAGAGGTGTCGGGTGATACCTCATTGTGGTTTTGATTTATATTTCCCTGATGATTAGTGATGTTGAGTAATTCTTCATGTGCCTGTTGTCCACCTATATGTCTTATCTGTAAACATGTCTATTCACAACCTCAGCCATGTTTAAAATTGAATTGGTTTGTTTTTGCTTTTTTTAAAAAAAATTAGTCATAAGAGTTTTTATGTATTTTGGATATTAACTTCTTATCAGACAGATGGTTTGTAAATATTTTCTCTCATTCACTGATTTCTTCATTTTCCTTCTCTCAATATGTTCACACTCCTATTTTCTGGAGTCATCCAGAAAATTAATTACCTAAACTCAAGTCCTTACTTCAGGCTCTGCTCTTGGGGGACCCCAAGCTGACATTAACACCAGATGAAACCCTAGAAAGCAAGCCTCAAGATAGTATTCTGAAAATGATTTATTCACCAGTTAAATGGAAACAAAAACTCCATGCTGGTGGTAATTGTAATGTCCATACCTCTGGCATCATCTTCCCTTGTAGCTTAGTCGGTAGAGTCTGCCTGCAATGCAGGAGACCCAGGTCCGATCCCTGGGTTGGGAACATCCCCTGGAGAAGGAAATGACAACCCACTCCAGTATTCTTGCCTGGAGGATCCCAAGGACAGAGGAGCCTGGCAGGCTACAGTCCATGGGGTCGCAAGAGTTGGACACAACTTAGCGACTAAATCACCTCACCATACCTCTGGCATAAGTACCAAACTCTCAAGTGTGGTGGATAGGATACAGAATAGGGAGCTTTGCTCATCCAGTATCTCTAATACTGGAACGAAAAGGGGCAATGGTAATCAAACATGGAGTGAAATTGGCTGGCTTTCATAAACTGCCTTGCTAAATCTCTTCAGTCATGTCCAACTCTGCGGCCCTATGAACCATAGCCCACCAGGCTCCTCTGTCCTTGGGATTTTCTAGGAAAGAATACTGGAGTGGATTGCCATTTCCTCTTCCAGGGGATCTTCCTGACCCTGGGACTGAACCTGTGTCTCTTAAGTCTCCGGTGTTGGTGGGTAGATTCTTTACGACTAGTGCCACCTGGGAAGCCCAAATTGCCTTGTGCGTGCCAATTCACTTCAGTTGTGTCCTACTCTTTGTGATCCTGCGGACTGTAGCCCGCCAGGATCCTCTGTCCATGGGATTCTCCAGGCAAGAATACTGGAATGCCTTGCCATTTCCTCCTCCCCAGGGTCTTCCTGACCCAAGGATCAAACCCGGCTCTCTTAAGTCTCCTGCATTGGCAGGCGGATTTTTTTTACCACTGGCGCCACCTGGGAAACCCAAACTGCTTTAGAAGCCGTAAAGAAAGCTTTACAGGAAGAGAGGGAAGTTCATTTCAGCCAACCATGGACTCATGGCATTTCATGAAAATCAGAGTCCCCCATGACAGACAGTTAAGAGACCCTGTGGCAAAAGGGCAGACAGCAGTAAAAGCCAGGTTCAGAGTTTAATCTTCAGAGTGACAGAGTGGGGGTTTCTGTCTGCGCGTGAGGTTCTCCTAGGTTACAGGTCCCTGCTTAAGTGACAGTTTTGACAGAGAAAGACCAGGACCTCAACACTTGGAAGGAAAGCAATTGTAAGAAAATGTGTGTGCACTTTGAACCCTGGATGCTCTTGAGTCATGGAGGCTGTGGAAGCCAGTCTCTTCCTCCTCGCTAGAACAGCAGGCTTCGTCTTGCCTTGAGAGGATAGACACCTCCCCGAGATAAAGGCCTTGCCAGATGATGCTACCCTCCTTGGGGTACCCTCCTCTGACTCCTCCAGTTGCTTTCAGACGGATAATGTGAGTCAGGAGCTAGAATACCGCAAGAGGGAAGTACAGTATCTACTATGGGAAGAAATAACTAAGTGTTACAGTGTCTGGTTAGTAGGTACTCATGGGAATGAGGGAAAGGTCTGTGGGAACAGATTAGAAAATGTTAAAGTGGGACTCCCCTGGTGGTCCAGGGGCTAAGACGCCACGCTTCCAATGCAGGGGGCCCGGGTTCAATCCCTGATCAGGGTACTAGATCCCGCATACCGCAACTAAGACCTGGTACAGCCACATAAATTAAATGAATAAAAAGAATTTTTAAAAGTGTGTTAAACTGAATAGTGAGTGGGATAGAAGGATGAATAGGGGAGAGTGTATTGGAATATACAGCATGACACAAGGCTTAACATCCTTTTTGTTGTACCTGGAGCTTGTCCCAACACTGCCAAGATGGTAGCTTGAAGCCTGGATAAGACAATGCAGAGATGCCAGAACCGCCATCAGAGCATAAAGGAAAAGATCAGAAGGCTCAAGGAGATAGGCATATTAGAACAAGATAGGCATATTAGAATAAGATTTTTGCGTGAGACCACTATTTGACTATGTTTCTCAGAATACTCCCTTCACTAGGACAAAAGGAAATGCACTAGAATTTTTTAAAGCTCAGTGTCATTGTTGTCTATGAACCAGGGTTCCTAGAATAAAATGCTGCCACAGAAACGGATTCTCTAGAGTCAATGAGAATGAAAAAATTCCTTGATATCAGAGGCCAAGTAGCTTACTTAAACATCAAAGGCATAATTATTGTAATAGGCAATAAGATTAGATGGGTAACCAGGGTGCCTGGACCCAGGGATTTGGAATAATTGCTGGATGCTCTTTGTGTTCCTAGGGATAAGATAGATAGGCAGTCTGCAAAAGTTTGACTTGACTTTCATATTCAGAAAAAAAAAAAAAGCAGGTGAGCAGCAAGCTGGGATCAGCAGGCATAGTAGAAAATCATAATCCTTTGTTAAGTTTCCATATCTGAAAGAGCTCTCAGACCTTGAGCCCACTGCCTGAGGGGAAAGCCTCATCCCTCTTGAGGAAAGTCCCTGTGATTCCATTGTATCTATGTACATATTAACTCTTCAATTCTTCTCCCCGAAAAACCTATGACCATTCACTCAGATCTTTCAAAGGCTGTTAGATACAGAATCTAGGGTGACACCGATAACAGGGAACCTAAATGCCATCATGGCCCCATCAGTAAAGTGGGAGTTTGAGGAAGCCAGGGGATATATGGAGTCCTGCTACAAGGCATCTCCAGTGGGCCTGCAGGTCATCTTGTGGTCACTGTCCCAATACCTGAGTGCATAACTAGGATGGATATACTCAGTTACTGAACTCTGCATTCCTAACATTGAGAATGAAGCACAGCAAAATTTGGTCTCTTTCCATTTTGGAGGCAGCAGGAACCATGAGGGATATCCTGTTCCAAACCATTTTTGAGTGACCCAGAAAATTTTCCAGATTAAAAGTACAAGGGTCCAAAGCAAGAGAAGGCTCTACAGCAGGTTCAGGCAGGGGTGCAAGCCTCCTTGTATCTAGGACTATATGACCCAACAGATTCAGTGATGCTAGAGATGTCTAACAAGAGTGTGGCGACTGAGAGCTCTGAGATTCTGAGTCGAGGCATGACTGCTGCTACAGGGAACTGCCCACTATTGGAAAAACAGTTTCCGATATATTCCAGGGTCCTGGTAGAGACTGAAAACGTGGCCATGTGACGTCAAGTGACTGCAACTAGAAATGTCAAGTCGTCTAAGTGACAAGGTGAGCTTGCACAGCAGCCACTGATCGTATGATAGAAATGAGACTTACAGGATGGGGCCTGAGAAAGTCTAGAAGGCACAAGTAAATTTCATAAAAGGAGTTCAGATTCCCACGTCACTACCCTCTGTTGCCTCGGTGAGTCTCTATCAGTCCACACCCATGGCCTCTTGGGATGTTCTCTGTGACCAAGTGGTAGAGGAGGAAAAATTCCGAGTCTGTTTTAAAGGTATCTTGACTCAGTATGTTGGCAGAGCTGCAAATGGCCTGCTTTTGCACTATATCCCGTTCACAGGTATCCCTGAGAGACGGTGGTGAGGAGAAACTGTCGCAGTTCTCAGAGCAGCAAGTAGGTACTTGGTGTATGGAGGGAGAACTACCCTGACATAGGGATCTTTGCTTGTGCAGTGGAGAATTACTTGGCTGATACATCAGAGGCCTAGAATGAACAAGATTGTAATATTTAGTGTAAACAGGTTTGAGGAAAAGGCAAAAAAACATCTAAAGGAGCAGAAATAAATGTGCACATCTTTTTGCCTCACATTAGTGTCTGCCAGAGAGCATCTATCGCTGAGGAGGCTCCTAAAACCAGGTAGACAGGATTCTCCTCAGGCAATGTCAGCCGGCTTCCATTCTGGACACCTCAATGCTAGTGAAACGATCCCGTAAACATAGTAGCCTTGGTAGGAATAGAGACCATTGGTAGTTGGTGCATGTGTGATCAGTCATGTGTGACTCTTTGGAACCCCCTGGGCTGTAGCCTGCCATGGGGTTGCCCAGGCAAGAATACTGGAATGGGTTACCATTTCCTCCTCCAGGGGATTTTCTCAGTCCAGTGATCAAACCCATATCTCGTTTCTCCTGCATTGGCAGGTGGATTCTTTACCACTGCACCACCTAAGAAGCCCCACTAGAAATCATATGTGGCCCTAATAGCATTGACTCCTTCTCACCAAACTGACATAACTACTGCTTCTGCAGAGGTTCTGCCTCATCAGCAGCAAAAGACCAGTATGAAGCCCTGGGAAGAGAATCAATCCTCAAGGACACAGCCAGGCACTTTGTGGCATTTATTACATCAGATCTCCCCCCACACCTCACGCCACAGAGGAGGCAACTGTTCATCGTTGCCTCGAAGCACCTCCTGTTCTGGATATGTTCTTGGCTTCCTTGCTCACGCTATACCTTTCAGGATTATTATCTGAGAGCTAGGGTTAGTCTGGGGATAACATCCTGCATGGTTGAGAGTCATCTTATAGAATGCGGCACATGCATTGAATCAGTGACCAATATATGATGCTATGTACCCAAACAGCTAAAATATAGGAGATCTGGAACCCAAGAAGGGGGAGTAGCAATGGTTTCTCTCACCAAGATACCCAGTAACAGAAATGTTGCAGAATTTGTGCTTCTCCTTCCCATGTCCTCAGGTTCTATTAGATTATAGCTCTTCAGTTCAGTTCAGTTCAGTCGCTCAGTCATGTCTGACTCTTTGCAACCTCATGAATTGCAGCACACCAGGCCTCCCTATCCATCACCATCTCCCGGAGTTCATTCAGATTCACGTTCATCGAGTCAGTGATGCCATCCAGCCATCTCATCCTTGGTCGTCCCCTTTTCCTCCGGCCCCCAATCCCTCCCAGCATCAGAGTCTTTTCCAATGAGTCAACTCTTCGCGTGAGGTGGCCAAAGTACTGGAGTTTCAGCTTTAGCATCATTCCTCCCAAAGAAATCCCAGGGCTGATCTCCTTCAGAATGGACTGGTTGGATCTCCTTGCAGTCCAAGGGACTCTCAAGAGTCTTCTCCAACACCACAGTTCAAAAGCATCAATTCTTCGGGACTCAGCCTTCTTCACAGTCCAACTCTCACATCCATACATGACCACTGGAAAAACCATAGCGTTGACTAGACGGACCTTAGTTGGCAAAGTAATGTCTCTGCTTTTGAATATACTGTCTAGGTTGGTCATAACTTTTCTTCCAAGGAGTAAGCATCTTTTAATTTCATGGCTGCAGTCACCATCTGCAGTGATTTTGGAGCCCAACAAAATAAAGTCTGACACTGTTTCTACTGTTTCCCCATCTATTTCCCATGAAGTGATGGGACCAGATGCCATAATCTTCGTTTTCTGAATGTTGAGCTTTAAGCCAACTTTTTCACTCTCCTCTTTCACTTTCATCAAGAGGCTTTTTAGTTCCTCTTCACTTTCTGCCATAAGGGTGGTGTCATCTGCAAATCTGAGGTGATTGATATTTCTCCTGGCAATCTTGATTCCAGCTTGTGCTTCTTCCAGCACAGCGTTTCTCATGATGTCCTCTGCATATACGTTAAATAAGCAGGGTGACAATATACAGCCTTGACGCACTCCTTTTCCTGTTTGGAACCAGTCTGTTGTTCCATGTCCAGTTCTAACTGTTGCTTCCTGACCTGCATACAGGTTTCTCAAGAGGCAGGTCAGGTGGTCTGGTATTCCCATTTCTTTCAGAATTTTCCACAGTTTCTTGTGATCCACACAGTCAAAGGCTTTGGCATAGTCAATAAAGCAGAAATAGATGTTTTTCTGGAACTCTCTTGCCTTTTTGATGATCCAGCAGATGTTGGCAATTTGATCTCTGGTTCCGCTGCCTTTTCTAAAACCAGCTTGAACATCTGGAAGTTCACGGTTCGCATATTGTTGAAGCCTGCCTTGGAGAATTTTGAGCATTACTTTACTAGCATGTGAGATGAGTGCAATTGTGCGGTAGTTTGACCATTCTTTGGCATTGCCTTTCTTTGGGATTGGAATGAAAACTGACCTTTTCCAGTCCTGTGGCCACTGCTGAGTTTTCCAAATTTGCTGGCATATTGAGTGCAGCACTTTCATAGCATCATCTTTCAGGATTTGAAACAGCTCAACTGGAATTCCATCACCTTCACTAGCTGTGTTCATAGTGATGCTTTTTAAGGCCCACTTGACTTCACATTCCAGGATGTCTGGCTCTAGATGAGTGATCACACCATTGTGATTATCTTGGTCATGAAGATCTTTTTTGTACAGTTCTTCTGTGTATTCTTGCCACCTCTTCTTAATATCTTCTGCTTCTGTTAGGTCCATACCATTACTGTCCTTTATCAAGCCCATCTGTGCATGAAATGTTCCCTTGGTATCTCTAATTTTCTTGAAGAGATCTCGAGTCTTTCCCATTCTGTTCTTTTCCTCTATTTCTTTTCATTGATTGCTGGAGAAGGCTTTCTTATCTCTTCTTGCTATTCTTTGGAACTCTGCATTCAGATGCTTATATCTTTCCTTTTCTCCTTGGCTTTTCACTTCTCTTCTTTTCACAGCTATTTGTAAGGCCTCCCCAGACAGCCATTTTGCTTTTTTGCCTTTCTTTTCCATGGGGATGGTCTTGATCCCTGTCTCCTGTACAATGTCACGAACATCCGTCCATAGTTCATCAGGCACTCTATCTATCAGATCTAGGACCTTAAATCTATTTCTCACTTCCACTGTATAATCACAAGGGATTTGATTTAGGTCATACCTAAATGGTCTAGAGGTTTTCCCTACTTTCTTCAATTTAAGTCTGAATTTGGCAATAAGGAGTTCATGATCTGAGCCACAGTCAGCTCCTGGTCTTGTTTTTGTTGACTATATAGAGCTTCTCCATCTTTGGCTGCAAAGACTATAATCAATCTGATTTTGGTGTTGACCATCTGGTGATGTCCATGTGTAGAGTCTTCTCTTGTGTTGTTGGGAGAGGGTGTTTGCTATGACCAGTGCATTTTCTTGGCAAAACTCTATTAGTCTTTGCCCTGCTTCATTCCGCATTCCAAGGCCAAATTTGCCTGTTACTCCAAGTGTTTCTTGACTTCCTACTTTTGCATTCCAGTCCCCTATAATGAAAAGGACATCTTTTTTGGGTGTTAGTTCTACAAGGTCTTGTAGGTCTTCATAGAACCGTTTAACTTCAGCTTCTTCAACATTACTGGTTGGGGACTTGGTTCCTGCTAAAGGTGGAAGGAAGAAAATCACTTCTACTAGGGGCTTCCCTCACAGCTCAGTTGATAAAGAACCTGCCTGCAATACAGATGACCCAGGTTCAATCCCTGAGTCAGGAAGATCCCCTGGAGAAGGAAATGGCAACCAACCCTAGTATTCTTGCCTGGAGAATCCCATGGACAGAGGAGGCTGGCGGGCTACAATCCATGGGGTCACAAGAGTTGGACACAACTTAGTGACTAAACCACCACCACAGGGGACACAGTAAGAGTTTCTAAAAACCACCTATGACTACCATCTGCTCACTTTGGCTCTTTATTCCATAAGTTCAGCAGTTAAATAAAGGCACTTTTTTTTTTCCAGAATTCCCTAGCAGTCCAGTAGTTAGGACTCTGTGTTTCCACTGCCAGGGGCCTGGTCTGGGAAGTAAGATCCCTCAAGAAGCACAGCCTAAAAAAGCAGCACATTTTTGCCGGCAGGGTAACTGATCTAATTACGATGAGCACCTAGGATTTTTGCTAAATAACAGAGGTAAGGAGGAGTAATTCTAGGTCGCATCAGGTTTCCTGGGATTCTTCTTATCCTTCCACGTCCAGTGAAGCTGTTCTCTGTTTGTTGTTCAGTCACTCAGTGATGTCCAACTCGTTGTGATTGCGTGGACTGCAGCATGCCAGGCCTTCCTGTCCTTCACCATCTCCTGGACTTGCTCAAACTCATGTCCATTGAGTCAGTGATGCCATCCAACCATCTCATCCTCTGTCATCCCCTTCTCCTCCTGCCTTCAATCTTTCCCAAGATTAGGGTTTTTTTCCAATGAGTCAGCTCTTCGCATTAGGTGGCCACAGTATTAGAGCTTCAGCCTCAGCATCAGTCCTTCCAATGAATGTTCAGGACTGATTTCCTTTCGGATTGACTGGTTTGATCTCCTTGCAGTCCAAGGAACTCTCAGGAGTCTTCTCCAACACCACACTTCAAAAACATCAATTCTTCGGTGTTCAGCTTTCTTTATAATCCAACTCTCACATCCATATGTGACTACTGGAAAAACCATAGCTTTGACTAGAGGGATCTTTGTCTATAAAGTACTGTCTCTGCTTTTTAATGTGCTGTCTATATTTGTCAAAGGTTTTCTTCCAAGGAGCAAGTGTCTTTTAATTTCTTGGCTGAATTCACCATCTGCAGTGATTTTGGAGTCCAAGAAAATAGTCTGTCACTGTTTCCATTGTTTCCCCATCCATTGCCATGAAGCGATGGGACCAGATGCCATGATCTTAGTTTTTTGAATGTTGAATTTTAAGCCAGGTTTTTTACTGTCCTCTTTCACTTTCATCAAGAGGTTCTTTAGTTCCTCTTTCCTTTCTGCCACAAAAGTGTGTCATTTGCAAAATTGTGACAACCTAAGCCCAACATGAACAAGGCTAAACACCTTAAGGATGAAGGCCTGGGTCTCCCTACCAAGCAAGTAATTTAGACCAGCAAAAGTACTTGCTAAGGGTTAGAAAAATCTAAAATGAATGGTGGAGAAGGGACCCGATGAATGTATTATGGCCTTCGGACCAGTTGCAGCAAGAGACATCTGTTTGCTACGCTAACTCTCTTGCCTTAACTCCTTTTGAAAATTAATTAGCAGTGGGTCATGACTTAAAGAATTGGTGAAAAAATGGTTGTTACATAGGGCAAAAAGAATAGCTCTGAAAGGTGTAAGTCGTAGACCACAGCATATACTTTTGGTGTCCCACGCCATTTCCTTTTATTTCAGCTGCAGACGTGCTGGACAGTTCCTCCACAGCCCCTAGAACCCCTCAAGTGCCTGCCGCACATCTTCCTAATAGCTCTCTCCAAAGCCCCAGGAGCCAAACTCATACTGAATGACCAGGTACAATGAGCAGTTAATTCTTCTGGGAGCCACCCTCAACCACTGAATGAAGGGAAATAGTGGATAAATGTCAGCCTTTTGTCCTTGGGAGGGAAAATTCTGACATGCTTTCTACACGGTTCCTCAGAGTCCTTAGTGGGATTAGGTCCCAACTGATCAGAATGGTAGTCAGATCAATAATGTATCCTCTAATGCTTTTCCTTCTTACTGTCAGTTTCTCTGGCTCCCATAATCACCTACCAAGTAAATGACCTGGTTCAGTCTCTGCTTTCAGAGAAACTCAAATGACGCAGACTGATAAGTCAGTTAGCTGCTGATCACGATGTTTATAGAAAAAGTTGACTTTGTTAATAAAGGAAAAACTATTTATATTTTTGGTGGCTGAAGTAAAGACAATTAAAATTCAGAAATATGGACTTCCCTGGTGGTCCAGTGGCTAAGACTCTGTGCTCCCAAGGCAGGGGGCTGTGGTTTGATCCCTGGTCAGGGAACTAGATCCCACATACTCCGAGTTCTCATGCTGTAGCTAAAGACCCCATGGGCCTCAACTAGGACCTGCCAAAGCCAGATCAACAATTTTTAAAAGTAAAATAAAATTCAGAAATGGCAATGAACTGTTTATTAAATAAGCCTTCCCTTGTGGCTCAGAAGGTAAAGGATCTGCCTGCAACGCAGGCAACCTGGGTTTGATCTCTAGGTTGGGAAAATCCCCTGGAGGAGGGCATAGCTATGCTGTCTAGTATTCTTGCCTGGAGAATTCCATGGATAAAGGAGCCTGGTGGGCTATAGTCCAGGGGGTCTCAAAGAGTTGGACACTTATGTAAATAAGTTCATTTGTACCATTTTTTTAGATTTCACATATGACATATATTTGTCTTTGACTTACTTCACATAATACAATAATCTCCGGGTTCATCCGTGTTCCTATAAATGGCACTATTTCTTTTTCATGACTAGCTAATAGTCCATTGTATGTAATATTCCACTCCAACCCTCAATTAAATTCTTAACTTTACATACTACTGCCTGGGATTAATCTAGGTTTTCTGGAGCCTGAGGTATATATGATTTGGAAAACTTTAGACAAAAATACACACACAAAAAAACCCATTGTTATTACAAATGTTTATTAAATTTTATAACCATGTTATAACTCATGAGAACTTTTCCTGGACAGAATCATCCAAGCCTGAGTAGCTTCATCATCGATTGATCTTTACAGCTACCACCACCACTTATTCCTTCCCTCTCCCACCATTTCTAACAGTGTAGAAAGAGTTGAGGGGATTTGCTACCCTCTGAGACATCATTGCAAATACAAATCATATTGGTACATCAGTGTATGGAAAAATTAGCATAAGAAATGTCTAGTTAAGAGTCTACCAGAACAGAGATTCTTTGATAAATAACTTTCAGTTCAGTTCAGTTCAGTCGCTCAGTCGTGTCCGACTCTTTGCGACCCCATGAATCGCAGCACACCAGGCCTCCCTGTCCATCACCAAATCCCAGAGTTCAATCAGACTCACTTCCATTGAGTCAGGGATGCCATCAGGCCATCTCATCCTCTGTTGTCCCCTTCTCCTCCTGCCCCCAATCCCTCCCAGCATCAGAGTCTTTTCCAATGAGTCAACTCTTCGCATGAGGTGGCCAAAGTACTGGAGTTTCAGCTTTAGCATCATTCCTTCCAAAGAAATCCCAGGGCTGATCTCCTTCAGAATGGACTGGTTGGATCTCCTTGCAGTCCAAGGACCTCTCAAGAGTCTTCTCCAACACCCCAGCTCAAAAGCATCAATTCTTTGGCACTCAGCCTTCTTCACAGTCCAACTCTCACATCCATACATGACCACAGGAAAAACCATAGCTTTGACTAGACGGACCTTAGTCGGCAAAGTAATGTCTCTGCTTTTGAATATACTATCTAGGTTGGTCATAAATTTTCTACCAAGGAGTAAGCGTCTTTTAATTTCATGGCTGCAGTCACCATCTGCAGTGATTTTGGAGCCCCCAAAAATAAAGTCTGACACTGTTTCCACTGGTTCCCCATCTATTTGCCATGAAGTGATGGGACCGGATGTCATGATCTTCGTTTTCTGAATGTTGAGCTTTAAGCCAACTTTTTCGCTCTCCTCTTTGACTTTCATCAAGAGGCTTTTTAGTTTCTCTTCACTTTCTGCCATAAAGGTGGTGTCATCTGCATATCTGAGCTTATTGATATTTCTCCCGGCAATCTTGATTCCAGCTTGTGCTTCTTCCAGCACAGCGTTTCTCATGATGTACTCTGCGTATAAGTTAAACAAGCGGCAGCGACTGGCGCACTAAGTGCAGGCGGCTGCGACCAGCACACTAAGCGCGGCCGAGAGGAGCTACCCCACTTCCGAGGTCAGGGGCAGAAGCCGGGAGAACCCCATGCCTGAAGGGCGGTGGCCAAGAGGAGTTACCCGCCGTCCGAGGTCAGGGGCAGCCGCCGAGAGTGCCAGGAGCTACCCCGCGTCTGAGGTCAGGGGCGGCGGCCAGGAGGAGCAACCCCATGTCCAAGGAGCGGTGGCTGTGTGGGCTCAGGAGAGCCTAGAGCAGCTATCCCACGTTGAAGGTCAGGAAAGGCGGCGGTGAGGAGATACCCCTCATCCAAGGTAAGGAGCAGCGGCTGCGCTTTGCTGGAGCAGCCTGAAGAGATACCCCACGCCCAAGGTAAGAGAAACCCAACTAAGATGGTAGGTGTTGCAAGAGGGCATCAGAGGGCAGACACACTGAAACCACACTCACAGAAAACTAGTCAGTCTAATCACACTAGGACCACAGCCTTGTCTAACTCAAAGGCAACCCAAGACGGGCGGTCATGGTGGAGAGGTCTGACAGAATGTGGTCCACTGGAGAAGGGAATGGCAAACCACTTCAGTATTCTTGCCTTGAGAACCCCATGAACAGTATGAAAAAGCAAAATGATAGGATACTAAATAACTTTAAATTACTGTAAACCAGAGAGTACTGCATTTCGGACTCTTTCATTGACCATGATGGCTACTCCATTTCTTCTAAGGGATTTCTGCCCGCAGTAGTAGATATAATGGTCATCAGAGTTAAATTCACCCATTCCAGTCCATTTTAGTTCGCTGATTCCTAGAATGTCGACGTTCACTCTTGCCATCTCCTGTTTGACCACTTCCAATATGCTTTGATTCATGGACCTAACATTCCAGGTTCCTATGCAATACTGCTCTTTACAGCATCAGACCTTGCTTCTATCACCAGTCACATCCACAACTGGGTATTGTTTTTGCTTTGGCTCCATTCCTTCATTCTTTCTGGAGTTATTTCTCCACTGATCTCCAGTAGCATATTGGTCACCTACTGACCTGGGGAGTTCCTCTTTCAGTATCCTATCATTTTGCCTTTTCATACTGTTCATGGGGTTCTCAAGGCAAGAATACAGAAGTGGTTTGCCATTCCCTTCTCCAGTGGACCACATTCTGTCAGTGAAAAAGTTGGCTTAAAGCTCAACATTCAGAAAACGAAGATCATGGCATCTGGTCCCATCACTTCATGGCAAATAGTTGGGGAAACAGTGGAAACAGTGTCAGACTTTATTTTTTGGAGGGGGGCTCCAAAATCACTGCAAATGGTGATTGCAGCCATGAAATTAAAGACACTTATTCCTTGGAAGGAAAGTTATGGTCAACCTAGACAGCATATTGAAAAGCAGAGACATTACTTTGTCAACAATGGTCCATCTAGTCAAGGCTATGGTTTTTCCAGTGGTCATGTATGGATGTGAGAGTTGGACTGTGAAGAAAGCTGAGTGCTGAAGAATTGATGCTTTTGAACAGTGGTGTTGGAGAAGACTCTTGAGAGTTCCTTTGAGTGAAAGGAGATCCAACCAGTCCATTCTAAAGGAGATCAGTCCTGGGTGTTCTTTGGAAGGAATGATGCTAAAGCTGAAACTCCAGTACTTTGGCCACTGCATGCGAAGAGCTGACTCATTGGAAAAGACTCTGATGCTGGGAGGGATTGGGGGCAGGAGGAGAAGGGGACGAGATGGCTGGATGGCATCACCGACTCAATGGACTTGAGTTCGGGTGAACTCTGGGAGTTGGTGATGGACAGGGAGGCCTGGCATGCTGAGATTCATGGGGTCGCAAAGAGTCAGACACGACTGAGCAACTGAACTGAACTGAAACCAGAGAGAGCTGGGGTTTAAAACATCTAGGTAATAATTTTAGCTTTAAGTGGCTTTTAAAATCTGTGCAACTCAAACTTTCTGATATTCAATATGTGTGAAACAAGAGCCTCGTACTTGAAGTTCTGTCCCAGCTTTCATCTCACATGCTAGTAAAGTAATGCTCAAAATTCTCCACGCCAGGCTTCAGCAGTATGTGAACCGTGAACTTCCAGATGTTCAAGCTGGTTTTAGAAAAGGCAGAGGAACCAGAGATCAAATTGCCAGCATCTACTAGATCATGGAAAAAGCAAGAGAGTTCCAGAAAAACATCTATTTCTGCTTTATTGACTATGCCAAAGCCTTTGTGTGGATCACAACAAACTGTGGAAAATTCTGAGAGAGATGGGAATACCAGATCACCTGACCTGCCTCTTGAGAAACCTGAATGCAGGTCAGGAAACAACAGATAAACTGGACATAGAACAACAGACTAGTTCCAAATTGGGAAAGCAGTACGTCAAAGCTATATATTTTCACTCTGCTTATTTAACTTGTATGCAGAGTACATCATGAGAAACACTGGGATGGATGAGGCACAAGCTGGAATCAAGATTGCCGGGAGAAATATCAATAAGCTCAGATATGCAGATGACACCACCCTTATGGCAGAAAGTGAAGAAGAACTAAAGAGCCTCTTGATGAAAGTGAAAGAGGAGAGTGAAAAAGTTGGCTTAAAGCTCAACATTCAGAAAACTAAGATCATGGCATCCAGTCCCATGACTTCATGGCAAATAGAAGGGGTAACAGTGGAAACAGTGTCAGACTTTATTTTTTTGGCTCCAAAATCACTCAGATGGTGATTGCAGCCATGAAATTAAAAGACACTTACTCCTTGGAAGGAACATTATGACCAACTTAGACAACATATTAAAAAGCAGAGACATTACTTTGCCAACAAATGTCTGTCTAGTTAAGGCTATGGTTTTTCCAGTGGTCATGTATGGATGTGAGAGCTGGACTATAAAGAAAGCTGAGCGCCAAAGAATTGATGCTTTTTTTTACTGTGGTGTTGGATAAGACTTTTGAGTCCTTTGGACTGCAAGGAGATCCAAGCAGTCCATCCTAAAGGAGATCAATCCTGCGTGTTCATTGAAAGCCTGATATTGAAGCTGAAATTCCAATACTTTGGCTACCTGATGCGAAGAACTGACTCATTGGAAAAGACCCTGATACTGGGGAAGATTGAAGGCAGGAAGAGAAGGTGACGACAGAGGATGAGATGGCTGAATGGCATCACCGACTTGATGGACATGAGTTTGGGTAAACTCCGGGAGTTGGTGATGGAAAAGGGAGGCCTGGCTTGCTGCAGCCCATGGGATTGCAAAGAGTCGGACATGACTGAGCGACTGAACTGAACTGAGCAACAAAGACTAAGTTGCATACTAAAGAGAAATTACATGTTATAACAGGAGGTGATTCAGTCTGGCAAAACTGCATGAGAATAGATTTTTTTCAATAGGTAGAATTACGTATTTTAAAAATTTGTGTTAAGAATGCCCTAAAACGACTGATTTACTTCAACACAGAACATACTTAAAAATTTTTTTTTGATCTGCAGGAGTAGAGATGTTAGGAGATAATTAGTAGGAAATCGTATATTTAGTGGGCTTCCCTGGTGGCTTAGTGGTAAAGAATCCGCCTGCCAACGCAGGAGAGGTGGGTTCTATCCCTGGGTTCCAAAGATCCCCTGGAGAAGGAAATGGCAACCTACTCCAGTATTCTTGCTTGGGAAATCCCATGGACAGACGAGAATTACAGTCCATAGGGTCGCAAAAAAGTCCATCAGGACTGCGTGATTAAACGACAACACATTTGGTAAGGTGAAACGCACAAGTAAGGAACACTTTGGCCCAGCCTCAAGTCCTTAAGGAGCTGACCTTGCTCCAGCTTTTGTTTTTCTCTTTACTTGCAGCCAAGTAGATTTCATATATAATTGTCTGGAGCTCCATTAGACTGGGGAAGAGTAGTGATGCAATGCTATACCAATTGACGAGGTGTGTCCTCTCCACTCATAGACATTAGGTGTTGAATGAAGCCCAGTGCCTCGCACGTAGTAGGTCAGCCTAGGACACTGTAACAATCACATTGGTGTGAATTCGGAAGCACAGGTCTGGGTCGGGGGTACTGGATTTCCTAAGACTTCATCATGCACGTCTCTGGTGCTGAGGCCACGGTTGGGAGCGACCTGGATGTGAGTTTGCCGCTCTTCTTGGGGAAGAGCCACTTGGGCCCAGGGCACGCGATGATGCACGTGGAAAGGCTGGGTAAGTCTGCACGCGTTCGGCATACCGAAGGTCACCACGGCCCCGTCTTCGGCCCGCGCGGCACAGGGCACCTACCTCCAGTCGGCGGCAGCTGGGGCGGGGTGGAGATCGGCCCCAGCTTCGGGGGAAACCCTGGCTGCGGGCCCGGCGAAAGGCGCCCGCACCTGCTGCGGGGCTGCGGGGCCCGCGGCGGCGCGGGGCGGAGCTTGGCTGCGGGGAAATGACGTCGCCGCCCCGCGCGCTCCGCGGGCCGCGCGCCCTGGTAACGGCGGCTCCGCGGCTCCCGCGGCCTCCTCCTTGTCCCCGCCTCCCCCCGCAGCAGCCCGCCCTGGCCCCTCCTCCCTCCGCAAGCCCCGCGGCGGCCGTCTCGCTGGGTCCGGGTCCCGGTGGGAGCGGAAGCTGCGGGGCCACGCTGCCCGCGTCGCTCCCGCCTGGCGCGAGCCGAAGAGCAGGCGAGAGCGGATCGGGCCCCGCCGGGCCGCCTCCGGACCCGGGCATCTGCCCCGCGCCCGAGTCGCCCGCGGCTTCGGGCCGGCGGGGCCGCCCCCGTCCCTGGACGGCGGTGACCCGGAGATCGCGCGCGGGTGGGTGCGGGCGGCCGCGGCCGGCAGGCGCGGCCGGGTGTCGGGTCCGGAAGCGGCCGCCCGGGCTCCTGCGTCCCAGTAGCCGCGGCTCGGCGGGCCGCCCCCCGAGTGCGGGCACCCGCGCCCCGGCCGGGGTCTGCCGGGAAGATGGCGACCCCGGGCATGAGCTGGCAGCAGCACTATTACGGCGGCTCGGCGGCCAAATTCGTCCCCTCGCCGGCCGCCGGGCAGCAGGCGGGGCACTGCATGGACTACAGCCAGGACCTGCACCTGAAAATGAGCAAGAAGATCGCCCAGCTCACCAAGGTATGGGCGCGGCCGCGGGTGGGCAAGGCGGAGACCCGGTGCGCGCAGCGCGGGGCCCACCTGCCTGCCTGGGAGGCTGCGCGCCCCGCGCCTGGGGCTAGTTGTAAGGGGGCTGTTCTGGAAACCACGGCCAGAGACTTAGCTCCTAGAACCGTTCAAACTTCGGTGCAATGCCGGTGATGTTAATGTAAGCTAAACTAAACCCGACGGCACGGGTGGGTTTCTGGGGCTTTGCACCCTGCTATCCTGGGATAAGCCAGCACGGAACAAATTAGGATCTCCTTCTTTAACTGCAGAATGAGAAACCACTTTACTTTTGCTCTCGTGCCTGTGCCAAGGCTCCACGAGGCTTTACACTACTGTACTGTATGAAGCACAGTACCGTATTTACCCAACATGACCTCGAGTCTTCGAAATTCGTCAGGATCTTTTATTGGTTACGTCCTTAAGGGGGGAACAAACCTGAGCGATGTAGGAGGGGAAAACATACCTTGCGTGTTGTTTTCGGGATTTAATGAGTCATGCCTTATACCGATAGAAAGTCAAAGCTTTTTAGATGCATCATGTGTCTGCATTGAGTTAAATGGTTCAGTTTATCAGAAGATAGTTTTCAAAAAGCAAATACGCCGGGTAGATTTGGCCAATTATAGTTTAGGGTCGTCCTTGGCTGGTGAGTTTTTTCCTAGTTGAGTAAAGGTTGATAATGAAAAACGTTGGTTTCTGTGGAGCAGAAGCAATTTAGATTAATTACGTTGCTCTGTTTAGATCTCATGGTAAGTTTTGCAGTGTCCATCAGGTGAGAAGTGATCCCTATCCGTGGTTTCTGGAAGCTAGTAGAAGTGATGGACCTCAGTTTAGTGTTTAAGCGGAGTTGGCTAACCACTTGTTAGGAGCGTTGATATGTGAAGAGAGGCGGGCATGGTGGGGTTTGCTGCTAGAAAATCTCTAAAGTCTGATTCAACTCCAAAATTCTCATTATATAATTCCATTACTAGGTGGCACTTTTGAGAGGGTGAAGTAAGACAGAGTTGAAAGAGAGGGAAGGAAGGAAATGGAAGTTAAAATGGATGACAATAAGGTAAAAATATTTTGGTGAAGAAATGTGATAGAAAGTAGAAAGAAAAATAATGGAAAGGACTAAAGCATGAGAGATCAAATGGAGGAGCAGAGGGAAAGGTTCAACTGCCTGATCGAAAAACTCACCCGTGAAAAGAGCAAGGCAGCAGCTGGGCAAGTTTTGTTTGTTGGTGTTTGGTTTTTGTTTTATGTCAGCACCATTTCAGAGGTTGCTGTGTGTCCAGTTTTGACTGTTTTCTCTTGTAACTGAAGGTTCCCAGATTCAGAAAAGGAAACGCCCAGGAAGGAAAAAGTAGTATTCCATCAGGGCATTTACACATTTGGGAGCTAAAAGCTAGGCTTCCTGAAATCATGTTTGGTCTTTAGAATACTTCCGGTCCAGATACATACATACTTATTTATTCCGATTTTCTTATTGTGTGTGCAAAACAGCCATTATTTTTATTTTAGATTGTAACTGTCTGGGGCCCTGCTGTAAGTCATAGAAACATTCAGGAAGTTGGTAGTGGAACTGTGTACAGTTTAACAAAAGAAGTTTCTTTTCTCTCTAGCAAACTACTTTTCTTTTTACTTAGGCTTTTTAAATTTCCTGTTCTTTTATCAGGGAAAAAAAAAAATCACAACTGTGAAAGGTGGGAGTATTAATAGAAGTTCTTTGCACTCCCCACCTCGGATCTAACAAAGCAGGAGGCTGCCGGCTGCCGGTGTCCACAGCACTGCTTGAGTGCTACACCTGATCTTTCCTGAACCTTACAGGGACTCTCTGATTTAGTGTTTACAGTTACAGTCTCTAATCACTCAGGCCACCCTCTCTGCTCAGGGCCTCAGACATTTAATCTCTTCTGCTAGAGTTTCTCAACCTTGGCACTGCTGACACTTTAGCCTGAATGATTCCTTGCTGGGAGTGGGCAGGGCTGTACTGTGTATTATACAGGATGATACCATCCCTGGTGCTCCCCAGTAGGTGTAGTCCCCCCACATGTACACACAATAGCGGCAATGAACTTGTCTCCAAGCATTGCCAAATGTTCCTGGGGGAGAGGTGAAATATCCCACCTGGGTCTCTTCACCTCTATTTCTAAAACAAGGCAGGAGAATAAAGCAGCCTGATTATAGGACTCTTTCAGTCAACACCCTTCAGTTTCTGAAACATACACTTAAGACCTGTTGCCTTTATGTACCAGTGTGGAAACTGTCAGTATTATAGTCAAATACACTTACTGTGGGCTTCCCTGGTGGCTCAGATGGTAAAGAATTGGCCTGCAATGCAGGAGACCCAGGTTCAATCCCTAGGTTGGGAAGATCCCCTGGAGAAGAGAATGGCAACCTATTCCAGTATTCTTGCCTAGAGAATTCCATGGAAAGAGGAGCCCAAATCCTATGACTGTGGGTTTCCCTGATAACTCAGTTGGTAAAGAATCCGCTTGCAATGAGATCCCTGGTCGGGAAGATTCCCTGAAGAAGGAAATGGCAACCCACTCCAGTATTCTTGCCTGGAGAATCCCATGGACGGAGGAGCTTGGTGGGCTACAGTCCATGGAGTCACAAAGAGTTGGACACAACTGAGCAACTTCACTTTCTTTCTTTCACACTTACTGTAAATTCCATAAGAATGATGAGTAATGTATCAACTTTTACTAAACTGGGAAAAAGCTCACCAGAAAAGGATGATCCTAAACTACAGTTGGCCAAATCCTTGGTTGTATTTGCTCTTTGAAAACTTATAGATTGAGCCATTTAACTAAATGCAGATACATAATTCATCTAAAAAGCCTTGTTTGACATTTTGTCAGGATAAGGAATGACTCATTAAATCCCCAAAATGGCATGCAAGATATGTTTTACCTTCCTATCAAATACAGAAATTTTATTTGTTTCTGCTATAAGTTTACTAAGAAAATCACATCAGTAGAGGTATATGTTAATAGAACTATGGTTGACCTGACAATAGCTTATATTTCAGAATTAGAAATTATGAAGATAACCATTAAAATAGGGTTTTATTTCTTTTGGAAATGAGTCAACAGAACTTACCTCTTCAGCCTTGTTGTTAGCATGGCTTGGGAATCTGACATACTGTCTTGAGTTGAAACGCCTATTCTACCATTTACTAGTAGTATTACCTTGCGCAAGTCATTAACTTCTGGGCTTTAGTTTTTTAATCTTTAGAAGAGAGATGATGATACTGTAACTAAGATAGTAGGCCCTTAATTCAGGCTGTCACTGAAAAGACAAATATATCAGTAAACAAAGTATTAGTAAAATACTGGCTAATATACTTTTAAAATGCTATTTCTTTTAAAAATAAATCATCCTGCATTAATGGCATTGTGTGATACTATATTTCTTTGTGGGTTTTCTGCTAAACTCTTTAAATGTATATAGTAATTTTTCTAGTATTTGAATATCAGAGCTTAAAATATTCACATTTGCTCTCTGTTTTTGTAGTACAGTGTTAAAAATACAATATGCATTTTTCAGAGATTTGGCTGACAACAAAAGAAGGATGAAAGTAATCTACATTATAACATTACACATAATAACATACATTTAACTAAAAAGTCTCTAAACACATCTGAACAGAATTTGTACAGATTCTGTTTTCTAAGAACCTAACCTCACCATCATATGGAAAGAGCACAGCAGTTCTTTAAGCATCTTTTAGGTAAGGGCGCTTCACTAAGTGTTAGAGATACATCAGGGAACAAGACAGTCTCTGCTTTTTAAAGTGAGTCTATTGTATTTTGGTTGCTCATGCCACATTTTAAAAAGTACTGTTAGATTCCCGAGTCCTGTTGTGGCAGATTTCTGGAATTGTTGATGACTGAGCCATCTCAAGATAGAGAAGCTGGATGGGCTGAGTTACGTTTTATAAAATCACATTTTGGTACTTCTCTGTTCTCCCCCTTGTTGACTCTTTTAGTGCTTTCGGTTGAAAAGCAGGGCTTGTGGGATGAAATTCTAAAATGGTTTATTTTTGTCATTCACTGTCCTTTTCAGTTTACTCGTGAGGCTGTCATGCCCTCTGCACATGGATAAACTTGACTTTTCTGGTTGCTTTGAGATAATGCAAATTGTCCTCCGGTAACTAAGTCACAAAAATCTCAATTTAATCATTAAAATGTCTGCTGCTGCTAAGTCGCTTCAGTCGTGTCTGACTCTGTGCGACCCTACAGACAGCAGTCCACCAGGCTTCCCTTTCCCTGGGATTCTCCAGGCAAGAACACTGGAGCGGGTTGCCATGTCCTTCTCCAATGCATGAAAGTGAAAAGTGAAAGTGAAGTCGCTCAGTCGTGTCCGACCCTCAGCGACCCCATGGACTGCAGCCCACCAGGCTCCTCCGTCCATGGGATTCTCCAGGGAAGAGTACTGGAGTGGGGTGCCATTGCCTTCTAGTGCCAACAAATTAAAGCCCCAGACTGAACCTGAATTAAAGATGAAGCTTCTCCCCCATGCCCACTTCCTAGCTCTGCCCATTGCAAGGGGGAAGACAATAATCGAGGATTTTTTTTCCTTCTGACTGGGCTTTTCTGTTTCTCCTTGTCTTGCCAGTCCTGGTTTCTCATCCCTCCCAGGTTGGACAGGGAAGAAGGGAAGAGAGGAAACAAGAGCAGCGACTAAGCCACTCACGCTTGATTAGTGCCTGGTGATTTAACGTCAGTGCTGTTGTAGACTTGGCGGGTGTTGAAAGTTCTTTCTTTCGCCTGTGGATCCCCTGCCTCCCATGCCAGCTGCTCGCCTCCCGTTGTTTGACAGTGAGAATCCAGCTATATTCTGGCTGTTTTTTTATGTCCTCCTCAGCTTCTTGGATCTGGCAGGACCATCATGTTCATTTTGCTGAGATCTGTTCAAGCTCTAGGTCACCCCCTGGGTTGGACCCAGATGACATCACCCCAGCTTGCCCTCTCTCTGTCTCATAGGACCCACACTGGTCCACAGGCAGCACTCATTGTTTGTCCAGAGGGACTCTGGAAGTGATCCCGATTCAGCTGTCTCTCTTTTGCTCTCATGTGCCTCTTCATCCGGCTTCTTACCCTTTAGAATTTCCAGGGATGAATCGGGTGCCACTTAAGTATGTTCAAAGTGCTTGAGACACATATCAAGCTCTTCAAGTAGTCCCATCAGAGCCTTTTCCTCTAGGCTTCAGGTGAGAGGCAGACATCCGTCTCCTCCCCTCTCCGCAAGTGCAGGCAAGGGCACTTGTTCCTGTCCCTAGCTCCCCTGGAGGAACTCTTCTCCCGCCCCCACCCTTACTCCCCGTGAAGCTTCTCTCACTAGTGTTGAGGGTAGGAGGGAGCACATCTCAACCCTTTAGACCGCCTCCTTTGGAAATATTGAGAATGTTCTGGCACCTGCCTCGGAATGTCAGTTGTCTGTGGTTCTCAGCAGAAACTTCCCTTTTAATATCCTGTCATTTGCTGCCCATCCAACACTTTTTTGGTTGATTGCACTTTTGATGCAGTTTAGTTCAGTTATCAGTTACAGACCTCCTAATATAAGGTTGGGTATAAGGTTCCAAAGAGCAGGAATAGTTACTTTGTGTTTTCTGTGCTCAGCATCAAATCCTTCTTAAAAGTCTTCTTTTAATACTCAACTTATGTCTCTCCTCCTAAGAACTGCCCTGAGCAACCTGGACCTTCTTAGGTTTGCCTTGCTCTGAATTACTCTTAACATTTATTTTCCTTACTTCTCATTTGATACCTAATAATACAAATTTGCAAATAGTTTATTTTTGTTTCTCTTATTTAACTGTAAGTTCCTCAGCTGTAGAGACTGTTTATCTCATGTAACCTTAATATGAATCCTTTGCACATAGTATGAAAGCTTAATAAATATTCACTGAAGATAGTGATGTGCCAAGCAATGTTGCTATATAGTAGGGAAAGTCAGTAAATATTTTTGAGTTGTATCTACTCCTCTTGTGGATTAATGCTAGATCATTTCAGCGGAGTTAAAATTTCTCTTAACTATTTAAATATTTATTTGGCTTCCCCTTAAACTGCTTCTAAAAGCTATATAATTTATATTATTTTTGATGCAAGAATAAAAATGTAAAGCATGCTATCTAAAATATAAATATTTATCATTTCAAAAGCATGGATCGATACATAAAATTCTTAGCAAATATGGAAAAACAGTCTTTTGATCATTTAATACTAACTCTGCTTTTACTATATTCCCAACCTAAATATGTGCATATAATACCCAAACCAGTAAAATTTTCAAACAATTCTGTTTTCTCTGTTAAATACTGATTTCTCACTAGTTTGTCTGTTTGAATTACCTTAGATCGTGTTTCATAATAGTCTTTGGTTTGGATTATGACTTGGATCGTTTCAGCTTCATTTCAGTTGCTCAGGCATGTCTGACTCTTTGCGACCCCGTGGACTGCAGCACGCCAGGCCTCCCTGTCCATCACCACCTCCCGGAGCTTGCTCAAACTCATGTGGATCAAGGCAGTCATACCATCAACCATCTCATCCTTTGTCTCCCCCTCCTCCTCCTGCCTGCAGTCTTTTCCAGCATCAGGGTCGTTTCCAATGAATCAGTTCTTCACATCAGGTGGCCAAAGCATTGGAGCTTCAGCTTCAGTATCAGTCCTTCCAATGAATATTTAGGACTGATTTCCTTTAGGATGGACTGGTTTCATCCCGTTGCACTTGAAAGGACTCACAAGAGTCTTCTCCAACACCACAGTTCTGAAGCGTTAATTCTTCAGCGCTCAGCTTTATGTTCCAACTCTCACATCCACACATGACTACTGGAAAAACCATAGCTTTGACTAGATGGACCTTTGTTGGCAAAGTCATGTCTCTGCTTTTTAATATGCTGTCTAGGTTGGTCATAGCTTTACTTCCAGGGAGCAAGCGTCCTTTAATTTCATGGCTGCATTTATCATATGCAGTGATTTTGGAGCCCAAGAAGATAAAGTCTGTCACTGTTTCCATTGTTTCTCCATCTATTTGCCATGAAGTGATGGGACCAGATGCCATGATCTTAGTTTTTTGAATGTTGTATTTTAAGCCAGCTTTTTCGCTTTCCTCTTTCCCCTTCATCAAAGTCTCTTTAGTTCTTCTTCACTTTCTGCCATAAGGGTGGTGTCATCTGTATATCTGATGTTATTGGTATTTCTTCCAGCATCTTGATTCCAGCTTATGCTTCATCTACCCTGGCATTGCGCATGATCAGCTCGGTACATGCCAAATGGAGCATCTTTTTTTCCCCTCCTTTGTTACATTGCGGCTTTGCCATTCTTCTATGCATTAGCTTAGATGTAATCTTTTAGTCATAGCACAGTGGTTTGAATTAATTTTCTGTACTGTACTAGTGGGCACAAAAGCATGATATGCCATTAATATTAATCAATTGTCTAAAAACTTATAAAGGGACGGCCTTTAGAGTTAAAATGTTTTTCTTCTATAGAAGAAACCATAGATTCTTACCAGACTAACCCTCCCATTTTATAGATATGGAAGTTGAGGGCCTCAAGTCATTTGAAGATTGTACAGGTTGTTATAGGTAGATCTTGGACTGGAACCCAGGTCCCTGGAATGGTCTAGGAGATGGGCAGCCGTACTCGCAGGGCTCCTATTATTGTGTACGCCTTCCTTCTACCTGATATCACCCGCTCAGTTCCTCAGAAGCCACGGAACTGTTTTCCCCCACTTTGGAACCAGGTTTTGCTTACCGTTTGAATCACTGCCCTGGTGAGAGTGAAGCCAATGAGCCTCTCCCGTTCAGTGCACAATTTCTGGACCTATGGGTTGTACAGCTTGTAAACATGGCTTCGGTAAATTTGGAACAGCTATTTTACTTTTTTTGTATTCTCAGATAAATGTCATAATATTTTCATGTTTTATTAACAGCTTTAGTCATTCCAGACTTAAAAGCTTCTTTAATTATGTTGATTTAGATACTGTCATGCTTGGTGTCAAAGTTACCACTATGTTGTTAATGTAAATATGTATCCTTTGACTGCTTGCTTGCTTAACGGGATTGTTGCCTATGGTCCCATTTCTGAGGGCAGTAAGTTGAAAGTTTTCCAGTTTTTCTCTCCCACCCCCACCTGTTTTGTTTACGAAAATCTTTTGCTGTCTTCTAATTTCCAACCCCTTAAAAAGTAGTATGAAGGATAAGAGTTCGGCAAATGTGGCTAAAACAATTTATTTTAATTAATAAGTAATTTCTTATTGTTGTTCAGTCAGTCGTGTCTGACTCTTTGTGACCCCGTGGACTGTAGCACACCAGGCTTCCCTGTTCTTCACTGTCTCCCAGAGTTTGCTCAGACTCATGTCCATTGAGTACATGATGCTATTTAACCATCTCATCCTCTGTCGTCTCCTTCTCCTCCTGCCCTCAACCTTTCCCCGCCTCAGGGTGTTTCCAATGAGTCGGCTCTTCTTATCAGGTGGCCAGAGTATTGGAGCTGCAGCTTCAGCATCAGTCCTTCCAATGAATATTCAGGACTGATTTCCTTTAGGATGGACCGGTTGGATCTCCTTGCAGTCCAGGGGACTCTCAGAAGTCTTCTCCAACACCACAGTTTGAAAGCATCCATTCTTCAGCACTCAGCCTTCTTTATGGTCCAACTCTCATATCCATACATGACCACTGGAAAAACCACAGCCTTGACTAGACAGACCTTTGTTGACAAAGTGATATCTCTGCTTTTTAATATGATGTCTAGATTTGTCATAGCTTTTCTTCCAAGGAGTAAGCGTCTTTTAATTTCATGGCTGCAGTCACCATCTGCAGTGTTTTTGGAGCCCCCCCAAATGAAGTCTGTCACTGTTTCCCCATCTGTTTGCCATGAAGTGATGGGACCAGATGCCATGGTCTTAGTTTTCTGAATGTTGAGCTTTAAGCCAACTTTTTCACTCTCCTCTTTCACTTTCATCAAGAGGCTTTTTAGTTCCTCTTCACTTTCTGCCAAAAGGGTGGTGTCATCTGCATATCTGAGCTTATTGATATTTCTCCCAGCAATCTTGATTCCGGCTTGTGCTTCTTCCAGCCAGCGTTTCTCATGATGTACTCTGCATAGAAGTTAAATAAGCAGGGTGACAATATACCGCCTTGACTCACTCCTTTCCCAACTTTGAGTCAGTCCATTATTCCATGTCCAGTTCTGTTACTTCTTGACCTGCATACAGGTTTCTCAGGAGGCAGGTAAGATGGTCTGTTATTCCCATCTCTTTAAGAATTTTCCACAGTTTGTTGTGATCCACACAGTCAAAGACTTAAGTGTAGTCAGTGAAGCAGAAGTAGATGTTTTTCTGGAACTCTCTTGCTTTTTCCATGATCCATCGGATGTTGGCAATTTGGTCTCTGGGTCCTCTGCCTTTTCTGAATCCAGCTTGTACATCTGGAATTTCTTGGTTCACATACTGTTGAAAACTAGCTTGAAGGATTTTGAGCATTACCTTGCTAGCAGGTGAAATGAGTACAATTGTGTGGTAGTTTGAACATTTTTTGGCATTGTCCTTCTTTGGGATTGGAATGAAAACTGACCTTTTCGAGTCCTGTGGCCTCTGTTGACTTCTTCAAATGTGCTGCCATGTTGAGTGCAGCATTTTAACATCATCTTCTTTTAAGATTTGAAATGGTTAAACTGGAATTCCATCACCTCCACTAGCTTTGTTCGTAGTGATGCTTTCTAAGGCCCACTTGACTTCACATTCCCAGATGGCTGGCTCTAGGTGAGTGACCGTATGATCATGGTTGTCTGGATCATTAGGAACTTTTTGTACAGTTCTTCTGTGTATTCTTGCCACCACTTCTTAATCTCTTCTATTTCTGTTAGATCCTTGCTGTTTCTGTCCTTTATTGTGCCCATCTTTGCATAAAATGTTCCCTTGGAACCTTTGATTTTTTGGAAGAGATGTCTAGTCTTTCCCATTCTGTTGCTTTTTCTCTATTTCTTTGCACTGTTCACTGAAGACTTTCTTCTCTCTCCCTGCTATTCTCTGGAACTCTGCATTCAGTTGGGTATATCTTTCCCTTTCTCCTTTGCCTTTGGCTTCTCTTCTTTTCTCAGCTATTTGTAAAGAATCCTCAGACAAACACTTTGCCTTCTTGAATTTCTTTTTCTTGGGGATGGTTTTGGTCACCACCTCCTGTACAGTGTTACAAATCTCCATCCATAGTTCTTCAGGCATTCTGTCTACCAGATCTAATCCCTTGAATCTATTCATCACTTCCACTGTATAATCATAAGGGATTTGATTTAGGTCATACCTGAATGGCCTAGTGGTTTTCCCTACTTTCTTCAGTATGAGCCTGAATTTTGCAGTAAAGAGCTGATGGTCTGAGCCACAGTCAGCTCCCAGTCTTATTTTTGCTGACTGTATAGAGGTTCTCCATCTTCAGCTGCAGAGAATATAATCAGTCTGATTTCAGTGTTGACCATCTGGTCATGCCCATGTGTAGAGTCATCTCTTGTGTTGTTGGAGGAGCGTATTTGATATGACCAGTGCATTCTCTTCGCAAAACTGTTTTGTCCTGCTTCATTTTATAGTCCAAGGCTAAGCTTGCCTGTTACTCCAGGTATCTCTTGACTTCCTACTTTTGCATTTCAACCCCCTATGATGAAAAGGACATCTTTTTTTTTTTTTTTTTGGTATTAATTCTAGAAGGTCTTGTAGGTCTTCATAGAATTGTTCAACTTTAGCTTCTTTGGCATCAGTGGTCGGAGGCATAGACTTGATTACTGGGATGTTGAATGATTTGCCTTGGAGACAAACCGAGATCATTCTGTCATTTTTAAGATTGCCCCCAGGTAGTGCATTTCAGACTATCTTGTTGACTATGAGGGCTACTCTCTTTCTTCTAAGGAAATTTTGCCCACAGTAGTAGATATGATAATTAAATTTACCTATTCTGGTCCATTTTAATTCCCTGATTCCTAAAATGTTGATGTTCATGCTTGCCATCTCCTGTTTGACCACACCCAGTTTATCATGATTCATGGACCTAACATTCCAGGTTCCTATGCAATATTGTTTTTTACAGCATTGGACTTTAGTTTCACCACCAGGCACATCCACAATCGGGCATCCTTTCCGCTTTGGCTCAGCCTCTTCATTCTTTCTGGAGCTATTTCTCTGCTTTCCTAGTAGCATATTGGACACCTACTGACCTGAAAGACCGTCTTTCAGTGTCATATCTTTTTGCCTTTTCATACTGTTCATGGGGTTCTCAAGGCAAGAATACTGAAGTGGTTTGTGATTCCCTTCTCCAGTGGACCACTTTTTGTGAGGCCCTGACTAGCAGGGACATGCCCTTCAACTGCTCCACGTAGCTGTAGGACATGCCCGACGCCCTGGTTGTCCCACTGCTGGTCCTCTTGAGTGTGTGAACCTTCACCAGCCACTGGGTGTCAGTCAGCATGTCACCTGGGGGCCTGGGCAAAGGCCCTGCTGGAGTTGTTGGCTGGAGCTGATCGATGATGACTGATGGCTAGGAGCGGAGGGCTCCTGGCCTCCCTGATGCCGCCAGCCACCCCAGGCCAATCTGCCACCCAGGAGCTTCGAGGAGCGAGGAGATGAGAATGGAGTAGCCTGGATCTCTGTAAAGCCAGTTAACTTCCAGATGACAATAGGAAGTGATAGAGGTGGGGTGAAGTGGTAAAATACTGTGGTTACTCTGCCCCTTCAGTTTATCTTATAAGATTAAAAATCCTTTTTATCTGTAAGCAATTAAACTTGAGTATTATGCTGTGAAAATGGGGTTGATGTGAAAAATAGAAATTCTTAATGCCATACTTGGTTTTTCACCAGCGGAAGTTTCTATCCTTTAGGCTACTTTTGAATGAAAAGAGCAATAGATCTACTGGAATTGGTGTCCCCTAGTCCTTTTGAGGAGAAATTAGAGAAAATTGCTAACTGAATTCACTTTTTTTTTCATTTTGTAAATAAAAACAATTTTATAAATGTGTGGAGGAAATACTGCTTTTGGGTATGGTGTGAGCCATAGTTTTTTTTTGCCTTTTTAAGATTGACCTCATAGCTTAATGATCCTTTAAAATATTTTGGAAAGTAGTGTCTGCCTGCCAATCAATTAATATGTAAAAATCAGTTTGGAAACAGTGATCTTTGCAGGTTGAGGGTCACCAGTTATAGTCAGTATCTGGTATACTTAATATTTGAGACCAGAGCAAAAGTTTTAGAAAACAGACCTTTTATTTTTAGCTTTCTATTAAATTACAACAGTGTAGTTTAATTACAGACAATACAGAGTATTTCATTTGTAGGCCTCATACTTATTTGATTGATGATTACATCTTTGTTTCTTACAAAACTTTAACAAGAATGTAGTAAAAGTAGTGAAGTTGAATATGTACAAAATTTTTGTCCTGTATCTTTTACTACTGTCATTTGAGATATCAGGGGAGGCTCAAACTACCAAAGGACCTTTGTGTGTGTGTACTCAGTCATGTCCATTGCAGCCTCATGGACTGTAGTCTACCAGGCTCCTCTGTCCATGGGATTTCCCAGGCAAGAATACTGGAGTGGGTTACCATTTCCTCCTCCAGGGAAAGGACCAATAGTGGTGGAAAAACAAGACTTAGTGATTAAACATAACACTCGGGATTTGGATAATAGATTCAGCTACTAACACCTTATTTATTATAAGGGAGATAGTATTTTAATGACTTAAAAATTACTAGTCTGTATTTCTTTACATGTACATCTCTGTTTTGAGGTTTCAGAAGCTTTGAAAACAAAGTTTGTTCTTAAAGTACAATATAAAATGTAGTCACTCAGTCATGTCCAACTCTTTGAGACCCCATGGACAGTAGCCTGCCAGGCTACTCCATCCATGGGATTTTCCAGGCAAGAGTACTGGAGTGGGTTGCCGTTTCCTTCTCCAAGGGATCTTCCCAGCTCAGGGATTGAACCCAGGTCTCCTGCATTGTGGGCAGATTCGACTATCTGAGCCACAAGGGAAGCTTGTAAGTGAAAGTCACTTGGTTGTGTCTGACTCTATGGGACCCTATGGACTATACAGTCCATGGAATTCCCCAGACTACAATATTTGGAGTGGGTAGCCTTTCCCTTCTCCAGGGGATATTCCCAACCCAGGGATTGAACCCAGGTCTCCTGCATTGCAGGCGGATTCTTTATCAGCTGAGTCACAAGGGAATCCCAAAACAAGGTTGAAGATCACAGAGGGAAATTAGGTGCTAGTCATTCAGTCGTGTCCGACTCTTTGCCACCCCACTCTATAGCCAACCAGGCTCCTCTGTCCATGGGGGATTCTCCAGGTGAGAATACTGGAGTGGGTTGCCACGCCCTCCTCCAGGGGATCTTCCCAACCCAGTGATCGAACCCAGGTCTCCCGCATTGCAGGCAGATTCTATACTGACTGAGCCACCAGGGAAACCCTAAGTTCAGTTTATTTCAGTTCAGTCGCTCAGACGTGTCCGACTCTTTGTGACCCCATGAATCACAGCACGCCAGGCCTCCCTGTCCATCACCAAATCCCGGAGTTCACTCAGACTCACGTCCATCGAGTCTGTGATGCCATCCAGCCATCTCATCCTCTGTCATCACCTTCTCTTCCTGCCCCCAATCCCTCCCAGCATCAGAGTCTTTTCCAATGAGTCAACTCTTCGCTTGAGGTGTCCAAAGTACTGGAGTTTCAGCTTTAGCATCATTCCTTCCAAAGAAATCCCAGAGCTGATCTCCTTCAGAATGGACTGCTTGGATCTCCTTGCAGTCCAAGGGACTCTCAAGAGTCTTCTCCAGCACCACAGTTCAAAAGCATCAATTCTTCGGCACTCAGCCTTCTTCACAGTCCAACTCTCACATCCATACATGACCACTGGAAAAACCATAGCCTTGACTAGACGGGCTTTAGTCGGCAAAGTAATGTCTCTGCTTTTGAATATACTATCTAGGTTGGTCATAATTTTCTTCCAAGGAATAAGCGTCTTTTAATTTCATGGTTGCAGTCACCATCTGCAGTGATTTTGGAGCCCTAAAAAATAAAGTCTGACACTGTTTCTACTGTTTCCCCATCTATTTCCCATGAAGTGATGGGACCAGATGCCCTGATCTTCGTTTTCTGAATATTGAGCTTTAAGCCAACTTTTTAACTCTCCTCTTTCACTTTCATCAAGAGGCTTTTTAGCTTCTCTTCACTTTCTGCCATAAGGGTGGTGTCATCTGCATATCTGAGGTGATTGATATTTCTCCCGGCAATCTTGATTCCAGCTTGTGTTTCTTCCAGTCCAGCGTTTCTCATGATGTACTCTGCATATAAGTTAAATAAGCAGGCTGACAATATACAGCCTTGATGTACTCCTTTTCCTATTTGGAACCAGTCTGTTGTTCCATGTCCAGTTCTAACTGTTGCTTCCTGACCTGCATACAGGTTTCTCAAGAGGCAGGTTACGTGGCCTGGTATTCCCATCTCTTAAAGAATTTTCCACAGTTTCTTGTGATCCACGCAGTCAAAGGCTTTGGCATAGTCAATAAAGCAGAAATAGATGTTTTTCTGGAACTCTCTTCCTTTTTCCATGATCCAGTGGATGTTGGCAATTTGATCTCTGGTTCCTCTGCCTTTTCTAAAACCAGCTTTAACATCAGGGAGTTAACGTATTGCTGAAGTCTGGCTTGGAGAATTTTGAGCATAACTTTACTAGCATGTGAGATGAGTGCAATTGTGTGGTAGTTTGACCATTCTTTGTGATTGCCTTTCTTTGGGACTGGAATGAAAACTGACCTTTTCCAGTCCTGTGGCCACTGCTGAGTTTTCCAAATTTGCTGGCATATTGAGTGCAGCACTTTCATAGCATCATCTTTCAGGATTTGAAACAGCTCAACTGGAATTCCATCACCTCCACTAGCTTTGTTCGTAGTGATGCTTTCTAAGGCCCACTTGACTTCACATTCCAAGATGTCTGGCTCTAGATTAGTGATCACATCATCATGATTATCTGGGTCGTGAAGATCTTTTTTGTACAGTTCTTCTGTGTATTCTTGCCACCTCTTCTTAATATCTTCTGCTTCTGTTAGGTCCAGACCATTTCTGTCCTTTATCGAGCCCATCTTTGCATGAAATGTTCCCTTGGTATCTCTAATTTTCTTGAAGAGATCTCTAGTCTTTCCCATTCTCTTCTTTTCCTCTGTTTCTTTAAAGTACATTGCTAATATTTAAATTATCAGTAAAATTGCTAATTTCAGTAAAATATTAGGATAAATCCCAGTTCAAAATTGTTGAGAGAATTATTTTAGTTAACTAGAAGCTGCCATGGGGATTAGTCATTTTTTACCTTTCAAAATAATATGCTTACATTTAAATCATACCATTCATAAATTTTATGGAGTCTGTTTCCACTTCCAGATCCTTTTTGATAATCAGTACATTTATAGGAGATTAGGCCAGACCTATACTAATGCTATGCCAAATGCTTAAACTTTATTTCTGAATAAATTCTGTTACTTTCTTTTTTATTTGCCATATCTCTCTTATAAAATGAAGTGCAAAGTTTGAATATTTACGTACTCTAGATATTGAGCTTTTTGGTTGGAAAGATTTATTTTATTCTGGTCAGTGTGTGTGTCTGTGTGTTCATAGGTATTTGCATTTTTCATCTCATTTTTCCTTAAGCACAGTTTTAACAGAATCTTAGGTCTTTCAGAAAACATTTCATAACCCAAACACTAAATAGTATTCTATTTTTATTCTTAGATCCTTCGTCTAGTGAAACACTGTGTAATTGAAGTACCGTATGTGTTTGTGTGTGTTTAACATAATGGCCTACTCAGAGCAGCAAAGGAAAATATGTTGTTGTTCAGTTGCTAAGTCGTGTCCGACTTTTTGGGACTCCACGTACTGCAGCATACTAGGCTTCTCTGTCCTTCACTCTCTCCCAGAGTTTGCACAAAGTCATGTCCATTGAGTCCGTGATGCTGTGTAACTGTCTCATCCTCCGTGGCCCCCTTCTCCTGCCCTCAGTCTTTCCCAGCATCAGGATCTTTTCCAGTCAGTCAGTTCTTTGAATCAGGTGGCTAAAGTATTGCAGGTTCAGCATCCATCCTTACAGTGAATATTCAGGGTTGATTTTCTTTAGGATTGACTGGGTTGATCATCTTGCAGTCCAAGGGACTCTCCAAGAGTCTTCTACAGCACCACCGATTGAAAGAATCAGTTCTTCAGAGCTCAGCCATCTTTATGGTCCAACTCTCACATCTGTACATGACTACTGGAAGAACCATAGCTTTGACTGGATGGACCTTTGTTGGCAAAGTGATGTCTTTGCTTTGTAATACACTGTTCAGGTTTGTCATTGCTTTCCTTTCAAGGAGCAAGTGTCTTTTAGTTTCATGGCTGCAGTCACCATCCGCAGTGATTATGAGCCAAGAAAATAAAATCTGTCCCTGCTTCCACTTTTTCCCCTTCTGCTTGCCATGAAGTGTTTGGACCGGATGCCATGATCTTAGTTTTTTGAATGTTTAGTTTTAAGCCAGCCTTTTCACTCTCCTCCTTCACCCTCATCAAGAGGCTCTTTAGATCTTCTTCACTTTCTGCCATTAGAGTGGTATCATCTGCCTATCAGAGAAGGCAATGGCACCCCACTCCAGTATTCTTACCTGGAAAATCCCATGGATGGAGGAGCCTGGTAGGCTGCAGTCCATGGGGTCTCGAAGAGTCGAACACGACTGAGCGACTTCACTTTCACTTTTCACTTATATGCATTGGAGAAGTAAATGGCAACCCACTCCAGTGTTCTTGCCTGGGTAATTCCAGGGACGGCAGCCTGCTGTGCTGCCGTCTATGGGGTTGCACAGAGTCAGACATGACTGAAGCGATTTAGCAGCAGTAGCAATATCTGCATATCTGAGGTGGTTGATATTTTTCCCGGAAATCTTGATTCTAGCTTGTGCTTCATCCAGCCTGGCATTTCTCATGATGTACTCTACATAGAAGTTAAATAAGCAGGGTGAAAATATAGAGCCTTTACATATTCTTATCCCTATTTGGAACCAATCAGTTGTTCCATGTAGGGTTCTAACTTTTGTTTCTTGACCCAAATGCAGTTTCTCAGGAGACAAGTAAGGTGGTCTGGTGTTCCCCTCTCTCTAAGAATTTTCCACATTTTGTGATCCACATAGTCACAGACTTTCATACAGTTGATGAAGCAGCAGCAGATATTTTTCTGGAATTCCCTTGTGTTCCTATAGTGCAATGAATGTTGGTAATTTGATCTCCGGTTTGTCTGCCTTTTCTAAACCCAGACAGTTCACATACTGCTGAAGCCTAGCTTGAAAGATTTTGAGCATAATCTTATTTAAATATGATTAAAGCGGAGTGTGCAGATCCATAAAGTTGGTAAACTTTTGTTGAATGTCTAGTCCATGAAAGATTCTATGCTGGGCACTATTAATACTGTCAATTTACAGGACTGTTTTTAGACTACATATTTTTCCTGTTTTTTCCCATGGAGTTTTGAGAAAATGTGACCAGAATAAAGTAGGTGAACATTTTAATCAAGAACTATAGTAATTTAACGATTCTAAATGTTTAATTACATGCAGCTTTTCCTGTTTGATTTGTTTTGGGTAGGATATATATATATCTGATTTTCTTAGATAAAAATTTAAGATAATTAATTTTAGATAAATACTTTAAAGAATAACATTGACACATTCTCTGGTTACAGATCTCTGTAGTGACCAGGGGTAAAGGGAATGAGGGAAATTTCAGTATTTTGAACCCAAGGAATTAATGGATATGTTTTGGGTTTCAGTCTCTCGTGGGTGGGCCAGAGACCCACACATTCCCAGAGCCACTGGCCTAGAGAGGCAGCCAGGTCCACCATATGAGTCAGACATGTGGTTCAGTGGCTTAGACCCCAGTTTGAATTTCTGCTTCACCTCTTAGTAGGCTGTGAGCCTTAGTAAGTGTTTTAACCTCTCAGAGCCTCAGTCTCCTCATTTGTAAAATAAGAATGACAAAGTCTATCTTCTAGAATTACTGTAAAGATGAAACAAGATGATTTGTGTAGGGGAATGCATGCTAAGTCGCTTCAGTCTTGTGTCCTCCTCTTTGTGACCCCATGGACTCTCACCCACCAGGCTCCTCTGTCCATGGGATTCTCCAGGCAAGAATACTGGAGTGGGTTGCCATGCCCTCCTCGAGGGGATCTTCCTGACCCAGGGATCAAAGCCTCATCGCTTATGTTTCCTGCATAGGCAGGCAGGTTCTTTACCACTAGCACAACCTGGGAATCCCCTTATATACAAGAGGGGGTCAATAAATATTAATCCCATTCCTCAGGCCCCTCCCCCTTGTCAGCCTCTGCTGACATTGTCTTTAACAAATATATTTTTGTCTATATTTTCTCCTCTGATGGAGATATATTCTACATTATTAGGGACCACAAGTATCAAAAGTACAGGTTGAACAGATAGTAAAATACAGTTGATTTTCATTATTTGAGGTAGCTGTGTTCTACCAAGTTGTGACGGGGAAATATAGGGTCATGTTTGTGACACCCTCTGATTACATTCTCAACAGGCCTTAAATACGTTACCTTGTTTTAGGGGTATTTCTTTCTGTTTAATGACACTTTAATTTAATACATATCATTGGTTCACTAACAGCAAGTGCACGGTAACTCATGCCCGAATGAAGCTTATCTAACACACCATCAGAGTTAGGTTTTGAGATCACATATAGATATTAGCAAGTCGGCAGAGTTGGGAATATGGAATCCATGAATAAGGAGGATCTACTGTATCTAAAAATGGATGCAGAACTTGCATCTGTTGTTTACTTAGCCCGCTCTGCTTTGGCAGATGTTGTCATGGGCCTGCGTGACTGTGACTCTTATTACGCCCTGAACACCCTCACATGAGTGTGAGTTTGACTTATTATTTCCCTAAATACCCTTCAGATGGGCGGGGTGGTAGGGGCAGGAATACTCATCTTTTGTGTGAGTTGCCAATCACCTGGCAGCCACCCTGCAATCATGAACATGGGCTAAAATTACAATCAGATTCTCTCCTTGTATGTAAGTTGTAATTTACATAATCTGAACTTGGATCTACCACTTAGTCGGAAGAAGAAATAATATGTAAAAATTATTTCATGGCATGAAGTAAGCCCTTTAAAAAATAAAATGTTGACTTATTTTAAGTAAAGCAAAGTCTTATTTTTTGTAGTCATCGTTTGCTTAAAATGTTTGCAGTTACAGTTACTTTCTTCCCAGCACAAACTGTCAGCGTGGGAGTTGGTTTTGTTAAAAGCCTTTGTCTAGGTACCTAAAGTTAACTAGAAATCTTTGACATCCTGAGACTGTAGCACATTTGGTTGGATGTTTCTGGATTAACTTCATGCACCACACAGAAAACTCCTAAACTGTTTAATCAAATATAGGCTGTCTTTGGCAGATAATTAGTCTTGCTGGTTTCTAGTCTGACCTATACCTTCCTTAAATGACTTAGGAAAATGTGCACTTTCAATGTTGTTTATTGTAAGGTGTGTTCAGGTGAACACACATCTTCTTGTCCCAGTCTCCTGGTGATAATCAGAAAATACTATTGAGAAAGGAGCCCAGATAAGACTACTCTGTGGTTATGAATGTATTAGCAAAGTTAATTGCTATAGAAAAAGTTCGAGTTTGACCTGAAGCCAAGCCTGTCCCTTTCTTACTGCATTTTAGGAGTCTGCATATCTTTAACCTTCACTCCTGAATCACCCTTGCTGTGTGTTTTCTCTCTTTCTGTTTCTGGATTGTGGAACAATGCTAAAGAAAAGTATGGGACTGCACCATGGTGAGATAATGCCGCCACTCCCCCAACTTCTAAGAGGTCTGGGTCCTTATCCCTGGAACCTGTGAATACATTACATTTGCCAGTATGGTTGTTATGGGTTTTGCAATGGAGCGATTATCCTTGATTTTGTGGATGGGGCCAGTATAATCACAAGGATTCTCCCAAGTGAGAAAGAGGCAGGAGGGTGACTGTCAGAGTGATGGTGTGAGACAGACTTGGCAGCCTTTGTTGGCTGTGGACATGGAAGGGAACCTCGAGCCAAGGGGTGCATGCGTGGCCTCTGAAAGTTAGAAGCAGCTAGAAAAGAAACACTCCCCAAGAGCCTCTTTTCAGACTTCTGACCTTCATAACTATAAGATTAATAAATTTGTTTTGCTTGAAGTCGCTGACTTTGTGATAAACTGGTACATTAGCAACAGGAAACCAGCGCATGGACTGACATGACTCTGCAGTATCGAGCGGCGGCGGTGTTTAGTTGCTAAGTTGTGACTGACTCTGTGACCCCATGGGCTGTAGCCTGCCAGGTTCCTCTGTCCATCAGATTTTCCAGGCGAGAATACTAGAGTGGCTTGCCATTTCCTTCTCCAGGGGATCTTCCTGATCCAGGGCTCGAACCCTTGTCAACAGCGTGGAACCAAGTGTTTTCTGATCCCTCAGTGTGGCTGCACTGTGTCTTGCTGCCGTCTCTGAATTGTCCACAGTTGTATCCTCTCCTGTTTCTATGTACATATTGGGCAGGTAAGCTGCTTTCTCTTTCACTAAGACTATCAGGACTATCAAGCTTAAGTTACTTGTCCACAAAGATTATGGGGTCTTTTATTCCTTGAGAGAGCTTTTCCTGGTCCCACCACCTCAGCTCTTATGTATGTGCTGTTTCTCTGTGTCGTAAACAGATCGCACTTGATGGGGACAGAGGAGAATCAGGGAAACTAATTGGGAGTCTGTTGTAATATAGTTGTGGTGGGAGTTGTGAGTGCCTGAGTTAGGCCACTGATGAGAGAGATAAAGAGGTGATTTGAGAAATCTCAAATCTGAGAGGCAGAAACATTTTGCAGATAAACTTGTCAAGATTTAGTGACATTTTATTATACGGAAGAAAGAGGATAACCAGTCTCGGTCCCATTCTAAGAACTCATATATTGTTTGAATGAATGAGCAACGACATAGATGTTGATGTCAACTGAGATTAATTACAGTGAGGACATCTATTGTTGTGTGACAAGTTCCCCCCAAATTTAGCGTCTGATACAACAAACATTATCTCATAGTTTCTGAGGCTCAGGAATCCAGGTGTCATTTAGCTGAGCGGTTCTGGCTCAGGGCTCCTCATGAGGTTGCAGTCAAGTTGAAGACTTGACCGGGTCTGCAGTCTCCATTCTTGAGTTGACTTGTGTGGCTCTAAGTGCAGGACTTCAGTGCTTTGCCAAGTGAGACTCTCTGTACCAAGTGATCTGAGGTGAGGGAGTTGGATTGGGCTTCCCTGGTGGCTCAGCGGTAAAGAATCTGCCTGCATTCGGGAGCTTCAGGGGATTTGGGTATAATCCCTGGATTGGGAAGATCCCCTGGAGGAGATCATGGCAACCCACCCCAGTGTTCTTGCCCGGAGAATCCCGTGAACAGAGGAGCCTGGTGGGCTACAGTTCATAAGGTCACAAAGAGTAGGACTTTGTGAAGCGACTTAGCACACACTGACACATATAGGTGATTATTAAAATCATGAGTGATTGGGGTCTTAGGCAGAATAGAAAACATTTGGAATAGCTATGGTGGGAAGGAGGAAAATCATACCTGACCAGATTCAAGTGAAAGAATCAGTGAGGTGTGTGGTTGTCCCAAGAGGAAATTAGATGTGATATTTGGTATCAGTTTGATGCTTTGCATCAGTCTGCTTTGCGTTTTCTGCCAAGAGCTGCCACCAGGTGGAGAGGACCATTGGTCACAAAATGTGGGAGATAAGGCATGTTATTAAAGGATTAATTCAGAGTGTGAGTTTTGCCTGAGAGATCGCAGAATTGGGGTTTAAGAGAATTAAAGAGCTTCAGTAGAGAGTAGTTCGGTTAATCTACCCTTTACTGTGTGTTGCATAGGGAGGGAAGTGAGGTGAGCATGGAGTTAAAAAAGGAAAACTGAAGGATTGAAAAGACCATCAGTGTGTAATGCAGATAATGCCCAGTGGTTGAGGGATAACACAAGAAGAGGGGGCCATATTAAGACTTCTGAGATGGAATAATTTATAATTTAGAACCAGGGCACAGTCTTGATAATGTTGATAGGGAAGTGAGCTTCTGAGAGTTAGGAATCCCAAAGAACTTTAAATCTGGTCTTTTGGATTCTACGTGCATTTTTGAAATCTTCGAAGATGATGGTGGAATTAGAACAGGAGGAGAATTTGTCAGTCCCATGCCTAAATTCTGAATGTGGGCAGTGACTTTCTGTGATAAGGTAGGTGGAGTGATAAAGCTAAATAACAGGATGAGTTATAAATCAAGAGGTAATTTTGTTGTTCAGTCACTAAGTCATGTCCTACTCTTTGCAACCCCATGGACTGCAGCACACCAGGCTCCCCTGTCCTCCAGTATCTCCTGGAGTTTGCTCAGACCCATGTCCATTGAGTCGGTAACGCTATCTGACCATCTCATCCTCTGCCGCCTCCTCTCCTTTGCCTTCAGCATTTCCCAGCATCAGGATCTTTTACAGTGAATGGCTCTTCACAGCAGGTGGCCAGAATATTAGAGCTTCAGCTTTAGCATCAGTCCTACCAAAGAATATTCAGGGTTAATTTCCTTTAGGACTGATTGATTTGATCTCCTTGCCGTCCAAGGGACTCTCAAGAGTCTTCTCCAGCACCACAGTTTGAAAGCATCCATTCTTCAGCACCCAGCCTTCTTTATGGTCCAGCTGTCACATCCATACATGAATACTAGAAAAATCATAGCTTTGACTGTGTGGACCTTTGTTGGCAAAATGATATCTCTGCTTTTTAATACACTGTCTAGGTTTGTCATAGCTTTTCTTTCAAGGAGCAAGCATCTTTTAATTTCATAGCTGCAGTACTGTCCACAGTGATTTTGGAGCCCAAGAAAATGAAATCTGTCATTTGGAGTGATTTGAAATGCTTAACAGTAAATACCACTTTTAAGCAGTCTTTACATGCTATTTTCTTATGATATTTAGTTCAGCTCTCACTGTACACTGTGAGATTGTATGAGGAAGTTGAGCATTAGAGAGGTTAACTGAGTTGCCTTGGGCCATGCTGCTGGAGGAGCTGGGATTTGAACCTTGGTTTTCTGACTCTGACATGCTGCCCTTTTTAGACAGCAGTATTAGGCTGCTAGGTGAATGCCCACATCAATTCTGGGTCCCATGATGTATTAGGCGTGACATAAAGCCTGGCTTCTGTTGGAAGAGAATCTGTGTCTGTGGCTGAGAGGGGTGGAAATAGTGTTCTGAGGATGTAGGGAATTAGGGGTGTGTGTGTGTGTGTGTTGTTTATTATTTAAATACCTGCTCAAAGATGGTAGAGAATACAGTAAGGGGGCAGGGGTTAGTAGAGAAGGGACCAAGGAATGAGGATGGATACTGGGCTTACAGCCTTTCTGCAGTCTTATGTCTAAACAAGGTGGAATATGGTCTTACAGTGCAGACTTATTATGCTTGCGTGTGTGTGTGTGTGTGTGTGTTTTAGTATCAGCTAGAAAATTAAAGATATTCAACAAATGTTAGGAGGCTAGAATTTTTAAGAAAAATGTTATGCTTTTAAGTGAATTATTTGATCAAATTGTCTTTTTAACTTATTACTTTATTTATACAAAATTTCTAGATAGTTTGCCATCCTAAAAATAGTGAATATGAATAACATCCATAAAAGTGTGTTTACTAAACATATGGAAATTTTTAGGTTATCATCTTTTTATTGATTGATACTTGATCCTAAACCTGAAAATGATGTTTTGTAACATCTGAATGTCCTTTCTTCATGGCAGACAGATGGGGAAACAGTGGACACAGTGGCTGACTTTATTTTTCTGGGCTCCAAAATCACTGCAGAAGGTGATCGCAGCCATGAAATTAAAAGATGCTTGCTCCTTGGAAGGAAAGTTATGACCAACCTAGATAGCATATTAAAAAGCAGAGACATTACTTTGCCAACAAAGGTCCATCTAGTCAAGGCTATGGTTTTTCCAGTAGTCATGTATGGATATGAGAGTTGGACTATAAAGAAAGCTGAGCGCCAAAGAATTGATGCTTTTGAACTGTGGTGTTGGCGAAGACTCTTGAGAGTCCCTTGGACTGCGAGGAGATCCAACCAGTCCATCCTAAAGGAGATCGGTCCTGGGTGTTCATTGGAGGGACTGATATTGAAGCTGAAACTCCAGTACTTTGGCCACCTGATGCAAAGAGCTGACTCATTTGAAAAGACCCTGATGGTGGGAAAGATTGAGGGCAGGAGAAGGGGACGACAGAGGATGAGATGGCTGGATGGCATCAGCGACTTGATGGACATGGGTTTGGGTGGACTCCGGGAGTTGGTGATGGACAGGGAGGCCTGGCGTGCTGCGATTCATGGGGTTGCAAAGAGTCGGACACGACTGAGCGACCAAACTGAACTGAAACGTCTTTTAGGAAACTAGCATAGAAGTTATTTAACAAAAGAAGAGATACCATGCCAAATGTAGCCTCAGAAATTACATCTCTGAGGTGTGGAACTTTGCCTATGTTTACTTTATTCAGCAGCCATTTAGAGTGTCTGCTAAGTACTAGACACAGTGGGGAACATGAACAACGTCCTCCAAGAGCCTGCAGCCTAGCAGGGGTACAAGGCAGAAATTACCTGTGGCAAAGCTGTATTTGTATTAAGTCAACCTCTTAAGGTTTAGTGTGATCTGGGTGGGACTCTGGCCAGATCAGCAAGAACATCGTGAGCCCTTTCACTCCCTCCACCGAGACAGCTGCCTTCACCGCAGCACAGGGAGCAGCGGTACTGACCAGCTGTGTCTCCCACACGCCTCGTTACAGTTTCCTGGGAGGACCATGCCAATAACACAACCATCAAACCAAAAAGCCTGTTGTGCACTGCTGTGTAGCAGGCACTGTGTTGAGCAGTTTATGTCGTTTCATCATCATAACTTTTATGAAGTAGGCGTTATTCCCTTCACTTTACAGAAAAATACCTGAGTCTTAGAGATGTTTAAAGTAACTTTCTCTCGCAGTTGTACATGCAAGTGATCTTGGAGAGGCAGCAGCGGACGGTAGCTTGAAGTGAGATCTTAGTTTCCTGCCCTGGAGTTGAACCTGGGTTGCCTGGATGAAAATCAGAAATCCTAGCTGCTAGTCCACCAGGAGCTAGAAGCTAGAGGCAAAACTCCCCTGGCTCTTGCCCCCATTGAAGACTGCATTCCTCAAGGAGGCAAAAACTATAAAAACAGACACACAGTTTATTATTAGAGACACAAGAAGTGGGAAAGCAGGTAGAGTAATAGTTTGTTTAGTTAAGACAGAAGCAAGGCCAGAGATACACACAGGGAGAGAAAGGATGTGGGCATCCTGCCTTGAGGAGGAACCCAGAAAAGAGGTGGTTAAATCATTTACACGGGGCAGTTCTTTCCAGTCTTTGGTTACCTTCGACCAATTATCTGGTTTCTTTTCCCACGCATGACCTGCTCTAGGACTGTCCCCAACATCCATGCACAGCTTTTTTCCAAGGTGTATTTGAGGCCATAGGCCTGTTGGGTGCCTTGGCGTCACCTATTCTAGGGTGGTGTGCACTCCTTTCTGATCCCCAAGGAGCCTTTCTGCGCATGTGCAGTATCTCCTTTGCCCCAAGGATGGGAAATATATGACCTGTCGATCTTTTACTCAAACACAGGTTAGCCCCTCTGGGTTCCTGCCGCGACTGTTCCTGCCATCACGTTGGCAGGAGACCAAGCCTGGCTCTTTACCCTGTTTCTGTTGTTATTTCTGTTTCGAAGTGCAAACAGGAAGCTGATTGAAATGCCTAACCTGGAACTCATCTATTCTCCTGCCTCGGAATTAAGAAGGCTAACCCTGGTCACTTTTCTCTAACACACTTGGAATCTTGTGTAAAGTCCACAGTCTGCTATGTTCAAAGCGGTAAGACCAGAGCCTTGGAAGCTCCAAGCCAGCTCTTTCTATCTTACATCATGTCTTTGTCCCTGGACCAGGCTCCAAATACAGCCTCCTGGTCATCACCTGGCTGATCCTCGGGCAGTTGTGTTTTCTTTTCCAGGACACTTGTTGGGTTTTTATTCTTGCTCTCTGGAACTCAGCAAATGTCTCTGCAGCCACAGCTCATAAAATATCCCACCTCCTTACTTCAGTTGCAAACCTGGCTTCCTCCTGAGGACCCTGCCTTCACCGCATACTCCTCAAGAAAACAAAGTTCCATCAGGAAAATGAAGAGCTTGACTTTTTATGCTGTGATTTATGAATGACCAGTTTATACTTAATAAATATAGTAGCAAGTTATATATACAAAGGCTCTATTTATAAAAATGCAATGGTTTGAAGAGTTTATATTAAGATTGTATATCAAATAAAAAGTGTCTTTTTGTTGAAGATAGTAAAATGTGCTTTTCTGCCAATATAATACTTGAGGATGAGAGTAAATGTGTAAAATTCAGTATGGCCAATTTTCATTAATAAAGCATTTATAATGATAAGCATCTGAAGTACTGTATAGTGTTTTGTTTATGATAAATGCTGAATAATTTTTATGCCTGACAGAACATTTACTTGTGATGGTTTAGTTGGGTGCACAGCATTTGCTTCAAGTAATTATGTCTTTAGTCATGACCTAATTCAAACACAGATTGGAATAAAGTGGTGAAAAAAAGCTGAAATCATTTCAGTAAGTAAAGAGGATGCTGGAAAGAAGCTTTTAAAACAAACTGGAGACCACAGCTTAGGTAGTATCTTTATTGGATTTGATGATTTCTAAAGCTGAACTGTCAAAATAAATTGGGGAAATTAACAGGGGACATTCTTATTTGCAAAAGTGTGGAAATGAGATTTTGGTAAAGGTCAAGAATAATGTGGAATATGGTTATTAGAGTAAGGAGATGGCCATGGTTACCTAAAATACATCCCAGTTACCTGTTGCTGCCTTTCATACCATCCAAAACCTTGTATAAAACAACTGCCATTTTATTCTCTTACAACCTTGCGTTAGGAATTCAGAGAAGAGACAGTGGGGATGATGTGTCTGCTTGCCAGCGTCTGGGTTTTCAGATGGGAGAACTGGAGTGGCTGGGTGTGACTTGACCAAGGGGAGAAGAAACAACTGGGGTGGAGAATCCGCTTTGAGGATGACTTCCTTACTCATGCGGCACCTGGCCTGGGATGACTTGAAGGCCTGGCTCCCCTGGGGCAGTTGACAACATACGTCCTCTCCACAGAGCTCGGGCTGTCACAGGATGGCAGTTTCTGGAGAGTGGGTGCTCCAGACACGCAGAGAGAGATCTGACAGGCTTCTACTGAGCTGGGCTCAGAAGCCTCAGTCTCACTGTTGCCGCATTCTGTTGGTTACAAGCCAGTCATTCATTCACGCCATTGTAGATTTGAGAGAAGAGCTGAACTCTGCTTCTTGAGAGGGGAGTGGCACGGTCACACTGCAGAAGAGCATGTGGGATGGGAAATGTTGTGACCATTTTCAGAACATATAGTCTGCCTGCACTCTCTGGGAGTAGAGGGGAAAACTTAAACCACATTTACAGCCTTTTTGGTTAGCCACACACTTTAAAAGGATTAAAAACAGAGAGACTGTAGTGTGATGTATTTACGTATTAGGAAATAGCTCTTACTGCCATTTTAAACACCAATATAGAATCTCCAGATTAGCAGAGACACCATTTCCTCAACATTTAATAAAGACTTACGGGCTCTATGGTCATATATGGTAATAAGGACTGATGCTGATGCTGAAGCTCCAGTACTTTGGCCACCTGATGCGAACCGCTGACTCATTGGAAAAGACCCTGATGCTGGAAAAGATTGAGGGCAGAAGGAGAAGAGGGCAACACAGGATGAGATGGTTGGATGGCATCACTGATTGAATGGACATAAACTTGAGCAAACCCTGCGAGATGGTGAGGGATAGCCAAGCCTGGTGTGCTGAGTCCATGGGGTCATGAAGAGTTGGACACGACTTGGCCACTGAACAAGAACAACAACATGATAATAAGGAAGCTTTTACTGTAAGTATAGCAGAAAGTTAGAAAATATACTAGTGTACACTTCGGATACTGTGATTGCTTAGCCACTTGCCTATCTTGTTGGGACAGTAAGCAAGAAGACCATCATTTCAGGGCTTTTGAAGATTGCTTCCAAAATTGTGGGTCTTTGGTATTAGTGTATATGTGTGTATTTGGGCAGCAGCCTTTACTGGTTTCAAGTTACACTACATTAATTTTTAACCATATTGTGGAAGAAGTTTTTCAATCTGGTTAAGCTCTTATTTCTATCCTCTTCGAAAAAGGGGCAGATGGTACTATTTACATAAGTAGTGTTGTGTCAGGAAGGAAGAAAACCCAATCTTTGACACACTGTTGCGTTTCCCCCAAGCCAGGCTTTTCCAGGACATATTCTCTTCTAGTTGGAGAAGGGCATGGCAACCCACTCCAGTATTCTTGCCTGGAGAATCCCATGGACAGACGGAGTTTGGCAGGCTACAGTCCATGGGGTTGCAAGGAGTCAGACACGACTGAAGTGACTTAGCCACAGGGGGCTTTAAGGTTAGCGATACTGTGGTTTGAATCCTGAATATTTGTGAATGGTACTTTGTTCTTGGCTTCATTTTATCGCAGTGTAAATGCTCAGCATGTTTGAGTGCCCAAATTTACATCACTTTGGAGAGAATGAAAGTGCTTAGTGTATTATATGAATTGCTTTAGTTGGGGAGATATTTGAAGATTTTAGTGACAGAGCTGATAAACTAAGTGTGTGGTAGAACTGTGATTCAATAACCAGTTACTTTGATGCTCAATGTAAAGTGATGCCCTCAAATAAGGTGAGAGATATATTCTGATGAGCATAAAATGTTGCTGTGGGATGGTAGAACCCTAAATTAATTTTAGGAAGCTTCTGTCCATTTAATTTTTGAGCCTGTCATCTGCACCTGGCTGTCTGCCATCACCTCAAACACCACATGTCCAAAATTGAATTAATCATCTTCTCCATCAGACATCTCCCACATGCCAAAGAACAAAGAAATAGGCCAAAAAACCTAGTTTTCTTTCTCAACTCTACCGTTTCTGCCTGACTCTACCCTCCTTTGAGAGTAGAATTTTGAAATTAAAATTTTTTCTCAAGTATTTTGTTTTCTTTCTTTGGGATTTCTTTTAGGTTTTCCTTTTTATATGCCTTCCCGCAGGTAGGAATCAATGTGGACCTTGTATGTTGTATTCTCCTGACTTTCATATTTTCCCTGTTTCAATTCTTAGTGCTGTGGTACTATTCATAAATGTAACCCCTGCCCGAGTGTTCATTTTCTCTTTGTTGTTCACTAGAGCAACTCTAAACTCCTTTGCATGTTTTTTGCTTATTTGCCTATTTGTAGGATAAGGTAGATGCCCCCAACTCCTGGGATCTAATACCCAGTGATCTGAGGTGGAGCTGATGTAATAATAATAGAAATTAAGTGCACAGTAAATGTAATGGGCTTGAATCATCCTGAACCATCCTCCCCCCACCCCACATCCCATCCCGTGAAAAAATTGTCTTCCACAACGCCAGTCCCTGGTGCCAGAAAGATTGGGGACTGCTGGGGTAAGGAGCTTCCAGGGCTTAAGCACTTATATTAGGTTTCTCCAGAGAAACAGAGCCAGTAAGATACATATCGTGAAGTTGATTAAACAAGGAGGCTGTTAGACCAAGGTGGTTCTAATGCCATGGTTGCCTAGGTAACCAGACCAACATCTAAGCCTGTAAATGCCTCATGATTATGAAATCTAAAACTAAGGACAGTGCATCACAAGGAGCCAGCTAGGCTTCAAGCTGTAGCCAAACAGTTTCCTAGCTTTGCTTTAACCTCTTCTCTGTTAAAGCCCTTCCCTGAGCTCCTGTCAGAGGAGTGTTCTGAGTCACTTCAGTTTTGCGCTGCCCAGTTTGATTCAGTTTTTGCTCAAATAAACTCTTACAGTTTTAAATCTCCAGTTTATCTTTTAGCAGTATATGATAGGATATAGGAATAGGATATATTATTAGGCATTGGCTCACATGATTATTGAGGCTGAAAAGTCGACTTCAGTCGCTAAGTTGTGTCTGACTCTTTGCAATCCCATGGACTGCAGCATGCCAGGCCTCCTGGTCCATCACCAACTTCCGGAGTTTACTCAGACTCATGTCCATCGAGTTGGTGATGCCATCCAACCATCTCATTCCCTGTCGTCCCCTTTTCCTCCTGCCTTCAGTCTTTCCCAGCATCAGGGTCTTTTCAAATGAGTCAGTTCTTCTAATCAGGTGGCCAAAGCATTGGAGTTTCAGCTTAAGCATCAGTCCTTCCAATAAGTATTCAGGACCGATTTCCTTTAGGATGGACTGGTTGGATCTCCTTGCAGTCCAAGGGACTCTCAAGAGTCTTCTACAGCACCACAGTTCAAAAGCATCAATTCTTCAGCGCTCAGTTTTCTTTATAGTCCAGTTCTCACATCCATACATGACTACTGGAAAAATCATAGCTTTGACTAGATGAACCTTTGTTGGCAAAGTAATGTCTCTGCTTTTTAATACGCTGTTTAGGTTGTCATAACTTTTCTTACAAGAAGCAATTTGAATTTTATTTGGCCATTAAAAAAACTGGGAGTGAAGTATTGATACATTCTAAAACATAGATGAACCTTGAGAATGTTGGAAGTGAAAGAAACTTGACATAGAAAGCCACATATTGTATGATTCCATTCCTTTGAGATGTCCAGAATAGGCCAATCCATTGAGACAGGGTAGATTAGCTCAGGGCTATGGGGAAGGAGTTGGGAGGGCAGTAAGGGAGAAGGCAATGGCAACCCACTCCAGCACTCTTGCCTGGAAAATCCCATGGACGGAGGAGCCTGGTGGGCTGCAGTCTGTGGGGTTGCTAAGAGTCGGACACGACTGAGCGACTTCACTTTCACTTTTCACTTTCATGCATTGGAGGAGGAAATGGCAACCCACTCCAGTGTTTTTGCCTGGAGAATCCCAGGGACAGAGGAGCCTGGTGGGCTGCCGTCTATGGGGTCGCACAGTCGAACACGACTGAAGTGACTTAGCAGCAAGGGAGGAGTAGGGTAGCTACTAATGGTTATGGGCTTCCCTCATGGCTCAGACGGTAAAGAATCTGCCTGCGATACAGGAGACCCTGGTTTGATTCCTGGATTGGGAAGATCTGCTGGAGAAGGGATAGGCTACCCACTCCAGTATTCTTGGGCTTCCCTTGTGGCTTAGCTGGTAAAGAATCCTCCTGCAATGTGGGAGATCTGGGTTCAATCCCTGGATTGGGAAAATCCCCTGGAGAAGGGAAAGGCTACCCCCTCCAGTATTCTTGCCTGGAGAATTCCATGGACTGTGTAGTCCACGGGGTCACAAAGAGTCAGACACGACTGAGCGACTGTCACTTCACTTGAATTGGACTTCCCGGTGGCTCAGTGGTCGTGACCTGCCTACCAGTGCGGGAGGTGTGGGTTAGGTCCCTTGGTTGGGAAGATCTCTTGGAGAAGGAAATGGCAACCCACCCTGGTATTCTTGCCTGAGCTATCCCATGGACAGAAGGCTGGTGAGCTACAATCCATGAGCTTGCAAGAGGAGTCAGACAACGTCGTCGTCTCTGGAATTAGGCATTGATATTGATTATACAACCTTATGAATATACTCAAAACCACTGAATTGTACACTTTAAAAAAGATGAATCTTATAGTATGTCAGTTATCTCTCTTTTTATTTTAAGAAAAGGAATTGTTGCAGTGTTAAATTACTCAAGGCTTAGAACAAGAGCATCCTCGAATATAGGATCTATAAGACAAGATATTTGTGTTAATTCCTCTGACTATTTTAATCTCATTTTAGGCAATAATATATGACTTTGCAGATTTGATGAGCGACTTGTGTTGTTTGTAGGGACCATTAAAATAAATATATTGATTACTTAAAGTCATCTCCTGTGCCATACGTTGGAAAAATTTGGATTATTATGTCCAGTTACCAAACCAGCCTGCTCTAATTTTGTGATTCACTCTTTTATGTTCGCTTTCCTTTCAGGTTTACATACAGCATTTTCTTTAAAATTTGCTTTTTAAAAAAGCAGAGACAAGGTTATGGAAAGAATATGTGGGGGGGGTTGGTCATTAATATGACTTTTTTCTCTGAAGAATTGAATGTTGACAACTTTAAAGCTCTTTTCTAGAATTTCATTACCTTTCTTTAGATCCTTTCAGAATGGCACTGAGGTTTTCTCAGTAGGAAGAGTATCATAATATTCGTTTCATTAAACTATATGTAGTTCCTGCTGAGAAGTAAATTGAGACCTGAAAATGTTTATCACCAGAAAAAGCACCAGAAAAAAATATTGCAAAAACACAGAGTAGCTTCCCTTAGAATTCAGTTTGGGATGCTGTTTTGTTTTAGAATTCTTATTCTGATAGAATAAGTTGGCATAGTATTTCTTCTTTTTAATTACTGAATTAACTTTATAGGCCCTTATCTTTGCATTTAGGAAAGCAGTAGGTGGTTCTCAGTCTTTCTTCCAATCAGCTGCTCCCCTGGTGGATGTGTGGATAGCCACCTGAAAGGGAAGGGGAACGAATGTGTAGTTTTTTAAAGGACACGCCTTACCCCTGCATCAAATTGAGAATGACTACCATGGTGATGAAAAGTTATTACTGAAAAAAAAGTTATTAATGGGATTGTAATCTCCTTTTGGTTGTTGGGTTGAAATGATTAAGCATGATTAGCCTTAGGGAAGGCTGGAGAAATTTGGGGTGATGTATTTTTAGAAATGCCTGTTCTACTGCCAAGATGAGAGCTCAGAACTGTGGACCTGAAGTTACAGGTTCCTTGAGTTGTACCCCATTACAGGCCAGGTCTGTGTGAAACAGGAGATCACTTTTGGGGGTGGGCAGCATGTGAGTAACCTCAGCTAGTAGGTGCTGTTTACAAGTTCGCCCTGTGACTCATATGAGCCCTGACTGAAGATAGAATAAGATTTGTAGAGGTTCATAACCTCCTTGACAGACTGAACAACTGGGAGAGGGTATCTCTCCTCCCACTTTGAATCAACCACCTGTGTGTGTGTGTTATTTGCTCAGTCATGTCTGACTCTTTGTGATCCCATGCTCCTCTGTCCATGGAATTCTCCAGGCAAGAATACTGGAGTGGGTCGCCATTCCCTTCTCCAGGGGATCTTCCCAACCCAGAGATCGAACCCCAGTATCCTGCATTGCAGGAGGATTCTTTTCTGTCTGAGCCACCAGGGAAGCCTCTCTTGCTTTGTATGACCTCCTAAATAGCTCTTAAGTCAGGTCTCATCCCTCCGCTCCAAGGTTCGTGTTAGAAACCTCGGGCTGTTTCCTGAGTTATTTTGATTCATTTTGACTGTTCTTCAGTCTCCTCTTATCTGATATATCCTCCACAATGCTGTCAGCATTTTGATTTCTAAAATACAAGTCAAATCAGGTTATTTCTCTGTTTAAAACCCTTCACTAGTTCTCTATTACCTACAAAGAAAGACATGTTTATTGAATTCCATAAAAGTGTGTTGGTACCTTGACCTTTGATTGATTTCATTATATTGGGGTACTTCCTTTAAGAAAACTCAGTATATAGAAATGCAGATGCCCCATGACTTTTGCTCTAAGCCTTTCTCAGCACAGCCTGCTGGTCTCTCAGCTGCTGCTGCTTCCTTACCTGTCTCTGGGGATATGTTTGTTGATTTCTTTGGTGAAAGTGGCTTTAGGCTTCGGTCAGGAGTGGGGACCAGATCAAGTGCAACTTTGAAGGCCAAAGAAAAGGATGCTGAGGTTGAAAGCAAGGGTTAGTTACTAGTTACTGAAATACAAATAGCAGATTTATATTTTGAGAGGACCATTTGGCTGTTAGTGAGGAATGGATTGCAGCATGGTGTAACTGGGAGCAGGGAGGTCATTGAGTAAACCACTGTAGTGATCCTTGCTCTGGAGCCAGAGGTGAGGGTGGCCTGCATTGGGGTGTGTGCACTGGAGATGGAGAACAGTGCAGAGATCCATGGTGTATTTTGGAAGTATAACTGATAGATCTCATCATGGCTGCCTGTGGGCGGTGGGGAAAAGAGAAGGCAGAACTCTTAGGTGACGGAGTTTGTATTTTTCACTCTAAATAGCATGCTGCTGCTGGTAAGTCACTCAGTCGTGTCCGACTCTCTTGTGACCCCATGGACTGTAGCCCGCCAGGCTCCTCTGTCCATGGGATTTTTCAGGAAACAATACTAGAGTGGGTTGTCACTTCCTCCTCCGGGGGAGCTTCAAACTCATGTCTCCTGCGGCTCCTGCATTGCAGGGGGATTCTTTACTGTTGAGCCGCCAGGGAAGCCCTTTAAATAGCATATTTAGGTGTAAAAGGAGGAAAGGAGGAAAAATATAGTATAGTTGCTATACCCAAAACAGATAGTGAATATTAAATCCTTGGATTCGGCTTAAGTTAGGAAGGGAACGGGTGACTTGGAGGATGTAAGGGCTGGTCAAGGGCTGACATGGCAGGGTGGTAGGGGCCACTGTGAGCAGGCACAGTCCCCTCTGTGTCTGTGGCATTTTGGGTTTTGTGTCTCACCCTTGCCCACTGCTGTAACTTTGCTAAATTAACATTTGTTAAGTAGAGCCCTGGGGTGATGGATGGTTCAGTAAAAGACCACAAGAGAATTGAAATCGAGTTTATTACAGGTCGTGGAGGAGGTACACAGCACACCTTAAGAGGCCAAAGAGGGCGGTCAAGACAGGGTGTAGGCAGAGATCGGGGTGGATTCTGGGGGAGTATTTTGGGGTTCCCAGGCTAGGGTCAGATTGGTCAGTTCAAACCAAAAAGAGGGAGAGGTGGTTGGGGTGGCCTCAGCAATCTGTTTTTATCCAAGGGGCACCAGGGGAAGACCCTGGGAGGTGAGGGAGACTGATGATCCCAAGGGCAGGGCTGGCATTTCGGGAACTTACTCACTGGGGAGTCTGTGGGCTGTCTTCCAGGATGTGCACACTCGATGGAGAGGTATCAGTTCAGAGCCCTGCAGGCCACTTGGCCACACACATGGATGCAGAGGCAGCAATACTGTGGAGTAGGTTAGCAAAACCCATGCTTCACCTTTAGGAAATCTTGGCCTCATTCTTCTTTCCCAGTTGTTTGAGCTCTTCCTCTTTTCTGTGCTCTGCCATAGGTGAGCCAGAGTTTGTATCCTGTGTGTCAGAGTGAAAGCTGGGAGGATATGTTGGAGTTCTGCTCTCTGATAGGTTCAAGAAAGCTAATGATTTTGTAGGCTGTTTGGCATTTTTTGTTGTTACTGGGAGCACTGCTCCTTTACATCTTTCCATATCCTGCATAAAAGCCCATCAGACCATTTGTCAGCGCATATACCCCTAAATGTCATTATGACTAGGTTTTCCTTTGAGTGGTTCACTTTCTTCAAAAGGTTCTCTAGTCTGCTGCCAGGGATTTGTTCTAAGAATGTATTCCAACAAATCATTTACTACTTTTGCATTTGCTTTCTTTTTTTTTTTTTTTTTTTTTAATTTATTTTTTTTTAATTTTTTTTAATTAATTTATTTTTTTTTTAAATTTTAAAATCTTAAATTCTTACATGCGTTCCCAAACATGAACCCCCCTCCCACCTCCCTCCCCACAACATCTCTCTGGGTCATCCCCATGCACCTGCCCCAAGCAAGCTGCACCCTACGTCAGACATGGACTGGCGATTCAATTCTTACATGACAGTATACATGTTAGAATTCCCATTCTCCCAAATCGTCCCACCCTCTCCCTCTCCCTCTGAGTCCAAAAGTCCGTTATACACATGTGTCTTTTTTCCTGTCTTGCATACAGGGTCGTCATTGCCATCTTCCTAAATTCCATATATATGTGTTAGTATACTGTATTGGTGTTTTTCTTTCTGGCTTATTTCACTCTGTATAATTGGCTCCAGTTTCATCCATCTCATCAGAACTGATTCAAATGAATTCTTTTTAACGGCTGAGTAATACTCCATTGTGTATATGTACCACAGCTTTCTTATCCATTCATCTGCTGATGGACATCTAGGTTGTTTCCATGTCCTGGCTATTATAAACAGTGCTGCGATGAACATTGGGGTACATGTGTCTCTTTCAATTCTGGTTTCCTCCGTGTGTATGCCCAGAAGTGGGATTGCTGGGTCATAAGGTAGTTCTATTTGCAATTTTTTAAGGAATCTCCACACTGTTCTCCATAGTGGCTGTACTAGTTTGCATTCCCACCAACAGTGTAGGAGGGTTCCCTTTTCTCCACACCCTCTCCAGCATTTATTGCTTGCAGATTTTTGGATCGCAGCCATTCTGACTGGTGTGAAGTGGTACCTCATTGTGGTTTTGATTTGCATTTCTCTAATAATGAGTGATGTTGAGCATCTTTTCATGTGTTTGTTAGCCATCCGTATGTCTTCTTTGGAGAAATGTCTATTTAGTTCTTTGGCCCATTTTTTGATTGGGTCATTTATTTTTCTGGAATTAAGCTGCAGGAGTTGCTTGTATATTTTTGAGATTAGTTCTTTGTCAGTTGCTTCATTTGCTATTATTTTCTCCCATTCAGAAGGCTGTCTTTTCACCTTGCTTATATTTTCCTTTGTTGTACAGAAGCTTTTAATTTTAATTAGATCCCATTTGTTTATTTTTGCTTTTATTTCCAGAATTCTGGGAGGTGGATCATAGAGGATCCTGCTGTGATTTATGTCTGAGAGTGTTTTGCCTATGTTCTCCTCTAGGAGTTTTATAGTTTCTGATCTTACATTTAGATCTTTAATCCATTTTGAGTTTATTTTTGTGTGGGGTGTTAGAAAGTGATCTAGTTTCATTCTTTTACAAGTGGTTGACCAGTTTTCCCAGCACCACTTGTTAAAGAGATTGTCTTTACTCCATTGTATATTCTTGCCTCCTTTGTCAAAGATAAGGTGTCCATATGTGTGTGGATTTATCTCTGGGCTTTCTATTTTGTTCCATTGATCTATATGTCTGTCTTTGTGCCAGTACCATACTGTCTTGATGACTGTGGCTTTGTAGTAGAGCCTGAAGTCAGGCAAGTTGATTCCTCCAGTTCCATTCTTCTTTCTCAAGATTGCTTTGGCTATTCGAGGTTTTTTGTGTTTCCATACAAATCTTGAAATTATTTGTTCTAGTTCTGTGAAAAATGTGGCTGGTAGCTTGACAGGGATTGCATTAAATTTGTAAATTGCTTTGGGTAGTATACTCATTTTCACTATATTGATTCTTCCGATCCATGAACATGGTATATTTCTCCATCTATTAGTGTCCTCTTTGATTTCTTTCATCAGTGTTTTATAGTTTTCTATATATAGGTCTTTAGTTTCTTTAGGTAGATATATTCCTAAGTATTTTATTCTTTTCGTTGCAATGGTGAATGGAATTGTTTCCTTAATTTCTTTTTCTACTTTCTCATTATTCGTGTATAGGAATGCAAGGGATTTCTGTGTGTTGATTTTATATCCTGCAACTTTACTATATTCATTGATTAGCTCTAGTAATTTTCTGGTGGAGTCTTTAGGGTTTTCCATGTAGAGGATCATGTCATCTGCAAACAGTGAGAGTTTTACTTCTTCTTTTCCAATTTGGATTCCTTTTATTTCTTTTTCTGCTCTGATTGCTGTGGCCAAAACTTCCAGAACTATGTTGAATAGTAGCGGTGAAAGTGGACACCCTTGTCTTGTTCCTGACTTTAGGGGGAATGCTTTCAATTTTTCACCATTGAGGATAATGTTTGCTGTGGGTTTGTCATATATAGCTTTTATTATGTTGAGGTATGTTCCTTCTATTCCTGCTTTCTGGAGAGTTTTTATCATAAATGGATGTTGAATTTTGTCAAAGGCTTTCTCTGCATCTATTGAGATAATCATATGGTTTTTATTTTTCAATTTGTTAATGTGGTGAATTACATTGATTGATTTGCGGATATTGAAGAATCCTTGCATCCCTGGGATAAAGCCCACTTGGTCATGGTGTATGATCTTTTTAATGTGTTGTTGGATTCTGATTGCTAGAATTTTGTTGAGGATTTTTGCATCTATGTTCATCAGTGATATTGGCCTGTAGTTTTCCTTTTTTGTGACATCTTTGTCAGGTTTTGGTATTAGGGTGATGGTGGCCTCATAGAATGAGTTTGGAAGTTTACCTTCCTCTGCAATTTTCTGGAAGAGTTTGAGGAGGATAGGTGTTAGCTCTTCTCGAAATTTTTGGTAGAATTCAGCTGTGAAGCCGTCTGGACCTGGGCTTTTGTTTGCTGGAAGATTTCTGATTACCATTTCAATTTCTGTGCTTGTGATGGGTCTGTTAAGATTTTCTATTTCTTCCTGGTTCAGTTTTGGAAAATTGTACTTTTCTAAGAATTTGTCCATTTCTTCCACGTTGTCCATTTTATTGGCATACAACTGCTGATAGTAGTCTCTTATGATCCTTTGTATTTCTGTGTTGTCTGTTGTGATCTCTCCATTTTCATTTCTAATTTTATTGATTTGATTTTTCTCTCTTTGCTTCTTGATGAGTCTGGCTAATGGTTTGTCAATTTTATTTATCCTTTCAAAGAACCAGCTTTTGGCTTTGTTAATTTTTGCTATGGTCTCTTTTGTTTCTTTTGCATTTATTTCTGCCCTAATTTTTAAGATTTCTTTCCTTCTACTAACTCTGGGGTTCTCCAACTCTTCCTTTTCTAGTTGCTTTAGTTGCAGAGTTAGGTTATTCATTTGACTTTTTTCTTGTTTCTTGAGGTATGCCTGTATTGCTATGAACTTTCCTCTTAGCACTGCTTTTATAGTGTCCCACAGGTTTTGGGTTGTTGTGTTTTCATTTTCATTAGTTTCTATGCATATTTTGATTTCTTTTTTGATTTCTTCTGTGATTTGTTGGTTATTCAGAAGTGTGTTGTTCAACCTCCATATGTTGGAATTTTTAATAGTTTTTCTCCTGTAATTGAGATCTAATCTTAATGCATTATGGTCAGAAAAGATGCTTGGAATGATTTCGATTTTTTTGAATTTATCAAGTTTAGATTTATGGCCCAGGATGTGATCTATCCTGGAGAAGGTTCCATGAGCACTTGAAAAAAAAGTGAAATTCATTGTTTTGGGGTGAAATGTCCTATAGATATCAATTAGGTCTAACTGATCTAATGTATCATTTAAAGTTTGCGTTTCTTTGTTAATTTTCTGTTTAGTTGATCTGTCCATAGGTGTGAGTGGGGTATTAAAGTCTCCCACTATTATTGTGTTATTGTTGATTTCCCCTTTCATACTTGTTAGCATTTGTCTTACATATTGCGGGGCTCCTATATTGGGGGCATATATATTTATAATTGTTATATCTTCTTCTTGGATTGTTCCTTTGATCATTATGTAGTGGCCTTCTTTGTCTCTTTTCACAGCCTTTGTTTTAAAGTCTATTTTATCGGATATGAGTATTGCCACTCCTGCTTTCTTTTGGTCTCTATTTGCGTGGTATATCTTTTTCCAGCCCTTCACTTTCAGTCTGTATGTGTCCCTTGTTTTGAGGTGGGTCTCTTGTAAGCAGCATATAGAGGGGTCTTGTTTTTGTATCCATTCGGCCAGTCTCTGTCTTTTGGTTGGGGTGTTCAACCCATTTACGTTTAAGGTAATTATTGATAAGTGTGATCCCGTTACCATTTACTTTATTGTTTTGGGTTCGAGTTTATACACCCTTTTCGTGTTTCCTGTCTAGAGAATATCCTTTAGAATTTGTTGGAGAGCTGGTTTGGTGGTGCTGAATTCTCTCAGCTTTTGCTTGTCTGTAAAGCTTTTGATTTCTCCTTCGTATTTGAATGAGATCCTTGCTGGGTACAGTATTCTGGGCTGTAGGTTATTGTCTTTCATCACTTTAAGTATGTCTTGCCATTCCCTCCTGGCCTGAAGAGTTTCTATTGAAAGATCAGCTGTTATCCTAATAGGAATCCCCTTGTGTGTTATTTGTTGTTTTTCCCTTGCTGCTTTTAATATTTGTTCTTTGTGTTTGATCTTTGTTAATTTGATTAATATGTGTCTTGGGGTGTTTCGCCTTGGGTTTATCCTATTTGGAACTCTCTGTGTTTCTTGTACTTGGGTGATTATTTCCTTCCCCATTTTAGGGAAGTTTTCAACTATTATCTCCTCAAGGATTTTCTCATGATCTTTCTTTCTGTCTTCTTCTTCTGGGACTCCTATAATTCGAATGTTGGAGCGTTTCATATTGTCCTGGAGGTCTCTGAGATTGTCCTCATTTCTTTTAATTCGTTGTTCTTGTTTCCTCTCTGATTCATTTATTTCTACCATTCTATCTTCTATTTCACTAATCCTATCTTCTGCCTCCGTTATTCTACTAATTGTTGCCTCCAGAGTGTTTCTGATCTCATTTATTGCATTATTCATTATATTTTGACTCTTTTTTATTTCTTCTAGGTCCTTGTTAAACCTTTCTTGCATCTTCTCTATCCTTGTCTCTAGCCTATTTATCTGTGATTCCATTTTGATTTCAAGATTTTGGATCATTTTCACTATCAATATTCGGAATTCCTTCTCCGGTAGATTCCCTACTTCTTCCACTTTTGTTTGGTTTGGTGGGCAACTCTCCTGTTCCTTTACCTGCTGTGTATTCCTCTGTCTCTTCATCTTGGTTATATTGCTGCGTTTGGGGTGGCCTTTTTATATTCTGGGAATTTGTGGAGTTCTCTTTATTATGGAGCTTCCTCACTTTGGGTGGGGTTCTATCAGTGGCTTGTCAAGGTTTCCTGGTTAGGGAGGCTTGTGTTGGAGTTTTGGTGGGTGGAGCTGGGTTTCTTCTCTCTGGAGTGCAATGGAGTGACCCGTAATGGGTTACGAGACATCAAAGGTTTTGGGATAATTTTGAGCTGCCTGTATATTGAAGCTCAGGGGAGTGTTCCTGTGTTGCTGGAGAATTTGCGTGGTATGTCTTGTTTTGGAATTTGTTGGCCCTTAGGTGGAACTTGGTTTCGGTGTAGGTATGAAGGCATTAGATGGGCTCCTATTGCTTAATGTTCCCTGAATTCAAGAGTTCTCTAATGTTTTCAGGCCTTGGATTTAAGCCTCCTGCTTCTGGTTTTCAGTTTTATTTTTACAGTAGCCTCTAGACTTCTCCATCTATACAGCACTGATGATAAAACATCTAGGTTAAAGATGAAAAGTTTCTCCACATTGAGGGACACTCAGAGGGGTTCACTGAGTTATAAGGAGAAGAGAAGATGGAGGGGGTAGTTAGAGGTAACTGGAATGAGATGCGGTGAGATCAAAAGAGAAGAGAGCAAGCTAGCCAGTAGTCACTTCCTTATGTGCGCTCTATAGTCTGTACCGCTCAGAGGTATTTACAGAGTTATACGGGGAAGAGGAGAGGGAGGAAGTAGACAGAGGTGACCAGGAGGATCAGAGAGAGGAATGAGTAGGAGAGAGACAAATCCTGCCAGTAACCTGTTCCTTAGGTGTTCTCCACTGTCTGGAACACACAGAGATTCACAGAGTTGGATAGAGGAGAGATGGGGGAGAAAAGAGACAGAGGCCACCTGGTGGAGAAAAAGGAGAGTCCAGAGGAGGAGAGAGTGGTCAAGCCAGTAATCTCGCTCTCAGGTAAACTGGGATAGTGAAGTTTGGGTTTTTAAATGTACAAAATTGACCACAAAAACCTAAGAGCAAAGATTAAAAATCTAGAGTAGAGGTTGGATTTTCAAAGATACAATATTAGAGAGAAGCAGAAGGAAAAAGGAAGAAAGAAAGAAAAAAAAAAAAAAAAGAAAGAAAAAGAATTATTAAAAAACAAACAAACAAACAATCAAGAAAAAAAAAAAAAAAAAAGCCATCAACAACCATCCAAAGACTGTATATGGTGTTTGCCTTAAAAAAAAAAAAAAAAAAGAAAAAAAGTCTTTTTAAAACAAACAAAAATATAGTAATAATAGGTTATAGAAATAAAAATTAGAGGGGAAATAGAAGACTTAACAATTAAAAAAAAGTTAGAAAAAAAAAAAAAAAAAAAAAAAAAAAGGAATGATTTTAAAAATATCTGGCCCTTTCTGGTGTAATGGGCCGTGTGGGATCACTTCCAAGGTGGTTCCCTCTGTTTAACTTCTTCTGTTTGCTGGCTTTTTAGGCTCACTAGTTTAGTTGCGCTGTGAGGAGGGGGGCTGCTGCTAACAAATAGCACTGTCGTGTGCACGCAGTATCTCTGCCCGGCTTGACCTGTCCTTTCTCGCGGCGCACAAACCGCTCCAGCTCTAGGATGCTCAGCCGGGAACCGTCTGGGGCCGGCCCTAGGCTGCGTGCACTTCCCCGGTCCAAGCCGCTCAGGTTCGGCGCTCAGGCAGCCCTCAGAGGCACAGATTCGGCTGGAACTGCGCTTTGTGCCCTTCCCAGTTCCGAGTAGCTCAGGAGTTTGGCGAGCGCGATCGCCGCGGCTTGTCACCTTTTCTGCCGCTGCTGCTCAGCTTTCTGGGCGGACCGCTGGCGCACCCCGTGCAGTAGATTGTGACTGTCCAGCACCCCCAGAAGTCTTAGCAAAGGAGCTTGCTTGCAGTTAGGTCCCGAGTCTGCAATTGCCCCTTTCCAGTCCTTACGGCTCTGGCTGCCTGTCCCCGGCGGGGGATGGTCTGCAGCCGGCTTTTCCCGTTCCGTCCTTTGTTCTGTGCTCGGTCCTGGCGGTGTCTTATGTTCAAGCTTTTCGCGTGGTAGCTATCCCACAGTCTGGTTTGCTAGCCCAAGTTAGATCGTTCTGGTTGCGCGTGGAGCGTTCCTGCCCGATTCTTACAAAGCACTGCAGCCCGCGCTTCCCGCGCGTCCCTGCCCTGCCCCCGCTTCCCAATGGCGGATGCAGGCGTCTGCGCGGCTTTTCCGCTGGGGGAGTTACTGGTGGGCTTGTAATCTGTTGGTTTTAATTATTTGTCTATTTTTCCTTCCTGTTATGTTGCCCTCTGTGTTTCCAAGGCTCGCCACAGACTCGGCAGGGAGAGTGTTTCCTGGTGTTTGGAAACCTCTCTTCTTAAAATTCCCTTCCCGGGACGGGCTTCCCTTCCCGGGACGGAGCTCCCTCCCCACCTCCTTTGTCTCCTTTTCGTCTTTTATATTTTTTCCTACCTGTTTTTGAAGACAATGATCTGCTTTTCTGGTTGCCTGATGTCCTCTGCCAGCCTACAGAAGTTGTTTTGTGAAGTTTGCTCGGCGTTGAAATGTTCTTTTGAGGGATTTGTGAGGGAGAAAGTGGTCTTGCCGTCCTATTCCTCCGCCATCTTTGTGTCTCTCTCTGCATTTGCTTTCTATCCTCTGGTCTCTCTGGCTTGAACTGCTCACAGTCTGTAAGGACTCAATTTAAACTTGTTCTTGCACCTTCCTTGTAGTTAATATCCAAAATGTACAAATATCCTTTTCAGATTGATTTCTCTTACTTAATAATATGCATTTAAAGTTCATCCATGTCCTCTCATCATTTGATAGCTCGTTTCCTTTTAGTGTTGAATAATATCCCATTGTCTGGAGGTGCCACTGTTTATTTATCCATTCATCCACTGAAGGTAACTTGGTTGCTTCCAAGTTTTGGCAGTATAATTCTTCCCAACTCATGAGGTGTTTAAACGTGGGGTGGGGGAAGAAAGAGATGTCTTAAAATCATTGTCCAGCCCCATTCTGAGTATAAAAACAGAAAGATATGTACAGATTCTAAATCTCCTAAAATTCTTAGACTCATTTCCCAGTTAAATTGCAGAGACGAAACTCATTACCAGGCATGTTTTTGACCCTAGCTGGCTTTCCCTGACACCAACCCGTCTTTCTCTTCAGGTTGATCTGACCACACCAGGCACCCACCAGAACCATTCCTGTCTTATGCAGGAAGACAACTTAACTCAGGTTCTTTCTTCACAGTTCTCTCTACCCACCGCTGCCCTTTCTAGCCTTTCCATTTACTGAAGTCTTGGCCCAGTTTCTCTACTGAACATCTCTTGTGCTATATACACAGTATTCTGTTACTCAGCAGCTTGACACTTTACATATATTATCTAAAATTGTCTGCCATTATTTTGTATGTGTTAAGCAGTTCTATTTAAGCAAGATTAAGTAAGAACATTTCTGCCTTTTTTAAAAAAAATCATAATGTGTATAAAAAAGTGCCAAGAACATAGTAAGGCATTCAAAGTTTGTTTGATTTTTTTTTTCCTTTTGGATAAGATTCGATAGCACAGATCTCATTGCGTGAACCCTAAGTAATAAGCCTTACAATATTAATAAGACTTCTGTTTGCTTTTTCAAAAGTCAAGTTAAACCTTCTTGGGGAAACATATATTCTCTATTGCCATGGAGGAAAATACCTCCATGTTATTAGACTTTATATTTTAAAAAAGAGTTTTCTAACAGTTATTATAGAAATGCATAGACAGCAAGCATATCTTTAAAGGTAGTTCTTTCCCAAAGCAATTGGATTTTAAAGCTCTTTTAAAATTAGAGTTTTACAGTATCCTTGGCTTAAATAAATCCAAATGAGCTTTTTTTTATTTTAACTGCCTTGTAAATGTTTTATCTGGACATAAGTCTATTAAGTCTATTGTTAGAATTAATTTGATTACATAATGAATGGGGAACAGCCTTTGTTTTATTTTTTTAAAACTTACAACAAAAGAAACTGGACCAAGAAAAGAAAAAAATTAGGTAATTCGTTGCCAGGATTTAACTGCTCTATATGGGTAGCATCTGTTTCCCTTCCACCAACCTTGAACTACAGGTCTTCAGTGCATCTTCTTGGTAATCCAGTTCCATAGTTATTAATGGCAGATGAATATGTGGCTTAATATTTTGTGAGAATATGGGTTAAAAGGTTTACATCTCATATCATATTCCAAAATACTGTTAACATTCTCTTTAAATACCTAGCCTGCCAGTTGCCTTGTTTCTTTACCGCCTCTTTAAAAAAGTCCCTTCGAAGTGATAAGCAGTTCAAGCCTGGTCTTTGGGCAAGTGGCCCACAGGGGCAGCTCTTAGGATGCATGCCGGCCCACGTGGAGGGCGTGTCACATACAGGCAGGATAGGTTTTCACAGGGACTAAACCTGTTTGGACAAAATTAAATTTGTTTTGTCATTTTTTTCTCACATCTTTAAAATGAGTAGGACATCATAAAAGAGGAACAGTGGGTTGGAAGAAGATGGGGGAAGAGTAATATTTGTCACGCAGACTGATAAATGTGCTCTCACACTGTAATAGTAAGTACTTCAGTCATCAATAGGATGGATTGAGAAAACACAAGCTAAAATTTCCACAAAGAGGAACTTAACGTAATTCTTCTGCAAGATAACCGTCCTGGTCTTTTTCAGAAATGTCACTGTTCAGATTAAAGGAAACTGGAGTCTCAGTGTGGGATCCTTGATTAGATCTGCATTTATAGAGAAGAGCTGCTGTTAATTTTATACTATTGGATTCGTTTGATAAACTTAAATGCAGTCTGTGTGTTAGTTATTATTCTACGAGGTTTAACTTCTTGGGTGTAATAGTATTGTCTTTGATCTTGGGAAATATATGCTAAAGTACTCAGGGGTGACAAGTACCTGGAGCTTCTCTTCAGGTAGCTTAGAAAAGAGAAAGGTGTGTGTGTGCGTGCGCATGTGTGCATCATGCTCGGTGATGAATGAGTTTGGATTGTTACTTCTTTCTGACCCTCATTGTCCACTAAATGATGTTCTCTGGGTTTTGCTACTTACTTTTTTTTTCTCTTGGATGAATGGTTGGTCATTTGAGACCTTCTCATTTGATTTGTTTCTTTTTGTCCACCTCATTTTCTAGCATGAAGCTGCTTGAGACTAGTTCTTGGGCTCTATTCATTTTCCTACATTGCAGTGATTAATCCTATAATCTAGGTAGCATAAATATATGCTATTATTGATCTTCAATAGAATAAGAAAATATGGATGGATTTGTGCAGTTTCATCATCTCTAAAACACATTTAAACACATTCTATTGACATGCCTTTAAGGATGTTAATAATATTCAGACACCAAGCAGTGATCCATTCTATTGAAACATTAGATTCTCTAAATAAGCTGCTTGGAGCTCATCAGTAATGTTTAATAATTTGTGAAACATTTACTTGTAAGGCTGGTCTGAGAGTTCTGCTGAGTGTGAACTGAGGTACAATGCTGTCCCGGGCTCTGTCTTTGCTCTAGAACAGACCCCTACGGAGCCGAGGTCAATAACCCGCTGTTTTTGAGAAGTTTGAGAAACTCTTTTCGATATTTAACTTTTGGAATCTTAAGGACGAAGTAACCTTTTGGTAATTATATCTGAGAGTTTAATAATAAAAACAGAATTATGGGAATGTATTCTTCCTTTATTCAAAGTGTATAAGATCTCTTTTCTTTGAATTGAAGTGTATGCTGGGAAAATCCCATTGATGGAGGAGCCTGGTAGGCTGCAATCCATGGGGTCACTAAAGGTCGGGCATGGACTGAGCGACTTAACTTTCGCTTTTCACTTTCATGCATTGGCGAGGGAAATGGCAACCCACTCCAGTGTTCTTGCCTGGGAGAATCCCAGAGACAGTGGGCCCCCGTCTATGGGGTCGCACCAGAGTCGGACACGACTGAAGTGACTTAGCAGCAGCAGCCGCATAACTGACCTACAACAGTGCATTAGTTCCAGGTACACAACATAGTGGTTCTATTACTGTCTCACATAATACAAAGTTATTTCAATATTATTTTCTGTATTCCCCATGCTGTACATTTCGTACCCATGACTCGTTTATTTTGTAACTGGAAGTTAACCCGCTTGATCTCCCTCACCTGTTTCACTCCTTTCCCCATCATCTCCCCTCTGCCAATCACTAGGTTCTCTATGAGAGTCTGCTGCTATCTTATTATTTGTTCAGTGTTTTGTTTTTTTTTAGATTCTACATATAATTGAAATTATAATGGTTTTTCACTTTTGTCTGACTAATTTACTTAGTATGATATCCTTTTATGTCCATCCATGTTGTCTCAATGGCAAGATTTCATTTTGTAAATAAGTTTTAAAACAACTTATTTACAAAAGAGAAATGCCAAACATAGAGAAGGAACTTACGATTACCAGGGCGAGAGGGATAGATTGGCAGTTTGGGACTGACATGTACACACTGCTAAATTTAAAACAGATGACCAACAAGGAGCTCTTGTATAGCACCAAGGAACTCAGCTCAATATTCTGTAATAACCTAAATGAGAAAAGAATTTGAAAAGGCGATAGAAACATTTAAATGAATCACTTTGTTGTACACTTATATCTAACACATCATTGTAAATCAACTATCAGTTCAGTTTCAGTTCAGTTGCTCAGTCATGTCTGACTCTTTGTGACCTCATGAATTGCCAGCAAATCAGGCCTCCCTGTCCATCACCAACTCCCGGAGTCCACCCGAACTCATGTCCATCAAGTCGGTGATGCCATCTAGCCATCTCATCCTCTGTCATCCACTTCTCCTCCTGTCCCCAATCCCTCTCAGCATCAGAGTCTTTTCCAGTGAGTCAACTCTTAGCATGAGATGGCCAAAATATTGGAGTTCAGCTTTAGCCTCAGTCCCTCCAGTGAACACCCAGGACTGATCGCCTTTAGGAATGGACTGGTTGGATCTCCTTGCAGTCCAAGGGACTCTCAAGAGTCTTCTCCAACACCACAGTTCAAAAGCATCAATACTTCGGCACTCAGCTTTCTTCACAGTCCAACTCTCACATCCATACATGACCACTGGAAAAACCATAGCCTTGACTAGACGGACTTTAGTCAGCAAAGTAATGTCTCCGCCTTTTTAATGTGCTCTCTAGGTTGGTCATAACTTTCCTTCCAAGGAGTAAGCGTCTTTTAATTTCATGGCTGCAGTCACCATCTGCAGTGATTCTGGAGCCCCCCAAAATAAAGTCTGACACTGTTTCCACTGTTTCCCCATCTTATTTGCCATGAAGTGATGGGACCAGATGCCATGATCTTCGTTTTCTGAATGTTGAGCCTTTAAGCCAACTTTTTCACTCTCCTCTTTCACTTTTTAGTTCCTCTTCACTTTCTGCCATAAGGGTGGTATCTGCATATCTGAGGTGATTGGTATTTCTCCTGGCAATCTTGATTCCAGCTTGTGCTTCTTCCAGCCCAGCGTTTCTCATGATGTACTCTGCATAGAAGTTAAATATGCACGGTGACAATATCCAGCCGTGACGTACTCCTTTTCCTATTTGGAACCAGTTTGTGGTTCCATGTGCAGTTCCAAATGTTGCTTCCTGACCTGCATACAGATTTCTCAAGGGGCAGGTTACGTGGTCTGGTATTCCCATCTCAGAATTTTCCACAGTTTATTGTGATCCACACAGTCAAAGGCTTTGGCATAGTCAAGAAAGCAGAAATAGATGTTTTTCTGGAACTCTCTTCCTTTTTCCATGATCCAGCGGATGTTGGCAATTTGATCTCAGGTTCTTCTGCCTTTTCGAAAACCAGCTTGAACATCTGGAAGTTTACAGTTCATGTATTGCTGAAGCCTAGCTTGGAGAATTTTGAGCATTACTTTACTAGCATGTGAGATGAGTGCAATTGTGTGGTAGTCTGACCATTCTTTGGCATTGCCTTTCTTTGGGAATGAAAACTGACCTTTTCCAGTCCTGTGGCCACTGCTGAGTTTTCCAAATTTGCTGGCATATTGAGTGCAGCACTTTCACAGCATCATCTTTTAGGATTTGAAATATACCCAACTAGAATTCCATCAACTCCACTAGCTTTGTTTGTAGTGATGCTTTCTAAGGCCCACTTGACTTCATATTCCAGGATGTCTGGCTCTAGATGAGTGATCACACCATTGTGATTATCTGGGTCGTGAAGATCTTTTTTGTACAGTTCTTCTGTGTATTCTTGCCAGCTCTTCTTAATATCTTCTGCTTCTGTTAGGTCCAGACCATTTCTGTCCTTTATCGAGCCTATCTTTGCCTGAAATGTTCCCTTGGTATCTCTAATTTTCTTGAAGAGATCTCTAGTCTTTCCCATTCTGTTGTTTTCCTCTATTTCTTTGCATTGGTCACTGAGGAAGACTTTCTTATCTCTTTTTGCTATTTTTTGGAACTCTGCATTCAGTTGCTTATATCTTTCCTTTTCTCCTTTGCTTTTCACTTCTCTTCTTTTCACAGCTATTTGTAAGGCCTTCCCAGACAGCCATTTTGCTTTTTTGCCTTTCTTTTCCATGGGGATGGTCTTGATCCCTCTCTCCTGTACAATGTCCCAAACCTCAGTCCATAGTTCATCAGGCATTCTATCTATCAGATCTAGGCCCTTAAATCTATTTCTCACTTCTACTGTATAATCATAAGGGATTTACTCCAATATGAAATAAAATTGTTTTAAAGATTTCATTTTTATAGCTAACACTCCATAGTGTGTGTGTGGACGGTATGTATGTATATCACATCTTCTTTACCATTCATCTGTTGATGGGTGTTTAGGTTGCTTCCATAACTTGGCTGTTGGAAACAAAGCTGCCGTGAACATAAGGGTCCTTATATCTTTCTGAATTAGTTTTTTTTTTTTGTTTTTTTTTCTGGAAGAATACTCAGAAGTAAAATTGTTGCGTTGCATGGTAGTTCAGTTTTTAAATCCTTGAGGAGCCTTCATAAAGTTTTCATTGTGCATTGGGTATAGTGGCTGTATCAGATTACATTCCCACCAGTAGTGCTCAGAGGTTCCTTTTTCTCCACACTCTCCTCAGTCCTTCTTACTTGTTGTCTTTTGATAATAGCCATTCTGACAGATGTGAGGTGATAACTCATTGTGGTTTTTATTTGCATATCCTGATGATTAGTGATGTTGAGCATCTTTTCATGGCCATCTATATGTCTTCTTTGGAAGAATGTCTATTCAGATCTTCTGCCCAGTTTTAATCGGGTTATCTGTTTGATGTTGAGTTGTATGAGTTATCTGTACATTTTGGATATTAACTCCTTATCAGATATATTGTTTGAAAATATCTTTCCCATTCAGTAGTCTGCCTTTTTTTTTTTTTTTTTTGGGTTGAGTATCCATCACTGTGCAAAAGCTTTTTAGTTTGATGTAGTACAACTGTTTATTTTCACTTTTATTTCCCTTTCCTGAAGAGACATAGCCAACAAAATACTACTAAAATTGCTCTCAGGAAGCATACTGCCTACATTTTATTCTAGGAGTTTTATGGTTTCAGATCTTACATTTAAGTCCTGAAGACATTTTGATTTTATTTTCGTGTATGGTGTGAAAAAGTGGCCTGGTTTTATTCTTTTGCATGTAGTTGTCTGCAGTTTTCCCAACACTGTTTATTGAGGAGGCGCTCTTTCCCCCATTTATATATTCTTTGTCATAGGTTAATTGTATCAGACATTTAAAAAAATTTAGATGAGAACCTGATCCTAGAGTGCAGACGCCATCAGCAGCTTTTCTCGGAAAGGAGAGTCTGAGATTTCTCCTTTTTACTTTGTAAGGTCTCTTGTGCCTCGTGTAGTGCTTATATACTCTGAGGGTGAGCTCCCTCCCTTTCTCTTGCTCTCTCTGTCTCTCTTTTCTCCCCTCCCCTCTCTCCTTCTATTGGTCTGTGTGACTCTGGCACTGATCAGAAAAGGAAAGTGAACAAATACCCAGAATTTCTGAATAAGCAAGAAAAAAGGAAAAACGTTACCTGGAGAAGCAGTGATGACAGGGGTCTGCTCATGGTCCTTGTGAGGTTGACTTTGTCCTGAGGCAGACATACTGGGAAGATGGAATGAGCTGCTCACCATGGTTAGGAGCATCATTTACGGTCAGTGGAGAAAAGCTGCTGATGCTTCTGCGTTCTAGAAACAGGATCTCATCCGTCTATTATGGAGGAGTATGCAGCCCTCAGACAGGAGTTGCCCATCTTCCCATTCCAGCTCAAATCCCAGTCTTTACCCTTGCTCTCTTGGAAGGACATTTTCCCTATTTTTTCAGTCAATGCCAGTCCTCCACCTATGTCAGGAAATCCTTGCCTCAAACTTTCTCCATGACTTTGGTGCAGTAATTAGCCCTTCCCTAGGTTACATTTGGACTTCCCTGGTGGCTCAGACGGTAAAGCGTCTGTCTACAGTGCAGGAGACCCGGGTTCAATCCCTGGTTGGGAAGATCCGCTGGAGAAAGAAATGGCAATCCACTCCAGTACTATTGCCTGGAAAATCCCATGGACAGAGGAGCCTGGTAGGCTACAGTCCATGGGGTCGCAAAGAGTCGGACACGACTGAGCGACTTCTCTTCACTTCACTAGGTTACATTTTCAGTTCTTCTCTAAAAAACAAAAAAGAGCCTGTCCCTTGACTGGACTCTGCTCCCTCCACATCCATCATTCTAGTTGTCTGTCTGTATTTCCTTTCTTTTATCAACTACTTCTTGGAGGTTTTTATTTTTTCCCTTTCCCAGCTAAATTGGCTCCATTCACTCACTGTCCACTCACCCACTTTCTCCCACTTGTCCACTTGCTTCACCCTGACCACTCTACCGAATGTGTGTCTCAAAGATTATTTCTGAGATACACATTCTGAATGCAGGGGCTTCAAGTCTTCCTTTTTCTTGATTTTTTTGCAGCCTTTGACCAGATCTCGTGCCCCTCCCTTGCAGCTAGAACTGTGATGCCCGGCCTCCACTCTAGCCCGTCTCGCAGGAGGCTGTCTCTGTCTGCGTGTCCTCAGCCTCCCTCTGAAGCCCACCCAAGACCCAGCCCTTGTCCCCTTCGTTCTTTCTCAGTAGTTTCTCCCTCTGGATTTTGTCCAGCCCCGCAACCCATGAGTGTCTCTGCCGTGTGGGCAGTGTCTAACCCTGCTAATGCCAGCGCCCGCCTTTCTCTTCGCGGAGCCCTGTGCTTACCCATCGATGTGCCTGTTGCTTTCAGGCCCCTTCACCCTGTTATTCTGTCTCTAGGTGTGTGTGTTAATCACACAGTTGTGTCCGACTCTTTGCGACCCTTCCATCGCTATAGCTTT